>NC_080076.1:61318100-61946989 GCF_949987535.1 Balaenoptera acutorostrata
GCACTGAAGGTCATGGATTAATACAGTGCAGATGGTGAATCGATGTGCTGGGGGAGAGTTTCTGGAGAAAAATAGAAAACACCAAAACTCTCTTTTTCAGTTGTTCATGCTGTCATCTTTGGTAAGCATAAAATACTGCCTTATAATTCTCAGTGTGAATAAAATACAATGATCAGAGTAACTTTCCTGATAATAAGTAAGTAATTGATGTATACATTTTTGCCTAACTTGCTTACTTGAATCAAGCTTAAATGAGCCAGTATGTTATTAAATGAGCCTCTGTGCCTCCTTCTGTTTAAATTTTGCTGTGTATGGTGCGTTTCTGGGGGACCTGTTCATTGAGAAATGATGGATGCCAGTAAGAGAATGGCAAATTGAAAGAAAATTCATTCAACTTCTAGAGGGAGAAAAACTGTTTCTCTTATTCCTCCCACCAATGGGCCCAGCGTGACTGAATTCAGTGGAAGTTTCAGTGGGATTGAGAGACAACTTCCAGCTCTCTCTACTGTTCTGGACAGACACTGACAGTTTCCATCTTTTATTCTTACCATAGCCTGACTTGAATAATTCATCAGCACAAATTGTGAGATGATGAAACCCTAAAATGACACAGTCAAAACCACAAGTTATAATATCCTGAGATATTTCCAAGTTTACTTGCCAATGAGTGAATGCATCTTTAATGTTGATTTTTATTCTATTCTATTTTGAGATCTAAAATACCAGGTTTTCAGAACTACAAATGCTCTGTAATTTCAACTAATTATAAATACTTGAAGATACTTCTGTCTTTCTGTGTTATACTTTGATATAAACTTAATAAGCGTGGGATATTCAGTAGGTTAAGAATACAAGAGGCTTGGTTTAAAATGCCGTGATTTTAGGGTACGAAGCTGGAAATCAGTTTTTCAGTCTATTCCACATTTAACACTGACTGAATAGGTATTTCCTGAATGTTTATAATACACAGGCCATTTTATTACATACTACGAGGAATTAAGGAACGAATTAGACGGATATCCTGTCCTTATGTAGCTTACAACCTAGTCTGTGAGACAGATTTCATAAAAGTATGAAGCTTTTATAATTTGAAATAATAAATTCCAGAAAAGACTTAAAAGATGTGTTAACGCACTGAACATGCCTAATGGGAATGTAATTTGTGTAAGTACTGTGCTGGACACATAGTCATCATGTTTACGTGGCTTTGGGTATGGAATGCCCGGGGAGCTTGGACAGGTAGTTAGAAAGGTTGCTTGGGGTCATGATTCAGAAGAAAGAGAAGGGAAAGATCATATAGCATAATATAATATTTTACTGGACTATGTGTTTAGTAGACTTTAATATTAGTAATATTTAGTAGACTATAATGTAATGCCATATAATATCATATTGCATAAAACTATATATATACATATATATATATATATATATATATATATATATATATATATATATATGTATATATATATATGGTAAGGAATTTAGACTTTAAAGGCACTGAGGAGCCACCGGACTCTTTTGAGCAGGACAGTGACTTGATCTGAGTAAGATTAATCTGAAAACCAATGGGACAGAGATTAATGCAAAGAAGAGAAGTTAAACAAGAAGCTGGTTGGCATCTGTACCTGAGTTCTGCGTGGTGTGACCTCGGACCACGGCAGATCAGACTCCAGGGGCAGGAAAGAGGTCTCATACCCAACCATGTTGAGTGCGTATGCCCACCCAGTGCTGCAGGACCTGGGGTGGCCCCAAGCCCCTCATCCCTGTCTTTGAGGCAGCTCTTGGATTTTCTGCCCACCCAGTAAAGCCCCTCGTACACAGGAAGCACTCCACTTTAAAACTCCAAATCCTGTCTACTCTGGGGCTATACTTATGACCTCCCACTTACTTTTTCATTGACTTGCTCTTAGATCTGAAATGAATGAGGAAGGTCTCATCATTTTGTGGATTATTTCTCCAGGCAGGTCTTCTGGAATTATTTGTCCACCCCTCTGGGCTTGGTGGTTTCCTGGTTTGTAACCATGTCTCACCCAGCTGCACGGCATAGAGAAAATGATGTTGACTTATGTGTGGGCTGCCTGACAGCACAGGAATGCCGCCATCAGCAGTATGACCATCCTTTGTAAATTGCAAAGCCCTTTTATGTAAATTACCCCCTTTGATTCTTCAAACAACCTACCTCTGGGGCAGGTGAGATTCCTGAGCTTAGTTGAGAGTTGAGACAAGTGAGAGATGGTGACACATGTGAGGTTTCCCAGTAAGTGATGAAGCAGGGGTGTCGCACAAAGTACAGGTACCTGGGCAGTCAGGACCGAAAACTTATGGAGCAGGAACAATGAAAGACAAGCACAATTTTATTGCATTTCTAAGCACCAGGCTTTGTGCTAAGCAAATGGCTTATGTGCTCACCTAATCTTCATCACAGCCCACAGGATAGATAAGGAAACAATGTGCCTTATGTTAAAAAGTATCAGAAATCTAAATGTGACCCCGACCGTCCCACTCTGCACCCCACACTCTCAGCACATAGCTCAGTGCCCGGCCCCAGGCTCCGAGACCACACCTGGTGTGCTGTTGCTTTGTAGCATCAAGGAGCAAAGGGGCCTAGCACAGACCAGCAATGCCAGTGTGTGCTGTTCTTACATGAGGGAATCAAGTAAGTGGTGCGAATGTGAACCTGAAATTAACAGTGATCTACTGAAAACTTTACAGACCAATGTCAGAAAATAAGCAACCAGGATGCCTACTTTGTGAATTTACTTTCCTGACTATGTTCTTATTTATTTTACTCATTAAAGTTATAATTAGTAGCAAGTACCTTTAAATTTAAAAAAAAATCATTTTCTTAGCTCATATGGGTGGTTTAGACTCAATGTTTTTACTTGAATAATATGCCTTCCTAAGAGGGGTTTATCTGCCTTGATGGTGATAAATCATTATCCTTTATCACTGTACCACAAAGGGCCCCATTAAATAATTGCCAGCTCTATTATTTTTCACATTCGGGTACCTTAGATTGTACCGTACGAATTGACACTCTGTTTGTTGGTCAAGTATCAGCAGAAATCAGAGAGGGAACTGTTTGCCCAATGGGTACAATCAGGATCTTTTATGAACAGCTGTGGAATTTCGTGTCAGCCAAAGTCTGCATTGTGATAGATGAACAGAAGCGACAGGCGGCTGGACAGCTCTCTGCTGTTTCTATCTGGAAAAGCATATATAAGTAGACGCAGATCCACAGTGGCCCTCTGGTCACCAGAGGACCGCAGCGTGGAGCAGAAGCCTGCATTTCTACAAGGTAATTTGTTAGTTGTTGAGAATGGCTTTGGAAGGGAAATCATCTTTTAAAACTGCGGTTAGGTTCTGAGGCCAGCTCCTAAAGTGCATATTTACCCACTGTGCATTCTTCCATTGCTCTGCATTGTGTGTTGTTTATATTATTACATTTATCACATTATATTATACCTGCTTTCATTTTTTGGTTTTGCTTATTGGGCTGAGAATTCCCTATGAGCAGGGATGGTGTGTCTCAGAAAGTACTCAGGCCTATTCCTGGCACATAGGAGTCACTAAGAATTTTCCTTTTGGGGAATGAAAATATTGGGTTGACCAAAAGGTTCGTTCGGGATTTTCTGTAACGTCTTACGGAAAAAGCTGAACGAACTTTTTGGCCAATCCAATATAATGTTTAGTAGGTTCTAGAAAACTACATGGATAATAAATGTTTATGAGAGAGAAATCTATTCAGAATTCCAAGTCTGGAAGCCAGGAAATACTCCTGGCACAGTAAATTGGAGAATGTCTGCAAGCACTATAATTCAGTATTTTAAAATGAAGGGTGCAGGGACTTCCCTGGTGGTGCAGTGGTTGGGAGTCTGCCTGCCAATGCAGGGGACACGGGTTCGAGCCCTGTCTGGGAAGAGCCCACATGCCGTGGAGCAGCTGGGCCCATGAGCCACAACTACTGAGCCTGTCCTCTAGAGCCTACGAGCCACAACTACTGAGGCCACGTGCCATGACTACTGAAGCCCATGTGCCTAGAGCCCGTGCTCCACAACAAGAGAAGCCACCGCAATGAGAAGCCCACTCACTGCAACGAAGAGTAGCCTCTGCTCGCCACAACTAGAGAAAGCCTGAGCACGGCAACAAAGACCCAATACAGCCCAAAAAAAAAAAAAAAAATTTATAAAAAAAAAATGAAAAAAATAAAATAAAATGAAGCATGTTACCTAAAGTTCATTAATTCTGACCACCTTGATAAAACCCTTTAGGAAAAGCTTAACCTTTCTTCAGCTACATAGTAATCAGAAATAATGGGTTCAGGGCAGGCCTTCTTCAAATCTGTAATTGTACTCCAAAGGGAAATTAAATTATGATTATATGTTGAGTTATTTGTTTTCTGGAATTTTAATGGAATGTGAATAATGCTATTACAATAGATCTCAAAAGCCTAGTCCTATGACCCAGAAAGATATTTACCTTTTTTCACTTTGGAGATGAATATTTCTTAGATACCACATCTCCATTGATTAAGTAATTTTAGAAAGAGAATGGTTCAGTGAATGTTTTGATTGTACATTTTTGTATTTTTGAGACCTCTAATTACTTTAGCCAACTTCCTTATAGGGGAAAATAGGAAAATCAGAGTGCTTTTATGCTTGGAAATATTGGAAGTAAAAGTTCTAAAATCTTGTGTTGACTATATGGGAACAACATGGAAATTTTTGAACAGTGTTTAATAAACACCTGAATCGGGTTGTATGTTTGTATTTTGAGATTTGAATCTCTGTTACACTGGCCCCCTTTCTGACTGTAAGACCCTTGAGGAGGGATCACGCCATAATTTTCTTTCTACCTAAAGTGACTTTCACAGAGTCTGAAATATAATAGAAATTACTGATGTTTGTGGAATGAATGAATTATGAAAAATTGACTCAGGCATGTTAAAAACCAAGTTAAATATTTTTTGCTTTCTCTTTCTCGGCTGCTATACCTCGTGCAGTCCTAACTATATATCAAAACCCATGACAGTATCTTTGATCAAGCCTGAAGGGTATTAAATGGCTTTAAAAAGTCAGAGCGTGGCTAGCAGAACACCTTAACAGGAGCAGACAATGTATTGCTATACTGACATTATTAAGGACCACCAACATTTTCATTTTGAATGATTATGATGTGGAAACAGTTGGGTAATTAGAAACATTGAAGTGATTTGTAAGGCCCATCATATTTTTTTATGTATCTTTATTGGAGTATAATTGCTTTACAATGTTGTGTTAGTTTCTGTTGTACAACAAAGTGAATCATCCATAACTATGCATACATATATCCCCATATCTCCTCCCTCTTGAGCCTCCCTCCCATCCTCCCTATCCCACCCCTCTAGGTCATAACAAAGCATCGAGCTGATCTCCCTGTGCTATGCAGCAGCTTCCCATTAGCCATCCATTTTAATTTGGTAGTGTATATATGTCAGTGCTACTCTCTCACTTCATCCCAGCTTCCGCTTCCCCTGCTGTGTCCTCAAGTCCATTCTCTACATCTGCGTCTTTATTCCTGCACTGCCACTAGGTTCATCAGTACCATTTTTCTAGATTCCGTATATATGTGTTAGCATACAGTATTTGTTTTTCTCTTTCTGACTTACTTCACTCTGTATGACAGACTCGAGGTCCATCCGCCTCATTACAAATAACTCAATTTCATTCCTTTTTATGGCTGAGTAATATTCCATTGTATATATGTGCCACATCTTCTTTATCCATTCATCTGTTGATGGACACTTAGGTTGCTTCCATGACCTGGCTATTGTAAATAGTGCTGCCATGAACATTGGGGTGCATGTCTCTTTTTGAATTATGGTTTTCTCAGGGTATGTGCCCAGTAGTGGGATTGCTGGGTCATATGGTAATTCTATTTTTAGTTTTTTAAGGAATCTCCATACTGTTCTCCATAGTGGCTGTATCAATTTACATTCCCACCAACAGTGCAAGAGGGTTCCCTTTTCTCCACACCCTCTGCAGCATTTATTCTTTGTAGATTTTTTGATGATGGCCATTCTGACCAGTGTGAGGTGATACCTCATTGTGGTTTTGATTTGCATTTCTCTAATGATTAGTGATATTGAGCATCTTTTCATGTGTTTGTTGGCAATCTGTATGTCTTCTTTGGAGAAATGTCTATTCAGGTCTTAGGCCCATTTTTGGATTGGATTAGTTGTTTTTTTGATATTGAGCTGCATGAGCTGCTTGTATATTTTGGCGCTTAATTCTTTGTCAGTTGCTTTGTTTGCAAATATTTTCTTCCATTCTGAGGGTTGTCTTTTCATCTTGTTTATGGTTTCCTTTGCTGTGCAAAAGCTTTTAAGTTTCATTAGGTCCCATTTGTTTATTTTTGAGTTTATTTCCATTAAGAGGTGGGTCAAAAAAAGATCTTGCTGTGATTTATGTCAAAGAGTGTTCTGCCTATGTTTTCCTCTAAGAGTTTTATGGTGTCTGGCCTTACATTTAGGTCTTTAATCCATTTGGAGTTTATTTTTGTGTATGGTATTAGGAAGTGTTCTAATTTCATTCTTTTACATGTAGCTGTCCACTTTTCCCAGCTCCACTTATTGAAGAGGCTGTCTTTTCTCCATTGTATATTCTTGCCTCCTTTGTCAAAGATAAGGTGACCATAGGTGTGTGGGTTTATCTCTGGGCTTTCTATCCTGTTCCATTGATCTATATTTCTGTTTTTGTGCCAGTGTCTTGATTACTGTAGCTTTGTAGTATAGTCTGAAGTCAGGGAAGCCTGATTCCTCCAGCTCCGTTTTTCTTTCTCAAGATTGCTTTGGCTCTTCTCGGTCTTTAGTGTTTCCATACAAATTGTAAAAGTTTTTGTTCTAGTTCTGTGAAAAATGCTATTGGTGATTTGATAGGGATTGCATTGAATCTGTAGATTGCTTTGGGTAGTATAGTCATTTTCACAGTGTTGATTCTTCCAATCCAAGAACACAGGCCAACCATATTTAATCTTGAGTTTCACACGTGAAGGCTGCTCTAGTCATAATGTTCTGTCTTCCTCTATTTTTGCTGGTTAAAACCAAATTTTCTTTGTTTTTCTGATGATACCAGGAGCATGCTATCCCTGTGTCCACAGAATACACAGATTATCTGAGGATTGGAGAGAAATATGGTGACTCAAGAAATGGCATTATTGTATAGTAAGCATGCATGAGAGATTTGGGTGGAAGAGGTATATTTGTCCTTCCTTAATTACCTTGTCAATAAGAAAGAGAGAGTTGGAGAACAAAACCTTGAAAGTTACAGAGGGATCTGAAGAAATAAGATCTCCTGGAATTAGTTTGCTTCTGCTTTGGAAGTAGTATTTCTGGGGCACTGAGTTCACATTATCATCATAGCAAATTCTCAGGCATTGCCTTGAACTGGTGTAAATCCTGTAAATGTTCACTCTGAAGGCGGGGTGGGTGATGGTGCTGGCAGGCTGAGATGGGACTTTCTTGCTTTGACATTGCTCATTTTATTTTTATGTGGGGGGATCTAGTGACCTACATAAATGTGTTTTTATGAAAATGTTAATAACTAACATTGGAGGGGTGACTGCTTGCTGAGCACTCCACCGGCGTGACCTTATTCTACTTCCTACTGACCCTATGAAGGTAGGAGCTGGTGTCATCCACTTTTGCGTGAGACTCTCACGTCTCATTTGTTGGGAGTAACTTGCCCACAGTTCCACAGCTAAGATGTGGCAGAACTAGGATGGAAAACCAGACAGTCTGATCCCAAAGACTAACCTTTGCTATTACTAGTATTTTGCAATGCCTTCCTGTTCTAGAACTATTAAAAGGCCAATGAACAGAAATAAACGGAGACACGGTACATGAGTAACCAGTAATGTATGCCGAACATTTAACTTAATTCACTTTTTCTGCCAAAAAAATGTATTGACTCTCTACCATGGGAAATGCTGTGTGGGAAATATGAGGATGAGTTCCGCATGACGTTCTCTGCTCAGGAAGTAAGAGGGTATGATAGAGGCCATCTAGAATATCAGTAAACAACTCAAATTCAAAGTGGGAAATAAGTGCTTTCTAAAGGTTATAAGAAGAGTAATTACACCTAAAGAAAGTCTAGGAAGGCATTGTAGAGGGTGTGGCATTTGCACTGGGCTTTGGGAGACCAGGTAGTTATCAGAAATGCAGACTCGGGTTGGGGATGGGGGGCATCAGGCTCAAAGGGGAGGGGGACATACGTGAGTAGGTATCGGGAAAGGAAGAGATGGGGCTGGAATTCTCAAAAATGAGAAATGTGGTTTGAATTGTCATGTGGTAGAAAGAGATTTGGTGGTGCCAGGTGTTAGAAAGCCTTAGGACCTGAGCAGTGATCTGTAGGCAACGGGGTGTCACGGAAAGCCTTGGGGTTAAGTTGTCTTGGGCACGGCTGGTTTCCACTGTGTCCGTCTAATGATCGAGGCCTGGAGCCAGTGATCCCAGAGGCGTGGTAGCTTGTGTTCTGGGGATGTGGTCTTTCTGAAGCTGGTCAGACTCCTCCTCTGGCCATATTGCCTTTCCTTTGTGGTCAACTTCCCTTAAATCGGAAGACTCATCGGCCCCAGATCATAGGAGGGGCGGGCTTGTAATCTTAATGAATCCCATATGTCTCGTGTTTCTGGAGTCATTTTCCATTCTGCAGAATGTCATGGGAAGATACACATGATGATCTGTAATGATGACTCTTCCTCCTAAAGAACAATGCTTTGGAAAACACTTTGGATTTGATCAGGTGTGGACAGTCAATAGTACAGGAAGCACAGGAAACAGTATTAAATACAAAGAGAAGGAATAGGACATAAGAAAGTGTTCACGGAAGGTTATAGCTCTTTTATAGAATGTGCTAAGTTTCTAATGGTCAGAATAAATATGTTTAAAGCAGTAGTTTAAAAATTGAGGTTGAAAAAAAAAACTTAAAAAAAAGGGAAACAGAAACAAAGCTTTCTTGAAGGCTTACTGAAAACAGCCTTTGTGCTGAGTTTTTCCTAAGTCTCGTCTCAATTAATCCTGGCAGTAACCCTGAGCTGGAGGGTTGCATTATCTCCATTTTGCAGATGAGGAAGCAGAGGCTTAGAGAATTTGAGCGACTTGACCAGTGGGAGGGAAGTGCTCACAAGTGGCAGAGTGGGGGGCTTGAACCCCAGTCAGATGACTCCAGAGGCTGCTGTTCTCCAGCTAAATGGAGGGTCAGAGCTCATCCTGTTAGTAAAATCTCCTAGCAAGACATGCAAACCAAAAAGGATCCCAGACCCTTTGAGTTATTCAGAAACATACATGCACCCCAGTGTTCATAGCAGCACTATTTACAAGAGCATGTAAAGCTATTGTAAGACATGAAAGCAGCCTAAGTGTTCATCGACAGATGAATGGATAAAGATGTGGTACATACATACAATGAAATATTACTCAGCCCTGAAAAAAGAATAAATAATGCCATTTGCAGCAACATGGGTGGACCTAGAGATGATCATACCAAGTGAAGTAAGTCAGACAGAGAAAGACAAATGTATGATATGGCTTACATGTGGAATCTAAAAAAATGATACAGATGAACTTATTTATGAAGCAAAAATAGACTCACAGACATAGAGAACGAACTTATGGTTACCAAAGGGGAGAGGTGAGGGAGGGACAAATTAGGAGTTTGAGATTGACACATACACACTACTATACATAAAATAGACAACCAACAAGGACCTACTGTATAGCATAGGGAGCTCTACTCAATTATCTGGTAATAATCTATAATGGAAAAGTACCTGAAAAAGAATCATTTGCTGTACACCTGAAAATAGCACAGCATTGTAAATCAATTACTGTATATTTCAATTTAAAAATAAATTAAAAAAAGAAGAAAAGTAATTTTTAAATGTCAGACTGGTTTGGATAATACTTTCCCCCTTTCTGTTGTGGGTTGTGTTTACAGGGGCACAATGAAGCGTGAGGCATGGGCTCCCTTCAGCTGATGGAGACGGGGTGCCACACAGTCATTTGTGCTACTGTATCACGTGTCAGTCAGTGGCACTTGGCGCTGGGATGGGACGTGCCGGGGTTGTCAGGGTGGATCCACTGCCTTGCGGTCATTTCTGAAAGTTTTGAGTGCATTCAGTCGTCCAGTAAGTTGATGACAATTTACCTGATCTTTCTGTGCATCATCATGTAATTTTAAGCTTTAAAAATGCCCTGGTGTATCTTTGACATATAGTTTATTTTCGATTTACTCGGTATTTCTTGTTTAGAGTTTACCTACCTCAGAGGGCTTTTATTTAGAATTAGCTGCTCTGACCATTGGCTTCTGGAAAGTTAATAGGAACAGTGGTGTTCGGTGCCATGCTGCCTGTTAAGGTGCTTCAGGTGATATGGTCCATGCCTTGCGGCCACCCTCCCATCAAAGGGCAGCTTCGCTGTCTACCTTCACTAAAGCACATGGGTTTTGACAGGAATTGACATTGCTCTCATGATGGTTTGAAGCTCTCATGATGGTTTGAAGGTAAATAGGTAAAAATGTTGTTTAAACTCCTTAATGTAAAATATTTTTATAAAAGTTCCTTTCTCAGGGCTCCGATGACACTGACAGCATTGTTAACACTCAGTATTCTACTGACAGCAATCATTTGATATCAGTTTAATCATTTCACTGGTTAATGTTGGCTTTTTAGCATGATCGTTCAAATATACCAAAAGTTTGGGTTGATTATTCCTCACCAAGTAGATTCATTTTAGAGTCAAGAGAATTGCATCACTTGTAACATCAGCTATGCCTTTTCCAGGATTCTCCTTTAAATCAAGTCATTATAACTTATTGTTCTGATACTTAGTTATAGATCTATTTTGACTCGTTTTGTTTCTTAATAGGATCATGAAAAGTCCTTCTGCAAATTAGGCCTTCAGAAAATGAAACCAATCATGTTCCCCTGATTCTGACAACACTCTTAAAGTTTAGCACACAACATCTCAATTTTAATCTTCCTCTGTAGAAACAGGTTTCCTGAGTAGATTTCTTTTCATGCATGGTAGTCTGTTGTATCTGTACCACAGATAATTGTTTGCATCAGATTTGTCACTTTCTGGCATACTTTGAAATAGTAATGCATAGGAATGTGTAAATGTTTCATCAGCTACAGAAGGTGCAAATGTACCATATAAGAATGGTTTGAAAACTTCTAAGAGCATCTGTGTTTTCACAGTTACCGGTTCATGCCGGTCAGCCTATTGCCGGGTCTTTTTTATGCCTGTTTCTATGCAGAGCCTGTTCACAGGGCTGTCCTAACTGTGCAGGCTTTATCTTTATGGATGATCCATAGACACACAAACAAGGAATTGTAGCAGCCGTATTTCATTCTTAAGGCTGAATGATGACAGGCATAATTACTGAGGCTAACATCTGGAGTATTTTATTAAAGGGAAACCTGCCAAGATTGTTAGCATATACCAAACAGCATTATCCATATGTGTCATTTTATCACTATTGACTGTCAGGGTGTGTTCCTATGAAAGGAAATGGATAAAATCCAGCAAAGGATCACTACTAACATATCTTTCCAGAGCGGATTTTAGTTTAGCTCAACGGAGCAGTTTGCTAGAGATTTTCAAGACCATGAACATCACCCATCTGGAGGGTTCCTAGATAGACCAGTAGTACCTGGTTACTTGGTCTTCCCAGAATTAAAATGTACGCTTCATTAAAATCCTGCTGAGGTTTTTTTTTTTTTTTAATGTTCTCCAAATCCTTAAAAGGAATAAAGACTATCATTAAAAAATAAACAAGATTAACAGATTTTGAGGGCCTACTGTGTGTTCCATCTTTTTGAAAGCTCGGTACACACACTTGAGTGTAGTAGGGATCTCGTCCCGTCGGGTGATAAAAGAGCACTCTGGTGCAATTATCAAATTTCTTGGAGTAGTACGGAATTACTGTTCACTCTTTTCCTTAGCAGACAGCTCTACAGTTGAATAGAGGGTATTAAATCGGCAGATTGGTCCTTATCAAACTGTAAGAGGTTCGATTCTGTGAATACTGCAGTTCTTGTAATAATCTTGCAATTCAGTTTATTTAAATAGTAATCTAGAGAGGCTACCCCACCCTGGCATGGTCATTGTTGTTCTCCTTAGGCATGAGTGGAGGGAATCGTGCCCGTCTGTATTCTGTACACAGGAATTGAGAAAAAGACAGATCTTCAAAAATCATACCCAGATAGTTTTTGATGGAAGGGAGAAAACACTGGTCCCCAGAAAATGCTCCTAGTTCGTCCTCTCTGCCAATCACTGCAGATGCTGAAGACTGAAAAAGGAGTGAGAACATGGCCATCGTTTGGTTCTAGTGCAATCTGGGTGATGGATTGTGTTTATGAATAATATCTGCCAATAGTTCACGAGTTGTGTGGTGGAGGTCCATGGAGGGACACAGGGAACACTGGAGGAGATGAGTGGTTTATTGTGCCTGTTGGAGAGATCTGCCTACCACAAAATTGCATCTCCTTCCCTTGGAACCAGACAGCAAACTCCCTTCCATACCCCACATGCCGTTCCCTCACCTGGTGCAGATTCTCCCTTTACAACGTCTGCACTGAAAGCAAAGTCTTCCTCCGCACCTGGGTCCTGCTACCCTGCCTTCACTTCCTCATTGTCCCCTTCAGCACCCACAGCCACAGCATCGGGGCAGCCCATCCTGTCTGGGTCTTTGAAGTCGGCTCTGGCTGGTCTTTTGCTCTATTCTTCCTTTGCTCCCAGCCATC
This sequence comes from Balaenoptera acutorostrata, assembly GCF_949987535.1. Classification (NCBI taxonomy): domain Eukaryota; kingdom Metazoa; phylum Chordata; class Mammalia; order Artiodactyla; family Balaenopteridae; genus Balaenoptera; species Balaenoptera acutorostrata. The sequence continues at coordinate 61,330,887 of NC_080076.1, forward strand.
TGCCACGTTGCTGTCATCCCTGCAGGGCACACCTCACCCCTTACAGAAAACCAAGACTCCTTGGGAAGACCCAGTGGCCTTCTGCCACCCCTCTCACCCTCTCACTGCAGCCAAGACGTCTGCCCTTCTGACACTTTGCCTCTGCCTTTCCTCCTGCCTGCAGGGCTCTTCCCACTTCGGTGGATTTCTTGTTAATTTTCAAAGGGACAGCCAAGTCTTAACATTTTAGTTTCTGGGTGATGGATCTTCCTCCTCAGAGTCTAGTGCCTCTTTCATTCCCTAGGGATGCACGGATCCCATAGCATTTCAGCGTTCTGTCTCCTGCGGTAGAAGGACCAGGAAGATTTGTCAGAAATGAGTACTGAGTAATATGCATTCACCATTCGACAAACGGGGGCAGACCCCTCACTTTTAAAAATGTCTTTCAGCAGAATACACATCCTGCAGGTAGATTGAAAAGCAGGCTGTGCATGAACCCTGCAGGGAGAGGTGGGACTTTGCCGCTGTTGTCTTCCTGCAGTGTTACAAGTCTGTGTCTTAAATATGTGCAAAAAAATCTGTTACACAGCAGTGTTGACTTGAAGCTTTTTACTCATAGCTTCGATATTTGGCTTGTTTGATTTTCAGACATTCTTATTTCTGTATTACTATTTTGCAGTTTTAAAATGCACCAATCACCGGTGCCTTAGTGTTTCCCATGTATGCATGCACACACACACACACACGTATGTAAGGATTTACACTCAGTCATAGCATCTATAAACATTTTCATGTTTCTGAATGTATGTATACTCTGTAGAGGGAGAAGGTTGCTGAGATCATCTAATCCCAAGTGTCACCCTGAAGACAGAAGTACACCATCGGTAAATACGCACAATTAAAGAGACACTAAGTTGGGACTTAGAGGGGCTTCGAGGCTGTGGGAATGGAGGCATCTGAACTTGTTGTGGGCATTTTGTCATCCCCAATAATGGGCATCTTTTCTGGCTTCCTTTCTTGCGTGAAGCCGCTTCCTGTCCCTCCTCCCCTGCACTCTCCTTTGCTAATCCCTGCCAGTGCCCCTCCCCCTCAACCCCTGCATATTGTCTGTTGCCTCCTAGTGACATGAGAGCTGGGAAGGCTGTAAGCAGTAAGCAGTCAAGTCCGACCAGAAGCAATGCGGCTACACAGCCTGGCACGCAGGAGGACTTTGGGCGGCTCACGTAGTGACTTACTGACCATGTGGACATCCAGATTGATAGTTAGGGAATGCAGGAAGGTGCCCAGAGAAACCAGAGCAACTGACTCAGACTGTATCTCCCACTGAGTTTTTGTTCTTGAAGTAGGTTGGTGGAAGGGAGTTAATTTGCATTTTTTGGATTGATAGTGGATTTGAACATCATCTAAACTTTCATTGTTGATTTGTGTTCCTTCTTTTTAATGTCTTTTGCCCATTTTTCTGTGTGACTTTAGTAACAGACAGAGCATTTGGATTCCCTACAAAAGAACTACTTACTTGGTGTATGCCTTGTAGCTGTGAGTAGCTAAGTACGTAAGCTGGCTGGGGGAGGATGTTGCCTGGGATGGCTGAGAATAAAACAGGGAGTTTCGAATTTTCTGAATGTCCTGATTGGTTGATGTTTAGAAGTCAGCTACAAGGATTGAGGTGGAAAATATGTTCATATTCTGTCTTTTCTGCTTCTATTGAATATCAATAGTGTGAGTCCAGCCTTACTGTAAAATGGCCCTGGAGGTGTAGCTTCGTTTCCTTGGTGGTTTTCTTGTTTTGTTTTGTTTTACTTTTTTTCTGTAATGGCTTTCCAGAGAAATAACTTCAGGCTCAAATTACTCATTCTAATCCCAGGATTTCCCTGTTTCACCTGGTTCAATGCAGTCAACATTTCATAGTTCATATAAATACCTTACCCATCCAGCATCATGATAAAAGGAAGGATATGTTTAACATGAGTGAAAATTTCTTGGATGATTGAAACTTATCTCAAAGTACAAAATTTTGCATTTTAACCAGTCTATGGGAAAATTACCTAAAATATATTCCCTGTATCAGACTTCTAAGATCTTAGTGTAATCATTATTTTCTGATGGGTGTATATCAAGAAGTGGAATTAATGAATCATAGAGTATGCATATGCTTAGCTTCAGTAGACATGATCAAACAGTTTTCCAGTGTGATTGTACTAATTTACACTCCTTTAACAGTGTAAGAGTGTTTTGGTTTTCCCACCTGCTCACCAACATTTGGTCTGTCATTTTGATTTTATCTATTTTGGTGGCTGTGTGGTATTGTCACATTGCAGTGTTGGTTTGCAGTTCTTTGGTGACTAAGGAGGCCCATCACCTTTTCATATATTCCTAGCCATTTGAATATCTTTGTGTGAAGAGTCTGTTCAAGTCTCTTACACCATGTTTTCTTTGGATAACCTATCTTTTAAATACTCATTTGGGGTAGTTTTTCTAAATTCTGGATTTAAGTCCTTTGTTGGATACGTTTATTGCAAATACATTTTTCCACTGGTTGTGTTGCATTGTTACTCTCTAAATGATGTCTTTTGATAAACAGAAGCTCTTGATTTTAAGAAGTCTAAATTATGTTATTCCTATAATAGTTAACATTTTCTGTGGCCTGTTTGAGAATTTTTTTGCCTATGCCAAGGTTACTAAGATATTTTCCTATGTTTTTCTATAAACACTTTATTGTTTTATCTTTTACATTTATATTTTCAGTCTTCTGGAATTGATTTTTGTGAATTGTGTGAGGTAAGGTCAATCTATGTGGCTTCCAATTGACCTAGCACCATTGACTGAAAAAAGAAGCATTCTTTCCCCCATTGCACTTAAGTGTCATTGCTATAATAAATCAGTCTATTGTGCTCTCTTCATTGTGAAACACTCTGATGGGGACTTATAGAATTTTATACATCTCACAAGTTTTCTTCCGAAAAATGTATAGGTTAGAATATGCCATCAGAGTGAGTTGCTGTGGAAGGTCCCTTATCTTTCCATTCTAACATGAAAATAATAGATACAAATATTTTATAAAGCTAAATATATAGCTGAGATTGAAAACAAGGAAAGAAAATCTGTAGATGCTCAAAATGAAGTGAGGACTCTTGATGGTGAGAGGAATTGAATTCACATGGCTGATAAGGATAACTGGACCAGAGAAACCCTTTATATAATGGAGTTTTAATGCCTCACAGAACCAATTTAGTATGAGCAGGAATTAACTTACCTGGATAAATCCAATAACCAGGAAAAGGTGACTCAGCAGAATTCTGCTTGCTGGCTAAAGGATGAACATAGAAGCTGAAGTCCTAGGCAGTGGATGTAAACAATACAAATTATGGAACATTGGATCTCCTAGATTGTGCAGTGACTGCATTTGGAACTGAATTCATCCTCTGATTATTCTGGAGAAACCCTGGACTAAAAAACCAACATAAAATCTGACCAAGTACTCTACAGTCACATTGGGCTGGGGTAAAGGCAGCCAGAAAGACATTCCAAAGGAATGCCTCTTAAGACTCTAGAAGAAGACAATTTTTAGTAAAGATGAACTCATGGTAAAATTTTACAAAGGCCTTCAAGGAAAGAGGGAGAATAATAAGAACTTTCAAAGAAAAAAAGAAGACTGACTGCATACTTTTCATCGATAATACCAGATGACAGAGACATTGGAATTTAAAGTGCTAAGAGAAATAAATGTTAACCTAGAATTTTATACCCAGCTAAATTATCACTTGGGATTAACGATGAAATTAATACATTTTGACATGAAATAAAAGATAGTTTTCAAAAGAAAAATACAAATAGTTAATGCACATTAGTAAGAAATCAACCAAATCAACCAGGCTAATAATTACAGAGATAAATATTAAAATAACAATTATTTACTTATTTCAATCCATCAAAAGTGAGATAGTAGACAATCATGTTGACAAGGATTTTAGGACATGTAAGAGTCTCACACTTAGCTGCTAAGTTTACATTGCTACATTTTTAGAGAACAGGTTGGCAAAGGCCTTGAAATTGTGCAAGGTCTTTGAACCTGCAGTTACACTTAAGGAATATATCCTAAGGTAGTACAGTTGACCCTTGAACAATGTGGGGGTTAAGAGTGCTGTCCATACATGCAGTTGAAAATCCACATGTAACTTTATATTTGTCCCTTCATATCTGCAGTTCTACTTCCGTGGATTCAGCTAGCATTGGACCATTTAGAATTGTAGTATGTATTTAGTGAAAAAAAAATTCATGTATAAGTGGACCCATGCTATTCAAACCTGTGTTGTTCAGGGGTCAACTGTAGTTGAAATTATATTTATTTAGTTACTACATTGTTCATCCTAGTGTTTTTAAGAGCTCAAAGTTGAAAATAAAGTAAGTGTCCAACATGGGATGATTGGTGAAATAAATTATTGAATCTATATAATAGAATACTGTATAGTCATTAGAAACAACATTTCATAATACATCAATTGACAAGAAAAAATACATTAAATGAAATAAATATACCAAATAAAAATATTATAAAATGTGAATAACATGATCTATTTTTACAAAAGCAAATAATCATTGTACCTAAAATATTTGAAAATATATAAATATCTATATCTATATGTATTTCTATATATTCCTCAAAGTGGTTGTACTTGGGTCGTTAGTGTTGTGTGGTTTTAAAATATTCTTCTTTATTGTCTCTGTTTTGTTATTTTTCCAAGGTTAGATTGTAATATTTTATAAGGAGAAGAAAGAAGGTAATCTCATGTTGGAGGAAACACACAAAACACCATTGTAAGCATTATGTAGTATTTATCATATGCAGCAACTTCACAGTACTGGTGATAGGCAGAGTCCAATCAACTATGTCTCGTTTTTTCCTTGATTATAAGGGTTAAGTTGAAGTTACTTCTGCATTTTAAATTCCAGTAAATAATTATAACTTTTAAAATTTTCTTTAAAAACTCAAAGGATAAAAGAGCACTATATTGATTATTCAATATATAGAATGTATGGATCTTATTTCTCTTTATGATTCTCTACTCGTATAATTCCTTTTATATGTTTTTTTCTTTCTAGACAACCAAAGGACATTGCCTTGGGTCCAGATCATGTGAAAGTGACATATGGCGACCCTATAGTGATTATAGGCATGAGGGTATGAGAGAAGTAAAAAAAAAGGCATTAATAGAGGGTTTTTTGTGGGGGACAGTTTTATTTTTCTCACTGAGATTTTGAAATAGTTCAAGAGAGGTACCTGTTTCAGATAGAAGATAACTTCAGAAGTATTGGAAGCCAAGATTTGGATAAGGAGAAACAGACTGTCGCAGTGGAACACAATGCAAACTACACTCTTGTTCTTGCCAATAAAAAAGCAGAGTTGCTTCTACTTATGTAAAAGAGATTATCCTGAAAATAGATGCTGCACATATTGAGAATTTTGAGGGTGTTAGGAATGAGTTGTGATTTAAAACAGAAAAAAATATGAAAAGGAACTATAAATTATTAGCCATCTAGCCTTTAAACTTCCCTAGGAAATAATTTTTTTGAGGCTACCCATGTAGAACTGTTTCAAGATTTGGGGGTCGGGGAGGAATGGAGTAGGAGTGGAACAAACACAAAATTTAACTTTTAAGGCAGTAATTTTTAGATCATTGATAATTGGTGACCCTTTGATGCCTGAATTCCTTTTGGAGATAATTGTGGAATCAGTTTTAAAAACCCACATGTCGGAGAGAACATTTATAAATCTCTTTTTAGGCAAATATATACAAAGCACTATTAATTACTTGAGACCATATCCTTTTAACTTTGTATTATATGACATAAGATTATGAAGGAAAGAAAATTTTTTTTTTTTTTTTTATAAATTTATTTATTTGTTTTTATTTTTGGCCGTGTTGGGTCTTCATTGTGGTGCACGGGCTTCTCATTGTCGTGGCTTCTCGTTGCGGAGCACGGGCTCTAGGCGCGCGGGCTTCAGTAGTTGTGGCACACGGGCTCAGTAGCTGTGGCCACGGGCTTAGTTGCTCTGTGGCACGTGGGATCTTCCCGGACCAGGGCTTGAACCCTTGTCCCCTGCATTGGCAGGCGGATTCTTAACCACTGCGCCACCAAGAAAAATATTTTATGAATCTCCTGCAGGCTCTTTTGAAATGACTCAAAGGAACTTTACTTCTGGGTCTTTAAGGAAAATATAAATTGACATCCAGTGCCAGCTACCTAAAAATACACTGTGTCATTCTTTACAAGATGTGTCCCATATTTTCTGTGTTAACTGTGGTTTAGAGAGAGAAACAGAAAAAGTGGGAAACCCAAAACTAGTTCTGGCTCTACTAAAAACTAGACATGTGGCTTGGGAAATCATTTATCCTCCTTGAGTTCAGTTTTTTTTCCTATTATGTAAGAGGGTTGAATTTATTAGTAGGTGATCTTCAGAGTCCTTGCTACTACAATATTCTATTTGTGTGTTCAGACACAATGATCCAAAAGTTAATACCCTATTTATTTTCCAGCAAGAATTACATTAGCACTAGAATAGTGTGGAATATGCTGTTTAAAAGTATTTTTGATTATTTATACCCAACTTCTTTATTCAGCTCTTGAGTTGGCTTTCAGAAAACATACGGTAAGGTTTTTAAATAAAGTGATTATCTGGACTATAGAAATATAAATTAAACAGGAGATCAAGAATATATATTTTTGGTAGTATATCAGACTTTCACAATATCATATTGAGAGCCTTAATTGTAACTAAGTAATGTTCCCAGTCTGTGTTTAACTATACATCAGCTCGGTGGATGGTTCATAAAGAATATAATTGACAGCTAGTAAAACCCGTGCAAAAATGAATCAGCTTTTAACTTTGTATTAAATTATCCTTTTCTAGAAGATTGAAAACTATAATCAAGTTCTTTCTGTGTAATTTGCTATAGATTACTACTCTAAGAGAATAACATCCTTTGTTAAAAAGGCTTTTCTATTATTGGCTTATGGTGTCCCCTCCTCCCACTGAATTAAAGCTTTCAGCCTCCTGTCAGATGCCCTGAGCTTTTCACCTGAACATTTTTACAATGAGGGCATAATGAATGTTGGAACTGGTATAGATTATTTAAAATAGGCTTACATTAGCTGTCTATCACTGTTCTTGACCTCCAGAGAGAGAGAAGAAACAAGTTCCTTAGTACAGAGATGGAATTTTTATCAAATGCTTTAAAGCATAAACTGTACAGGTGAGGTCTGTAGCCTCCTACTGCTAGTTTTTCTTTATTTCTCGGGTCCACTTATTAGATGAGCAAGTATGGGTATTCTGACAGTTATAATGTGCCCATTGTATATCATAAACACTAGAAAACAATATAATAATCAATATGTTATACAGAAGAATTAGGAACTTAGAACTGCTCTTTCATGCATTTATCAAAAATAATACTAAACTTTATGTATTAACATTCTGTAGATGGAGTGTTGAAAAATGCAGCAAAGGTCCCTGCCTTCATGGACTTTACAGATAACAGTCAAAACCTTTATTATGATTCTCTTTATAGAGGCTAAGTGTAGGCCTTTCACAAAATTTAGCGCCCATTCCTGACTTAAAAAAAAAAACATTCAATAAAATAGGCATTGGTGACCAATTCTTTAACATTAGCTAAACTATTTAGATTGAAGAAATAAGGTTTACATCTTTCTTCATGTTTAAATATAAGAAGCATTGCCATTAGCCCCCAAACAATGCAAGGATGACACCATCTTCACCTGGTCACCTTTTTATTAGAAGTATTAGCCAATGAGATAGGACAAGGAAAGATAATTAAAGGCATAAGAACAGTACAAGGGGGAAGTAAAGCTATCCCTTTGCAGGTGATACCTGGAAAATCCAAAAGAATCAATGAGAAAACTAACACAAACAATAAAAAATTCAGTAAAATACCAGGATATAAAATTAACTTACAAAAATCAAACATTAACTGATCAGAAGATAAAATGGAATAGAAAATCCTATTTGCGATAGGAGCAACAAGAAAATAAAATACCTGGGAGTAATATTAAACATATATGTACAAAATCTATATAAGGAAAGTTACAAACCTTTCCTGAAAGGTCTGAAAGTAGATTTGAATAAATGGTTAGTCCTAACCCGTGCTTGTATAGGATAACTCAACACGGTAAAGATATCATTTATGTTCAAGTTAATAAATTGAATGCAACCAGTAAAAGTGACAAGTTTTTATTTTGAACCTGACAGTTTGATTCTCATGTTCACATAGAAACTAAACATTCAAGAATATCTAGGAAAACCTGAAAGGGGAAGAGTCATGGGGGATTTGCTTTCTCTGATATTCAAGCCTCTGCAATGAAATAGTGAGGTGCTAACTAATATACCTGTTGGCCACTGGGGGAAGATAAAAATAGACCCTAGAACACATGATAATTCAGTGTACTGAAAGTGGATTCTCAAATCTGGGAAAAGATAGACTTAAAAAATTTAGACATTATTTATTGTATTTTTCATACTGGCAAAATACACATAACATAAAGTTTACCATCTTAAACATTGTTTTGGTATGTAGTTTAGTAGTGTTAAGTACATTCACATCAGTGTGACCAATTGCCAGAACTCTTCATCTTGCAAAACTGAAATTCTATATACATTAAGTAATAACTCCTCACCTCCCCTCCCTGACCCCCCAGCCCCTGGCAACCACCATCGTACTTTCTGTCTCTATGAATTTGACTAGGGACCTCATCTAAGTAGAACCATATAGTATTTGTCTTTTGTGACTGGCTTATTTTACTTAGCATAATGTCCTCAAAGTTTATCCTTGTTGTAGCATGTATTAGCTTTTTTAAGGCTGAATAATATTCCATTGTATGCATATCCTACATTTTGTTTATCCATTCATCCATCCATGGACACTTGGGTTGCTGCCACCCTTTGGCTGTTGTGAATAATGCTGCAATGAATGTAGGTGAAAAAATACCTCTTTGAGACCTTGATTTCAATTTTGGGGGGTGTATACCTAGGAGTAGAATTGCTGGATCATATGGTAATTCTAGTTTTTATTTGAGGACCACCTTACTGTTTTCACAGCAGCTGTACCATTTTACATTCCCACCAACTATGGATAAAGGTTCCAGTTTGTCTACCTTGTCGCCAATACTTGTTACTTTCTGTTTTCACACATGTATTTGCTTATTTTTGCATAAAGAAACATTGGGAAGATAAACCATAAACTATGAAACATGATTACTTGGGAGGTAGGTGGAAAGAGTCAGGATGGGGGTGAGATTTCTCTTAGCACATCTTCTGCTCCTGGCCAAGATGGAGTAATAGGGACTGGATTTGCCCTTCTACTTGAAGCAACCTACAAACCCCACAAAAGCACAAAATACACACACAAACAAAACAACGAAAAGAAGACAAAAATACAAAAAAGGAAGATAAACTGAAACAAAGGTTTTCAAGGCTTGGACATTGGGCAGCGAAGGGCAGTGAGCCCTGAGAGAGGGCATACCAAGGAGGCAAGCCTGTGGTGGTCTCTGCTGAGTCACGGGGAGAATTTCCAGAGCACGGGGCAGGGCACCCTGCGTGGAGCCTTGCCGAGTCACTGAGTTGAGGAGACGGAGATAGGAGTCTGGGGAGAACAAGGCGGCTGGAGTTCACAGCAGAGTCCTGGACAGGAGAGAGCCCCCAGGGGAGGACCCCCAGGTCTGTGCGGTGTGCCCCTCTGGTACGCAGCAGCTCAGCACACGCAGGTGAGGAGACTTGGCCAGCTCTGGGAAAGGAACCATCAGGAAGGATGGGAAGGATTGGAAGGAGCGGTGCCTGGCAGCACACACAGGGCCGGGAACGGAGCCTGTTCCATCAACCAGGCTGAGGAACCTTCTGGACTCAGAATCGGGGAATCATCAACCCTACACTGACCTCCGTCTCAGACCCGCCTAACAGATCATTAATTCAAGACCTGCAAGGATCAAACTGTCCAGGTGACTTCACTTCTTCCCAGGTCAAAGCAAAGAAGGTTTGTAGAATGTTCATCCAGTTTTGATTTTTGAACAGTGTAATGCTTTAAATATTCACATTTAAAGTTAAAATGTCAAGGAATGAAAAAAGCAAACCAGAAAATAGAAATCAAACAAATGGACCTGATGATGACATAACCACGCAGAAGAAAAGGCTAATTCAGGTAATTCTTGGGCTCCATACACTATATATTCTCTAGGAGAAAAACACACACAACTGCAGAGAAATCTTGAGCTCTCCTTTGTGGTACTGATGTAGGCACTCTGAATTATATTTGTGTATCGTTGGATAGAGTGAATGAGTAAATATATTGATGTTATTGAGAACCAGGGCTACATCGTAGGATGGGGAGATAAAAGTATGGAATGCATAGATTCTGATATTTGACAAAGCTTTTCTGAGGCTATATTGATTCAATACATATTACAAAATGTTCAGAAATAAATTTTCAATTTATTTTTTCATTGTCTAAATGCAGTAAGTTAAATCTTCCTTACACCTACCTTCTAGTGACTGAAATTGAAATGTGTCTGGGCAGTAAGGCTCTACTCCTAGCACCCTCCAAAAGTGACCTGTTTCTGATTTCCTATTGATTTACCTATTTATTTTCAATAAAATCCATAAAAAATATTGTTTATGTTTGGCATAAACTCCTGGAGAACAGTTGAGCCTTTGCCCAAAGCTGTCACTCATACGTATCTGTTGAATGGAAAGTAGTGACACTTTTCTGCTTTTTCATCCCATCATTCTAGTGTTAACATATACTAGTGTGATAGTTATAAAACATCATATATATATTTTTTTGTTTTAATCCACCACCATGTTAGGAACTGCAGGTAAAAAGACAATCATGATGGTTTCTATTGTTGGAGAAGTGTGGCTTTAACTATTTTTCCCACTTCTAATTTTAAAATGAAAAAGTGAAAGCAAGATCGACGCAGTAAAACCTGATTTAAATTAAACCAAGCCTAGAGGAAACCTGGCCCTTGACAAGTAGTGACTATATCATTAAAGAAGACTGATTCATTTATGCTGTCATCACTCCTGCAGACTGCCGGTGCATTGCATGGTTTTCCACCAGGATCAATTCCTTGATCTTGAGTGTGAAGATTTTTCAGAATCCAGCTGTGAACTTTCATTATTAGTTTTTAGCAGGACATATGCAATTCCCCTTGGTCAGAGCGCATACACTCAGATAAAACCAAAGGCAGCTTACTGTTCAATGCAAGACAGAGAAATTAGCAAAAATTAAGAAAGTAGTATTAAAGGTTGGCTGCTCCTGATATATACATATATGTTAAATAAACTTTAGAAATTGTAGGGTGATAGGACCCTGGCTCATATTTTATTTCTACTTTTAACTATTTATTGTTACAGTAGTGTTACTGAAGGATGTGCTGAATTAAAATGTTCTTATTTTTCATACACTTGTCAGTTACAGACTGGTAGTAATTTAGAGTTGCATTTGAACTTAGTTTTCAATAGATCCAAATGGCTTATCTCAGCTCTAAGGTGTTGCATCTGTGGAGCTTACTCAGCTTCTCCATGAACTTGTGGTCTTCAGCAGTGAGAGGGCTCATGCTGGTCATTGACCACATCTGAAGGATGGACTCTTTAACTCTGCCCCCGGATTTAACTTGCTTATTCTTCTAAGCATTGATGTTTAAGTCTCCCTTCTGAAATGAAAGAGTGCCATTTTTTTCTTCTTAAAAAAACATAGCTTTATTGATACATACTCCACATATCATACAATTCACTGATTTAAAGTGTACAGTTCAATGGTTTTTGTATATCCAACGAGTTGTACAACCATCACCACAATCTAGTTTTAGAGCATTTTCATCACCCCAAAAGAAGTTCTGTGCCCATTAGCAGTCAATCCCCGTTTCTGCTCCCCAATCCAGCCCTAGGCAACTACTACTGTACTTTGTGTTTCTACAGATTTGCTTATTATGGGTATTTCATCTAAATGGAATCATACGATACATAGTCTTCTGTGATTGGCTTCTTTCACTTAGAATAACGTTCTCAAGTTTCATCCTTGTTGTAGTACATATCAGTGCTTTATTCTTTTTTTATGGCTTAATAATCCATTGTGTGGATATACCACATCTTAACATCTTATATGTCTATTCATCAGTTAATAGGCATCTGGGTTATTCTTTCTGGCTATTTATGAATAATTTTGCTATGAACATCGGTGTATAAGATTTTGTATGGATGTATGTTTTCATTTCTCTTAGTTATATACCTAGGAGTAGAATTCCTGGATCATATACTAACTCTATGTTTATGTTTTAGAAAAACTTCAGAGCTTTTCCAAAGAAGCTGTACCATTCTTATTTCTACCTGCAATGTATGAGGGTTCCAATCTCTCCACATCCTTGCCAGTGCTTGTTATTGTCTATCTTTTTGATTCTAGCCATCCTGATGGTGAGAAGCAGTTCTCAGCATTCCCTTAGTGACTAATGATGTTGAGCATCTTTTCATGTGCTTGTTGGCCATTTGTATATCTTTTTTTTTTTTTTTTTTAAGTGTTTCATGGAAGGATTTTTATGACCAAACGCTGGGGTGAGGGGATACTTTCTTTTTTATTTTATTTTTTTAAATTATTATTTATTTGTTTCTTTATTTATTTTTGGCTGTGTTGGGTCTTCGTTTCTGTGCGAGGGCTTCCTCTAGCTGCGGCAAGTGGGGGCCACTCTTCATCGTGGTGCGCGGGCCTCACTATCGTGGCCTTTCGTTGCGGAGCACAGGCTCCAGACGCGCAGGCTCAGTAGTTGTGGCTCACAGGCCTAGTTGCTCTGCGGCATGCGGGATCTTCCCAGACCAGGGCTCGAACCCGTGTCCCCTGCATTAGCAGGCAGATTCTCAACCACTGCGCCACCAGGGAAGCCCCATTTGTATATCTTCTTCCAAGATCATCTCTTTAGATCCTTTGCCTGTTTTTAATAGGGTTATTTATTTCCTGAGTTTTAAGAGTTCTTTGTATATTCTTGTTATCAGTCTCTTATTAGATATATGGTTTGAAAATACTTCTCCCATTCTGTGGGCTGTTGAGAGTATTTTTATTTTTACTTTTAAGCCCTTATCATCTTTCAGATATTTAAAGATTACTGATCTGTGACTTGCACAGTGCTGGTACCCAGAAGGTCTTCCGCAGAGGTTTATGAGTAAATGAACGATGTGTCTTCACATCCCCTCTCAGTCTCCTACCCACACTAAATATACTTCATTCCCCAGTTGAGTCCATATTCTGCCATCTCTCAATCTCTCACTGAGTGGGCAATGGCCATCCTACGGGAGTCTGCAGATTTTCCCTAATGCGGCATCAGAGGTGTGGGTGTACTGGAACCATCACCTCCTTTGAACTTGACACTGCTTTTCTCTTTGCTCAGCCTGAGGTTTCCTGACTTTTGAATGCAGCTCTGTTATTTTTTGCAAATAAACAAACTGTAATAATCCGTCTTGGAATAACAGATCTAAGCGACACAAAGCTCTGCCTTTAGTTTAAGAAGAATGGGTAGGTAAGTGAAAAGCAGAGGATGTCAACCTTGACAGCAGCTCTATGAAAACACCTGGCCTTTTCAGTTAGCTCGTTACATACAATTCACTAGTAGGACAAAGTTTTTTGTTTCGTTTCTGCTGTTGTTGTTGTTTGGGGTTTCTGGGTGGTTTTATTTTTAATGAAGAGCTTCCCATCATTTAGAGCTCTGAAACAATGGAACGGGTAATTTAAGGGAGGGACAGTATGTAAACAGCATCATTTGACAGTATGTAAGTAGGGGCTGGATGAACGGTGGTCAGGGATACAGTAGGAGGGACACTTGACTGGGAGGGACTATGGACCGAGTAATTCCTAAGAGCAACCTCTCTCTCCTCTAATTCTTTTCTATGACAAAGATACTTAGGAGAAAGGCCAGTTCTTTTTGTGTTTGTGTGCATTCTGAGGTTATATTTTCAATTTATATAAATTTTCAATTTATTTTTTCATCAGATACTTTTTAACCTCAAAAGATCGCTTTTATTCTTTACTAAATTATTTTGGCTTCTAAGGAAAACATGTCATTCTTAGTATTAATCCTTAATGAAGTTAAGTGTATGCCCAGATAAATTTTTGCTTAGTTGTGTATTTTCACTTTTTTTGTCGTTAAGTCTCACAGCTGTATTTAGTAAAGTCTTTTGAGAGACGGCCAAGTAGCTGATTTTTTTTTTTTTTTTGGTGTGGCAAGCCAATAGCATGTCAAACTTTGAATTTATGTTGAAAAGCTGTTTTGCAGACATAGAAGTCCAAATAAACAGCCAAATTACTATTTCTCCCCAATTTGGTTGTGGGAAAGTGAGTATGTGTTTGGCTTTTCCTTCTATAATAACTTGAGAATGGATAAATGGTTTTTCCTATGTGCTGTGTTGAGCATTTGCAATTTTGCAGCAAATCCAAATGTAAGAAATTTAACCCCAATTAATTATGTTAAGTGGTTGAAAAAATATCCATTACTTAGGGTCATTATCTGTGTGCTAGATGTTTTACAAATGATAGTTTTTCGAACGTAATCCCCAAAATAGCACTGTAGGTATTACAGTCATTTCTATGGTATAGACACTAAAATCAAGGGCATCAGAGTTTAAGGTAATTTGGTCAAGACCACAGAATCAGTAAGTATGAATTACAGATTTGGGATTTGAACCCAAATCTTCTTGGCTCCAATCTCAAACCTTTTCTTAAAGCTTCTCCAAGTTATTCCAGTTTCTGTTCTTTTGAGATACTTAACATTCAGATATTTTGGTATTTTAAAATATCGCTTCAGATTCATTACTCTGGTTTTTCATGACTACCTAATATCCAAAATAGCATCATTTCTCCTATTTTAGTTGCTAGAAACAGGAATGATATATCTGTGCCCTGGACTATCTGTGACTCCAACCTCAATTTCTATGTTTATTCATCGGTTAAAAAACTGAAGGATCATCAAGAAACTAGCTATTAATCATTTTTAAAATTAAGTTCTCTCCAACTTTCTATGTGTGGTTTTCCTGAATGAAATGCCTTCATGTTTGTTGTACATCAGAGAAATAGAGAAATGCTCCCTTATGGCTTAACTTGCTTTCCCAGAGGACTTCGCGAGGATGGTTTGTGTGTCCCTGATTCAGGGCACGTGGATCTCCTTTGGGCAGTGAAGTGGACGATCATTACAGGGTAGATTATGGAATCATGCTCAAGGCTGATCGCTGGGTGGAATAATATCTGTTTTCTCATTTTACTGTTATTCTTTAATTTTCTGCTACAGCAGAACTTCTATTGTATCTAAAACCCAGCATCTATTTGCTAGGAAGGATTAAAAAAAACAAGCAGTGAAAAACATTGGAAAGAATATAGCCAAGGTAGAGTTCATGTCAGAAAAAAGGTATAGCATTCATTGAAGTAAAGCAATTAAAAATGATCTTGGGACTCTTACTTTTACTTTCCGTACTGTTTGTTATAAAGCCGCTCTTAAGTGTTTTTCCCTTATCGTCCCAAAGCACACATTTGAGTTTCTTACTTAAATTATTATCCTTACCAGCTGCTTCGATTTTTTAAATCCCTCTGACTTAAAGGATTTTTAAAACCTCTAATCATATGGAACCATATAAATGTAACCTAACTTTAAATCCTGGTCTATTATTTTTATCTTAATGGCAAAATAATGAATTAAAACCAAGCTTTGGGCATTCTGTGTTGTTGAAGTTACCTCTCGTGTACTCCAGGAATGAAAAATATATACTCTAAACATATGTTAATGATTATATGAAATCCCTTTCAAGTGTCAAATGTTTATGGAAAAAAAATCTACCTTGACTCTGAATTTTTATTATGCCTGAAACCTCACAGTAACATTATCTTTAGATTGTGTAGGCGGGGAGGGGCCGTTGTTATAAATATTTGGCACTTACACAATAAGATCTGTTCTGTAAGGACCAAGATGGGCCCTTGTACGTGAAAGTGGACTCTCAGTATTATGCTGAAGCACATCACTTTAAAGAATCTGTATTCCCAGGTTTTTGAGAGTATGTCACCTTTGGATGATTAATGCTGAAAATGAGCCATGTCCGCTCATTTTTTCTCCGTCGAGCATTTAAAAAACCTATTTGTTTAAAAAGTTGGCACATACATTATTTTCTTAGCTGAGTATTTAACTGCCATTCATTTCTTTATTAGTTTCTGCTTTCCCTCCGCAAGTTGTAAATTTGTGTTTTCATGGGGTAGCAGAGAAGGGTCTCTATTACTGTAAACCATACATAATTAGAAACATAAATGTGGTTAATACACACAGACTAAATAAAGAACTACATTGTTGCTGTAAGTACAAATGAGTATTTTTGGATTATATACAGTTTTGCTGATCTGTGATCCTCTTCATTCAAACTTAGACAGGTAATTAAAAGTCATTTATGTGGGATTGTTGTATTACTCAGGAAATAGGGGACATTGAAATGTAAAGTTTCTGTACCAGTGCCTCACAGTAAATTCTTTCCCTAAAGGCAAATAATTGCAGAGCCAGAAGCATTTTCTTTCCCTCGGGAGTGGGGGGAGTTTGCTGAGAGAGCTTACTTAGAAGTCCAAAATAGTGCAAGTTTGTTGAGACAGTTTCACTTAGCTGACATGTTGATTGCATGTCACATCAGACACGATACCCAGGGACTTATTCTGTAAGGTTTCTGGCCTTCCTCTTTATCATAATTGTGGAGTGTCACATTGGTCTGATGGAGACAGATTTAGAACAATTGTTGATTGGAAGCTCTTGATAAAGACAGGGAGTTCAAACACAGGCCCTGTCTGGAAATTCAGCAGTGAGCATCACTCATCGATCATAATTTAACAAATGGGAAAGATCAAGACAACCTGCCATCCATCACATCCATTTAACTGTACTCCAGAGTGGATTAAATTGTATTTAACAACTTTTCTCTTACAGGATTTACATACTCCAAAAAGGGAGTAACACTTCTTCATCAAGCTTTTGTTTTCTGTTTATCAATGTGAGATTTTGCAATTTTGTTCCAGAACGTTCAGTATCTGGTAAATTCTTTTCAAAGTCTTTATGGCCCTTAATTTTCTCCAAAATTTGTTTTTAACAGTAAGCATGAATATCAAGTTAGTAGAACAGCAAAGGAAACATAGTCTTAGGATACAATGGTATAAAATAGTAAATTATTCTTAAATATGAGTGTTCTGAGTTGAAACAAGTTTGACTGGTACTGCAGGTATTAATTTGGAGCCCTTGAAGAACCTTTAAGGGGCATAATTTTAAGACCATAGCACCCTAGGGTTAGAGAGCACCTCAAGATGTCACCCAGTCCCTTTAGTTCACAGCTAAGAAGATGCGGCCCCAAGAGGTCAGTGACTATCTCAGCACGGTCATCGTGATCTTCTGCAACAGCACCAGGATAAGAATCAGGTTTCCTGACTCCCAGGAATAGCTTCTCTTTTTATTTCCGCTGTACATCGTCATGTATCGATTCTACACGAATTCTGTGAACCTCGAGTTTTATCAGGATCTTGGGGATTTAAGGGCGAGGGGAAGGATGATCATGGTGAGAACAAATATCACTGACTCTTAAAACTTGATACTATCAGTTTGAGTTAAAGAGGAAATGTGTGGGAGAACGTAAGGGAAAGGAGATCACTCCTGTTCTTGTGTCTCTCCAGCTTACTTAACACTTGTGAGCTGATGAAAAATTTATTCATGAATTTTGCTAATGGAGTTGCTGTGTATTGCCCTCTTAGATACTTTCTACATCTGCAGAGGCAAAGACAAAATACTTAAGTTTTCTTTTTTGAAGAGCAAGAAAATCCAAAAAGAAAACATTTTCTAACATCTTGATGGATGTTATTGGTATAAAACGTTATGTATTAATTAGGATTAGATCCAGCCCAAGGTGATGGAAAACACAAATAAGAATGTTGTAAGCAAGTAGAATTTTATTTTTCCTTTCCAGTGAAAGGAGTGTGGAAGTAAGTAGACCCTGACTGGGGGGACGGGCAGTCTCCTTCTTTCTGGATCCCTATACCATCCTAATGTGGTACCTCAAGGTTCAATATGACTGCTCGAGCTCCAGCCATCACTTCCTAATTTTAACTAACATGAATTAAGTGATGAAGAACAGAAGCAGGGAGAGGGGCAAAGGGCCAGGGTGAGGTGGTTTATAAGGTAGTTTCTGGAAGCAGACACATAACACTTGCACTTACATTTCATTTTCATTGATCAGAACTTTAGTTATGAGAACACTTCTTGCTGCAAAGAAGACTGGAAATTTTGGAATGATTTTGGAAAATTCAGTTTCTATTCTGAGTGGCAAGGAATCCAGCTAAATCAGCATTAAATTATTCTATTTGATTTTGGTAAATTACAGTATTTGAATTTGAAAGTTTTATCTGCTGTTTTTTAATTGGCATAAGTTTAGCATGTCAGGCTGGAGACTCTGACATTTGTGTCCAGTGGTGCCACTAAAGCTTTGACTATTAGCCACCTTTTCCATCTCACATTCTCTCTGTAAAGTCCATGTTTATAGTCAATGCATTTTCCCTGGACCAGTACATTTGCTTTTTTTTTTTCTCTCATGAGCCTAAAGAACGAAAAGTACTTGGTACATGCCCTAGGACTTATAAGAAACTGCCTCGAAGAGAAATTTTTTGGAACACCTGTATTTATTTTTCAGTTGTCTTTGATTGTCTATGACTTGAGATGAAAGGTACAAGCTAATGAAAAGTCAGGCTCTGGGAAGGATTTCTGGGGGGACCATCCCCCCACACTGGTACCAGCCCATCACTAGACAGACCCATGCACACAAGGCACAAGGCTGTCATACAGAGGAAGGGTCTCTTTCAAGCTCTGCTTTGCTATAAAGTATATCTTCAGACTTCCTTTCTCCCCACCCAGATCCTTGGATCCTCCTCTGTATTCACATGCTGCCTCTCCACCTCCCCGTAGCCTTGACCTTGCTGCATCCTTGAGAGAGGGGGTTCGATGTAGCTCAAACCAGCACGGGACATTGCTTCTTTAATCCACCTGATCTTTGGAAATTCCTGGGGGGGTGTTTTCACAGTGTGGACTCTTGGGTCTCATACCTGAACCACTGAATCAGAACCTCTGGGCGTAAAGCTTATGGGTTCATTTCCAAAGCTTTCCCAGGGCTCCCTAGGCAGCCAGCTTCCTGCTGTGTTGAGGAATCTTTTCACAGCAATACAGGCACTAGACATAAACCCCCTCCCTCCAAAAATAAAATACTCTCCACACTAAACGTTTCACACCTGTGAAGGGCTTGAAACTCCCAGTCCTGTGTTCCACACCTGCACCAAAGCCAAAGGAGGCCCAGTCCAGATTGGCATTAAACATGCCAGAGCCTTTTCTGAGCCATCTGTGCCCGTGGGCCCAGAGGACACATGATTAGTATTAATATCCAGCACCACGAAGAAGGACAAAAATGGGGCACCCCAAATCTGTGTGCATCAAGGGTAGTGTGGTTTGGGAGGGGCTTGGAGAGGGGCCCGTAGGAAAAAAAAGGAACAAGGAGGTATATTGCTTCTGTCCAAGGCGAATGAGGCTTCAGCATAAATGCAGCGTGTTTGCCCAGCATCTGTGATATTTCAGCTTTAAACTAGGTTTTGGTTTAGCTAATAAATCTGGAATATATTTATGTAATTGTGATTTTATGTATACTTAAGAGATTACGTTTTAATTAAGTTGCTACTAGTGTTCTAAGTACTAAATCAAGAATAGCATGGAATTCTGTGAACAGATAAAAATTTGGGGGGGAGAGGGCAGGCAAGTCTGGATTCTAGCAGAGTTGATATTAAAGATTAATCAGAGTTGTAGTTTCTTTCTTAAGAAGTGAGGCAGACTACAGATCTATTATGGACGTTAATTAGAAAAGGAGAGAAAATGGTACGGGATTTTACTACTGCTCGAAAAAGCCTTAATGGCATTAATGTCCTCGGAAGTATTGTGACATTGCTCAAGTTCAGTTGAAAATAGTCTGTGGTAGCCCTACTGGCATGTGGGGAAAAGTTAATTCTCTGAAGAGTGATGGTTCCAAATTCATCAGGACAAAAACTCCCTGCCTTCCTCTGGTGTTTATTTTTACTTCAGCTGAGCTCCCGTCTTAGCTGCAGTTCTGCTTTGTAGCAGGGACACCTAACGGTCCACGGCAAGGGCCCTAAACCCAGGTGACTTCCTGGGTGAGTGACAAGTGACATGAGTGAGTGAGGGCTCAGAGAAGAGGGGTTGCTGCTCAGTTCCATGTGGGAATATGGGCCCAACTTTGCCAGATCTGTTGAGTCTGGAATTTTCAAAGTGAAAATTTCCTGATCTATGTGGCCAAGCCATGCAGAGGAAATAAAATAAAAAGAATTGGGTGTTTGATGCTGTGAAACCTGAATGCGGCCCTCGGGCCACGTGTTTGCTTCCTCTGCCCAGTGGTGGAAGGTTTCATCTGACCCCACGGATTAGACAAGGCTCCAGACCCTCATGTTCAACTGGTCTGCATCTGGTTATTAAAACGTTAAGGGTCGGTGAGTTACAGGGCCTGGGGTGGGTGCTCCTGGGAGCTTTGTGTGTGACGGATGTGGTGGCCTGTGCCCGCCCCTTGTCTGCTAGTCTGTCCAGGGCAGTTCCTCTGCCCCGTGCCCCATCCCGTGTTCCCTTTGGACCATGCGGACCAGACCTTGATGGGGACGTGGCATTCCCAGTCATGAGACACACTGAAGGACAAACATCTCCCCCAGCCCAGGCAATGGCCATGGCTGCCCGTTGGCCCACCCAGTGTTGCCCTTGTGTGGCCTATTGTAGGTGCTCTAGCTTCCCTAGTGACCACGCTCGTAACATATGTGGGGTTTCACTCTGCCATCGGCAATGCATGCATCTCAAAAATGCTTTCTCAAGACATTTTGCCTTTTTCTTAGAATGATTCTTTCCCGTGGACACATACTTCTATTTTTCGTTCCTTTGTATTAGTGATGCTTTTCCCTTTGCCTTTTCACACCTCAACCTTGTGATTTAGTGGGGAATGCACACAATAAACAGCTTAACAACGGACTAGATTTTCCTTGTCTCTTATGTTATTTTGCCATGTTCTCTGCGTTTTACATCTTCCCATGTTTAATCATCCAGCCACACGGGGCTGGTGACCGTACTCTCATGCTTGCTTATCGTTTCCTTGTCTTTGCTTGTACTACTCCCTTTGCTTAGAAAATTCTTCTTGCTTCCATCACCTAGGCTGGTGTGGTCAAATCAATTTGATTTTTTACAGTAAGAGACAATATCTTCTTCCTTGAATTTTGAAAGGAAGAGCCTTCGTCTGAATGTCTCATAGAGCAGGGGTCCCCAACCCCCCGGGCCGTGGACCGGTACCTGTTAGGAACCAGGCCGCACAGCAGGAGGTGAGTGGAGGGCGAGTGAGCAAAGCTTCATCTGCAGCTCCCCGTCACTCGCATTACAGCCTGGACCATCCCCCGCACACACCCCGCCCCGGTCCATGGAAAAATTGTCTTCCACGAAGCCAGTCCCTGGTGCCAAAAAGGTTGGGGACCGCTGTCATAGAGAATTCACCCTTTTATATTTCCTGTCCCGTATGGACACCTATGAGACAAAGTCTTTTCTCTCTCTTAAACGCTAAGGCTGTCCGCTATGGTAGCTGTTAGACACATTGGGCTATTTAAATCTAAAAGAATAAAAATTAAGTAAAATTGGGATTGACATATACACACTACGATATATAAAATAGATAACTAATAAGAACCTACTGTATAGCACAGGGAACTCTACTTAATACTCTGTAATGGCCTATATGGGAAAAGAATTTAAAAAAGAGTGGATATATGTTTATGTATAACTGATTCACTTTGCTGTACACCTGAAACTAACACAACATTCTAAATCAACTATACTCCAATAAAAATTATAAAAATATATATATAAATAAAAATTTTATTCCTCGGTCCATCACACTAGCCACATATCAAGTGCTCAGTAGCCACAAGTGGCTGGTGGGTACAGTGTTGGACAGTTCTGAACATTTCCTTCATTGGAGAAGCTTCTGTGAAACAGGGCTGCTCAGGTCTCTGAGGGCTTTGAGTGGTTTTCTTCATCCCACTTTCAGCTCCATCCCTATTCTTGGTGGGGTTGCAGAGGAAGCCATGTGGGGCAGTGGTGAGTGTGTAGACTGGAGTTTTTAACAGCTTGGCTTGGTGAGTGTGTAGACTGGAGTTTGACAGCTTGGCTTGGTGAGTGTGTAGACTGGAGTTTGACAGCTTGGCTTGGTGAACTGGAGCAAGGTGCTGATAATCTCTCTTGGCCTTGGTTTCTTCATTGATAAATGGGAATAATCATTATCTATATGTGTGTATATATATGCATATGGGCTATTCTGACTGCAAAATGAGGTCCTTCATGAAAAATTCTTAGTGTGGTGGTGACCACACACTGGCTGTGCAGTGAGTGTTGCTTGTCTACTGTAGGTGTTCCGTGGGCATCACACCACGCCTCCCCGCCTTGGCTGTACTCATGCTGTGACCTGGGGGCGGGGGGCCACCTGGGTCTGTGGTCCAAGGGTTCAGTTTTACTGAGGACAGGGAAGAGCCCATCCTACCTGCTATGGCTGCCTCACTCCAAGGGTGACGCCAGTGTTTGTCATTGCCACTGAGCAAGGGACCAAACTGAATCACTTTGCTGTAAGCCAGAAGCTAATGCAACATTGGAAATCAACTATACTCCAGTATAAAATACAAATTAAAAAAAAAAACTAACCCAGAAACAATGAGCCCTTGTAGCAATTAATTTTTGGCCTTGAAACACTATTTCACCACTAAAAGAAACCAAGTTCCTTGGAGAAATGGTTAATTTCTGGTCTGAAGAATGGAACGTATAAAAGGAGCTCAGAACATCTTGTCCTGTCAGATCATAATTAATATTACAGACGAAATAGCACAGTGTCCAAGAAACTCAAGAGACAAACTGAAGAGAATTCCACAGGTCACAGATAGAAAATTTTGAGCAAAAACAGGGATAATAATTGCAATGGGCTGAAACACATAAAATATGATGAAATTAGTGAGAGTATAAAGACACTAAAGAAAAATAACTAATCATCTTTGGAGGATAATCAGAAACCAAGTTATTATTTTGAAAATTAGAAAATGAAGGTGATGTGTTTTTATCTGAACTGTGGTGGTGGATACACAGATCTACACATGCAGTACAATTGCATTAAAGTAAATGTACACACACACAAATGTGTATACATAAAACTGGGGAAATCTGAAAAAAAATAACTAAAATATTGGCAGCAAGTAACTTATTTTCTTGTGCCCAGAAAAATTTATTTTCCTGATTTTTAACAGACCATTATCTTTGTTGGTCACTAATATTTTCAGTTAATGGAAACACAGAGGAATGGTTCTATGTTTCCCCTATGACATCTGTGAAGCCCTGAATGTGGTCATTTCTGATAAAACCGTTAAAACTCTTAATAAGCGACTGACCTTTAAGGCTGGGAAACTACATCTTAAGGGATTTTCATCTGGATAAGATGCCCGTGCCTCTGATTAGATTGGATTCATCTTTCAGGTTCTATTCTGAAAGAAACCATGAATTCCTTTAGTGTAAATGAAACATTATCCCTGGCTTCGCCTCAACAGATGCAGGGGAAATCAGCCTTTTTGTCCTATAATTGCTTTCATCAGCTCTCTAAGGCAACAGCCAAATTATAGATCCCAGGGGAGGAAGTTTTCCTGCAGGGAAGTTCCTGTTTACAGGAGTGGCTGTGCACCCATTTGTCAAGAGCTGTTCTTCTCCTGACTGCCACCTCCATTCCTCCCAGTTCTATAAAAAACACATCTTTTAGAACCTAATTACTTATGTTATTAACACATTGTCCCCTGCTGAAGTTTCCCAGAGTTCGAAGGAAGACAAGCTATGGGTGTGTGGGAAATGTATACGTATGGCTGATTCACTTCACTGTACAGCAGAAACTAGCACAACGTTGTAAAGCAACTATACCCCAATAAATAAAAAAAAGAAATCTTCAGATACCTAAAACTAAAGGGGATAAACTTGGAATTACTTGGAAAAACGTGATATATGATAGCATAGTATAAAGGAATCCTACATGCAGTTTTCATCTTCCCATTTTTAAGGCGTCATATACATTGAAAGAAGAATTTAAGTTGCAGGGAGTGAAATATATGTTGGCTGTTTCCAACAACTTTAAAAAATAATACAACACAGAATTTTGGATAAATGGATGCAAAAATGAGCTTGTCATTTCTTTTCTTAAGCTTCTGGGATTATCTCAGTCTGATTCTGCAAAATAATTGAGTCCCTGGACTTTTCCTATCCTGTGGTGTGTCTTTCTAGTCATCATTTCATTTATTCACCCAACTGTTTATTCATCATTTCTATTTAAGGTATTGCATTAGGAAATTAAATGTATAAAAAGATAAATGTATATTTCTTTATAAAGAAATGTATATTTGAGAAAAGTGGTTCTGTCTTTTAAGAGGACTCCTTTCGTTTGAAGGAGACCCTGGGCTTCTGTGTAGCAGATCAGAGTTTGGGCACTGAACAAGTCTCTGAAGCATCCTTGAATCCTGTAAGACAGAAGTGTGAGAAATAGCCAGAGATAGGTTATGGTGAGCCTGCATTTGTAAAATTGTTAATAATTTCTACTGAAAGTAGAAATTTAACTTGAGAATTGAGAATTCAGTTGCACTGATTTATATAGGAGAGTATTGGCCCATTACATGGGCACCAGTGTCAATGCTCTATGGGCTTTTCCTGACTGAATTCTGATAACAGTACAGTGAAACCAGTGATTATATTCCCATTTGACTGATGGGAAAAGAGAGGGCAAAGATGTTAATTAGCATATCCAGTTGTCACCTAACCCTGAGCATCCAAACCTAGGTCCAGAAGATTAGAGTCCAGTGCTTAGGCCTTAAGTTATTCCAAGTAGTAAGGAAAAAGGTCCAAATATCAATTCTGTATTATCACCTGTGTGGCCATTGATTGTCCCTTAACTTTTCTTTGCCTTTTGTCACGTATAAGAATGGTAATGGTAATACCTGTCTTATGAAATTTAAAACACTGTTATGGGGATGTTGTGGAGTAACACATATAAAAATGTTGAGTGTAATGCATCATGTTATATCAGTGAAGCTAAAATTCTTATACTTATTCCATTGCATTTTTACATGGAATCTTTCACAACACTCTAAGAAATTCTTCTGTCCTGGATCATAGCCGTGACTTGTCAATTTGTACCTGAGTGTTTACTGGGTGATTACTGTGGAATACCAGAGTGGTAGAAATAGATACAATTCCTTGACTCATTTTGAAAAATATTGTATTCTTAAAAGAAAAAGGGAAAGGCTGGCTGAAACCTGGTATTTTCACAAACTAGACAAATGGAACTCTTGCCTTAAGAGAGAGATGAAAGCCTTTCCCACTATAGGCTTAAGTATGTAGCTGGGTAGGTCTGTGAATCTTCCATTGAATATTTTGGACACAAAACAAAAAAAAGGGAATTTATATGTAGTATAAATTATTCCTTACATACATATTGGCTTGTAAACTGGCTTACATAGAAACCTATGCTCTTCTTTTAAATTGGAGATTAAGAATATCCATAGAAGCTATCAAAATTAATAATACTTT
Source organism: Balaenoptera acutorostrata (assembly GCF_949987535.1). Lineage (NCBI taxonomy): Eukaryota > Metazoa > Chordata > Mammalia > Artiodactyla > Balaenopteridae > Balaenoptera > Balaenoptera acutorostrata. The sequence goes on from NC_080076.1 coordinate 61,356,600, forward strand.
GTTTACAAGAAAGCAGGAATACATTATTCAGCAGCTCTTGTTCTGAGCTTAGTGTGTTCTTATCTGAGAAGCTTCATGAGTATTCTGAAATTACTGTAAAATTCATCAGACAAATGGCAATAATTACCATGAAATCAGGCTTCTGACTTAGGTTTTTCTGCAATTAGTGGGAAAGCCTCATACTTGGATTTATGTTATTTAGATTGACTGGGGAAATCCTTTTTTTTTTTTTTTAACATCTTTATTGGAGTATAATTGCTTTACAATGGTGTGTTAGTTTCTGCTTTATAACAAAGTGAATCAGCTAAACATATACATGTATCCCCATATCTCCTCCCTCTTGCGTCTCCCTCCCACCCTCCCTATCCCACCCCTCTAGGTGTTCACAAAGCACTGAGCTGATCTCCCTGTGCTATGTGGCTGCTTCCCACTAGCTATATATTTTACATTTGGTACTGTATATATAAGTCAATGCCACTCTCTCACTTCATCCCAGCTTACCCTTCCCCCTCCCCGTGTCCTCAAGTCCATTCTCTACGTCTGCATCTTTATTCCTGTCTTGCCCATAGGTTCTTCAGAACCATTTTTTTTTTATGGTTCCATATATATGTGTTAGCATATGGTATTTGTTTTTCTCTTTCTGACTTACTTCACTCTGTATGACAGACTCTAGGTCCATCCACCTCACTACAAATAACTCAATTTTGTTTCTTTTTATGGCTGAGTAATATTACATTGTATATGTGTGCCACATCTTCTTTATCCATTCATCAGTCGATGGACACTTAGGTTGCTTCCATGTCCCAGCTATTGTAAATAGAGCTGCAGTGAACATGGTGGTACATGACTCTTTTTGAATTATGGTTTTCTCAGGGTATATGCCCAGTACTGGGATTGCTGGGTCGTATGGTAGTTCTATTTTTAGGTTTTAAGGAACCTCCATACTGTTCTCCATAGTGGCTGTATCAATTTACATTCCCACCAAAAGTGTAGGAGGGTTCCCTTTTCTCCACACCCTCTCCAGCATTTATTGTTGGTAGATTTTTTTGATGATGGCCATTCTGACTGCTGTGAGGTGATACCTCATTGTAGTTTTGATTTGCATTTCTCTAATGATTACTGATGTTGAGCATTCTTTCTTGTGTTTGTTGGCAATCTGTATATCTTCTTTGGAGAAATGTCTATTTAGGTCTTCTGCCCATTTTTGGATTGGGTTGTTTGGTTTTTTTGATATTGAGCTGCATGAGCTGCTTGCAAGTTTTGGAGGTTAATCCTTTGTCAGTTGCTTCATTTGCAAATATTTTCTCCCATTCTGAGGGTTGTCTTTTGGTCTTGTTTATGGTTTCCTTTGCTGTGCAAAAGCTTTTAAGTTTCATTAGGTCCCATTTGTTTATTTTTGTTTTTATTTCCATTTCGCTAGGAGGTGGGTAAAAAAGGATCTTGCTGTGATTTATGTCATAGAGTGTTCTGCCTATGTTTTCCTATAAGAGTTCTATAGTGTCAGGCCTTACATTTAGGTCTTTAATCCATTTTGAGTTTATTTTTGTGTATGGTGTTACAGAGTGTTCTAATTTCATTCTTTTACCTGTAGCTGTCCAGTTTTCCCAGCACCACTTATTGAAGATGATGTCTTTTGTCCACTGTATATTCTTGCCTCCTGTATCAAAAATAAGGTGACCATATGTGTGTGCATTTATCTCTAGGCTTTCTGTCCTATGCCATTGATCTATATTTCTGTTTTTGTGCCAGTACCATACTGTCTTGATTACTGTAGTTTTGTAGTATAGTCTGAAGTCCAGGAGCCTGATTCCTGATTCCAGGAGCTCCGTTTTTCTTTCTCAAGATTGCTTTGGCTATTTGGGGTCTTTGGTGTTTCCATACAAATTGTGAAATTTTTTGTTCTAGTTCTGTGAAATTTGCCATTGGTACTTTGAAAGGGATTGCGCTGAATCTGTATATTGCTTTGGGTAGTATAGTCATTTTCACAATGTTGATTCTTCCAATCCAAGGACATGGTATGTCTCTCCATCTGTTTGTATCATCTTTAATTTCTTTCATCAGTGTCTTATAGTTTTCTGCATATAGGTCTTTTGTCTCCTTAGGTAGGTATATTTCTAGGTATTTTATTCTTTTTGTTGCAATGGTAAATGGGAGTGTTTCCTTAATTTCTCTTTCAGATTTTTCATCACTAGTGTATAAGAATGCAAGAGATTTCTGTGCAATAATTTTGTATCCTGCTACTCTACCAAATTCATTGATTAGCTCTGTAATTTTCTGGTAGCATCTTTAGGATTCTCTATGTATAGTGCCATGTCATCTGCCAACAGTGACAGCTTTACTTCTTCTTTTCCGATTTGGATTCCTTTTATTTCTTTTTCTTCTCTGTTAGCTGTGGCTAAAATTTCCAAAACTATGTTGAATAATAGTGGTGAGAGTGGGCAACCTTGTCTTGTTCCTGATCTTAGTGGAAATGATTTCAGTTTTTCACCATTGAGAATGATGTTGGCTATGGGTTTGTCATATATGGCCTTTATTATGTTGAGGTAAGTTCCCTCTATGCCTACTTTCTGGAGGGTTTTTATCATAAATGGGTGTTGAATTTTGTCAAAAGCTTTTTCTGCATCTGTTGAGATGATCATATAGTTTTTCTCCTTCAGTTTGTTAATATGGTGTATCACATTGATTGATTTGCATATATTGAAGAATCCTTGCATTCCTGGGCTAAACCCCACTGGATCATGGTGTATGATCCTTTTAATGTGCTGTTGGATTCTGTTTGCTAGTATTTTGTTGAGGATTTTTGCATCTATGTTCATCAGTGATATTGGCCTGTAGTTTTCTTTCTTTGTGACATCTTTGTCTGCTTTTGGTATCAGGGCAATGGTGGCCTCGTAGAATGGTTTTGGGAGTATTCCTCCCTCTGCTATATTGTGGAAGAGTTTGAGAAGGATAGGTGTTAGCTTTTCTCTAAGTGTTTAATAGAATTCACCTGTGAAGCCATCTAGTCTGGTCTTTTGATTTCCATTTACAAGGAATATCTTTTTCCATCCCCTCACTTTCAGTCTGTATGTGTCCCTAGATCTGAAGTGGGTCTCTTGTAGACAGCATATATATGGGTCTTGTTTCTGTATCCATTCAGCCAGTCTGTTTCTTTTAGCTGGAGCACTTAATCAATTTACACTTAAGGTAATTATTGATATGTATGTTCCTATTACCATTTTCTTAATTGTTTTGAGTTTGTTATTGTAGGTCTTTTCCTTCTCTTGTGTTTCCTGCCTAGAGAAGTTCCTTTAGCATTTGTTGTAAAGATGGTTTGGTAGTGCTGAATTTTCTTAGCTTTTGCTTGTCTGTAAAGGTTTTAATTTCTCCATCAAATCTGAATGAGATCCTTGCTGGGTAGAGTAATCTTTGTTGTAAGTTTTTCCCTTTCATCACTTTAAACATGTCCTGCCACTCCCTTCTGGCTTGCAGAGTTTCTGCTGAAAGATCAGCTGTTAACCTTATGGGGATTCCCTTGTATGTTATTTGTTGTTTTTCCCTTGCTGCTTTTAATATTTTTTCTTTGTATTTAAGTTTTGATAGTTTGATTAATATGTGTCTTGGCGTGTTTCTCCTTGGATTTATCCTACATGGGACACTCTGCACTTCCTGGACTTGATTAACTATTTCCTTTCCCATATTAGGGAAGTTTTCAACTATAATCTTTTCAAACATTTTCTCAGTCCCTTTCTTTTTCTCTTCTTTTCTGGGACCTCTATAATTCAAATTTTGGCACGTTTAATGTTGTCCCAGAGGTCTCTGAGACTGTCCTCAATTGTTTTCATTCTTTTTTCTTTATTCTGCTCTGTGGTAGTTATTTCCACTATTTTGTCTTCCACTTATCCATTCTTCTGCCTCAGTTATTCTGCAGTTGGTTCCTTCTAGAGAATTTTAAATTTCATTTATTGTGTTGTTCATCATTGTTTGTTTGCTCTTTAGTTCTTCTAGGTCCTTGTTAAACGTTTTTTGTATTTTTTTCATTCTATTTCCAAGATTTTGGATCATCTTTACTATCATTACTCTGAATTCTTTTTCAGGTAGACTGCCTATTTCCTCTTCATTTGTTTGGTCTGGTGGGTATTTAGCTTGCTCCTTCATCTACTGTGTGTTTCTCTGTCTTCTCATTTTGCTTAACTTACTGTGTTTGGGGTGTCCTTTTCACAGGCTGCAGGTTTGTAGTTCCTGTTGTTTTTGTTGTCTGCCCCCAGTGGCTAAGGTTGGTTCCGTGGGTTGTGTAGGCTTCCTGGTAGAGGGGACTGTGCCTGTGTCCTGGTGGATGGGGCTGGATCTTGCCTTTCTGGTGGGCAGGACCACGTCTGGTGGTGTGTCTTGGTGTGTCTGTGACCTTATTATGATTTTAGGCAGCCTCTCTGCTAATGGGTGGGGTTGTGTTCCTGTCTTGCTAGTTGTTTGGCATAGGGTGTCCAGCACTGTAGCTTGCTGGTCGTTGAGTGGAGCTGGGTCTTAGCGTTGAGATGGAGATCTCTGCGAGCGCTTTCACCATTTGATATTACGTGGACCTGGGAGGTCTCTGGTAGACCAAGTTCCTGAACTCGGCTCTCCCACCTCAGAGGCACAGGCCTGACACGCGGCCAGAGCACCAAGACCCTGTCAGCCATACAGCTCAGAAGAAAAGGGAGAAAAAAAGAAAGAAAGAAAGAAAGAGAGAAAGAGAGAAAGAGAGGGAGAGAGGGAGGGAGGGAGGAAGGAAGGAAGAAAATAAAGTTATTAAAATAAAAAATAATGATTAAGAATAAAAAAGTAAAAAGTAATAAAAAAAGAAAAAAAAGAAAAAAAGAAGGAAAGAAGAGAGCAACCAAACCATAAAATAAATCCACCAATGATAACAAGCACTAAAAACTATACTAAGAAAAACAAAACAAAACAAAAAAAACAGACAGACAGAACCCTAGGACAAATGGTAAAAGCAAAGCTATACAGACAAAATCACACAAAGAAGCATACACATACACACTCACAAAAAGAGAAAAAGGAAAGAAATATATATATATATATATATATGTATATATAAAGGAAGAGAGCAACCAAATGAATAAAGAAATCTACCAGTGATAATAAGCTCTAAATACTACACTAAGGTAAGCATAAAACCAGAAACAAATTAGATGTAGAATGCAAACCCCAAGTATACAATTGCTCCCAAAGTCCACCTCCTCAATTTGGGATGATTCGTTGTCTATTCAGGTATTCCACAGATGCAAGGTACATCAAGTTGACTGTGGAGATTTAATCCGCTGCTCCTGAGCCTGCTGGGAGAGATTTCCCTTTCTCTTCTTTGTTCGCACAGCTCCTGGGGTTCAGCTTTGGATTGGCCCTGCCTCCGAGTGTAGATTGCCTGAGGGCATCTGTTCCCACTCAGACAGGACGGGGTTAAAGGAGCAGCTGATTCGGGGGCTCTGGCTCACTCAGGCCGAGGGGAGGGAGGGGTAAGGATGTGGGGCGAGCCTGTGGCGACAGAGGCCGGCGTGACGTTGCACCAGCCTGAGGTGCACCGTGTGTTCTCCCGGGGAAGTTGTCTCTGGATCACGGGAGCCTGGCAGTGGCGGGCCGCTATCCAAGGGGAGGTGTGGAGAGTGACCTGTGCTTGCACACAGGCTTCTTGGTGGCTGCAGCCGCAGCCTTAGCGTCTCATGCCCGTCTCTGGTGTCCGCACTGATAGCCGTGGCTCGTGCCTGTCTCTGGAGCTCGCCCAAACAGTGCTCTGAATCCCCTCTCCTCGCACATCCAGAAGCAACGGTCTCTTGCCTCTCAGGCAGTTCCAGACCTTTTCCCGGACTCCCTTCCGGCTAGCTGTGGTGCACTAGCCCCCTTCAGGCTGTGTTCACACAGCCAACCCCAGTCCTCTCCCTGGGATCTGACCTCCAAAGCCCGAGCCTCAGCTCCCAGCCCCCACCCGTCCCGGCAGGTGAGCAGACAAGCCTCTCGGGCTGGTGAGTGCTGGTCGGCAGCGATCCTCTGTGCGGGAGTCTCTCCACGTTGCCCCCTGCACCCCTGTTGCTGTGCTCTCCTCCGTGGCTCCGAAGCTCCCCCCTCCGCCCCCCGCAGTCTCCGCCCATGAAGGGGCTTCCTAGTGTGTGGAAACCTTTCCTCCTTCACAGCTCCCTCCCAGAGGTGCAGTTCCCGTCCCTATTCTTTTGCCTCTGTTTTTTCTTTTTTCCTTTGCCCTACCCAGGTATGTGGGGAGTTTCTTGCCTTTTGGGAAGTCTGAGGTCTTCTGCCAGTATTCAGTAGGAGTTGTTCCACATGTAGATGTATTTCTGATGCATTTGTGGGGAGGAAGGTGATCTCCACGTCTTACTCTTCCACCATCTTGAAGGTCTCTTTTCAATCGGGAAATCCTTTTTAAAGCCTAAACCAGACTATAGTTTCAAGAATTACTCAGTAGAACTTCTTTATAAGGTTTTGTGAAAAATAAGTAAAATCAGATTTGAAAAAAATCAGACTCCATTTGTCTGCAGATTTGGGGCTCAAAAAGGCCACAGTGTGGAGAATAGCAGATTCTGTTGCAGAAGAATAATTTATGTATTTATTTTCCTGCAAGTCGTAAAGGCATGGTAGTTACTCAGAATGGATATTGAGTGCTAAGGGTTTTGCCCAAGGACATTCAGGAACTTGAATTGGCAGGTGAAAAAAGGTTCAGTTATTCTGTAAAGAAGCATGTCTTTATGATGAATGGAGTGGGAATGAGGTAGAGTAATTATCAACAGTATTTTAGCAAATCTTTTGTAAAAGTAAAATCCTGCGACCTACCCTTTATTTCCTGTTCTGCCCTCCCAATCATTTTACACAGCTCTGTTTTCCCCCATAGAACTTAGGAGCTGTATAATTGGCCTATGTGTGATGTTTATGTTTATATTCTGTTTCATCTATTAAAATATATCCACGTGCCTAGAACATTGCCTGGCGTGTAGTAGGTAATAGATAAATACTTTTTGGATGAATAAATGAGTCCACAGACAGAGTCTTTATTTTGTGGTCTTCAGTTTATTTGTCTAAAGAATGAGAACTATATGAGATTACCCTCCCCTCCAACATTTTCCCAGAGCATCTATGAGGATAATTGTGACCATAGACATTATCTTATTGTCAACTGAGATGTGATTGTATCTCAAAATGTCTTTTGATTCAATTTAGAATTTATCCTCCCATAGGAAAGGACAAAAGCTAAATGTATTTGGATTCCAAACTCCAGTAGAAAGACTACCAGGAAGATGGGATTTTGAAGTCAGAAGTCTTGCTCTAACCCCAGCATGCCATTTTCTGTGTCTTTCTATCATGTAGGTTATATTAAGGATAAAATCAGAGAAAGTATAATAAATAGTGGCTAAGAGACTCAACTCTGAAATTCTGTTGAATTGGACTCAAATCCTGATTTCGTCTTTTGGTAGCTGATGAATCTGGGTAAATCATCAAAATTCTCTAATCATCCATCTTCTCTACTATAAAATGCCAATAATAAGTGGTACTTCTTGGGATGTAAGGATGGAAAGAAAAGGTTATCAGCCCATCAGTCAGTAGTAATAGGACTAAGTTGTTTTAGGTTAACTGTTTTGCTGAGAACAGTTAGAAAACTGGACTATTTATATATAGCCGTCTATTTGAAGTCAGAGGCCTTCTAAAGAGTAGTTGTGTGATCCAGGAAGCTCAGAGCTGTGAGTCCTGCATGTGGGGCCACTCTCCTCCCCAAGAACAAGACTGAGTGTCTCAGCCTCTTAGCCTGCGCTTTGGTAACTGGCAACAGATATCAAAGAGCAGAGCTTTCAACTTAAGAGCTGGGGTAGGGCCACTAGATTGGAGCTGAGGGCCTGCCAGGGAGAAGGTAAGTACCCCAGGCTTGGGGACCCCAAAGGCTATGTCCTAGGCGTTAGGGTGAATAGGAAGGAGACTAGCTCAAATCAGCTCAATCACTGATAGATTAAGGGGGTCTGGAATTGCTAGTACCCCAGACCTATCTGCCTGTCAGAAGCCCATCAGAAGTAACCAGGCATATGAAGAGATGGCAAACCCGTGACCAAAAACCAAGAGAAAACACAGACAGTAGAAAGAGATCTACAGGTTATCTCCAAAAAGGAATTGAGATTTATTATGTGCTTTAAAATAACTATGATTAATATGTTAGAGGAGGTCAAAGACAAGTGTGAGAATTTTGATATGTTACTAGAAATTCTAAAAATGAAAAGTACCATAGCTAAAATTAAAAACTCAGTAGATGATTTAAACATATGAAAAGTAGTGAAAAGACAGAATGAAATATCCAGACTGCTGAAAAGAGAGACAAAAGATGGAAAATACAGAGAAGAGTCTAAGAGACATATGGACATGGTAGATACATGTAACTAAACACGGCAGAAAAAGCAGAGAGAAGATGGGAAGGGAACAATGTCTGAAGAGATGGTGCCTGAGAATTTCCAAAATTGATAAAAAGCATCAAGCAGACATTTGGGAAAATTTCAAACCTCAACAAGAGAAACACAAAGAACCGAGGCACATCATAGTCAAATTCCTGAAGATCAAAGACAAAGAGCGGACTTCCCTGGTGGCACAGTGGTTAAGAATCCGTCTGCCAATGCAGGGGACATGGGTTTGAGCCCTGGTCCGGGAAGATCCCACATGCCGCAGAGCAACTAAGCCCGTGTGCCACAACTACCGAGCCTGCGCTCTAGAGCCCACGGGCCACAACTGCTGAGCCTGTGAACCGCAACTTCTGAAGCCCACGTGCCCTAGAGCCCATGCGCTGCAACTACTGAAGCCTGTGCTCCACAACAAGAGAAGCCACTGCAGTGAGTGGCTCTGTTCACACACCGCAACGAAGAGTAGCCCCCACTTGCTGCAACCAGAGAAAGCCCGCACGCAGCAATGAAGACCCAGCGCAGCCAAAAATTTTTTAAAGAGTTAAAAGAAAAGACAAAGAGAAAATGCTAGAAGCTTTCAGAGGAAAAAAGACATCTGATCTTCAAAAAGCAGCAATAAGATTTTGAGTTGATTTCTCAACAGAAACAGTGGCATCCAGAAGACAGTGACATGATATTTTTGAAGTCCCGGAAGGATTCTGCCAATCTAGAATTCCACATCCAATGATGATAGCCTTCAAAAGTGAGGACATAAATCAGCTATTTTCAAACATATACAGTTTTATCAGTCCACTGATTTCTTTAGCGCCTGGAATAGACCCAAAGAATCGTATTTTAAATCATTAGAACCAGACCGCCATATACGGTGATCCTTCTGTAAAATCATGCTCAGAGTTCCTACTTGGGATATTGAAATACCTCTCCCTTCTGCCTTTTCACCCCATTTTTCCTTTGACGATAGGGTGAGACCCCCGCTTCCCACATTTCTTTTACCATCTGGATGGGAATGTCTGGTGACTGTTTCCATGGAGAGCTTGGTCCAGCTAAGGAGGATGGAGTGGGGAAGAAGGGCGTCAGGGGCTGTATCTGTGTGTTCAGGGAGAGCAAGAGGGAAGATGGTGGGACTTCAGTGACTCCAGGGGCCCTTACAGTCTTCGCCCTCACTTGAAATAATCACAGGTGGCCAGTAGCCCTGGGCTGAATGCCCTTCTCCCCCGTCCTCCATCCTTCCGCCAGAAATGAGAAAGAGCCGGATGGGTGGAGCCCCATCTCCACACTGAGGTCAAGGCCACCCCTTTGGACTGTGGAGCCTCGGGCTGGAGGGATTCGGATCTCTGGGGACATCGAGGAGCATAGCTGTCATATCCGCCCCGGGCACTTACACAGACTTCGTCTGTCTGGGAGGGGAAATCTCTGGTGTTTTGTTAACCCACTGACATTTGGGTTTTCCTGCCCTGTTTGACTCATCTAATCCCCATTAATACAGGAGGCAAAAGCCAAGTGTAATCTCCCAGCCTCATTAGTGATGGTGACAGGTTAGTATTTTATAGCACCCAGCATCCTCGTGGTCACCGTTAAAACGAACCACTTTGTAAACAGGAGGCAGAGTTCTTGACTTGGGGACCCCAGCCTTCTATTCCCATGATTGGAGATGGTGCTGATAAGGAAGCCCCTTCCCCCCACAGTGGAAGTAATCCCCGCCATGGATGTGATATGCTAGAAACTTCTCTTCAGTACAAAGCTTAGAGCCACTGGCCAATGTTTCACTCTAGGGTAAGTTTAGAATTCCTCAGTTGATATTTCCTGATAACAAATTAAATGGTCCAAGTCTGCTTAGGACGAGATCTCTTCCAGTGAGGAGTTATTTCACTGAATGTGACATGCTTTGAAGGTCTTCCAGCCTCTCTCACGTTTGCCTTTGGGGTTCTTTTCCCAAACGGGCCCCCCACATGGCCTTGTTAAGAACAGGAATCTCTGCAGGGTTGGGAATGGGATGTGGCCAAGTGGCTCGCTGCTGGAGGGGAGTCCTTGGGAGGGGGCGGGATGCATCCTTTGGCCCCCACCCCTGTTACAGCCCCATTTGAGCTGGCAGACTCACCACCCACCTTTTTTGTTGGCAACACTACTGCCAGATGTGTGTGTGTGAAAAACCACCATTTTTTTTGGTCAAGCTGTTTTGACAGGGGTTTGGTCTTTAAATAGTAATTGATCATTAATTGCATTTTTTCCTACAAACCAGAACCTGCCTAGTCTCCCTGTATACTTTGGACTATCCAGATGTAAATTAATAAGATTTTTATTTTATCTGAGATTATGGGTGTGTTAAAAAAAATTCCATGGGACCACGTGGGAAACGCATGGGAGGACTTGGAGCCCTATTTAGGTGTAATTACAGTCTGACCCCATTTGCTCCTAATAGCCTGAGCTGTCATCATGGGATGGCAGACGGTTTGTGCTTATAGGGTCACAGGCAGAAAGATGGGGCTTGCTGGGAGAGCCACTCACTTTAACGATGATTTACCTGAATCTAGCGTTCTGTGGTTTATAAAGCCTAGGTATATATTCTCATTCCCTATGTCAGGAATATTAAAAAAATATCTTTTCAGAAATCCCTAGGGTTAAAAAATTCTGTTTTTTAAGTGAAGTTGCCTGGGGAAGCTAGATCTGCTCTGCTTTGTCAAGCGTTTACAAAATTCATTTAAAGCAAGTCGGATAAAAGCCTGTGTTTGCAGAGGGCTTAGGGAGCCTGGTATCTGGTGTTGTAATGGCAGTTAAAGTCAGTTAACTGTTGCTTTTTTGACTTCTAAAGCAAGGTCCGTATTCACTTTAGGTTTTAAGACCTGGTATCCTACATGATAAGAGTTTGCATATAAATCCCCGAATACATTATCTCTCTCGAGGTTTTGCTAAGAAAATTGGAATTACAGGCTAGTTTCGTGACTAAAGGATATTTTTCTCTGTTATCATTTTAATAAATGTAAAAGGAAATACCGTGGGGATAAGTTAAGTTCTGATAAGCTACATTTAAATTTATATCCTTTGTTCACTTTTAGATTCTGTTGTTTTGTTTTTAAAAGAACATTCAAATGATTTCTAAGCCTCTTAGTGAAACAAGCTTGCTATTTTTTAACACACCATCTTTTATATTGCCACATCTTCCTCCAACGTACTTTGTGGATTGAACCATTTCTCCTAATTTGGAAGCCACCTGTGTGCTCCTGGGCGATGGTTAGTCTCTCTTTTGTTCTGGTTTATACTGTGCAGCTGCAAATTGAATTTTATTCCTTGCATCCATCTCCGCTCAGGAGTCCAGAAGGGCTCTTTATTGGCCATGAGAGCAAATAAAAGTTTTCTGTTAGACGTGGAAGACACTCTAGCACTCTTAAGACCTGACATTCTTACCTGGACTATGCCACACCCCCATTTCCTCCTGCCCGCCTTTGGTCACTCCTGGAACAGTTCTTTTCTCCACAAATCTGGATGGAGCTTGTGCCGTCTCATGCCTGCAGTTTATTGCATCCGATTTCTTCATTTGTGGATGAGTGCCTTTCCACTGGAATTGCCTCCTGCACAGCCTCTGTCCCCGACAAAACTGAACTCTAGGATAACTGAAACCTTCTATGTCCAGGGTTGAACATCCAAGGCCAGAAATGATAAGATGGAAGCAAGTGCCCTTGGGTTCGAGTGTATTTGTTTTTTTGTTTTTTTAAACTTTGTATAGATTATACTTCATTTTTTTTTTTGATAAATTGATTGATTTTTTTGGCTGCATTGGGTCCTCGTTGCTGCATCCGGGCTTTCTCTAGTTGCGGCGAGCGGGGGCTACTCTTCGTTGCGGTGCGTGGGCTTCTCATTGCAGTGGCTTTTCTTGTTGCGGAGCATGGGCTCTAGGCGCACAGGCTTCAGTAGTTGTGGCATGTGGGCTCAGTAGTGGCTCGCGGGCTCTAGAGCGCAGGCTCAGTAGTTGTGGCGCACAGGCTTAGTTGCTCTGCGGCGTGTGGGATCTTCCCGGACCAGGGCTCGAACCAGTGTCCCCTGCATTGGCAGGCAGATTCTTAACTACTGAGCCACCAGGGAAGTCCCGTTGAGTGTATTTGTTGAATGAATGATTTTTTCATCTGGCATTTACCAAGCCTAAGAACAATTTTTAAATTATTTTCCTCCTTCCTGTTCCCCCTCCAAGTTTCCCTTTGATTATATGTATATAATCAAATGAATAAAGTGTTTTTTGGTTTCAGCCAACTTCAACTCTTATTGAAAGTCTCATCTTGTAAGGATTCACCAAGTTTTCTGCCTAAGTTAATAAACCAAGTTAAATTCTGCTGAATACATTTCTATGTTTTTTGGATATTGTCATCTCTGCAGTGTGATTCTGAGCGTCATTTGTGCTTGGCCTGTATGACATTCTAGAAAAGTACCTTGAGTACTTTCTTCTCTTTTAATATTTCTGTGATTTCTAGAAGTAGGAAACATGACAGTAATGGCTAATTTTAGGTTTTATTAAGATTGGACATGAACTTGTGAGCAATGTAAATAATACTCAAAGAAAACTACCTACTCAGCTCAGATGTCCTTTGGCGCCTTAGCTGTGACCACTTGGCAAAAAGTGCTCCTGCTAAGCTTATTAGGGACTTCAATGGATGCCCTTTGCTTAAGGTCTTTCTTGTTTATTTTTTGTAAGTGTTCTTAATTTTCTAATGCCTCTTTAAAGGAAAAAGTCATTTAGGAGTTTAATAATTGGGGAGGGGTGGATTCTGGAAATGTTATGATGAACAGGAAATGGAGGAACAGGTCTTTGGTTTAGTAGAGAGTTGAAGCCGATTTCTCAGGGGATGCAGCTCTTTTTCTACCCGTATAAATTTGACTGAACATATTTGGGAATTAGTCATTTTGTAAAACATCCATGGAGAAGTAGCCAGTGATCTCTCTGTATCCCATCCAGTACTTGTGAAAGGAAAAAAATTGAGGTGAGCAAGTTTCGAAAGCAGCCACATAACTGACTTGAGGTCTAGTTACTGTTACTGACTTGCTTATATCATCCTGAGAAATTTATCTCCGCCAGCTTTCGTTTGCTCCTCAGTTGAAAGAGCACGATCCTTCCTAGATGGTAGGGTTGTTACGTATGCGTGTTCAGTGAGGTATGTCAAGTCACTGCTACGTAGCAGGGGGTCAGTAGCATCGAATTCCCTTCTCATCCCCTATGTGTAATATAACCGGGGTTTAAATCAACACACTGAGTTAGTTCATATATGACTGCACACCAGCTTTGTTGTACTACCTTTAAGGCGTTTCAAATGGTTAAATTTGCTTCTCTTTAAAATGCCATTTTTATCATTGTTCACATAATTTTGTTTTGGCTGTGTGGGCTCATGTTTTTGGTGGAATCACACCATTTTCTGTTGGTTTAGTTTATAATTCTATTTTCTTTTTGGCTGTACGCATACTCTCTCATTTTGGGACCCGTGGCACTGTTGGATTTTTGGCTTTGCTCACCTTTTTTTTTCCCCTTCTCCTCTTTGGCCCATCTCTTCCTGTTTCATTTTGGCACCACTGACATAACTGTTCACGTGTGTTTTGTAAGTCTGCCCAGTACATCTTTAATGGTGCAGTATTCCTTTTTATTCTTTTTTATTTTTCAAAATGACAAGCTTATATTTCAAGTATGTGAAAATGCCTTAGAACAGCACGTTGAATATTGATTAGTGGGCATTTAAAATCTTAACCAGGGTTGTGTAGTTCTGTTTTGGTTTTCTATTTCTTCTTTACTGTTTTTTTTTATCATATACCTGATAGTTTTTGTCAGCAATGAATGTTTACTAAGGATCCTTCTGTGCATAGCACTGTGTTGGGTCTTGCAGGAAGCATTTTAAAGAGACCCTTTGCAATGAATCCCCATTTCCTGTGTGTTTTTGTAGGCAGAGTTTCATAGAATATGATTGTCATCTTCTGGGTGCTTGAATCTAAAACAAATATGGACACATAGCCCAAGTAAATATTTGAACGACAGTATGTAAATAGTAAACAAATAGACATTCGCATCACTTACCGTGGACTAGACTCGGACTCCCCCTCTTCCTGCTCTTCATTTCCTCCAAGTATTGAGATGTTAGGCTGCTCTCCACATCGCCTGGAATAATTTCTAGGCAGTTGTGCCGCTTGAAAACAAGGTAACTCGTCCTTTGATTGGACAGGCTGTTGCACTTCCTGTGATGGATAGCATCTTTGTGGCAGTGTTGCTTTATTCTTTCCAGTTTGTTCTCTGGAGAGCTAAGCAGCAGGAGTGGACATCAGTGGTTCGGGGATCTCAGGGCAAGAGGGTGGCAGGCTCACCTCCCTCTGAGGAGGCCAAGCTGGGATGGAGGCTCCTGCCTTCTCCTGGCGGCTGGAATGTGGACCTGTCGACGTGCAGCCAACTTAGAAGCTTAACGCAGGAAATGTGAACCTTGCGGGAATGACCAGGGGGGCGAGTTAGAGATGATTCCCTGTGTGGCTTTGGCAGAGGGCAGAGTGCCGTGAGTGTCCAGTGGTCCTAGGCGGACTGCAGTCCTGTCTGTGTCTCTCCAGGTCACCGCCAGAGCATGGCTCTCCCAGCTACCATTTCTTAGTTACCCTTCTCATGGATTGCTCTTTGTTTAAACTGACCAGGGTACACTTTGTGATATCTGGAGCCGAGAATCTGAAGATAATAGTCAAACAAATCAAACAAGTGGTCATAGCGGAGGACGTGCACCCTTACAGGAAAGGGTAGAATTATCCATGAAAAAACAGACAAACCAGAGATTGGCCTGGAAAACAAAAAGACCATCCAGAAGGAGTCAAGGTAGACCTATTAGAGGTGAGAAGGGAAGTTTAGGTCTGATTTACAGGACTTAACAAAGAAGAAAACAAGCGTCGTTTTTCATCTCGAAGGTCCTTTGAGGAGGTAGATATTGTGATCTTGTTAATCAGCCAGGCTTTTTTTCGCAGTGAGAAGGACCAGAAGTAAGAAGATGAATAAGAAAATGGCAACACATCCTTTCAGAGTGTGGGTAGGGGTGGGCTTCTTGCTACAGGGAGGAGAAGAACCTGTGTGACCCACACAGAGGAATCATTGAAATTAGGTCCATAGCAAACACAGGACTTGAAGACAGTGCAAGAATTTGGTGCCATGTGTGTCATTTGGCTTTTAAACTGATCCAAAATAAAGTGAGATGAAAACACTTTGCTCCCATCTGTTTCTTTTCTTAACTATTGTCGGCCCAGTGTGTGACCAAACGTTTTTGATATAGAAAAATCCTGCCTTAAAAAATGATAGGATACAATTAATTATCTTTGTGCTCTTCCATAATTTTTTAATTTTGTGGTCCCTTTGCCACTTTCTGTGTGGGAGACTAAGGTAAGGATTTGAAGGATGGGAGTTTTGAACTGCTCTGGTCCCATCCATTTCAATGCAAACCTCGCGCTCTCTGTCTCTCTCTCGTTTCACTTGCACAGATTTGTTCCATTTTGGGGTCTTTGTAAGATCTGTCTTCGTCTCCTCTGTCCCCGTCAGACTCCTATATTTCCTTGTCCTTTTTGGCCAAACACCATTGTTTTCGTCCTCCTGGTGGAACAGTAGATGCTCTTCGAGCTTTGGTGTTAATTTCCTTTCTCTCGCAGCAGCTTGGAGCTGGCGAGCACTAGCACCTCTTTCCAATGTTGAAGGGAGATTTGATCTCTCAGCACCCTGCCGCCGTGTCTGCGTGTTCTTGATGGTTCGTTGTGGCTGCTTTCAGTGCAAGGTTGGATTTCTGATGCAAATGGCAAAGCAAACAAGCAATTAATTCTGTGCATGCTTTTGTCTTCCTGTAAACACACCTGCCACGGCGTGTTACCCCTCTAAGCGCTCCTGCTTAACGTGTTTCGGTTTGTCAAGAAATGATTTGTTTGGCAGAATTACTCGTAGTTGATTCTAGGAGTAAATTTTCTCCGGTGTCTATTTGTAGAAATAAATCTCACTTCTCCGTGCCTTTCTTTAATTAGCTTGTTTCTGTTGTCATCAAATATTTATTTAATGAGTCTATAAAGGATCTTCAGTGGTGTTAAGTTGTCAGTGCTGTTTGGGGATAAAATTCAAGATTGACATCAAACGTGTCCATTTTAGTAAAGATGCAATTGACTTAAGTAGTATAAATGGAAGGGGTGTCCATGAAACAGTCATCCTGCTGTAATCATGTGTAACGATTATACTGTAAGGAAAACCTGCCTTGAGGAATTGCAAAACCAAGGGTCAAGTTCACCTCTGCCGTCACCTGCCTCCCTACCGTTGGCAAGTCAGAGCAATGGTCTAACCCAGGGGTCCCCAACCTCTGGTCTGAGGCCTGTTAGGAACCCGGCCGCACAGCAGGAGGTGAGCGGCGGGCGAGCCAGCGAAGCTTCGTCTGCTGCCACCCATCACTCCCATTACCGCCTGAGCCATCCTCTCCTCCCCTCCGCCCCGTCTGAGGAAAAATTGTCTTTCATGAAACCGGTCCCTAGTGCCAAAAAGGGTGGGAACTGCTGGTCTAACCTATTCCTTTGTCTGTAAGATGCGATAACATTGTTGCCCTCCTTTTTCACCTGGCAGTTGTGGCGACCACGTGGAATCGTGAACGTGGCAGTGTGGTCATCCCACCTGCCCTGGGAGGACCCCAGCCGGGGGTTATTCTGCTCTGCTCGGCCTTTGCATCCTGGTCTTCATCCCTCCTTTATACTCTTCGTGCTAAGCAGCCTTCTCACAGGTCCCCCTCCCTCTGTGTTTATACCCTCCGGAATCCCTCTAACTGCCCCTCAAGGCTGGAGTCATTTTCCTGGACACACCTTAAATGCCTTCTCCCCTGTGGATTCTCCCTTGTTCATCCTGATCTGCAATAGCCTCTTAGTGATCTCTGGTCCTCCATCACCTTAGCGATCTGTGGCTCTCTGTCGTCACGATGCTGAATCATCGTTGGTCCCATATGTGTCCTGGATTTCTAACAAGATTAAAACCGAGGGTCAGGATCCTGAGTCTTGCACTCTGTTACCACACTGCACAGAACCGTGGTGTGGATCAGGGGTTACTGGATGCTGACTGGAGTGGCTTTGATAAATCAGGGAAACCCCACAGACTCAGTCTCCTTCCTTGCAGTAGTACTTTGGGTGCTCTGTGTGCCTGGGTAGAAATGTAAGTTGACCATCCTTAAGTCTTACTACAGATAGTTAAGGGGTGACCAACCTGGGCAGCCAGGTGCCAGGCTCTGCGTCTGTAATAAGATCAGGGTGCTCCCGTGTGGCTGGGGAGACCAGGGCTTGAGTGTACACCGTCCAGAGCAAGAAGAGGGATGTGGTCTCACACGGGAGAGTTACGGGCATTCAGTGAAGAGCCAGTCCACTGGGAATAGGGTGAGGGCTCGCACATTCTGCGGCAATGGGTCTTCATGGACGAGTGAGCAAGAGTTTGCTGGGAAGGTGGGTGGGACGTGCCCCCAGCGAATGTACAGGAGAGTCCAGGAGCCTGCTGTGCGTGGGGGCCAGTGTGGTTGTGTGTGGAACCCGGTGTGCAGAGCGGGGGAGATGCCCTTTGGTCCTGTGGAAATGATCTTGGAGAGCTGGGCTCCTTAGGAGAGAGGCACGTGGGAGCCAGAGGAGCCTCGACTTCAGGACCAGTCGATGCCACAAGAGGCGAGGAAAATGGCCGTGGCGGAGGGTCTTCCCTGCCCTTCAGTCAGTGGCAGCATCACAGGGAAGAGACCTAAAATTCAAAGCCCCAGCATTACTTCCAACAATTCTGATTCTGCAGGTCTGGGATGGGGCTCTGGATCTGTGTCTTAAGAAACTATCCAGGTGATCTGATGCAGGGGTCATTGACCCACCCTTTGAGTAAATGCTGAATTGTCCCTAAAGAGCTTTGTAAATCCAAAGAATTATCAAATTTGCACGTTATCCATTTGTCCTGGCAGACAGGTCGCGGATAGCTCTGTTCAGAGTCTCAAAAGGATCCATACATTCTATAAAACTTAAAATCACTGAGCTAGGAAAAAATAATGTAAGACAGAATGAGAACAGTGCTATAGCCAGAATACAGGAGAGTGGTAACCTTTAAAGAAACATTTTGTGATATAGGGAAAGTTGATGTTTACAAGAACCCGACCATAACACATTAGGAAAGGGAAGGCTTGACATCCTGTCTGTAAATCAGGATTTATGTTTGGGTGAATATCTCAATGTTTAAAAGAGATACAATGCTTGGTGGATCTAGAGATTTCACGATTTATCTATAATAGGTTTTTTTTTTTAAACAATTTTTTCCCTGACCTAATTAAATCATCTGGTTTCCCCTGAGTTTTATTTTTTTAATTTTGAAGTTAGCAGTATATAGAAGTTCAGTATCAAGAAGGTCTTTACTGAGAATTTTTAGTAACGGTGCCACATTTTGCTCTCCTGCGGTGAAGGTCACGCCTGCATTTCGATGATAAACATCTTCCTGAAATTTATGAAGGAAAAAATTGATATTGATGCAACTTGGTTTTCACTCCCAACCCAAGAGCTTTCATGTCAGTCAAGTGTACAGCTGAAAAGTGGTACCTGCTCCCTCTTTTCTTCCTAAACCCAAAGTGGGCATATGGTTGATCCTGGCAACACAAGTATCACGAATGGGATGCAGTAACTCTAGGGTGGAGGCTCTGATCACGGATGTATTTCCCAGTGATGGTTGAGGCTGAGGGATCCACTGGTAACCACAGTTGTTCTTGGCGGTGGGGTTTGGCTCCTGGAGTCCCATATTTGATCGTTGGCTTAAATATTACATGAAAGGTTACTATTTCTTAAGCCCAGTCAATATTCTATTGACCCACAAGGGTTTATTCTCCATTCATATGGTACCCAGTGCTAGGTTAGATATTGTCCATTTGGCCAAGCGCCCGGGCCAACAATTAGCTTACTGAAGAGCATCCCATAAGAGAGACCCAGGCCACATGTGATCAAACGCAAAATTACACACTCAGATGATTAAAACCAATTATGCAACAACACTTGGATTAACTAATCCCAGTGACCACAGCTTCTTGTAACAACTCAGCCAGATTGAAAAAAAAATGTTTCATGAGAAGCAGAGTTCTCCACTTTCCTGACTTTATATTAAAAATATCCCAGTGAATCATTTCTGAAGCAAATAGGGCTCATTGCAGGCATATTATGAAGTCACTGACCTTGATATTATATTCTTTTTTGGAACCTTTCTCCATCAGTGTTTTCTATGTCTAATGTTATCTTTACCAAGATAAGAAATATCTCATATCTTGTTCTTTGTACTTGTGGATCTTTTGCCTAGGCTGCACACGCTAGGTCTAAATAAATACTTTTTGGGGTGGGTGTGGTTAGAGAACCAGTTGTATGAATACATTTTGGTTAGTGTTTGTTTGAGTTTTAGATTTTGAGCCTCTTTGTTGGAGACTGAAAAATGTAAACTGGTTCAGATAATTTTAGTCATGAATCCGCAGGTGCCAAGGAGTGGGGTATGTTGAGAAGAGTCCTACTGAAATTATATCGGTTGTTCTCAAATAATCATTTCAGCACATATGATGTAATCTTTTGGCGGTGTGCTTGGATAGGAACGATCACCCCAAATTGGTCCCAGCCCACATAGGGTCGAGAATGGTGGGTGCCTGGTCCTATGATTTTGTGTTCTCTGCTCTTCCCAGCCTTCACATCCATGTTCATATCAACTGGGTTTCTTCTGCCTCCTCACTACCTCGTCCTAAACATTCTCTTCTCTCTTTAATGTTGGGCTCAGCCATCCTTTTGCTTACATTATTTAACATTGTCTTATTTAGTTTTTATATGATAATCAGCCCCCCCGCAACCATACACCTTGGCTACACACCAACACATTTTAACCTCCATTGTGTTCCTGATAAAGAAGTATTGTATTTAAGGGAAGAGAGAGAAAAATAATAGGATGTATACCTTTAGAATGGAAATACAGTTGACCGTTGAGTGACATGGGGGTTAGGGGCACCGACCCTCCACGCAGTTGGAAATCCAGGTATGATTTATGGTGGGCCCTTCATATCTGGGGTTCATCCGTATCCAGGGTTCCTCTGTATCTAAGGTTCATCTGTATCCCTGGTCCTTTGTCCCTAGATTCAACTAGCCAGGCCAGATCATGTAGTGCTGTAGTATTTACTACTGAAAAAAATCCGAGCATAAGTGGACCCATGCAGTTCAAACCCCTGTTGTTCAAGGGGTCCACTGTATTATCTTAGGGATCATCTAGACCTGAATTTGTTAAATGTTGTTAAATATTAGATTTTGATGGTACAAGTCTTTTGTTGGAACCCCAACATTTAAAGTAAATAAAAGTTGACTATATCAGGTTGACTCAGGGTTTAGAATGACCTGGAATGGGTCTGGAAGAACCTTCACAATCTGAGCGTTCTGAGGATCACAGTGTGAAAAACCAGCGATCTAGTTCCTCCTGCTATTTTATATAGATCAGGACGCTGAGGAAAGGGAGCCAACATTGATCTATTTACCAGATAGGAAGGTAGGTAAGTGGATAGGTAAGTAGGTAGGTGGGTAGGTAGTGTAATATGTATGTGTATATATAAACACATATACTGTATATCTACAGTATACAGTAAAGTCGTTTAATCCTTATAACATTCTAGAAGGTAGATGGTTTTACAGGTGATTAGATGAGAAAAGTTTTAAGTTGACAGAGTTGGGGCTCACCGTAGGTCTTTTTGGTGGCAAATCTACATTCTTTGCATCATACCTCCACGCTGCCGGCTGGTGCTTCGCCTGAAGCCACACAGGCAGGGACAGGACTGGGACCCAGACCCCCTGCATCCTGGTCCAGGGTTGTCCCCCTAGACCACCTTTTCTCTTTAGTCAGTGGCCAAATAGTACCTGCTAAAAGAGTAAATGGAATATTGAGGAAGCAATTTAAAAAGAAGGACACTCCAGCTGTGCTGACCTTGAGAAGAGTTAAAGTTCTTAGTTCCGTATGTTTTAGCAACTAATTGGTCATGCAAAATGGCTGGAAGGAAGCTGATTCACAGGGATTTTTGTGCTCTGTAAGTATTGTTCTTAGCTCAGAGAATTTTGCATGGAATCCAGCTTCCTAATTTAAAACATTATATGATGAATTATTTTTCTTCAAAGTATACTCTCTTTATGGCCTGAGAATTGAAGTTTGATGCTGAATTTTCAAGTATTCACTACTTTTACGTTTCATAAATTTGAAAGGTACAGAACATGTCATCATTAACATTCTTTTTATGTTTCGAACATAAACTCAAACATGAACGATTGAAGCATTAAACCAGAGTTCCAGTACAATACCCAGAAAATCCCTCTGCTTTTTGTTGACTTATGCTGAGGGCTGCCAAATAACAGCCTTATTATGCAGATGCTTAGAATAACGGGCCGGGCCGTGGATATCTTAGCTTCTTGCCTTTTGTTGCTGACTTCGATTTTCTTTTTCTCTGGAGCGTTTAGGGACAGGAGATCTTCAGGATGAGTTTTGTTTTTCTCTTGGCTGCTGCAGCATTTTCCATCTTTCTCCTTTGTAACTACTTCCTTGGCCCCCAAGTTGTCTTCCTGGAGGACCAGGGCATCTTTATCACCCTCCACATCTTCCCCGTGACCCTCGCCCCTTCCCCCCAGGGCCCGATATAACATCCGGCACACAGTGAGATGGGGGAGGAAAGAGATGCCGTGAGTCAGATCAGAAAGGCAAGAGCTCCAGAAGCAGGATTTCTTCTTTCCTTGCTGTAACCAGTGTGGTTAGTGAATAGAGTCCATTAGTATTTCTTTTTCAGTGTTTCTAATAAAGATAGAATGGTGAACAATTTTCCATCTTACTTTTGTTACACAAATCTTTAAGAAATTCCATTAAACCCAGTAGGTCTGTAATGAGTAGCAGGCACCTTCCAAGGACTGGGGATGCAGAGGTGGAGAGAGTATTTCTAGGCCCAAAGAAGCTCATGGTGCAGTAGAGAAGATAAACAGGTCACAATCGTATTGCCGTATAGGCGATACGGACGTCTACAAGACCTATATGTCTTGTAGTGATGGTACACCGGAAGGAGTGGTTGATTTTATCTGTGAAACAGGTACCCAGGAGAGGTGGCCTGTGAGCTGGGATTTGAACAGCAGAGAACAGGAGTCTGCCAGCCATACTCTGGGCTGGGGACGCAGGGACACAGGGAGAGCACGTGGGCAGCAGCATCACTGAGGTGGATCTCCAGACAGTCGGGGATTACTAGATTATACTCTGAAAGGGAAGCGGCGGCAGGAAATGAAGATAAAGAGGTAGACAAGGTCAAGTCCGGAAAACACCCTGGGTTACATGATAACATTTGCACATTATCCCGTGGGCAGCGAGGTGCCCATGGTGTAACACATGGGATAACACATAAAACAGCTGTGTGCTTTATGAAAGGTCAGCTTGCTGGGCGTGTGTGGGGTAAACTGGAGAGGGCAGAGTCTTAGACATGAGAGGATGGGCCAAGTTCAGTGGGGATGTGAGCTGAAACTCCAGTTGTGGTGTGGCGGGGATGGGAGACTGATAGGAGAAGCTTTTAGGAAGTTGTTTTGGGGGAAGGTGTTGGGCAGACTCCTGGTTGACTCACAGAGTTTTGGCTCGAGCCCTGGCTTGTGGTTTCATCAGCCAAAGTCGGCTGTATCCACACAGAGCCGCCTGGCACTTTAATTTCCTGTTTCAGGTAGCATGTCCCCACGCCTGGCTGTGGCCCCCCTTTGATGTTCACCGTCTTGTAACAGTGAGTGCACTTTCGCATCTGCCACCAAGTCCAACTGTCACCCTCTCCCTGGGAGATAGATCATAAATATTACAAAAGTGTCATATCTTCCATAGGCATTAAATCCTCGGGGATTTGCCTGTGGTCAGAATGGCCCTCTGAAAATCCTTCAGGAAACTTCTGGGTTGAAGACCAGCATTCTGTTTGTCAAAAGACTGTAGGTCTTTAAACATGAGAATGATGCTGAACCCAAGAGATGTATGCACTTAGGAAGGAAAGACTTCTGTCATCATCCTTCCATTTTCATGGTTGAAACCACACACGTTAATTGTACCTATGATGTAAGCCCTGCATATGCCCTTTTTGTACGGTGAGCGAGACACACCATCTGTGACTTGCCCAAAGATAGAATAGGTAGCTGAAAGATCCAGGACTTAATGAATCCCGGGTCTCAGATTCCAGTTAAGTTGAATGAGTCTTACAAGTTCCCAATTTTTGTTGTAGAATAAGTACTCCTAATAATAGGAAATTGGAATGAATGCTTTACCAAGAGGATATAGGAAATTGTATTTACTTTTTCCTTATACATAATTTGATTCTACCCAATGAATGGGATGTGTAGAAAAAGTGTGCATTGAGAGAAATATATTTGGTTGAGTTTGGGTTAATCAGCGAAAATAAACAATTGGCTGGCTGTTTTAAGCTGAATAACACGGCTTGGCTGTACTGCCTATTGGTGAGTTCAGGAGTTTATTTTATCAGCTGTCCCAGATAATGATTTTATGCTAATAAAATCATCAAGAGATGAATCTGTAAATCATACTAAACTGGCAGGAGCACTACGGGGCATAAAATTAAATTCTGTCCTTTATTAATTTCCTGGGTATCTCTGACCAACAACTAGGATCGTTTTCTACCTAGGATACCTCTTCTTGTTGGGCAGTTCCACTTAGGAGAAAAATTACAGATTGGGAGTTTCTTAGCATGAAATTAGAGAATGGAATTCAGTGCTTTCATCAAGCAGTGTTATTCTGTTGCCCTTATTCACCTGAGAGATATTTATAACTTAAAAAGAGTTATTTAGAGCAGTGATCTCCAAAAGGCTTTCTCCATGCCCTTTGAGGCATATAATACACAATCTGTTGATGTATGGAAGAAAATAATTGAACTTAATTTATATTTATTTTCTAGTTTGTACTTTAAAAGGTCAATTATATGTGTGTCTAAGAATCTGAATATGTGGAGTACTACATTATATAATTTATAAGTAAAATGGGATGGTTGGGCCTTTTAATTTTTATTTATTTATTAATTTTTAAAATCTTATTATCCAAAATGTTTATTTAGCTTTTTAAATTGAAGTATAATTTACACTGTGTTAGTTTCAAGTGTACAGCAAAGTGATTCAGTTATATATAATATATATATATATATATATTTATATATAGTGTATATATATATATTCTTTTTCAGATTCTTTTCCATTATAGGTTATTACAAGATATTGAGTATATTTCCCTGTGCTATACAGTATGTCCTTGTTGTTTATCTGTTTTATACATAGTAATGTGTATCTGTTAATCCCAAACTCCTAATTTATCTCTTGCTGCCACCTCTGCTATCCCCTTTGGTAAACATAAGTTTGTTTTCTCTGTCTGTGAGTCTATTTCTGTTTTGTAAATAAGTTTATCTGTATCATTTTTTTTAGATTCCACATATAAGTGATATCACATGATATCACTTTCTCTGTCTGATTTACTTAGTATGATAATCTCTAGTTCCATCCGTGTTGCTGCAAATGGCATCATTTCATTCTTTTTTATGGCTGAGTAAAAGGTTGTGCCTTTTTAAAAATCTGAAGTTACCTTTACCTTCCTCAAAATGTTTGAAACTACTGATCTAGAGCACTTTTCTAAAATGGGTCAAGGATTAGTTTACTCTGAGACCTCTTTTAAGACCCCCTATTCCTGAAGATTCTGGTTAAATAGGTCAGACTAGAGCAGTGGTTATCAAACCTAAGTGTGCATCAGAATTACCTGGGGGTCTGGCTTGTTAAAACACAGAGTGCCGATGCTGGGGCCCACCCCAGAGTTTCTGATTCAGTAGGTCGGGGGTGGGGCCTGAGAACTTATATTTTCAACAAAATTCAGGGAACCACTTTGAGAACCTCAGCTCCCACCTGGGACTTGGGACACAGGCGACTCCCAAAATGAGGTGATGATTACTGATCTAGATTTTTTTGTTCACCTACCCTAGACAGTTCTTGCAGATACTTCAGCATTTTGTTTTCCTTTCCTACTCCTATTGCTCCCCTAGAGGCAGGCAGCTGCTTTTCACACTGTGCTTTTCAATACTGGCATGGAGGATAAAAGCACCAGCGTGACATTAAGGGAGATTCAAATTTACAGGGAATTCGTATGAGTGGTTTACTTAAATCCTCCCTGAGGTACTTATTTTTATATGAAAACTGAGACAGGTCACTAATGCTATGGCTGCATCTGTACAATATTTTGGAGTAGAAATAACACCATTACCCATTTTTCAAAAAACAGATTTTGAGATGAATAAGAAAAGTACATGGTTGCTTGTTGCCTTTTTAAAATCAGGCCTTGTTAAAAATTAGGAATTGATAGATGGATATGAAATGAAGAATGCAGTAAGTGTGATGAGCCGTAGAAACTTTAAGGACAAGACAGCTCATAGCCTTTGAATTATATAAAGTATATCTATCGGCAAATAGCATTTTTTACAATAGAGTGTGGCATGAGCCGTTTAAATGCCTGTGCCACGTGTAAAAACTGCTTGCTAGATTAAATTACGTAGAAAAGCAATGCTTAGTGTCCGATTCACTAATCATCAGTGGGACATTCAAAGTTTAAGAGGCATTGTAGGGCTTCCCTGGTGGCGCAGTGGTTGAGAATCTGCCTGCCAATGCAGGGGACACGGGTTCGAGCCCTGGTCTGGGAAGATCCCACATGCCGCGGAGCAACTGGGCCCGTGAGCCACAATTACTGAGCCTGCGCATCTGGAGCCTGTGCTCCGCAAAAAGAGAGGCCGCGATAATGAGAGGCCCGCGCACCGCGATGAAGAGTGGCCCCCGCTTGCCACAACTAGAGAAAGCCCTCGCACAGAAACTAAGACCCAACACAGCCATAAATAAATAAATAAAATAAATAAACCCAAAGTTAAAAAAACAAAAAAAAAACGAAAAAAAAAAAAAAAAAAAGAGGCATTGTATACTTTCATTGTTGGCAGGCAATTAAATGTAGATGTCACTGGGATTGATTTACAAGAAAAAAGCAGTGGCTTAGCTATATTGGTGCAGGGTTTTTTTTCACTCTTAAAACAGTTAGGTATATTATAGCTCACTTCTGTTTATCGTTTGAAAAATGTATTTTATAGCCATTTGTCTCACAGTTCTAAATTTGAAATAAATGGAAAGGACCACCTGAGATTACATGTATTTTAGGAAAATAGAGCATACAGCATTAATTCTTTTAGCACTAGTTTTTGATCTGCCCTCTCTGTAGAGAGTCCCATTTAATACTTTATGCATTTGATAAAGGCTGCCTTAAATGGGGTCATTCTGTATTTAGAACAAATGAGAAAAATGTTCCAGAAATCTCCTCAAGGAGTATTACAGTCTTTTTACAAAATGACTTTTAAAAGGACTGTAATTATGACAAGGAGAATGATTGCCAGAGTATATAAGTCAATTTAACCTGTTAAAGTCAGAACAACTCAAAATGTGTGTGAATCTTACAAAGAGTGTGAAATTAACATTTTGATTGTCCTCCATTAGCTCCTTAGAAATGGCGCTTTCAGGGGCTTATTTACAATGCAATTCATGTAACAATCATCATATAAATACCACAGGTGGTTGTTTACTTATTTTACAGGGGCAGATTAAGGGTGAAGATGTGTAGACTTGAAAGACTATGAACTTTGGACGCAGACTCTGCTTGGACTGCAAGTCCTACACCAAACTCTGGGTGATGTGAGCAAGATATTTGACCACGCCAAACTGCCATCTGTAAAAAGAGGGATGTATCCATCAAGATCCAATCAGGAGACAGAGAACAGGCAGTAATTTGAACAAGGAGAGTTTAATATGAAGAATGTAACAGCAGATTAGAATGGAGAGATTGGCTAGTGGAAAGAGTGCTCTAAAGAATAAAGGAAGAGCAGATGTGAGGGGCGGCCCCTGCTCCAGGGCAGAAATGAAGTCCAAGGAGAAGATCCGTCCAGAGCTGAGATCCAGGGCCTGGTGGATGGCATGGAAGTCACTGTGGGGCCACACCCATAGAACTTGGAGGAAATGTGTCCTCTAGGGTGGCTGGGAAAGCTGTTCATGGGGGTGTCCTTCTGGGGCGGTCTCTCACAGAGCCGCAGAGGGGAGCGCTGGCAAGCACTGTCTGCAGGGCCTTGCTGGCCACTGTGCACTGGAGAAGCTGGGCCTGGGAAGCCCCTGCCTTGTGGGCCTGGGGCTCCTGAAGCTGTGTGCTAGGGAGCCTTCCAGCGACCTCTGCAAGCTCCATCCTTCCTCCTGCCCTGCCTTTCCTGGACCCTCTACTGGCAAAGCTTAAAGTCTTGCCAACTGGGACAGGAAGTGTAGTCAGAGGGCCTGGCTATATTTTTGCAGAGGAAGCAATGGAAAGTGAGTTTAGGGCTGAGAGGTAATACATTGATACTTGGCAAAAGGATATTGATGCTTGCCTTTAGACTTCGTAAGACTAAATAATACACGTAGACATTTGCATGGGTTTTGTTATGTGACAGTTTCTTTGATCAGACATATTGAGACCACAGTCTTACACTGGTTGTGAGGATTAAATGAAGTAATGACTGTCTGTTGTCTGAAGCAGAATCTGGCTGGCATGTAGCGGATGTTCAGGAAATGTTTGCAGATCACATGGCGTTCACATCGTAGTGTTGACTGGTAACTTCAGGCTAAACAAAGGGTCCCAGGTAATGGTTTGCACCCTCACACCTTAAAGGCTACAGGTAGCACCCTTTGATGGATCATGAAGTCAGTTTTGTGGACCCAGACCCAACCTTTTACAAAATAGAATAGAACAGAAATGAAAAAGGCCAGTGTATCTCAGTAGAGATAAATGTGGTTTGTGAAATGTACATATACATGTGCTGGGTTACGATGTCATGACTGTGGGTCACAATAAAAAAAAAAATTTGCTTAAATACTGCTCTAAAGAGTGCACTCTAATCCTTGTCCGTTTGGTTTCCTTTGTCTTCTCTCTAGTCCTGAAGCTTTAGTAGGATGTAGAATGGTCATGTGAAAGAACTTATGAGGTTTCCTTTGGGGAAAAAGTGGACCATCCTCTCCTTTATAGCTCCTGTCTTAATGATGTCATGCTACTCTTGGATCTACTGAATAATTCTCTGCTATTCCAAAGAAAGAAGAAAGATAAATTCCCTCCAATATGCAAATGACAAAATTTTATTTTCATAAATCATGGATGACCTTTATAGGCAACTAGCCTTGCTATCTAATTATGGCCGGGAAAAAAATAAGAGTTCAACTTTTCTAAAGCAAAAGTCATAATTTGTGGAGACTTCATTAACGTTTAACTGGCTTATAGTTTTCAACCATAATAAAAAATGAACATGTTCAATGATTTAGTCACATTTGGAGCTGATTCATCTTGGAATACACCAGGACAAGGCTAGGTATTTTGTGGGGCTTGATTGAGGTAGTTTTCATTGTTTAAGTGGATATTACCTTACACTTAGAAAAAAATTTTGAGCAAAATTATTGCAGCCAAATTCTGCATAGAATTTTGGGAAATTCATTACCCATTTTTCTGAAGAAGCGTTTATTGGGTGCCTACCATGTACCAGCTCTAGGAAATGTCAAGACTACTAAGAGTTATAATCAAAATGACTTTTGAGCAGAATTCCTAAGCTTTTAGACACCCGTTCCTTTTAAACTCCGCAGTTTTCATGAAAAAAAAATAATAACATGGTTTCATCTGATTTCTAAAGCACATGGCATCACGCTTCAGTAATAGCACAGACAGCCTGTACTTTTTAGTTGGGGGGTAAATACTCAAACTCATGGCAGCCCATTAAGACTTTGTTGAGAGAAGCAATATTCATAAAGACTGTTTCAAGGAACATTACAGTTTTATCCTAGAATGCACTGAGCTCCCACTAAATCAAGTTTATCCAATCAAAGTTGGATGACATGCTATCCTGACATGTTACTGAAAAAACCCTAAAACCCATTGCTTTGCTGTGGTGGCCGCCCCTGAGACTATGTTCATTAACTCATGTTGATTGTTTCATACTAGGGCCCTGGGAACATATTTCCCTCTGGATTTAGGATTAGGAGTTGTGTTTCTTTCAAGTTTTCAGTTTGGGAGATAGTGTCACATAGTGTTCAGAATATGGGTTTGAAAGACAGGATCCCTGGGTACAAATCTCTGCATCACTCTCTTCCAGCTTTGGGACCTTGCGTGCAAGCTCTGTAACCCTTCTGTGCCTCAGTTTCTGTGTGTGTAAAACTCGTATCATGGTACCTACTTCATAGGGTTGGCGTGAGGATTAAACACGTCCCCAGTAAATATAAGCCCCTGTTATTAGTTTTAGTGTTAATGTTATCATCTCATAGATACTGTGAATTGTGCAATCATTTTTTCCTCTTGGCACTGGCTACCCCAAAGCTTAAAGTGAAATGTGTGGCCAGTGCCCTGTGAATGAGCCTAGTGATATTTTTTATGACTTGGCGATAATGGTGGAGTCCTAGTTATAATCCTGATATCATCTTGTCCTTTTTTTTCCCCTGCTCTACTTTCCTTGCTTTTTAATTTTCACTTCCCCTCAATTTTATTAATTTAATTGTCATGTTACTGGGCACTACCTGTCCTGGAACAGGCCATACAGTCATCATGCTTGGTCAGAAGCCATCATCCTTCTTGTCCATTACCTGGGTATTTGACACCCATTGACACTCCCTTTCACATAATAACTCCTTCTTATTCCAGCACGAGTTGTGTGTTGTGTTCAAATTTGCTAAGGAAAAGCCTTTCTCAAGGTATGATGGAAGCAGGTGGGCAGGCACGTGTGTGTGTGTGTGTGTGTGTGTGTGTGTGTGTGTATTTATGTAAGAGAGAGAGAATAAGAGTGGTGCAGACCACCACCCACCCGGCTTGCATCACCTTTCCTCCATCTCTTGTATGACCTTTGGTTTAGTCCTGATTCCCCTCCACAAAAGAGAAATAATTTACCTTGACTGAGGGGTGAATATGGCCCAGCCATGAGCTGTTGGGCGTCGGTCCAAGTAAGACAATTCTGGGGAAACCTTGGCAATTTGTTGCTAAGTATATGCCTCTACATGATGGCAAACTGTCTGTGTTATCCTGAAAAATGCAGGAGACTTATTTTTGTAAATGCTTCATTTCATGATGTTTCAGGGACTTTGCTTCCTTATCACATTCTTCACTGGCCCTAAGGCACTCACTTGAAAAGCCCAGCTGGCCTCTGTTCTTTGCTCCTGTAGTGCCACAGAGGAGCCCACACACTTCACCTCCTTACAAAGTACACATTAAATTTTCCAATTCTATATTCCAACTCTTTGCAATGCGGTGAACTCCTGAGAGTCCTTGTAGGAGGTGTAGATGGCAAGGACAATTTAAGACCTAGTAATAGCTGGTACTGGTGGACTTGCCCGACTCTGTTAGACCAGCCACACTTGCTGCCTAAATGATTCATCAGAAACACCAGGTGAAGGACATGTTATGTTTGTTTTATAGGTAAAGACATTGGGGTTCCGAGAGGCTAAATGATTTGTCTACAGACACAAAGCCAGCAGGGCAAGAATGAGGAAGTGCCAGGCGTCTGACCCCAGAACCCGTTCACTTCACCTCTACACAGTGTTGCCTTGAAACCTAAAACCTTCATTTTGCTCTCTTGAGTTGGTTATATCCCATTGCTTCTTACCTTAATTGCCT
This sequence comes from Balaenoptera acutorostrata, assembly GCF_949987535.1. Taxonomy (NCBI): domain Eukaryota; kingdom Metazoa; phylum Chordata; class Mammalia; order Artiodactyla; family Balaenopteridae; genus Balaenoptera; species Balaenoptera acutorostrata. Next base: position 61,387,722 of record NC_080076.1, read on the forward strand.
TATTTTAGCTCAATAAACCGCCTTTGCTATTTTAGGGTCTTGCATCTGTTGGATGAAGGCCAGTGGTGGATCTGAAAATCGATGTGCAGGGGGCCATATCTTTGGGCAACAGGAAGTTCACAGTCCATCCTATTTTCCAGTGGTTCCATAATCCTATGTGGGTCTAGAAGGAACCATGGCATTCTTTTTATGTTTCCTTTCAAGTGATAAAAACAGCTTTATGTAATGGGAAAATTATATCCTCGCACCAGTGTTGTAATAGTCTTCGGAGTTTGCTGTCAGCCATGCAAGCTCTCGCCTTTATATTTGGTTATATCTGCAGTGCTAAGAATTGTTTCCTAAACCAGATCTTTAACCAGCCTTGAGCTGTTTTGCAGATGCCCGCCCCCCCCCCCACCAACAAGCTATTTCTCACTGTTTAAGATTGCACTGCAGGACTTTCATCAAAGTGCTATCTATGCTTCCGTTGGGGGGGCCCTTTTCTGTCAAAATTCATGGTTCTTTCTTTCTTTGGAATATTATTAGTGCTACTGCTGTTTGGACTTATTCCTACAGCACTGAAGCTATTTTCTATATCAAAATTAGGGTTTGCAACCAAGGGAAAATATTTCTCATAAATGTTTGCGTAGCCTTCTAACATTTCTTACCCCAAATTGGAAAGTTGTTAGTATTATGTGCTTAAAACAAATCCACTTTGTTTCTGAACTTGTTAAAGCTGAGTAAGAGGGAAGTATAAATTACCAATTGTTGTCAAGGTGAAGTATTGAGTTAATGCTGTATCTTTATAATGAATTTTCTGTTCCCAGCAGAATGTTTAATTGGCCAGTTCTGTTAAAAGTGTTACAGAGGATGGTGTCCAGGGCCACTGATTTCACCATCATGCCTAGAGCCAGTGACTAAGACAAAGACAGAAAGCTGGGGGACACCTCTTAAAATGGCCTGAGGTCCCTTGTCTCTGCCCTGTTGAACATTTTTTATCAGTGATTTGGAGGCAGACAGAAAGCATTCTTAATCAAATTGGCAAATCACCCAAATCTAGGTAGGAAGACTAACACCCAAATGGCAAAATCAGGATCCCAAAAGCTCTCAACAGGCTGGAGAGATGCCCTGAAAACATTATATGGGGTTTAGAAAGGATAAATGTACAGAAAGTCACTTCCCTTAGGCACTTCCCTTATTGCGAAGGGGAGAAATGGCTCGATGGCAGTGGTCTAAGGAAGACATGTGGGATTCCAGGCTCCAGGAATCTCGGGAAGGACCAGCAGTCAGCTCTGACTGTTGACAGTCTGAGGTCAAGGGAAGTAGCCAGTTGAATTCGGGCTGCAGTACTGGGAGTTATTGGTTTGGAAGAGTGCTGATGAACTGGACAGTGTCCAGAACACCTGCCAGGATGGCAAACATCTGAGAACCTTCTAGTGGGAGGGAGGGAGGGGGAGCAAAACATGTTTTGACTGGAGAAGCAAAAATATAGAACGTGACGGCTCTTTTCAGATAGTTAGCTTTCCTGTGTAAGAGCTGAGATTTTTTCACTGTTTCTTCACAGGGAGGAGCTGAGATAAATGGGTATACATTTCAAGAAGCAGTGTTTGGGCCTTTTTAAGGGGAATTGTCTACATGGCAGGTATGCTTTTCTAAATGCTGGGTGCCCACATGTTCAGAAGCTGTCTGTCTGTCTAGAAGGTTGTAGAACTGATGGAAGCATGTGGATGGAAATTGGACCAGGTGACCCTACCTCTGAGTTTGTGCAGTTGCTTTATTATTATTGTTTTATTTATTTTCTTGCTGCCAGGGCATACAGTACAGCCATAGTGGAATTATATTCTTATGTTTGTGTTTTCTTGACCAGACCCTTAATTCTCGTCATTGGCAAGTGATTATAATTAATCTTTTAAATTGATATAATTAATAGCATTATATAATGGGCAGTAGAATTTTCATGATAATTAAGATGATTGATATAATCCTTCACTTTGGCAATGTGAAGCATTGGGGGAAAGATTTGATGCTATAATAATTTAAAGTCAACAGGAGACATTTAAGAAGATGTGGGGTGGGACTTAAAATCATCACAGTGCCCAGGGTGCTGAAACAGCGGACCTGCTTTGCATATACTGCATTTTCTTTTATTCTTTGTTTAAGTTGCTTCATTTTTAGCATCGACATCAAGCAGATGTTTACCACATGTTTAGTTGTGAATTTATTCTTGCCTTTCAAAATTGTGTGGACTGTAGGCAAATTTATAATCTCTTTTAATTTTGAGACCTCAAATCTCCAAAGTATTAAAGCAAAACCTGTTTCTATGTTAGATTTAGAATAATCCTTAGAAAAATATTTTGCAAGCTAGGTCCATAATCTTTACTGTGTTTTGTCCTCTACCAGTGGTATGGTGGAAGTATCTCTCTTCATTTTTTTGGACAAATTATAATGTTTTTTTTTTCTATTGAAAATACATTGAACACCTAGGATGGTTCTATTAAAGTTTTGAACACAAGATCAATTATGCCTAATTCATATGAATCTGGAAAATATGGGTTATAAATCCACTTAGGTCTTACTTTCGGTTGGATTATACAGACGTTGGATTCTTTTGGGGGAACAATATAATATAGAATTATTGACAAGGCATAGTGAATACTCAGCTAGCGCTTCGCAAGGATGCAATGGGGTCAGGATCCACAGTTCCTGAGCAAAAAGGCCAAATCAAATCGCGTTGAGCATCGAGTAGGTTTATGGTTCCCTGCAGTCATCATAGCTTACCCCAGACCTCTGGTCATTATTTATTAATGCTACTCTTCCTTCTTTTACATTTTAGGTGGTTGCCTCTTTGATGAGCCTTATAGCACGTGTGGATACAGTCAGGCTGAAGATGATGACTTCAACTGGGAGCAAGTGAACACCTTGACCAAACCAACCTCTGATCCATGGATGCCATCAGGTTTGCTTTTAAAGTTCTCTTTTTAAAACCAAAGGTGCACAAGAGTCTTAATCACAGTAAATGTTCACTGGGTATTGGTTGAATGAATGAGGGTGTTGGTCTTGGAGTTTGGTGGCAAAGGCTGATTAGCTGGTGAGGATGGTACACGAGGACCAATGACAAAGAGTTGACCCTTGTATCTCTCCCTTTAAAATGTAAAGCTTACTTCCTTTATTGTTGGATACACCTGAGCTATATTAATGGCCATTACCCAATTGATCCTTTCCCAAGTAGCAGAATATATGGGAAATAGATTGACGTCTCTTCTGGCAGATGAGTTTGGTGTTTGGAACTCTAGCTGGGGAATCCAAATAACAAAGTCTCCATCACAAATAGACCTTGGGAGGTGACTCATCTGGCACCTGGGGGATCTGGAGGTTGCTAGTGATCTCAAAGCATTCTGATAAAATGGTTTTGCATGCATGTGGATCCTTTTTCCACTGTAGAAGCACTTAGTAAATTTTCTGATGAGTGAGAAACATTTGATCCACCGAGCACCAGCAAGAGTTCTACTTCTTTAGTTGGAAGATCAGGAAGATGGTGACTCACGGACTCTAATCAGATTGGTGCTTGATCATTTTGATAGACACCATTTTTAGGCTGTGGTGTTGCATATCCATTTAAAATTTTAGATTTGCAGATTCACTTGACAGATGGGGTGATGACTGTGTCCCATTCAGGATTCAAACTGGAAGATGTGTTTTTCTGATTTGGATTTCAAGTAAAACACGATTTTTATACTTTTTTAATGGCTCTTAAGGTCTTCATCTAACTGTGTCCCAATAGCAGTATTTATGAATACATTTAGTAAGTAATCTTGGAGAGGTAGCTTTTAAACATGAAGTAGGGTTTAATGTTGTTCTTAGTTAAGCTGTAACAGTTATGATGCCCGCCATGTTCTTTCCGTTTCCTTCCCATGTTTAACTCCTTATAACTTCAGAGAAAGGAAATTGAGGTCCTTAGCACTGTGGCTTTACTGGACTCCAAATCCTTCCTAGTTCTTGGTGATTTCCCCACAGCTGCCAGCTTCCTGTTCTGTCTCTTTTTCTCTCATAGGTATGTACTTTTGAATATTACTTGTGTTTGAGTCAGTGGTACTTTAGTTGTTTTTCCAAATTCCAGTCTGGCTCCATTCTTGTCAGTGATGGGAGAAGGGGAAGAGCAGGGGCTAGCAGCCCCCCTCAGGCAGAGCTGTCCTTTCCCAAGCAGCCTTCTCACCCTGAAGGCCTCTGTCCTCACCTGCTCTCTCTCTGGAGCCTGTGTCCACAGAGGCTGGGGAGGGCACTCAGGTTTAGTTCTGGGAGTTTTCTCCACAAGAGTGCACTCAGGTTTTCTTTGTTTATTATCTTCTAATTTGGTGAACATTTTGTAGTTTTCCACAGTAGGGAATTGATTTCATTTTTGTGGTCCTTTAGACTGAAGCCTGATTAGGAAAAATTGACTTTTACAAAGGAGCCCCCAATAAGGCAGGATCTTTGTCAACCTCCACTGGTTCTATTTTTGATATAGGATGACCCATCTCCCTCCATGAAGGAGGGGGAGGTATAGCTTCTTGTTACCATCTTGTCCTTTTCTTCTTTCTGATGTCCCATAATACCATCTCAGACCAAGATGTCCAAGCTTTAAATATAGAAAGGATGGGTTTCTAGCAGAGGCCATTACAAAAATGATTACACATATCAAAGACCAGTTGTGCCCTGGAATAGTCAGTTGGGTAATTGAAGCAACACAGGGAGAGTGACCTTGCAAGTATTTGGCCTTTGAAGGCCCATGTGCCTTTGGAAGAATGAAATGGGGGCATTAAACATGCTGCTTGAATTTATTTTTCTTCTGTTGACTAATAGAATACTTGGTGATTAATATTAGGACTTTGTAACTTAAGATCTCTGAATGTTATTCAATTTTCTAACACTTTTGTCAATTCCATCTGGTTTCTGATGGTTACATAAGATGTATCCTCAACACCTACCCCCAAACAGGGTGCAAGTTTTGGGTTAGGGTTAGGACATGTGGGTGGTTTGGGTGTCAGCAGGTCTGGAGAGAGTTGGGGAAAGACTAGCAGTGGGTCGTCTCTCCTCTGAATCTGCCTGTGGACATGGGTCCAGATAAGCCTCCTGAAAATGGATAGTTTTTCCACCACATTAAAATGTTTACAGTAATATAAAACTGCAGATACTTGTATTTTTTCCTACTATTTATTAAACAAACTTTAGTTATTAAAAAAAACTTCTTTGAGCCCTAGTATATACTAATCATGATTACTGAGGGAGATGAAGGATTATGAGATGATTCTTTCTAGGAACTTACCTACTTGGGAAAGAGGGTTACAAAAATACAGCTAGTGAGCAATCTAAAAGTGCATAGAATTAAGTGTGGTATAGACTAGAAGTATTCTAAGAGCAGTTTTCTTACTGTAAGCCCAGTGTTTTTGGAGGATGAGGACTTGGGCCCAGCTGACCTACCCACCAAACGTGAGAAGTTAAGTTCTCAATGAAATGTCATTGTTAGAAGTTACCGTCTCGTAAACGTGCATATACTATCTGAGGTATGGATGTGAAAACTGAGTTTCCAATATGTATATATAGCCATGAGTTTTAAATACTCTTCAATTTCAGGAGTTTTCCTCTTCCTCCTCCTCCTTTTTCATTAATAGGTATAAAATTTATTCCTTTCAAAACCAAATTCCAAGGCAGGCCTTCTTACACTAAAACAGAAACTAGTTTTATGAATTTCTCAGGGTAAATGGGTGGCAAGATCAGATACAACCATAGCTTTATAAGGGTTACTTTTTAAAAACCTTTATTTAAAATATTGTTGGATTTGTTCTCACATGTGTATTTGTATTTGGTCTTGCATGTGCAGGCTGGTTCTGTGATGCCTTAGACCCAGGGTTGGCAAACTATATCCTGCCAGCCACAGCCAGTTAGCTGCTGTTTTTTTGGTGTGGCTTGCAAGCTAGGAATGGTTTTTACATTTTTATTTTTTATTATTTTTTTAAAACTTTATTTATTTATTTACTTACTTACTTATGGCTGCACTGGGTCCTCGTTGCTGTGCGCAGGCCCCCTCTATGTGCGGCGAGCGGGGCTACTCCTCGCCTACGTGCACAGGCCTCTCACTGCGGCGGCCTCTCCCGTTGCGGAGCACGAGCTCCAGGCGCCTGGGCTTCAGTAGCTGTGGCACACGGGCTTAGTTGCTCCGCAGCATGTGGGATCTCCCAGGACCAGGGATCAAACTTACATCCCCTGTATTGGCAGGCGGATTCTTAACCACTGTGCCACCAGGGAAGTCCTAAATTGTTTTTTAAAATCAAAATAATAATAATACTGTTTTGTGACACATGAAATTCCAATTTCAGTGTCCATAAGCAAGTTTTTATTGGCACACGGCCATGCCCATTTGTTAAATATTGTCTGTGCCTGCTTTTGGGCCGCAGTGGCAGAGCTGAGTAGTCTGAGTAGTTGGAACAGAGGCTGTAGGGTTCACAAAGCCTAGATATCTCGTTTCTGGACCTTTCCACAACAGTTATGCTAACCTCTGTCTTAGACCATTTTGGCATCAGCTTTAATTGTTGTTTTGGACTCCTGGCTTATATTGTAATGATTTTCTGTATTCATATTATAACTATTAACATATAAACATTTTTTCACATTTTCTTTCACTTTCAGATGACTTCTTTTCCAAACATTGAGCTATTAAAATCAGTAAGAAAAAAAATGTGATGATCAGGGATTTTCTCTGTCTTTCCCATAAATTTGCTATCTATTGGAAAGCACCGTGATGTTCTTTATTGTTTAGTACCAACGTCCTTGTGGAACTCCTGTGATTCTAATAAGCAAATAATCCACCAAGATGAATTTAACAATTATGATGGTGAGATAGACTAAAATTTTTACTCTGATTTTTAAATTTACTGTAATTAAAGTTTACTTTTTCTGTGTCTTTTTGGAAAATGATGCTTCAATGTGCAGGGTTTGTTTCTCTGTATCTTCACATGTGAGGTTATTTTTTAACCACATTTAAACTATTTAAATACAGTCTGGAGCTTTATACAAGCTGGTTGATAACTATTCTGATGCTGTGATGTTAGCTATGGAAATACATAGTTAGGGAAAATAAATACCAAATGCCATTTAATTTTTTTGTATTTCAAGCCAACATTTATGTGACAGTAGATGATACTTTTGCAGCTAGCGCTGAACCACACAGTTTTCCTGATGGTGAAAGCGTGCTACATGTGATTTCTCTTTTATTGGAAAGCACGTGGTTCATTTCATATTCATTGAGCTCAATTAGCAATGGGCAACTCTCTTAAACTTTACCATAAGGATTATACTCTGAGCACAGGAACCCTTGATTAAGTAACCAAATAATAACCTGGTGCATTTTGATACCACCATTGCTTCTATCACTTTATATAGTGCAGTGCCTTGTATGATTATCCCTATAGACTAAGAAGTATTTGATTAGGAGTGTTTCATGATGCAAAAACATCTGCACAGTTTGAGAATAGTTGATGTGTTTATATGTTGTTAAAGTATTCATGTTTGGACCCTAGTGCTCCAGTTTTATGAAATGGATATTTAACATATTCCATATCTTATGTATTAGAAAACGTGATCCTGTTTAATTTAAAAAATTAGCAATAAATTCATCCATAATATTAAAAATGTAAAGGTAGCTTACAACCATAGCCATTTGATACTTATAAAATTGACATTTATTTATAATCCCTGTGGTTCCCGTAAGACATCATACCTCTAAAAAAGGCTGTAATGAAGTAAATTGGGCCCTAGTGCTGGGAGAATGTAATACTCTTCCAGGTTGTATAGTGCTCCTATACAGGTTGTATAGTGTGCATCCTGGGCAACCTCACTTGGCCTCCACATCTTGGTTTTATGTAATGCAGATTGGGAATGGTGGCCGATCTTTGGGTTGCCAATCTTTGTGGAGATGTTGTGACTGAGGATTGAGTCATTTCCGAGTGTATCCGTGTGAAAGGCAGAGAGAGGGCCATGCAGGATGAAGGAGCAATGTGGACTCCTAGTGTCATGCCCCAGAAAATAAAAAAAAAGTGACTGCATGTATTTGTTTTGGGAAAGATGACGGATTGACAGACAAAGGAATTGCAGTTTCCTCTTGGGGTGTGTTCACCAGGCATGTTTTCCTCCTACTGGGGAAGACGCCCTATATATTCACACTTCAGGGCTTATACAAAGTCTTCTGCTCTTTGAGTGACAAAGAGCAGAAGACTTTGGGCTTGAAGAGACATTTTTCCTCCTTAAATTTCAGTGTGTATCTAGTGAGTAATATTTTTGGCAAAGAACATTCGCACAGTTGTTTAATTATTTCTTTCATTCTTTGAATCTGTCAACATTCAACAAATATTTATTGAACACCTGCTATGTGCGAGGCATCGTTCAAGATGCTTGGGCTTCATCGCTGAATGAACCAAGTAAGGATCCCCCCCCCCGCCCGGCGATGCACCTACATTCTCAGTCTAGTGAGATCGTTCTTGGATTGCCAAAATATCAGATCCTGTGAGAACATGTTTCCCCTCATTAATTAATGACTTTCTGGATGTAAAAACGTAAAAGTTAATATGAAATTCAGTTCTTCAGACTCAGCACACCATAGCATCAAATTTAGCTTTCTTGGCTGTGCTGTCTCTTAAAAACACACAAAGAGCAAAAAACAAGAGCAAAAAAAATTGAAATCCCAGGCAAGTGGCAGTGCAGTACCTTCTGATAATTCTCCCTCGTAAACCAAAGTAATCTTGTACACGTACATGACTCCTAGCAGTTGACAAAAGTTGCTTCTTTGCTGTGTATCCTCTGATCCTCATGACGACCCTGGGAGATCAGACGGCGTTATATCTGTCTGACACCCAAGAGGACTGAAGTTCAGAGAAGATACACCTGCCCCAGGCTTATAGGAGAGAAAAGCCCCCGTTTTTGCTCTTCTGAGTGCCAGGGAGGGAACTTCCCACCCGAGCACTTGCATCTAGTGAGGGGGGCATGGTCATCCCAGGTGACAACTATTTGGATCTTCTGGAAATGAACTCGAAGGCTCTCCCCGTGGGGTTGCTGCCCACTCCCGGGTCAGATTCTGGCTCTGTGGCTTCACAGCTGTGGACCTTGGCCGACTCTTCAGCTCTCAGGTCCTCATGGGTGTAGGATTAGTCAGTGATACATGTTAGTGGAGTGATGGCCGGGGGGCCTGGCTCTAGGAGCTGGAGCGACAATAATGACGTCTGTCCTCTTGCTGACTGTGAGGCACACAGGCTGTGATAAGCAGACAGACTTACGCTGTGATGGGGAGACGTTCTAGGGCTGGGAAGAAAAACTAAATCAGGACAAGGGCTTAGTAAGGGATGGGAGCGGCAGACAGGAGCAGCCTCTCTGTGAGCAGAGATGGGGTCCCATCAGGGACAAGGAGGCCTGGAGGCTGAGTGGTCCTCCCAGAGGGAAGATCAGGGGCAGAGGCTGAGGCAGGGGGAGCTCTGCGGGGGGAGGGGGCCATCAGCCCTACAGGATCGCGAAGGCATTGGAAAGGCGTTTAGAACCTGCCTCATGGGGTTATTGACCAAGGGAGACAAAATTATCCACTTCAGAGACTTAGCCTCCTACCTGGCCCAGCACAGAATTCAAGAAATGTCCTCCTTTTATTACTAAGTAACTTTCCAGGAGCAATTGGTATGAATTCATCTTTTAGTTTAATTTGGACTCTCTGTGAGATGGGCAGTTCGTGCCGATTTCCTATTTTCCCTTCTAAGTGATACCAAATAAGAAACAAAAGGTATAGATCTTCATATAATTTTTGAATGGATCGAAAAGCAAGTTGAAAGAAGTCCATTAAAATATGAACTTTTTTTGCCAGGATGGTAGGATTTGGGGTAATTGTCCTGTCACTTCTACATTACACATTTTCTTTATGATTAAGTGTAACTTTGTAATGAAAAGTATTATAAAATACTTTAAAAATGTGGGGGGGGGTGGTCATTGAATTTGGTGTTATTTTAGTTGATTCTGAATATTTCTGCTCCAGAACTCAGGAAATGACTGACACGTTTTATTGTCTTTGAGCATCTTATTCAGGTGTCCCATAGTCAGGTCCCTGCCTGACATCCAAGGTGTAGGATGGTCCTTGATGAGCATCCTCTCTGCATCTCACTCGTATCACCCTGGTGATGCTCCAAATGGGTTTCCAGTAGCTTGGAAACAGTGAATGATGAGACACGGTGAGAGGAACTGGACTGGAATTGCATCCTGCCGGCAGTTTCTAAGTTACAAAATTTAGAAAAATAACTTGAGATGATAACAGAAGAACCCCATTTCAGATCAGTGATCTTTGGGGAGTTCTTAGTTAAACAGCAGAGGGCTCTGGACGGACTCATTTTAACATGAGTGTAGACAGTGTGCTCCATTCAGAGGCAAAAACACGTAACATACAATTTACCATTTTTTTAAAAGATTTGTTTGGTGTGGACCATTTTTTTAAAAGTCTGTACTGAATGTGTTCCAATATTGCTTCTGTTTTATGTTTTGGTTTTTTTGGCCTCGGGGCATGTGGGATCTTACCTCCCTGACCAGGGATCGAACCAGCACCCCCTGCATTGGAAGGCAAAGTCTTAACCACTGGACCACCAGGGAAGTCCCCAATTTACCGTTTTTAAGAGTACAGTTCTGTGGCATTACGTACATTCACACTGTCGTGCAACCATCACCACCATCCATCTCCAGAAACTTGTTCATCTTCCCAAACTGAAACTTTGCACCCATTAAACACTAACTTCCCGTCCCCCCTCCCCGCAGCCCCTGGCCACCACCGTCCTCCTTCCTGTCTCTGTGAATTGGTCCACTCTGGGTACCCCACGTAAGAGGCATCATGCAATAGTGGTTCTTTTGTGTCTGGCTTATTTCATTCGGCATAATGTTTCCCATGATTCAGTTTTTATTCAAGATCAGGGCAGTCATTCTTTTTTTGAAAAGTGTCTTGATTTTTAATAGTTAAGTGTTTCAAGGGGGCCAGCGTATTCTGTATGACCATTTATTTCAATAGTTTATATTCAGTGTTCCACAAATGTTCTCCTTTAGATTTGTTCTAAATTCCTGTCTTGGCTGATTGGGAAACTGTTACAAAAAGGAAGAACAGTGGCTGACTATTTTTTAAATATTTGCTAAAAAGTATACAAGTGAGCCTGTACATATAAATAAATATGTTTGTGTTTTTTTAAATTAATTGATTAATTTAAGGCTGCATTGGGTCTTCGTTGCTGCGCACAGGCTTTCTCTAGTTGCAGTGAGATTGTGGTGGCTTCTCTTGTTTCGGAGCATGGGTTCTAGGTGTGCGGGCTCAGTAGCTGTGGCGCACGGGCTTAGTTACTCCGCGGCATGTGGGATCTTCCCAGACCAGGGATCGAACCCGTGTCCCCTGCATTGGCAGGCGGATTCTTAACCACTGCGCCACCAGCGAAGTCCCAATATGTGTTTTTAAAATAGGTTTATTTCTTGCTTAATTTCCCGTAAAATTGTACGAGATGACATCATAAGTTATGTGAAACCAAGTAATGGAATAAACACGCAGGCCAATCGTGACAGATGCTGTAAATCTCTCTGAGGCTGAGTTGAGGAGGGGCTGAGGGTCCAGGGCGGGGTCCAGGGCGATGGGTCCACTGGGCAGTTGTGATGCCAGGCTGAGAAATTCACACCCAGGCACTGGCTGGTGCCCACGTACCCTGTGTTCTGTGTGCAGGCGCCCTGGAGCTGGGCCTGGCCGCGTTGTTGGAAGGGAGGAGGGTGGGGAGAAGGGACAGCAGGTTTTGATGGGACACTTGGGGACAGTCTTACCATCTTTTGAGATACCTTGGACTACAGAGGGGCGGCGAGTGGGGATGGACCGAAGACCAGAGAGCCCTAGGCCTGAGGAAGACTTACCAGTCGTGTCCAGGGAGTGGCAGCCTCTCTTAATGGAAGTCAGGGTCTTTGGGTCCGAGGAGTTTTGGGTGGGCCGCTGACGTGCTAGCTGGCAGGTTGATGGTGGCATGAAGCTGTCCTCGCACAGACACCAGCGTGGGGAAGCCCTGGGCCATTCTGTGTGGTGCGGGGTCCGGTCACCCCTGTCTCCAGCCTGCCACAGATCTGACCATCACGGGGGCAAGGTCCCCTTTCAGCCCCTTCGGGGCCTCCCATGGTCCAAGAAATGGAAGAGATGAATACATTTAAAGAAGAACCAGTTAAGCCTGGATTGTTCTTTTTGCCGTAGACCAGGAGGAGATGGAAAGCCCTTCCCTCTTTGGGCCTCCAACTGTGTGAGGCCCTGTGTGTGCTCCGGGCACTGGGATGTAGCGATGACCCAGAGCCAGTCTTCCAGAACAGAGGTGGTGGGCCCAGTGCTCCGGTGGGGCCCAGGCTGCTGCCCAGACAGAGGGCAGGGGTGAGGGCAAGGAGGAGGTGGCACCCGAGAGGGGCCAGGCGAGCGTGGGCCGTGGGACCAGAGCAGGCGGGCCTGCCGGGCAGGAGGATCGCCCTGTCCCGCGGCAGTGCTGGACAGTGGGGGGCACAGGCTTGCCCAGGGCTGCTCAGGAGCGGACAGTGTCGGGACTACAGGCATTGTGGACGGGGAGGAGAGGGGCGAGGCTGGAGGAAAAGACTCCCAAAGGCCATCCTGAGCTGGTGAAGGACGCACAGCAGGGAGGCCATTTGACTCTATTTCTGACAAAGGAAACAAGAAAGAAATTGACTCTGTTTGCAGAGAGGAAAAGAAAGAACTGCTCATATGAGGGATCAGGAAAAGATGTAAGAAGGAAGTTTGAGATATGGGGATATATGTATATGTATAGCTGATTCACTTGATACAGCAGAAACTAAAACACCATTGTAAAGCAATTATACTCCAATAAAGATGTTTAAAAAAAAAAAAAGAAGGAAGTTTGGTTAGTAAATAAGTATCATATCAAAAAGCATAGGAATATGTAGGAGAATTCCCTTGTTCTTAGGAGATTCATGTTAAAAAGCGTGTGTGTGTGTGTGACAGAGTATGTGTGCAAATGTGGTGAGATGTTAACAGTTGTTAAGCTTGGGTGAAGTATGTATAAACATTTATCATACTACTTTTTCAACTTTCCTATAGTTTTAAAACTAAGCAAAATTTGTACTATAAACGTGGGAAACAAAAGACACATGGAGCTTCACTGACTTAGTGCCAATGAGATTCTTATCCACAGATGCCTTTTAGGCAAAAAGCTATCCTGTCCAATCGCATTGAAAATATTTGTATTTAAGAAGCCTAGGTTGATCCCCGTCTTCCCTTCTGAGCATCTCGGGTTGATTCCTTGGTCTTCACTTGAGAAGTTTAGTGGAGCTGATGGGCCCATGTACAGTGACACACTTCAGGGATATAATTTTAGGACTTTCCAAAATAGGACAGATGCTTCACGCTGCGGTCTTATGCCTTGGTGGGTGAATCAAGTATAAAGATTGTTATCCTATTGGTAGATATTTTGGTGGCTAACTGGAACTTTGTAAGAAGATGCATAAGGAATTATTACATTTTATTTTTGGGTACATGCTTGAATTCATTTGTATCTCATCCATAATGTGGGGCTGAACACAGAAAAATTCATAAAGAATTTCTTGGCAAGCTTCATGAAATGATTGAGCGGATCATTAAATAAGTGGACTTTAATTCATAGTTGACTGATATTTTATCCTAGGAGACTGTGATAAATTATATCTTAAAGTGACATTTAAAAGCTTAAGTGGTTGAAAGGGAAATAAATATGGCTATTTAATTAATTGTCGGCTGGACATCCTAACTCCTTTCTGTGGTGGACGACACATCCAGGCAACCCATTATGCAACTGACTATACCCCATATGTGCAGGGTAGCACGTGACTACAGCAGTGCTCTCCGAGAGGACACCACGGAAAGTTGTTTTTTTCCAATGCCCTGTTCTTATTTGAATGCTTCAGGTTTCCTAATACAGAGGTGCTTCTTAATTTTATTTTTCCTGACTCCTTGTAGGGAACATCTTTTCTTCTGTGACCCAGAGAAAATGTACAAAATATTGAAATCCTTGGCACAAGACTTGGAGGCATAGACTGGGTTTGATCCAGGCAATTTTAAGGCAAATAGGAATCAATAGGTTTCTGGGGGTCATCTTGGGAAATGATGAGACCTCTCTTATAGTCATTCCTTTCATGCTGCTTCCTCTTCCCATCTCTGTTGACCTTGACACCCGTCCTGTTAAACACACACCTTGTGGAAATGGTGTCACCTCCCCAATTGTACTGTATAAACACAACGTGCCTGAGTTCCCCCGATGGTCCTGGCTCACTGCGGAGTGACAGGCTGCAATTTGCCAGCAGGTCAGTGACTGAGCTGATGACGAGCGACCTTTCTGACACTGCAATCAATGCTTGTTATTTGGAAAACAAAATGATAGTTTGTATTTTTCAGCGGATGGGTCATTGGGGCGGCCCACCACTGACATGTGAATCTGTTACTTGGGCTGGATGAGTCAGTTCAGACAGGAATGTTAATTTATTTGAATTGATCTGGGTCTTGCTCTTATAAGAAGGTGTTGGACATTTGTTAATGGTACAAATTATTATAAATAATTGGTTTTACATGTCGGTCAAACAGAGGCATTTAGAATACCTGTTTTACACAATAGCGCTGTATACTAGCTTTGGCAAGCATTTACCATCCATATTTTGTTTAGATTTGATGTTTTGCAATGGTTTTGAAATAAAAATTGAAATATGTGAACCTGTGTATGTCGTATTTCAGTAGCGTCTCTCCACATGTTTCCTGAAATGGTTTGTGAGGCCCCATTAATACATGGTCACGAGGGTGAATAACTTTGGGACAAGATGATGGGAAGAGAAGAGCCGCCTGAGGGGAGAACCCTGTGGTATTGGGGGGGGGGTGTTGAGTCACTGCTTCCAGCTCCCATGTTCTAGAAACAGGGGAGCATGTGCACCTCTGTGCCCTCTGATGTAGATGTGGCCACACCTGCTGTGGCTGGTGAATGTGCGTTCAAGTGACACGTGTCGCTTTCAGGCAGAAGCCTTTAGAGCCAGATTCCCTGTGTTCTCTTCCCTTTTTCCTGCCTTGGTGATTGCGATGCTTTAAGCCTGGGTGCCTAAGTGACAAAACGTAGAAACGACTCCTCCTGAAACCCAATCCTGCTCCCAACACACACACACACACACACACACACACACACACACACACACACACACACACACACACACACACACACACACACACACACACACACACAGCTGGGTAGTGCCGGGGTCATGTGCCTGAGTGAGAGGAAAACTTCCTGTGTGAAGCCACTGAGATTTTGGGGTTGTTTGTTGAATGGTTCTCAAACTCTTTGGTCTTAGGACCCCTTGACACCCTTAAATTTGTTTTTGAAATATCCAAAGAACTTTTGATCACGTGGGCAATTTCTATTTATATTTTCTGGGTTGAACGAAAACTGAATAATTTTGAAAACAGAGTACATCAGAGTACACACACTCCATTAGCCATCAGAGCAATGATGTACACCTGTTAGTAACTGAGAGCAAAAGGGGAATAATAAAATCAAATAATGTCCTATTACTATCAGGAAAACAGTTTTGACCTTGTGGACTCCCTGTAAGTAACTTGGGGATTTCAGAGGTCCTTAGAAGATACTTTGAGAACCGCTGAAGTAGATCATCTTAAGAGATATGCCTCCCTTGATGATTGACAGTTAAAGGCTTGGAGGAGTCTGGAAGGAAAAGAAAGAAGGGGAAAGGGTTTTGTAAATACAGGTGGTCCTTGGCAACGTGAGTTTGAACTGCGTGGTTCCACTTATATGCAGATTGTCTTCAATAGTAAGCACTACAGTACCACATGGCCCATGGTTGGTTGAATCGCGGGGTGCCCAACTGAATCGTGTATACAGAAGGACCACCTCTAAGTTATACCCAGAATTTTTGTCTGAGCGAAGGGTTGGTGCCCCTAACCCCTGCATTGTTCAACAGTCAACTATTGCAAAAAAGGATATCCTTGAGTGTTACAATTCACATTTTCTTTCTGAATAAAGACAATATAAATAGTTTGTTCCTATTATTGAAAAAGTATTTTCTTTTCACTATACGCATTCTAAATGAAATAATACACAAAGTTACATTGTATAAAGCCATACAACTGTGAATATTACAAATTCTATGAAGTTGAGTTTATGAAATCTCATGCTCTAGAAAAATTTGAGAGTAGGATTAATATTCATATATTTGAAATTGTTTGTAGGCTTTCTGGACAGCTGTGGGTTCGATAAAGTGAATTATTTAAACTTATTCCTTATGAATAAGCCTGTATAAAGTCATTCAGTAGTGCTGCTTCTGAGATTTTTAACTGTGGAACTGTCGTATATATTGTCGTGATAAAATAATTTCAACCCCTTTATTATGAAGTGCATAGTGACACAGTGTTATAAAGATGGCTGAGCATTATTCATGGAGACTTAGAAATTGTGCTTGATAGAAATTGCATATGAATTGATAACAAATTCTTAGGGGAACTTACCAGTCACACATCTCCTATCAATAGCCCCGTTATGTAAGATAACACATTTATTTCCAAAGACATGAGTTCTAACAGAATTTGCTAATATTTAAAAGGCATGATGGAGAAACAATTTTTGAACTTAATGTTAATATAGCCATGGAAAGAGTTAACGGGGGAATCTGGTAATCTTTATAGATTTTTACAGCTATGAGAGGTAGTTAATACTTAATCTTGAGGAAGAAGACAGACGTGGATGACCTTTCTAGCTCTTTCTAGTGCTAGAAACTTTTCTCCTTTTTCAATAAATCCTTAGGAAGCACCTGCTGTGGGCAGGCACTGTTTTTGTATCCTAAGAGGTAAAGAACGTCGTGGGCAAACCTAAAGTATCAACACAAGGAGGCGATGCTTTGCCTTTCAGAAAGACCAAGTATTAAAATAGAATAATGTGCTGAACGGAAGAAAAGAAAATTAAATTCATGAAGTGGCAGAGACTTACTAAGGATTAATTTAATCTACTAATTGCCTACCCATTATGGTGGCTTTTGAAGCCTGGGACTCACTTTAGAAAGTCCTTGTTATTTGGAGTCCCCTGCAGGCTGAGAACACTTTAACGAGGCTTCCTAAGAATTGATGGATGTGATGTAGAGCCAGAAGTGGCCATCTGCCCATTGGCTATGGCTGGCGTCCACAGCTGCCCCAAGATGCTGAGATACACCCTTCTCCTTTCTCAAGTACAATTGCGTGGAGGGAAGGGCAGCCTCCACTAATGGAGAGTACGTCTCTATAAAATGCCTGTACTTGGTTCATACATTGTTTGCCCTGACACTGATCAAAGAAATGGAGTGTTATTTGTTTTATTGCAACCTTTAAGTGACAAAAATATATAGTTGTGACTGGTATGGCCAGTCACACTTTCCTACCCCTGAAATGAGGTGGTAGTTTCTTTTCTTATTTAATGTATCTTTTTAAAAAACTTTTAATTTTTATTTTATATTGGAGTATAGTTGATTTACAATGTTGTGTCAGTTTCAGGTGTACAGCAAAGTGATTCAGTGTGTCTTTAATAAGAATTTTAATCAGCATAAAGCCAAGTCAGTTTCTAATTTGGGCAGTTCCTCACGTCCCCCAGCAGATGGAGACGTGCAATTCTTTGCTCTTTCATTGGATGGACTGCTTCTTGCCCCTGTGACATTGCTGCACTTATAAAATGCAGTGTCAAGTTCTGCAAATGAGCTATCAGCCATGCCCTCTGCTCCCCTGCCCTTTCTCTCCTTTGGCCCGGTTAAGAGCTGGTATTTATTTCTGCGTTTCATAAGGTCTTCATCCCCAGCACATAAGAACAATATTTTCTTTGATGATATATGCACGGCAAAGCAAAGAGCAGAGAACCCCCTGCACCCCCGGGGAGCAGGTTTAAACCCTCTGTGATCCCTCTGCAGGCCACAGCCCTCTGTGATTCAGAGTAAATCCCAGAGGTCAGATATTTTTGCAGCCGGCAGGGTAAACTTTGGTCACAGATTTTTTCTGAGGTCAGCATGGGGAGTAGAGAGAGGCTATCGTCATTTGCCTCTTTCCATAAAACTCACACAAAGAGAAATTGTAAACAGACTTGGTTCCAAGGAGTCTTTTGATTCAAGTGAGTTTTTTCTTTTCTTTCCTTCTTGATTAACTGATACCATTCAGTTCCGGTGAGTTGAAGAAGAGATTGCTCATCTAAGACCCCATCTTTGACAAACTCAACAAAACCTTCCAAAAATATTAATTGTTGCGAAGACCTTTAACATCATGATATTTGTTGCATTTCTTGCTATTTCTACTAATCAATGGGGGAACATGATTGGTTTTCACATTCTTAAGTCCAATGCTTTCTGAGCTGATGAATTTTCCTCCAGTGCATTAAAAAGGAAAGAAAGGTAACATCCTGGGGTCATTCATGGGAGCAGCTGCTAACACTTGAGAATTGCAAGTGAGAATTGGTTAACAAAAAATGGAAAACAACTCGACTACCAGACAAGTAAATAAAAACCCCAATTGTGACCAAAAGCATTGTTCTTTAAGGAGCTAGTAGTTTATCATATTTTTGTAGTATTAGACTTTCTCTATAATTTGAAGACACAGTTTACAAATAGGTTGTTTTCCAAGTCAAATCATTAATTACATTCATGGGAGGCATTTTCCCTTACTTTGTCTTTGTGAAGCAAGTGCAGTGATGATGCCACAAATGTCTATTGACTTACTGAATGAGTTCTGAGAATAGGACTCATCCAAACTCAATAGATCCTGTGATCTAATCTAGTTCCTTATTTTCAAATTAAAGAGCTTTCTAAAGAAAATGAAGCTCTTTGTTTTTTGCTAAGAATTTATAGAGTACAAAGATGTAGTAGATACCATGACAAATAAATCTCAAAATCCTAGTGCCTTAACACTGGAGATGTTTATTTTCCATGTATATAATAGTCTAGAGTGGTTCCAGTTTGGAGGCTTTGGGGTTGGGAACCCCATTCCAGACAAACATCCAGATTGAAAAGGACTCTGCCATCTTTATTTTATTTAAGTAATTTATTTATTTATTTATTTTTGGCTGCGTTGGGTCTTTGTTGCTGCGTGCGGGGTTTCTCTAGTTGCAGCGAGCGGGGGCTACTCTTCGTTACGGCGCGCAGGCTTCTCACTGCAGTGGCTTCTCTTGTTGCGGAGCACGGGCTCTAAGCGCACGGGTTCAGTACTTGTGGCTCGTGGGCTCTAGAGCGCAGGCTCAGTAGTTGTGGCGCATGGGCTTAGTTTCTCCACAGCATGTGGGATCTTCCCAGACCAGGGCTCGAACCCATGTCCCCTGCATTGGCAGGCGGATTCTTAACCACTATGCCACCAGGGAAGCCCAAAAATGACTCTGCCATCTTTAACATGCGTTCTCCAAGATTGCCCTCAAGTGGACATCTAGACGGCAAAGGGGAAAGTCCGTGGAGGATCCACATGGGAAGTTTCTATGGACCAGACTTGGAAGGGGAGAGAAAAAAGTCAGGGGGGTCCCTGCGACCTGCAACGGCAGCTGGGGGTACAGTTTAGTGAGATTACCCTGCAGAAGGAAAAATAGAACATTGAGTGACTAGCCTGTAGCCCCTGCCACACTTGGCCTTAGAGGAGTTCATTTAAGAAAAGGTCATAGAGTACTTCCTGGTAAGTTATTATATGAGAAAATTACTTGAAATTGAATATAATGTTGGCTTTCTTTTTCTTTAAAGAAGTGCCATCTTTAAAAATTCCAGTTAATTGACTAAAATAAATTTTGAGAATTAACTTTAGATTTATGGTGTTTTGATATAAAAGTCAGTGAAGAATTAATCCATAACTGATAAATTTTACACACTTAGAGCCTTTCCTAAGCCCTATGTTATTAAACCATGCCCTAATATTTCTATAAAACAGATATTCTCTTACCTTAACTCTGAGAAGATAAGTTCCCAGATACCGCAAAGATATATGAGCATATATTGCTACTTAATTCAGTAAAGTAAATATCATTGAATAAATGTCAGCTTTTCCAGGGAAATCACTGCATATAACCTCTCTGGATAATATATTTATCAAAAAAAATCAATACTAAGAGTAAACAGATTGTTAATACATCTGAAGGAGCTTCCTAATAAACCAAAATGCCAACTCATAATTTAAAGCTATTGATACCAATGGGCATTTACAGATGACATCATCATAATTTTTGTAGATTATTCTTCATAGTGGTCTGATGTGATATATCAAATTCAGTTTTAACCTTGGGCCTGGGAGAAGTGGTGTGTTGTAGAGGTATGTAAAGACCACTCTGGCTTTTCTTTCTATGTAGGAAAACTCCAGTGGGTGCAGAGCCCATGGTGCTTCTTTTCTCTTCCATTCTGTTCTGCTCTGTCAGTGCTGCGTGGTTTCGCTCCCCTCTCCCCCCACCTGCCATTCCTCTGACATCTGTGCTCAGCTTCCTGGGATTCATTCCTCTCATTACATGGGCTTGCATGTCTCAACCTTTTGGTGTCCACTGATTATATGACTGACATATGATACCTTTCTTCTTAATGTCAATCACAAATTTTATTTTATTTTATTAAAAATTTTTATTTTATATTGGAGTATAGTTGATTTACAATGTTGTATTAGTTTCAGGTGTACAGCAAGGTAATTCAGTTATACATATACATATATCTATTCTTTTTCAAATTCTTTTCCCATTTAGGTTATTACAGAATACTGAGTGGAGAAAATGAATGTTGAACGGTTGTATTTTACATTGGCAAAAATAAAATGGCTTCTTTCCTGCAAAAGATTTTTTTTAACTTTATTTTCAACTTACATACAAAGCTGGCCCTTGAAATTTCTCCCCAGCCTATGCAAGGAACATCTCACAACCGAAAGCTGGAAGTTGGATATTTCAAAACTTGGAGATAATAAGTAGATCCCCAAACCACAGTTTTGTTGCACTCAGCTTTAGAAAATGTTTTCTGATTCTATTGAAGTATCAGGGTGGGTTCTAATTCTCTCTGGAATATGCCCTATGGGAAGGCAGCTGTTAGCATACATTGTAAGAGCTCCCTGACTTCAGTACCCTGACTCTAGGACCTTGTTCAAGCTACTTGACCTCTCTAAGCCTCAATGTCTTCATCTGTAATATGAGAATATTACTTACGTTATAATGTTGTTGGAAGAATTAAATGAGAGAGAACAACGTTTGGTGCAGAGTCCAGTGAATCATATTCTCCTGTTACGGAGCATGCTTTTGGTGTTGTACCTCAAGATCAGATCGATTTTCTCTTATGTTTTCTCCTAAAAGTTCTGCATTTACTTTCTTCCTACATGTTTTCCATTTAGGTTCAGGATCCATTCTGGTTTATTGTTGTATATGGTGTGAGGTAAGGTTCTAAGTTGATTACTTTTTTGGCACTTGTATATCCAAAAGGCCCAATCCCATTTGTTGAAAAGACCATCTGTTGTGGACTGAATTATGACCCCTGCCCTCACCCCCCACCCAAATCCATGTGTTGAAGTTTTAGCCTCTAAGGGTAACTGCATTTGGAGATTAGGTCTTTAATCCCATGTGACTGGTGTCCTTAAGAGAAGAGGAAGAGACATAAGTAATGTGCTGGCACAGGGGACAGGCCCTGTGAAGACACGGCAGGAAGAGAGCCACCCGCAAGCCGAGAGAGAGGGTTCAGAATGAAGCACCCCTGCCAGCACCTTCATCTTAGACTTGCAAACTCCAGAACTCCAAACATTTAAAATAACGCCATTTCTTTCACTTAAGTCCCCCAGTTTGTGGTATTTTTTATGGCAGCTGTAGCAAACAAATGCACCGTCCTTTCCCCCATTGAATTATCTTGGCACTTCTGTGGGTTTGCTTTGAACTCCCAGTTATAGAGAAATCAGCTGCTCACAATACTGAATCTGTTGCTGAAACGGGGGACTTGACTTTGCCACGAGAAGGCGTAGACTATCTTTACCGGCACGTCTATGACCTACCAGGACATTTCATTGTAGCAAGTGGTTCTTTTTCTCCATGCACAGAGGAAATGCTGGAAATGTGGTTAAAATTTGGTCATTTCCCCTTCCCACTCTTTTATTCAACCGCGCACCAAGATCGGGAGGCTTACAATGCTGAGTCCACTGGGAGGGTCATGGGTGAGGGTGGAGGGACAGGAGAGCCATAGGCCCAAGCCTCACACCTAGACTCTCCACATTATCTTCAAAAAAGGATAAACTTCAGGGCAAAGAGACACAAGACTGAAAGTAGAATGTGTATTCCTCATATGGCCAAATCTGTGTCTCACTGCTGGATCACACCACTTACAGCGTACCCAAAATTAGTATTTTTAATCTCTTTCATTCTCTTCTGAATAGCACAACTATACCACCTTATAATATATTTAGTGTTTGAAGTATTCATATGTAAACAATTAAAATAACACCATTGAAAGATTATACCTTGGCATCTCTGCATTTTTTAATGCTGCGGGGATCTCTAAAATAGCACTGACGTAGGACACATTGGCCCTGAGTTTCCTGGTGCCAACTGCTGCCAGTGAATGAATCAGGGTGTGGGGTGATTGTCCGAGGCAGCTCCGAACTCCCTGATGGACGCCTGGCCAGGCCTCCAGTAGGACGACCTCAGAGCACTTTTCCAAGTCTACACCATGCCATACAAAGCAAGCCTCCAATACATCCAGCAAAATGCTCAACCCCAAAGTTGTAGAAAGTTCTTCCTGTAACCCAGCCTGTTCTAAGAGCTGGTTCAAAGGCTGCCTTCGGTGGTTATCTCCTCCTGGAAGGTATTGTGGGAGCAATCATCATTCTCCACTGTACGACTTCGATTTTCTATGGCCATTGTATCTTGGTAGTAGATTGGTGGCCGGCAGTGTCATTTGATGTAGGGATTCTGCCAGGAGACTCTTCTGCTTTCTCTCTTCACATAATCTGGTTCATCAGCCTTGCAGCTGGCTTTGGGAGGGCCTCGAGGTGTGATATACATTTATTTTTCCTGTGGGAATAATTTTGAATAGTGCCTCTGTAACTGGGGGTTTCTCTTTCTATCAGGACATCATTTAGGTTGATAGAGGAAATTAATGTGCTCATTCTGGAAAATCCCTATTGGATTACCCAGAGATGCCACATGGAAAATGTTGCAAACTTTTTGTCGTGTCACTGTTTGTGAAAGATTTATGATGGTCCCCTTCCTGAGAACTGGGGGCAAATGCACTGTGCATAGGACAAGTCAAATCTGACTTTCCTCTGCAATTGTCACATCTCCGTGGACCATTTTGGTCGCCCACCCACTGGGTATCACCAGACAGAGTTAAATGCTCTGTGAGGCCAGCTGCCATGGGCAGAATCACCACCACTCATCTCTCTGCCCTTTTTCTGCCCTGAGTCACTAGGTTTCTAGTTTCTCTGGAATGAAGATGGACTACCTAGTACTTGAATAGAGCATCCAGGACTGGGCTGTAGCCCTCCCTTCTCCTCCTTGCTCCACCATCCTGAGCACTTGCAGGTGCCTGACTTTGCCCGTCTCTAGTACGATTGCTGCTCGAGACCCCCTTCCTGTGAAGCCCGCTTACCCCCTGATGTCCCCCGAGTTTGTTCTAGTCTTTTGGGTTCCTGATACTTCCCGCGGGGGTTTCTGTGGCACCGCTGTTCTTGCTCTGAATGGTGAGATGTCCCCCCATCTGATGTGGTCTCTCCCTGAGACCAGGGGTGCGCCTCCACTCAGAGAAGCCCCATCTTGGCCTTCAGGTGTGTTTGTGTAGCATGCAGTGATCCTCTGTCATTGCAGATAACAGCATTAAGAAGTGTTAATGATGCACACCATCCCTGTGGCTTACCAGCTACTCAGATGCCTATGAACTGTTGTTGGTTTGTGGGCTGTTGCCTGGTGCTGGTGCCTTGGAAAGTACTTAATTGGGCATAGCCCTCGCTTCCCCTGGCCTCTAGGTGTGGGTGAGCACCACCAAGGAGAATGCAGGGGATCTCAGGAACAGCAGAAGCCCTGGGACTTAAGCCCCCAGAAGGCTGCCTTTTTCCTGGCAAGGGCTCTGGGGCTTCTGCAGTGGTCTGGGACATCCAGTGGTTTCTTAA
Organism: Balaenoptera acutorostrata; assembly: GCF_949987535.1. Classification (NCBI taxonomy): domain Eukaryota; kingdom Metazoa; phylum Chordata; class Mammalia; order Artiodactyla; family Balaenopteridae; genus Balaenoptera; species Balaenoptera acutorostrata. The sequence goes on from NC_080076.1 coordinate 61,411,855, forward strand.
GCCACAGTCTTGGAAGCAGCTAATCCCAGGTTCAGGGTCTACAGCTCCTGTTGCTGTGGCCCCTGACAACAACACCCTCCCACTGAGGAATCCCAGCAGGGCCACTGGGCTTGACTTTGACATTGATGCCCTGTGCTGCTTTCACTGAAGCAGGGGAGGACTCTCCCATTCAAGTTAGGACTTGAATTAGATTCATTAAAAGGTCTTGGCGCTTTGTGACCACCTAGAGCGGTGGGATAGGGAGGGTGGGAGGGAGATGCAAGAGGGAGGGGATATGGGGATATATGTATACATATAGCTGATTCACTTTGTTATACAGCAGAAACTAACACACCATTGTAAAGCAATTATACTCCAATAAAGATGTTAAAAAAAAAAAAGATCATCCTGTTATCTGCTGTTTAGAGTTACCCTGGGGTTAGAACTCTGTTTCTTGACAAAGAGACAGAATGACGGAAATGAGTGAGTTTGTGATGTGCTCTCTTAGCATAAAAGGGGGAAATAAGACATCCATGAAGGTTGGTAGTTTAAGAAAAAAAATCATGGCGATGTTTGAACAGCAATGTGAATTATATTTAACACTACTGAACTGCACACTTAAAATGGCTAAGGTGGTAAATTTTATGTTAATGTGTATTTTAGCACAATTAAAAAAATTTTTTTTAATTTTAAAAATCATCTCCAAGTCTCTTCCAGGCTTCCCAAGGTTGGTGATGAATGAGGATTCAGAAGCTTATTTATTAATCATTTCAGCAGGCTAAAAGAGGTTTCTCCAAACCCAATCAATATGCATTTTAAAAGTTAATTTTTCTACCATTTGCTCATAATAATCTTGATGTTTTTGTATTAGTGAGAATTTATGTAATATTTCATAAATATTCATTGTTCTTTTACCACCAGTTGGCTTCTGGCTTCTGGTTATAAATATTTAGGCTATATTTCTCTCTGTAATCAGATTTATATTTTTAGTTGCCAACTAGACAGATACTTCAAACTCAAGGTGTTCAGTGTTGCACTTATGTTCTGTCTTGTATTTGCCAGTCTCTGATACTAGATGAAAACACCTAGTGGTCAAGACAACGAAGTGGTTAAAAATAAACATTTGGTTTTGATTTATAAAATTCAGAGGAAAATTAGAGCACTTGGCAGTATTTTTAGTGGAAGATTTTTTTTTTTTTGGTTTGTGTTTAAGTTCTAGTATTCATATTTTTTATTGTGGTAAAATACATTCACAATGTGTCCATCCATCACCACTGTCAAGTTCCAGAACATTCTCATCACCCCAAAGGAAACCCTGGGCTCATTAGCAGTCACTTTCCATCCCCACCCCAGCACCCCCAGCCCCCGGAAACTATTAGTCTTCTTTCTGTCTCTATGGATTTGCGTATTCTGGACATTGCCTACAAATGCATGGTATTAATTTAATTGAGATTAGTCTTCAGACAGGTAAACCTGTTCTCAATCATTTTGTGGTTTGCTGTTTAAAAAAAATCTCAATGTCCAGCCACCTGGCGTTGGTTAATCTTTGTCTGGGGCGTCCCTGTATTAGAAGATGCTAAAGCCGTTAAAGGGGGCTGTAGGTACACGTTTGTTGACCTTTAAAACTATTTATATTATTTACTAAGGGAAAAGTTAGATTAAATTATAGGGTGTGATTGCATTCTGCAAAAATGCAGGCACACAGGCGGTGTCTAGAAGGAGATAACCAAGGTACTGACAATGACAGTTTAAGGTAGATAGCTTGAGTTTTCTCAATGATCTTTCCATAGGTCCTTAATTTCTGCTTTGTGTGAACATTTGCTTAAATGAGAAATAAACGCTTATCTGTTGCCTCAATCAGCCCTAAAATGATTAGTGTAAGACTTCTTGGTATTTAAAAAAATCTAACTACAGTATATTACTATTCTTTTAATTAATTATCTTAGACAAAAATTTATTGCCCATACAATATTGAAAATGAAAATATTGCAAGTGAATTAGTATTGAACCACATCAGTCTATCTTCACAGAATGCAGCTGTGGCAAAAATCAGTGTTTGAATATTTTAAAGTGTTTTAAAAATGGATGTATAGATTAGCTTGACTAATGCGATTTCCAGAAAAGGGCAGACAGCTCAACCAAGCAGTAAAATAAAGGCTTTGGACCAGATAAGTTAAAGCTCTTTAATTCTGCAATTATTTGGCATAGTGATTTTAATACTCATGTTACCTGTTTTTTGTGACTGTAAAAAAATGAACTTCTAATTATGTGCCTTATACTATAGTCACAAAACTGGCAAAATGATTGAATTAAAAGAAAAGCTAGTTGAGAAACCTATTAAATATCCCTTTATGTTATCCTGATGGAGAATGCAACATCTTTTCAGAGATAGATTTGAGATGAAAACTCTGTTTTAGTCTAAATTCTTTTATCCGTTATTTGTCTTTAAGATTATTATGTGTTCTCAGATTCTTTTTTTTTAATTATTCTTTTTTAAAATTAATTAATCAATTTATTTTTGGCTGTGTTGGGTCTTCATTTCTGCTCACGGGCTTTCTCTAGTTGCAGTGAGCGGGGGCTACTTTTCATTGCGGTGCGCAGGCTTCTCTTTGCAGTGGCTTCTCTTGTTGTGGAGCACGGGCTCTAGGCACATGGGCTTTAGTAGTTGCAGCACACGGGCTCAGTGGCTGTGGCTCACGGGCTCTAGAGTGCAGCCTCAGTAGTTGTGGCTCACGGACTTAGTTGCTCCACAACATGTGGGATCTTCCCAGACCAGGGCTCAAACACATGTCCCCTTCATTGGCAGGCGGGTTCTTAACCACTGCACCACCAGGGAAGTCCCTGTTATCAGATTCTTGACACATCTTAGTATTGCACAAATACTAGCCATGCCTGTCTTCAGCTAATTTACATTGATCATGTGCCATGTTCTGATGTTATTTTCACCATATAATATTTGACAATAATGATATTAAGAGCTGACATATTTCATGCTTTCCATACCTACACATTCTCTGCCTCTAGTTTGCCTTCCTAAGACCCCCACTTCAGCCACTTTTTAATTATGTGCTACCCATGATCATACATGATGATCACTCATTTTTGTTACTTTATGTATATTTTTAATAGCTTAAATAGGGAAATTTGAGGAAACAGTATATAGTATTCAAGGTGCCTTGGTGTAGGGTCTCGCAGAATATGCTACATATTTATGTGATTTATTGAAGTTCTGGTTTTCCCAAAGCATTTTCATTGTGAAATATACTCACAATAAAGTGATTAAAGTATGAATGTACCGTTAAACAGCTATGATGCTGTTATCTACTTAACCATCAACCAGAAACAGAACATTGTCCAAATCAAAGAAGTCCTATATCAAAGAAGTTATCCTTTCCACTCACAATTGCATTCCTCTTCCCAGAGGTAACAAGTGTCTTGAGTTTATCTTTCTAACTTCATTGCTTTTGTAAAAAAATTTTATCACTTATGCATACACCACACTCAGTTTTAATTTTGCCTGCTTTTGAGCTTTGTCTAAATGGAATCTTACTCTCTCTGCTAGCTTATATCTTAGATGTTTTTTCGTCCACATTAAGATTCAAGATTGTTCTTAAGAAAGAAAAACGGAGCTGGAGGAATCAGGCTTCCTGATTTTAGACTATACTACAAAGCTACAGTAATCCAGACAGTATGGTACTGGCACAAAAACAGAAATATAGATCAATGGAACAGGATAGAAAGCCCAGAGATAAACCCACACACATATGGACACCTTATTTTTGATAAAGGAGGCAAGAATATACAATGGAGAAAAGACAGCCTCTTCAATAAGTGGTGCTGGGAAAACTGGACAGCTACATATAAAAGAATGAAATTAGAACACTCCCTAACACCATACACAAAAATAAACTCAAAATGGATTAAAGACCTAAATGTAAGGCCAGACACTATAAAACTCTTAGAGGAAAACTAGGCAGAACACTCCATGACATAAATCATAGCAAGATCCCTTTTGACCCACCTCCTAGGGAAATGTAAATAAAAACATAAATAAACAAATGGGACCTAATGAAACTTAAAAGCTTTTGCACAGCAAAGGAAACCATAAACAAGACAAAAAGACAACCCTCAGAATGGGAGAAAATGTTTTCAAACAAAGCAACTGACAAAGGATTAATCTCCAAAATATACAAGCAGCTCATGCAGCTCAGTATCAAAAAGACAAACAACCCAATCCAAAAATGGGCAGAAGACCTAAATAGACATTTTTCCAAAGAAGACATACAGATTGCCAACAAACACATGAAAGGATGCTCAACATCACTAATCATTAGAGAAATGCAAATCAAAACTACAGTGAGTGCAGGGTCACACTGGTCAGAATGGCCATCATCAAAAAATCTACAAACAAATGCTAGAGAGGGTGTGGGGAAAAGGGAGCCCTCTTGCACTGTTGGTGGGAATGTAAATTGATATAGTCTCTATGGAGAACAGTATGCAGGTTTCTTTTTTTTTTTTTCCACACACACACACTGTATTTTATTTTTACAAGAGATAGATAGACTGACACCAAGCATTGTACATGGATGACCACAACAAAAGCAACAATGATTGCAATTACCAAACATGAAACACACTTATACTATGTCATAATATTGACATTCAGTCCAGTAATCCTCCACTGTAACAGCTCCTTTACTTTGCAGTGAAAATTGATTTGTATATTCTTTTCCTCTGAGTCCTTGTGGGATTTTTTTTTTTTTAATTCAGACAGAAAGTCACAAAAATTATACTCATCCTCATCAGTTCACTCAGTCCCATGTAATTAATTTCTTTTTTTTCATCTTGATCTTTTGTTAGCACTTTTATGAGTTCATCAGTTTTTCATTAGAGTTCTGAAAATGCTTATTCATTCAGTTCAGCAGTACAGTCAGTTACCAGAAACCTGTACTTGTCAGAGTCTTTTCCATGAATTTCTTGAAGATGAAACTCTTTTATAGGAACATATTTGCAAAATCATCAGAGTACACCCAGAACTGTCTGTAAATGACAAAAGACTTAAAAATGACCATGGTTAAAGATTTGATGAAAGTTCATAATAATGCAGTTGACAAGAAAATTAGTTATTTCTGAGATATACATTTTAAAGTAATAACTAGGATTATTACTTATAACATTATACCAGAACATATAAGATTTTTAGACGTTTCCTGTAATGTCTGAAACATTTATATTAACATATTTCCATACATATTTCCATACAAATACAAATATAAGATTTTTAGAAATTTCATGTAATGTCTGAAACATTTATATTAACATATTTCCATACATATTTCCATACAAATACAAATATAAGATTTTTAGAAATTTCATGTAATGTCTGAAACATTTATATTAACATATTTCCATACATATTTCCATACAAATACAAATATAAGATTTTTAGAAATTTCATGTAATGTCTGAAACATTTATATTAACATATTTCCATACATATTTCCATACAAATACAAATATAAGATTTTTAGAAATTTCATGTAATTTCTGAAACATTTATATTAACATATTTCCATACATATTTCCATACAAATACAAATATAAGATTTTTAGAAATTTCATGTAATGTCTGAAACATTTATATTAACATATTTCCATACAAATAACCCAATGAAAGTTTAGTATTAGTTGTTTTGTTTGTTTTTTTATACTGCAGGTTCTTATTAGGCATCAGTTTTATACACATCAGTGTATACATGTCAATCCCAATCGCCCAATTCAGCACATCACCATCCCCACCTCATCGCAGTTTTCCCCCCTTGGTGTCCATATGTCCATTCTCTACATCTGTGTCTCAACTTCTGCCCTGCAAACTGGCTCATCTGTACCATTTTTCTACGTTCCACATACATGCATTAACATACGATATTTGTTTTTCTCTTTCTGACTTACTTCACTCTGTATGACAGTCTCTAGATCCATCCACTTCTCAACAAATGACTCAATTTCGTTCCTTTTTATGGCTGAATAATATTCCATCGTATATATGTACCACAACTTCTTTATCCATTCGTCTGTTGATGGGCATTTAGGTTGCTTCCATGACCTGGCTATTGTAAATAGTGCTGCAATGAACATTCGGGTGCACGTGTCTTTTTGAATTACGGTTTTCTCTGGGTATATGCCCAGTAGTGGGATTGCTGGGTCATATGGTAATTCTATTTTTAGTTTTTTAAGGAACCTCCATATTGTTCTCCATAGTGGCTGTATCAATTTACATTCCCACCAACAGTGCAAGAGGGTTCCCTTTTCTCCACACCCTCTCCAGCATTTGTTGTTTGTAGATTTTCTGATGATGCCCATTCTAACAGGAGTGAGGTAATACCTCATTGTAGTTTTGATTTGCATTTCTCTAATAATTAGTGATGTTGAGCATCTTTTCATGTGCTTCGTGGCCGTCTGTATGTCTTCTTTGGAGAAATGTCTATTTAGGTCTTCTGCCCATTTTTGGATTGGGGTGTTTGTTTCTTTGATATTGAGCTGAATGAGCTGTTTATATATTTTGGAGATTAATCCTTTGTCCGTTGATTCATTTGCAAATATTTTCTCCCATTCTGAGGGTTGTCTTTTCGTCTTGTTTATGGTTTCCTTTGCTGTGCAAAAGCTTTGAAGTTTCATTAGGTCCCACTTGTTTATTTTTGTTTTTATTTCCATTACTCTAGGAGGTGGATCGAAAAAGATCTTGCTGTGATTTATGTCAAAGAGTGTTCTTCCTATGTTTTCCTCTAAGAGTTTTATAGTGTCCAGTCTTATATTTAGGTCTCTAATCCATTTTGAGTTTATTTTTGTGTATGGTGTTAGGGAGTATTCTAATTTCATTCTTTTACATGTGGCTGTCCAGTTTTCCCAGCACCACTTATTGAAGAGACTGTCTTTTCTCCATTGTATATCTTTGCCTCCTTTGTCATAGATTAGTTGACCATAGGTGCGTGGGTTAATCTCTGGGCTTTCTATCTTATTCCATTGATCTATGTTTCTGTTTTTGTGCCAGTACCATATTGTCTTGATTACTGTAGCTTTGTAGTATAGTCTGAAGTCAGGGAGTCTGATTCCTCCAGCTCCATTTTTTTGCCTCAAGACTGCTTTGGCTATTCGGGGTCTTTTGTGTCTCCATACAAATTTTAAGATGATTTGTTCTAGCTCCGTAAAAAATGCCATTGGTAATTTGATAGGGATTGCATTGAATCTGTAGATTGCTTTGGGTAGTATACTCATTTTCACAATGTTGATTCTTCCAATCCAAGAACATGGTATATCTCTCCATCTGTTGGTATCATCTTTAATTTCTTTCATCAGTGTCTTATAGTTTTCTGCATACAGGTCTTTTGTCTCCCTAGGTAGGTTTATTCCTAGGTATTTTATTCTTTTTGTTGCAATGGTAAATGGGAGTGTTTCCATAATTTCTCTTTCAGATTTTTCATCATTAGTGTATAGGAATGCAAGAGATTTCTGTGCATTAATTTTGTAACCTGCAACTTTACCATATTCATTAATTAGCTCTAGCAGTTTTCTGGTGGCAGTTTTAGGATTCTCTATGTATAGTATCATGTCATCCGCAAACAGTGACAGTTTTACTTCTTCTTTTCCAATTTGTATTCCTTTTATTTCTTTTTCTTCTCTGATTGCCGTGGCTAGGACTTCCAGAACTATGTTGAATAATAGTGGTGAGAGTGGACATCCTTGTCTCGTTCCTGATCTTAGAGGAAATGCTTTCAGTTTTTCACCATTGAGAATGATGTTTGCTGTGGGTTTGTCATATATGGCCTTTATTATGTTGAGGTAGGTTCCCTCTATGCCCACTTTCTGGAGAGTTTTTATCATAAATGGGTGTTGAATTTTGTCAAAAGCTTTTTCTGCATCTATTGAGATGATCATATGGTTTTTATTCTTCAATTTGTTAATATGGTGTATCACATTGATTGATTTTCGTATATTGAAGAATCCTTGCATCCCTGGGATAAATCCCACTTGATCGTGGTGTATGATCCTTTTAATGTGTTGTTGGATTCTGTTTGCTAGTATTTTGTTGAGGATTTTTGCATCTATATTCATCAGTGATATTGGTCTGTAATTTTCTTTTTTTGTATTGTCTTTGTCTGGTTTTGGTATCAGGGTGATGGTGGCCTCATAGAATGAGTTTGGGAGAGTTCCTTCCTCTGCAATTTTTTGGAAGAGTTTGAGAAGGATGGGTGTTAGCTCTTCTCTAAATGTTTGATAGAATTCACCTGTGAAGCCATCTGGTCCTGGACTTTTGTTTGTTGGAAGATTTTTAATCACAGTTTCAATTTCATTACTTGTGATTGGTCTGTTGATATTTTCTGTTTCTTCCTGATTCAGTCTTGGAAGGTTATACCTTTCTAAGAATTTGTCCATTTCTTCCAGGTTGTCCATTTTATTGGCATAAAGTTGCTTGTAGTAGTCTCTTAGGATGTTTTGTATTTCTGCGGTGTCTGTTGTAACTTCTCCTTTTTCATTTCTGATTTTATTGATTTGAGTCCTCTCCCTCTTTTTCTTGATGAGTCTGGCTAATGGCTTATCAATTTTGTTTATCTTCTCAAAGAACCAACTTTTCGTTTTATTGATCTTTGCTATTGTTTTCTTTGTTTCTATTTCATTTATTTCTGCTCTGATCTTTATGATTTCTTTCCTTCTGCTAACTTTGGGTTTTGTTTGTTCTTCTTTCTCTAGTTTCTTTAGGTGTAAAGTTAGATTGTTTACTTGAGATTTTTCTTGTTTCTTTAGGTAGGCTTGTATAGCTATAAACTTCCCTCTTAGAACCGCTTTTGCTGCATCCCATAGGTTTTGGGTCGTCGTGTTTTCATTGTCATTTGTCTCTAGGTATTTTTTTATTTCCTGTTTGATTTCTTCAGTGATCTCTTGGTTATTTAGTAACGTATTGTTTAGCCTCCATGTGTTTGTCTTTTTTACGTTTTTTTCCCTGTAATTCATTTCTAATCTCATAGCGTTGTGGTCAGAAAAGATGCTTGATATGATTTCAATTTTCTTAAATTTACTGAGGCTTGATTTGTGACCCAAGATGTGATCTATCCTGGAGAATGTTCCGTGTGCACTTGAGAAGAACGTGTAATCTGCTGTTTTTGGATGGAATGTCCTATATATATCAATTAAATCTATCTGGTCTATTGTGTCATTTAAAGCTTCTGTTTCCTTATTTATTTTCATTTTGGATGATCTGTCCATTGGTGTAAGTGAGGTGTTAAAGTCCCCCACTATTATTGTGTTACTGTCGATTTCCTCTTTTAGAGCTGTTAGCAGTTGCCTTATGTATTGAGGTGCTCCTATGTTGGGTGCATATATATTTATAATTGTTATATCTTCTTCTTGGATTGATCCCTGGATCATTATGTAGTGTCCTTCCTTGTCTCTTGTAACATTCTTTATTTTAAAGTCTATATATTTATAATTGTTATATCTTCTTCTTGGATTGATCCCTGGATCATTATGTAGTGTCCTTCCTTGTCTCTTGTAACATTCTTTATTTTAAAGTCTATTTTATCTGATATGAGTATAGCTACTCCAGCTTTCTTTTGATTTCCATTTGCATGGAATATCTTTTTCCATCCCCTCACTTTCAGTCTGTATATGTCCCTAGGTCTGAAGTGGGTCTCTTGTAGACAGCATATATATGGGTCTTGTTTTTGTATCCATTCAGCCAGTCTATGTCTTTTGGTTGGGGCATTTAATCCATTCACGTTTAAGGTAATTATCGATATGTATGTTCCTATGACCATTTTCTTAATTGTTTTGGGTTTGTTTTTGTAGGTCCTTTTCTTCTCTTGTGTTTCCCACTTAGAGAAGTTCCTTTAGCATTTGTTGTAGAGCTGGTTTGGTGGTGCTGACTTCTCTTAGCTTTTGCTTGTCTGTAAAGCTTTTGATTTCTCCATCAAATCTAAATGAGATCCTTGCTGGGTAGAGTAATCTTGGTTGTAGGTTCTTCCCTTTCATCACTTTAAGTATTTCATGCCACTCCCTTCTGGCTTGCAGAGTTTCTGCTGAGAAATCAGCTGTTAACCTTATGGGGGTTCCCTTGTATGTTATTTGTCGTTTTTCCCTTGCTGCTTTCAATAATTTTTCTTTGTCTTTAATTTTTGCCACTTTGATTACTATGTGTCTCGGCGTGTTTCTCCTTGGGTTTATTCTGTATGGGACTCTCTGCGCTTCCTGGACTTGGGTGGCTATTTCCTTTCCCATGTTAGGGAAGTTTTCGATTATAATCTCTTCAAATATTTTCTCTGGTCCTTTCTCTCTCTCTTCTCCTTCTGGGACCCCTATAATGCGAATGTTGTTGCGTTTAATGTTGTCCCAGAGGTCTCTTAGGCTGTCTTCATTTCTTTTTATTCTTTTTTCTTTAGTCTGTTCCGCAGCAGTGAATTCCACCATTCTGTCTTCCAGGTCACTTATCCGTTCTTCTGCCTCAGTTATTCTGCTATTGATTCCTTCTAGTGTAGTTTTCATTTCAGTTATTGTATTGGTCATCTCTGTTTGTTTGTTCTTTAATTCTTCTAGGTCTTTGTTAATCATTTCTTGCATCTTCTCAATCTTTGCCTCCATTCTTATTCCGAGGTCCTGGATCATCTTCACTATCATTATTCTGAATTCTTTTTCTGGAAGGTTGCCTATCTCCACTTCATTTAGTTGTTTTTCTGGGGTTTTTTCTTGTTCCTTCATCTGGTACATAGCCCTCTGCCTTTTCATCTTCTCTGTCTTTCTGTAACTGTGGTTTTTGGTCCACAGGCTGCAGGATTGTAGTTTTTCTTGCTTCTGTTGTCTGCCCTCTGGTGGTTGAGGCTATCTAAGAGGCTTGATGGGAGGCTCTGGTGGTGGGTAGAGCTGACTGTTGCTGTGGCGGTCAGAGCTCAGTAAAACCTTAATCCACTTGACTGTTGATGGGTGGGGCTGGGTTCCCTCCCTGTTGCTGTGGCGATCAGAGCCCAGTAAAACCTTAATCCACTTGACTGTTGATGGGTGGGGCTGGGTTCCCTCCCTGTTGGTTGTTTTGCCTGAGGCAACCCAACACTGGAGCCTACCCGTGCTCTTTGGTGGGGTTAATGGCAGACTCTGGGAGGGCTCACGCCAAGGAGAACTTCCCAGGACCTCTGCTGCCAGTGTCCTTATCCCCACGGTGAAACAGAGCCACCACTCGCCTCTGCAGGAGACCCCCCAACACCAGCAGGTACGTCTGGTTCAGTCTCCCCCAGGGTCACTGCTCCTTCCCCTGGGTCCCGATGCACACATTACTTTGTGTGTGCCCTCCAAGAGTGGGGTCTCTGTTTCCCCCAGTCCTGTCACAGTCCTGCAATCAATTCCCACTAGACTTCAAAGTCTGATTCTCTAGGAATTCCTCCTCCCTTTGCCGGACCCCCAGGTTGGGAAGCCTGAGGTGGGGCTCAGAACCTTCACTCCAGTGGGTGGACTTCTGTGGTATAAGTGTTCGCCAGTCTGTGAGTCACCCACCCAGCAGTTATGGGATTTGATTTTACTCTGATTGCGCCCCTCCTACCGTCTCACTGTGGCTTCTCCTCTGTCCTTGGACGTGGGGTGTCCTCCTTGGTGAAGTCCAGGGTCTTCCTGTCAATGATTGTCCAGCAGCCAGTTGTGATTCTGGTGCTCTCGCAAGAGGGAGTGAGAGCACGTCCTTCTACTCCGCCATCTTGGTTAATCTCCCCTGCAGGTTTCTTAAAAATCTAAAAATAGAACTACCATATGACCCAGCAATCCCACTACGGGGCATATACCCTGAGAAAACCATAATTCAAAAAGAGTCATGTACCACAATGTTCATTGCAGCTCTATTTACAATAGCCAGGACATGGAAGCAACCTAAGTGTCCATCATTGGATGAATGGATAAAGAAGATGTGGCACATATATACAATGGAATATTACTCAGCCATAAAAAGAAACAAAATTGAGTTATTTGTAGTGAGGTGGATGGACCTAGAGTCTGTCATACAGAGTGAAGTAAGTCAGAAAGAGAAAAACAAATACCATATGCTAACACATATATATGGAACCATAAAAAACAAAAATGTTTATGAAGAACCTATGGGCAGGACAGGAATAAAGATGCAGACGTAGAGAATGGACTTGAGGACACGGGGAGGGAGAAGGATAAGCTGTGACAAAGTGAGAGAGTGGCATGGACATATATATACTACCAAACATAAAATAGATAGCTAGTGGGAAGCAGCCACATAGCACAGGGAGATCAGCTCAGTGCTTTGTGACCACCTAGAGGGGTGGGATAGGGAGAGTGGGAGGGAGACGCAAGAGGGAGGAGATATGGGGATACATGTATATGTACAGCTGATTCACTTTGTTATAAACCAGAAGCTAACACACCATTGTAAAGCAATCATACTCCAATAAAGATGTTAAAAAAAAGATGTTAAAAAATAAATTAAAAAAAAAAGATTCAAGATTGTTATGTAACTGTAGTTAGTTCATCTACATTGCTTAAAGATCTTCCTGTATGAAAATGCCTCATTTTGTTTATCCATTTTACTCTTGCTGGACATTTGGGTTATTTCTGCTTTTAGGCTGTCTTGGAACGATGCTGCTACAAATATCCTTGTGTACTAACCACCTAAGAGCATAATTACACAAAGATTGTAACTGAGTACAGAGTATGTGTGACTTCTACCTTATTATTGTTACTGACTGATTTTTTCCAAGATAGTTGTACTCGTTTACATCCTCAGTAACAACTTATGAGAGTTTCCCTTGTGGTACTTCTTTCTAATGCAGGGTATTGTCAATTCAAATTATTATTTTTTTAAAGACTTTTTTTTTGATGTGGACCATTTTTTTTTAAGTCTTTATTGAATTTGTTACAATACTGCTTCCGTTTTATGTTTTGGTTTTTTGGCTATGAGGCATGTGGAACCTTAGCTCCCTGACCAGGGATCGAACCCGCACCCTCTGCACTGGAAGGCAAAGTCTTAACCACTGGACCGCCAGGGAAGTCCCCAATTCAGATTATTAACTTAAAATACCAAGATGTTAGGTATGCCATAGAATCCCATGTGGTTGAAGTGTGCATTTCCCTTATTGCCAGTTAGGTTGAACACAATTTCATGTGTATGGCCATTCGGTGTTCCTCTTTTGTAAAGCCCTTTTCTCATTGGTTTGTCCTAGTTCTTTAAATATTCTTTATCAGTCCTTTGTTAGTTGTGTGTTAACTATCTTCTGTCATTCTGTGCCTTGTTTTTCACTTCCTGCATGGTGTCTTTGAATGAGTAGAATTCTTACCTTAGTCAGACTTATTAAATTTTGTCTTTTATGTTTAAGACTTTTTGTGTACTATTTAAGGAATCCTTCTGTATACCAAGGTCTAGAAGATATTCTTCTCTATTATCTTATAGAACCATTATGTATTTTCCTCTCTATTTTGTTGTTTAATCAACTTAGACTTTATTTCTGTGCATGATGGAAGGGCCACATTCTGTTTTCCTCTCTCTTCCTTTCTCCTTCCTTCCCTTCTTTCCTTACCACTAACTTCTAATATGGAAACCTGATTTCCCCAACACCGTTATTTAAAAGATTCTCTTTTCTGCTGTGCCACCTTTGTCATAAACCAACATAAAGACAATAACCATATACATATATGTAGTTATGAATCTGGGCTCTCTATTCTGTTGCACCGGTCAGGTTGTCCATTCCTGCACCAACAACTACACAGTCTTGACCACAACGGTTATGTATTATGTTTTCATATCTGCTAGGACAAGTCCTACCTTGTCCTTTTCCAAGTTTTCTAAGAATATTTTAGAACATTTCCATTCATATTTCAAAATCAGCTTGTCAAGTTCTACAAAAATGCCTGTTGAGATTTTGACTGGGATTGTCTTAAATCTATAGATCAATTTGGGAGAGATTTAGTATCTTCAATATATCATGCCTCTTAATCAGTGAACATGATGATATCTCCATGTATTTAGATCTCCTCTAGTCTTGCTCAGTGAAGTTTTATAATATAACTTAGAGAGGCCTTGAACAGCTTTGGTTCAGGGTGCTTGATATTTTTTAATGCTATAATAAAGTTATATTAAAAAATTCAATTGTTGCTGGTACATATAAATATATTCCTCTTTTGTGTGTAGACTTTGTATCTACCTACCTTCTTAAATTCACTTATTAACTCTAAAAGTTTTCTGTAGGTTCTTTTGTATTTTCCATATATATAGCATTCTTATCTTATCAATGCACCTTCATTAATCATTATTAAAATCAGTGGAGTTCACCGAGACTCCCCGATTGCTGTCCTCACCTGTGATTGGGGAACATACCATCTGTGAATGTATCTGTGAATGTGAGATGATCCTGCCCTGCCCCAGATCTTTTAAGGAGTGTGGGATACTTGGATTTGGGCATCTTGCAAATATGAGTCTAGCTAGAGGCTGATCAATAAAGTTGTCCCACTTACCCCAGGCCCTTAAAGTTAATTGTGCATATTATTAATATGATGAGAAGCTATTTAAATCCGACACTGACAGCATTAAACTCCCCCCTCCCTAGTTGCTAGCAGTCACACTCAATAGGCAGTGAGCCCCCAAACATATACCAAATCTATTATGGTGCCGCCCGATAGAACTTCTTCTGATGGTGGAAATGTTTTACGTCTGTGCTGTCCGGTATGGTAACCACCGACCACGTGCGGCTGTTGAGCACTTGAAATCTGGCCAGTGCAACTGGAGAGCTAAACTTTTAATTTTAATTAATCAAAATTTAAATTTACATAGACACAATTGGCTAATGGTTACTGCTCTGGGGAGTGCTGTAGAGAACCCACATTTAGAAATATCCTAATCCTTTCCTTCTCGTAAGTCTGGCAGCCTTTAGCCAGAAGAACTTTTGCTTTCTCCTGTCTCCTTTCTCTGAGGCTTTCTTCTACCTTTCCTAGTTCGAGGAAGCTGTTTAACTTCATTTGCTGGGCCCTGTGTCCTGAGGACTCTTACCTTGGGCATCTTACCGTGGTTACCCATTTCCCGTTTTCTGATATTTCTACATGACAGCCCACCGATACTATCACAAATGGGCAGTATTTCGTCTGTATTGCAGTTTGGAAAGACGTAGATAAATGCAAGCACTTGATCAACATTGATGTCAGTTTTGAACTCAGCCTCCTAGTAAATTGAGTTCTGCCTATAATAAGACAGCTAGTCTATTTGAGTTCTACAGAGAGTACTACATCTCTTTATTGATTCATTGCTTCATTCATTGATTATGTCATTCATTCACTCAAATAATTATTGAAAAACCATCATGTATCTGGTAGGTAGTGCATATTCAACAGTAAACAGACTCAGGAAGGTTACAGTTTATTGAGGAATATAGGCAAGTATAGAGGTCATTCCAATTGTATAATGGCAGTTAGAATTATAGAAGAGCAATGCTGGGAACACAGGGTGCTGTGGAGACACAGAAGAAAGGGTACTCAACATCGGATGCTCGTACAAAGCTTCAGAGAGGAAGTGAGGTCTAATCTGAGAGCTGGAGGATGGTAAGGATTTATGGTGAGAGGATGCGGAAGGAAGGCTGTTCTAGACAGATACGTTAGTTCCCTGTTGTTGCTGTAATAAATCACCACACATTTCATGGCTTAAAATAAGAAAAACTATCTTATAGCCCTAGAGGTCAGAAGTCCCCACATGGATCTCACTGGGATGAAATCAAGGTGTCAGTAGCGCTGCATTCCTTCTGCAGGCTCTAGGAGAGAATTAATTTCTTTGTTTTCTCCAGCTTCTAGAGGCTGCCTGATTTCCTTGTCTCGTCCATCTGCGAGGCCAGCAGCCTGGCTTCTTCCTGTCTCCACCTCTGACCTCTTGCCTCCCTCTGCCACTTGTAAGGACTTTTTTGTAATGACGTTGGGCCCACCCGATAATGCAGGACAATCTCCCCATCTAAGGGTCAGCTGATTCGAAACCTTAATTGCACCTGCAATCTTAATTTCCCCTTTTCCATGCAACTGAACATAGTCACAGAGTCTGGGGATTAGGTCATGGACATCATTGAGGGTGGGGGAGGGCTTTATTTTGCCTTCCACAGAAGAGGAATAGTACAGCATATTCAAAAGGCGGAAAGAAATTCAGAATGGCTGAAAGCTTAGCCCATGCAGGAGCAAATGACAGGAGAACGGATGAAGAGGGAAAGCATGAAAACGTGACTGAATTTCATCCTAAGGAAAATGGGGAGGGGTGGTTAGATTAAAGGGAAATAATTAGATTTGGGTTATTGAAAACTTCCTCTGCCTGCGCTTGGAGCCTTCATTGACTATGAATTGAAACTTGTTAATTTAAATTATCAGAACTTAATCTGAAATGTGAAAGAGTAAGAAAAAATGAATTGGCCTGTATATAGGCAGAGCACCAAATATGCAATGCTGAAAATAATATGATGGGAGGCTATTCAAAATACTGGTAAGTATTTAGATGTGGACTCTTCCATCTAGTGAATACCCATCAAAGGTGGACCCAAACTACATAGGAGGATTTGTTTGTTTATGTAAGTGAAAATTGCAAGGGTAATCTTTCAGGCATACTGGGTCCAGGGGCTCAAATAATGCCATCCCTCTTCTCTCCAGGTTGGCTTTGTCATCCATCAATATGTCCTATAGGAGCTCCAGGCTGTAACCCTACTGGACAGTCACCCCAGCACCAAGCGGGGGGCCAGGAGTTCAAGTAGAAGTCCTAGGATTTAGTCCCGTGCTCATTCCTGAACCCGTCTCTGTGGCCAGGGACATGTGATATACGAATTGGGCAGGTCAGAGTAATAGTTGTCTACTCTGATTTTTAGGCAATGATATTTTGAAAGCTTGCTTCTGAAAGTAACAGTATGTTTTAAGAGTTGTGAGGAACTTTGTAACCAAGTTTCAATTAAACCAGCTCAGATGGGTACATTGTCTAAATTTCTTTGTCCTATGTTACCATCAGTGTGGATCTGAAATCTATATTATTGCTAGTCTCTGATTGCATTCTACAGATGGACCTGGATTTGAAATCTTAAGATGTAAATGCCTATGTTCTACAAACTTACCCTTTAAAATCAGCACAAAGGCTTTTGGTAATTGATATCATTTGCCTGACTTTGAAAAGGGAAATATTTAATTAAACTTCCTTTAAAAATGAAATAAAACCATGCTTTTATTTTAGATCACTTTCTTCCCTTAAGCAACTGACTGTCTCTTTCAGTCTCCTTCAGCAGACTTAATCTCACTTCCGGTAAGTCCTTTTCAGTCATATTATCTTCATTTAAATACAGATGTACTTTAGGATAATTCCATGTTCTTTATACATTGAGTACGTAATGACATCCTACTCCCAGCGTTTCTTGCAATTGTGCTTAATGTTTGTAAATGAGCCATCTCTACTATTTTAAGGGCACAATTTCCTAGTGAGCAAATGGAAAATATATTAGAGTGTGGTTATTTCTATGATTGGTTTTATTTTTTTTTGAAAGTGACAGAAACACTTGAAATCACTTCCCATCTTTACCATCTTCTGTTCGGAGGTGCTGCCATTCCTGACACAGCCTTCACCCACGTTTCTCTGAAGGTGACTCTCAGAAACACAGTTCTGAATCTGACACCTTTCTCTCCTTCCATGTTCCCAGCTTTGTTTTTAACGTTTAACTGTTGATAACACTTTTTTTTTTCAAACGTAAGCATCTCTGAAACTGACCTCATCATCTTAGTTTCTCTGTTGCGCTCGCTCCCCCTGTTCTGAAGTCACCATGGTTCCTCATTTCTTCCCGCACGGTTTCTACCCATTTCTTTCCAGAATGATTGCTATCCATCTGTTCAGTTTCTTAGAAGATTTTCTGAACCTCTTCAATAACCTGGTGTGCTTCTGTCTAAATCTCTTTCACTTCAATCTCAGTACGATTGAGATAAAAACTTTCTAAAACACTATTAAGGTCCAAAGAGTTTTGAGAGTTGAGCTTATATCCCACTCCTCCTCTTGGCAACAGGTTTAGAAGCAATTTTTGTGAACTTCTTAGTCCTTGTGCATTATTTGGTAATACTTGTTTGTTCCATGGGCACCTGTCTTTTTTAAAAAAAATTTTATTGAGATATAGTTGATTAACAATGCTGTGTTAGCTTCAGGTGTACAGCAGATTGACTGAGTTATACACACACATACACACACACACATAATCTTTTTTCAGATTCTTTTCCATTATAGGTTATTATAAGATATTGAATATAGTTCCCTGTGCTCTACAGTAGGACCTTGTTGTTTATCTATTTTATATATAGTAGTGTGTATCTGTTAATCCAAAACTCCTAATTTATCCCTCCCACCTTCCCCTTTGATAACCATAAGTTTGTTTTCTATGTTTGTGAGTCTACTTTGGTTTTGTAAATAAGTTTATTTGTATCATTTTTTTAGATTCCACATATAAGTGATATCATATGATGTTTGTCTTTCTCTGTCTGACTTACTTCACTTAGTATGATAATCTCTAGGTCCATCCATGTTGCTGCAAATGGCAATATTTCATTCTTTTTTATGGCTGAGTAATATTAGATTCTGTATATATACTACATCTTCTTTATCCATTCATCTGTTGATGGACACTTAGGTTGTTTCCATGTCTTGGCTATTGTAAATAGTGCTGCTATGAACTTTGGGGTGCATGTATCTTTTCAAATTATATTTTTCTCCAGGTGTATGTATGGTTATCTGTCTTATCGTTTAGCCTGGACCATGAGCTCTTGGAGAGCAGAAAGCATGGTTTATGTTTCCTGGGTAAATTATTTACAAAACCGAGTACTAATCTTTACAAAACGTAGCTGCTTGGTAAATTTAGTAGGGAAATGATAAAAGAGAGTTTTGAAGTTAGGTGAGAAGCTTGTCTTTTCTTCAAGATGGCAGAACCCGTTGACATGGGTAACCCCTCCAATCTCAAATCAAATGAAGTGCTAGACAAAGGCAGTTGACCCTTAAGCAATGCGGGGGTCAGGGGTGCCGACCCTCCACTCAGTTGAAAATCCGTGTATAACTTATAGTTGGTCCTCTGGATCACAGTTCCGTATCCACAGACTCAACCAACTGTAGGCTCTGTAGTACTGTAGAATTTACTATTGAAAAAAATCCACGTGTAAGTGGACCCACGCAGTTCAAACCCGTGTTGTTAAAGGGTCAACTATACGTCAAAATTTTAATGTTAAAAATATTTTTAAAAATACATACTCAAGCTCAGAACCAATTATGGGAAATCTTCAGGTGGCAGGAATGAAGAGGGAGACCTCAGCCATGAAGGACGAGGGGACAACTTGAGCAGTCATGTATGTGCTTTAGGGTCTGAAGTTTTAGGCTGAGGCTGTAGACCTCACTGGAAATGGTCTTAGACTTGGGTGTGGAAGTCCCACCGGAAAAATTAACTTAATCCATGTTGGAACTTGGACCCTAGCAGGCACCTGCACTTTCATGTTTGATGAGCTAAATTTTCACCCTATGGGGAGCCCCCAATTCAGAAGCGAATGTCAAATTTGGTCTGCAAATCAGTGTACCCAAAGGACTTCAATGGGAATGCCTCCACAACCAGGACACTTTGGGATCTTCATGGGAAAAAAGGATTCTGGATTATTGTGCGTTCCCAGACAAAAATTATGAACACATCTGAAAATCCACTGTCGTGAGGTGTAGTCAGCAGACACAGTAAACCAGATCAAACTCATCAATTACAGATAATGAAAGCCAGAGGAGTGCAATCTGCAGGGCACAATGAGGGCATTAAAAAATAACATACAACTACTTGGAAGAAGGAGAAGCTAGAAATAAACATAGAGCCATTAAATGTTTTAAAATATCCAATATATTGGTTCAAGAGTGGACCAAACACAGCAAAGACAGGATCCGGGTACGGAAAGATGGATCTGAGGCCGCAGCAGGGTTGGTTTGTGCAGAGCTGGGCTCTGACTGCCCTGTAGATGGATGGTGATGGATCCTCGTTCTTCCTCGTTTTCCCCCTTTTCAGTGGACTCGGGGCATCCGATAGGCACAGGTGCAGAACTACAGGCTTCATTGTTTTGCTCCTTTGCTTTCAACTTAGTTGACCTTATTTTTCTTAACTGTGTCTGCAGAGGTGATGTTATGATGCTGGTTCATGAGGAACTGGGCTACCATTTTGGTGAGGATCTGGTACCTAGAACTGTTTCAGGGATGGAGGGAGATAACCTATGTGGATCAAGGCCGCTTTCTGGGGGACCAAACTTGCTTTTCTTTTCCTTTCTCCCTGATTGCAGTGCTCTCTGCTGGTTTTCATTGTCCACATCTCTTTCCCCTTCTGTATGTGACAGGTGGGTTCTGACTCCTCTTAGGTCCCTGGGTGGTGGTCCTTTTGAGAGTCTTGCGTGCCCATCGTGAGACAGGCAATTTTCTTCCTGCATTCCCAATATTTTCTCCTTTGATAAACCTAGGTCTGCTTCCAAGGTTCATGTTTCTTCACATATTCCAATTTTCAAAGATGAAATTGTTGGTGGTGTCATTGTTTTTTTTATAATGCTGACATAGAGTAGTTTTTTAAAAAATCAAAGTTGATTTACAATGTTGTGTTAGTTTCAGCTGTACAGCAAAGTGAGTCAGTACATATATATATACTTTTCAAATTCTTTTCCCTTATAGGTTATTACAAAATATTGAGTATAGTTCCCAGTGCTATATAGTAGGTCCTTGTTGGTTATCTATTTTATATATAGTAGTGTGTATATGTTCATCCCAAACTCCTAGTTTATCCCTCCTTCCCCAGAGTAGATTTTTTAAAAGCTATCTGCTGAAATGTCTCCTTTAGGAAGACGATTTCCTTATATACTGCTTCTGGAATATTGGCAGCAAAAATGGGAAACAGAAAAATTAAACTTTTTATAAGTTGACTAAAGTTTATTAAAATATGAGCTATTAGGCAGTCCTTTGGCACTTTGTTACCTTAAATTACAAAAAAAAAAGAACCCCACAAAACACCTGATACCTGTAGGTTTTTAAAAACCTTATTTGCTACTGACCCACATACCCATCTGTCTGTTCCCTGACCCATTTTATGTATTCTACTAACAAGAATGCCTAGTTAAAATTATTACTTAAATATTGAAAAGGCATCTGAAAAAGAAGTTATCTGTGTTTAAAAAGTGATTGCTTGAATTTCTTTTTGTTGTAATCAGTTACTTTTGTGATTTTTAACACCCAAGAAGCCCCCCAAATGACCAAAAATTGCAGCACCATGTTGAGAAATGAAAAATACGTACTGCCTAATTTGCTGAGACTTTGATCATTGATTTTAGGTAGTTTTATGTATTTGAGGAAATAGGTATAAATATTTGACTATATGTAATTTTTGACTTTATTTTTACATTTGACTCAGTGTGGGTGGAGTCTATACAAGTTTACTATTTGTTCCATGGCTATAGGTCTTGCCTCACATAATTAATTACTCTAGAGGTACAGACATAGCCTTTTATCTTTTCGTCTCAGATTCTTAACATTCTTTTCTAAGTTTAAAGATGAAGTAGTACATCTTTCCGGCTATCCCAGGTAAAGACATGTTTTCTTGTGTCCCAGTGTCCCATGTACATTCATAACATACTGGAGTCTGTCTGTTGAGGGGACTGGGAGGAACTTGAGTGAATGTATTAAAGGCATTTCCCCAAACCTCCTATTTGCCAGTATTTCTTCCTTCATCTCTATTTCATCAAACCTGTGAAGTAGAAACAAACTTGATAGAGTGGAATTTAATGTTCCCTTTTTATGTCTTCTCACACTCCCTTGAAGAATTAGAGCTGTGTCTTGAAGTGGTTCCAAAGCAGAGAGGAGAAGCAGGGGTGGGCTTGCGGGCCTAGGAGGCCACAATCCCTGACCACAGGGAGGGGACTCGGTGCCAGTGGGGAAATAGGTCTTCTTCACTGGGAGATTCTGGGCAGTGATTCCTAGGCAAAATCAACTTCATTTAAATGTGTGAACCTAACCACCTAGAGAAAATGTAGCCTGTACTTCTCAAGGGAACTCTATGAGGTTCAAAGCAAAGAGCTGTGTAATTTTTAATTCTTCACTGGATTCAAGTAGAAAATGGGCTTGCATTGGGTGACATACTTGAGATTCTTCTCCTGCTGTGCTCAATCTTCCTGTTTGACAAAGGAGAAGGGAGGTTGAATTGTTGAAATTACATCTGCAATAGCAAATGATCTCAGCTGATCCTGCAGCAGGTTTTTCATCAGTTGGACATGCAGTTAAACTCTAAATATGCGAAATGAGGCATGTCTTTGAATAAAGAATATTTTATTAGCTTTGTTAGTATTATGTCATAACTGTCTCTAATATTTTATATTAAAAGTGAATATATGGGACTTCCCTAGTAGTCCAGTGGTTAAGACTTGGCGCTTCCACTGCAGGGGGTGTGAGTTCGATAGATGCCAGGTCGGGGAACTAAGATCCCACATGCTGCATGTTGAGGCCAATAAACAAATAAATAAATAAATAAATGTTTATCTGTCCAACGTCTGTGGTTGGAAAAAACCCGTTTGAAAAAAAATAAAAGTGAATATAAACTGAGTAGAAACATATTCACCTCTGTTTTATAACATTTTTCTGGTTGGAAGAAATGGAAGCAATTCTGAGACTCTCAGATTTAAATAATAGTAATAATAATAGTGGCCAATTATTATTAGAGGGCCTGCTCTAAGTCTGATGTGGTGTTGTTTTCCTGCACACTTAATTCTCTGTAATCATTACCCTCGTTGGGGCAGTGAAGGACCCTGGGGCTTAAGGAGGTGAAGGAACCGTCTCAGTCCCCAGAGCCTGGCTTTCCCTGACTGCATCCTCCTGGAATCACCCAGTCTTCCTTGGGAGGCCTCTAGGAGGAGGTGGGGGAGAAGACAGCCAGCTCTGAAGTGGGTCTGGGTTCAAGGTCCCGCTCGGGGGCTCGGGCAAGTTCCTTGGCATCTCTGAGCCCGGATCCCATCTGCAAGTTACATCACTGCCTCTTCACTAGGCTCCAGGGAGTTAATATAGGAAGAGAGCTTGGAAGGGTAAACAGGTTCTTCCGAAGCATTCCCTTCTCTGGACAGCTGCTCTCGGCCCGTGTCACCCGCCCTGGGTTTGGGCAGGGCGCCCGGAGAGGGGGCGCCTGAGTCTGCAGCTCCTCCTTCCTCGCTGCGGCCACTGCCCACGCTGTGTCCACAGCCCCTGGACTGAGTTCCTAATTCCTGTCCGCCTCCGCTGTCCCTGCCATACTCCCCCGACCCCAGCAGCCCTGTTCTGATTAAATGCTCGGGATGACCTGGGCACATGTTAATTTTGCAGTGAAGGTAGGTTTTACTGGAGCCCTAAGTGTGATGGGGCAGGGTTGGGGGGGGGGGAGAATGCGGGTGGGAGCCGAAGAGGGCAGCAGCCTCAGGATACTAGAGACTCATTCCTACCGGAACCTCAGGGGTGCCTCTTGCTTTGGGAGCAAGCGAACATTCTCAGCAACGAGTTGTCCGGAGAGTCAGTGGTCCTGAGCTTCCGCACAACATGGTGACTTTGGAATAACAGGAGGCGGGTGGAGTCTGAGAGTGGGGCTGAAAAAGGCAACTGGAGAAGCAGCTAGAATCAGAAATACCTACTTTTCGGGATCTACAGGAGCAGAAGACCCACCCACCCCCTTTTTCTCCCCTTCCCCGGCTCTGGTCCCTGCTTCTCTGGGCCTCGGGGACCACCGCATGGCAAGCTGCGGCTGAGGTATGGATGGAGCTGAGTCCCCCAAATGCAAGGCACTTGTCCTGGTGGCATTGTCACCTGGTAATCAGGTTAGTGGTACATGTGTTACAGCATTATCCCTGGGACACACAGGACCACATGACTCATTGTGAATTGCCCAAGGATGCAAATTACCTAACATACATAGTTTCCTTAAGAACATTCATTATGATCTCTGGGTAGCCTGCTTACAAATGCATTTCTTGGGCAAAGCGTGTTTGTAAGCAGTGGGCTATATACATTTGCACTTGACTTATAAAGCTTTAGAGATGCCAGAAATAGTGTGAGCTGAGTGCCTTATTCGCCTGAAAGACACCTACTTAGCAGTGTGTGTGTGTGTGTGTGTGTGTGTGTGTGTGTGCCCATGCACACACACACACACACACACACACACACACAAGAGAGAAACAGAGGGAGGGAGGGAGAGATTGCAGTTTGAACAGACGTTTAGAAGGTACTGTCTCTGGAGTTTGGTGGAGGGCATTAAAGCTGTGGACAGATTGTAGCAAAATTTCTAAAACATGTCCCTTAGAAGTAGTAGTAGTAGAATGCATTGTACTTGTCAAGCCTACCTTGTATGAAATAGGCTTCAACCAGAGGGTTGATTTTCCTTAGCAACTTTTTTTCCTATTTGAAATGTCTAGCTTTTTACCAAAGCCCACTTTGTTTTTTCAATACTTTTTGTACTTTATGCTATTTTCAATGAAGATAGGAATTTAACTTCATTCTCAATGAATAAAAATCAATATTATCCATGGTTTTACATTTTTTTTCTGAACAGTTGAATACTTGTTCAAGTCTGCGTTCTGCTCAGTGATGTTTTTCAATCAATATTGGGCTCAAATTGCCACAAATCAGTTTGCAGCTTTGGCAACCAGCTTGCCTCTAGAAAACAGTCCTACAAGGAAAAGTACGCAAACGTCAACCAGGTCGCCTGCAACATTTCTGCAAGGAGCAGGGGAGAGGCAAGAGTGACCTATCCTGTGTCACAGGCTGGGCCGGCAGGTCCTGAACTGGTTTCCGTCACAGCCAACCTCCTTCCAAGTACAGAAGAAGTCACCCTGCGCCTCGTCCCCCTGCAGTGGAAGCTGTTTGCCCTGATCGCACAGCCCCAGTTTGCACTGGGCTGGAGTGGGATGCTCTGCTAGTTCAAAAGCCATGATGTCTGCACTATGGCTGCAGCCAGGCCCAAGCTGCCATCTGTGGGCTGAGAGCCAAGGTCACGGGGCCCAGGGGCTGGCTTCCCGGAGGCTGGCTTCCCCGTGACACTGTGACACCAGTGGGGCAGATACCAAGGAACTTCATGGGAAGTTCTGTCCCCCAGTTAATAGTCTGTATTCTAAACACTTGAAAGAATTCATGTAACCAGGTTTGGGGGGTGATTTTGCACAAATATGGCTGTTACCCGAAAACTGAGTTCACCTCTTGGTGGGTGTGGAGCCAGAAGACACAACCAAGCCAGAGATCAGGAGAAGGAAGGATTTACTACTTGCAGCAAGTAAGGAGAACACCAGGCATCTCTCCCAAAGCAGTGTCCTGAACAGCAAAATTGGGAAAGTTTTAAGGTAACGGTACGTGCATATTCACAAGGGGGCTTAGGCAGAGGAGAATTCAGCCTAGAATTGGGGCAAAGGTCCACAGAGTCCAAGCATTAGTTGATTGAAGTTGGGAGGGTCAACATCAGCATTCCATCTTCCACCTGGGTGGGAGCCTTAATTCCTGCAGAACTCAAAGGTATAATATTATGTGTGTCCCTTGAGGAACCAGGACCCTGCCCCAAGGCTGCACTGTTGTTTCCTGACTGTTCCTCCCTAGTTTCTGCATTCCGTCCCATAAGATCATTAATTACTGAGACCTATTCAAAAGCAAGTATTGCGGCCAGGCTTAGATCACAAAATGACTTAGGCCAGAATGGGTTCCCATGTCAAGAAAGCCATGCCTAGTTCTCTTTCTCCAGCGACCCCCTAACCTATGTGCTTACGTGGCAGCCTCTGTAGATGTGAGACCCTGGAGAGAGTAATATCTGGGATCACCTTTTATAAGATGAAGTTCCAGCGTATGGCATTGGGGTGAACATGAACCCTGGCTCTGAAACCTTTTTATGACCGTTCCTGTCCATCAAGGCCCTTGCCCCCTGGTTCATAATCAAGACAAAAATGAATTAAATCCAGTTTCAGGTTACTGTGTTTTCATTAGCAACCCTGCCTCTGTGATAACATTGTTGGGTAAATGAGACACCACTGAGTGACGGACACTTATTCCTGGAATCCCAGCTCCTCTATGGCCATCCTTCACTTTCCTTTTTTTTTCTTTTAAATTTAATTAATTAATTAATTTATTTATTTGGCTGTGTTGGGTCTTCGTTTCTGTGCGAGGGCTTTCTCCAGTTGCGGCGAGTGGGGGCCACTCTTCATTGCGGCGCGCGGGCCTCTCACTGTCGCGGCCTCTTGTTGCGGAGCACAGGCTCCAGACGCGCAGGCTCAGTAGTTGTGGCTCACGGGCCCAGTTGCTCCGCGGCACGTGGGATCCTCCCAGACCAGGGCTAAAACCTGTGTCCCCTGCATTAGCAGGCAGACTCTCAACCACTGCGCCACCAGGGAAGCCCCTTCACTTTCCTTAAGGCTTGCTTTTTCCCTAATTTCAGCTTTGCAAGTGACTTTTCACATTCGTTTTTATTATTTTAATGAGGCTGTAGGTTCTGTTAAGTCCGTTGTGTCTGTTCTTGCTCTTCCTTTTATCTCTCCCCTTCTGTATGCTGGAGTCTTTCTCATAAGCCGCTTTTCTCTTTCCAGTCGAGGTACCTAGCGAACGCCCCATTAAGGTTTGTGGGGGGAGGGTGAAGAATTGTCTTCCCAGTGGGAAGTGAGCCTCTCAGATCTTAAGCTCCCTGGGTTTAGAGCAGGAGGGGCTTGATCTGCCCCCAGAATCTCCTGCAGCTGTTTATCAAAAGGTGAGCTCTTTCTCTTCCCTTTGGGGACAGAATGTGATGGATTCTCATGGCAAGTATGAAAATAAAACTCTACAAAGCAGTATGGGAGAGCTGTGTAATCAGTCCAGAATTTAAAATATCTAGTTGCCAACTTCCCCTCTGAATATTGAAAACTGAGACTTGGAAAGTTGTTTTCTTTCTTTTTTCTTTTATAGTGATACTAGTTCAAAGTGCACTTGCTTGTGAAGGAGAAACTGGGTCTAGACGGTCTAGCTCTTTGAAGAGTGAACACTGGGTACCATTACACAGTGCGTGGAGGGGTGTGAAAGGTCAGCGAACAGCAGGAGCGCAGAGGCGCCCGTGGAACTTGTCAGTCTGAGGTTGGACTGAAGCAGAAAGAAGGGTTTGCTAAAACCTGTCCCAGCTCATTTGCGCTGTTCACGTAGAACGCAGCTGACAATGTTACAGCCACGTCTTTCTATGAGACATCGTGCTGATGAATGTACCCCTGTGACTTGCATGCAATGGCAGATTATGCCCACTTTGGTGAGGTTTCCCTTCTAGAGGATCTCTTACGCGATTTTCCCACAAGATAAACAGGTGCCAAGGCCAGGTCCCCAAGGTTTTGCATGGAAATCAAAGTAGGAGAGATTGAGGACTTGGCGGGAGGGGGCAGAGAGAAATGAGAGGAGAGAGAATGAACATGGATGTGATCGTAAAGATATAGGAGGTGCGCATTCATGTGTTGTGATCTCAAGAGCACTTTTGCAGCGGAAACTTCATTAAGATTGACAAAGCGAAAGCTTGGATTCAGGAGCCAGTAAGACCGTTTTTCAAAGACAGAATCAGTCATTCATGTCTGGTTCTCCTTCCATGCCATAGTTAAGTAGTGTGTATCCTTTATTTTATTTTTTTAAAAATATTTATTTATTTATTTACCTTCAGCTACGTCGGGTCTTAGTTGGCACTCGGGATCTTTTGTTGCGGTGCCTGGGCCCTCTAGTTGTGGCACTTGGGCTCCAGAGCACGTGGGCTCTGTAATTGTGGCGCTTGGGCTTAGGTGCCCTGCGGCATGTGGGATCCTAGTTACCCGACCAGGGATTGAACCAGCATCCCCTGCACTGCAAGACAGATTCTTAAGCACTGGACCACCAGAGACGTCCCAGTGCGTATCCTTTAAATGCAACATTTCTGGTATCCACAAAGGAGCTGAGTGTTTAAGACAGAGGACCTGGCTCCAAGGAGCTTCTTATCCAGGTGTGCACCCTTGTTCCCTGGCTCCTGCTTGGAACTTCCTGGGTCCTCTCCACTGAGAACATGTGCCTTCACCTCTGCACATTTTTCTTCTATTATTTCTTTGGTCGCTTCTGTTACTTTCTCAGTCTTTTTCTTTCAAAATCCATATTAGATATGTGTTAAAATTTTTGGCTTAACTTTTATTTCTCCAGACTTGGGTGGTTTCCTCATGTGCTGATGAATACTCAGATGAGCACTTGAGGGGAGTGTGCTGTGGGTCTCCAGAGCTCGATCTCCGTGCAGCTGTCTTTTCTCCAGTGCTCTGTCCTGCAAGCTCCAACCGCCTTGGCCTCTCCAAACTCTTTCTGACTGTCCCTTCAACCCAGGGAATGTGTTGGGCTCCCTGAAAGCCCCCTATCTGCATGCAGCCTATAGACTCTCGCAAGGGAGTAACTGGGGTGATTGTAGGGTTCACTTCCTTTGTTACCCACCTTTCAAGTATCACTTTCCTTTGTTCCCCGGAATCCAGTGTCTTGTAAACTGTTGTTTCTTATATTTTGCGTGTATTTTATTTGTTCCTTATGGGATGGTTAATTTGGCCTGTACTCCGTCTTTGTGGCAAGCAGAATTCCCTTTGCGTTGTTTTTTCAGATTTTTTTTTTTCTTTTTGGCTGCACCGCATGGCATTTGAGATCCTAGTTCTGCGACCAGGGATCGAACCCGCGCCCCCTGCAGTGAAGTGCAGAGTCCTAACCACTGGACTGCCAGGAAATTCCCAGTGTTTTTCAGACTTTGAAGATGGGTCCCTTTTTCCAAAGAGTCTGTACCTGGACTACCATTGCCTTTGGAAAATGCCACTGTCATAAGAGAGGAAGTGGTGTTCTGTTGGTTAAGGAATTTTTACCTGATGCGCTAGTCCTTAGAAACTAGAGTCTCAGAGTTTGGGCTGCGTTGGGTCTTCTTTGATGTGTGCAGGCTTTCTCTAGTTGTGGCGAGCGGGGCCTACTCTTCATTGCGGTGTGCAGGCTTCTCATTGCGGTGGCTTCTCTTGTTGTGGAGCATGGGCTCTAGGTGCGTGAGCTTCAGTAGTTGTGGCACACGGACTCAGTAGCTGTGGCTCCCAGGCTCTAGAGCTCAGGCTTGGTAGTTGTGACGCACGAGCTTAGCTGCTCCAGGATGTGGGATCTTCCTGGACCAGGGATCGAACCGGTGTCTCCTGCACTGGCAGGTGGATTCTTAGCCACTGCACCACCAGGAAAGCCCTATTTTCATTTTAACTCATGAAAGAGTTCTTCTTTAACATTTAGAGATTTTACATTATTCCTTTTTCTTCTTGGTGTCATATTTCCATTCCACTTTCCCCATTTTCTGGTATTTTCTAATGTCATATGTTTGCTTCTTTAAGACGTTCATGCATCACCCTATTTTGTTTACCTACATCTAAAATTAACATATAAATTAAAATAATACTTAAAAAAAATTTCTCATGACCATAAAGTTTTATGTTTAAAAATCAAATTCTTCTGGATTGGTTTGTCACTACAATTATCAGTAGCACACAATTGATCCAAACAACATAAATATGTAAAGGACTGATAGATAATATTTCAGCATAATGACTGAAATTTTATTTGAAATGCATCTCTTTGGGAAAAGAGGGTCCTTTATTTTTTCTAGTTAGTCTGTTTACCTGTGGGTAATAATTATTTATTGCTAGAATAAGACCAGATGAAGAGATTACACTGATAATCCAGGTAAATTTGACATGAAGGAAACACACAGTGGTAACTCCTAAAATATGTATGTATTATGTGAAGTAAGTTGATATAAGTATAATGGCACATGACTTCTGTACATAATTTATTTGAAGTTTTGTGAATTTCAGAGACAATGCACTTTTGCCTGGGGGTGGATATATACCAGAGTATTAGATACTATTTTGGGCTAATTTTTTTGTCCTCCTCCTGCTCTTTTCTAGTAGTTGACAGTTGACCACTATATAAGCCTAAACTTGTACAATGGATAAAATATAAGATATGGCTTTTATTATAACAAAAGGATCCCTAGCTTTGTGAAGGATTTTAAACGATTCCATTTACAAAATGATTTCTCTGCTATTGGTCATATCTACTGCGTGAAATGATCATACCTGCCTAGGGATGCACTTTGGCCATCCTGTTGTCCTGTATCAGTATGATGGATAGAACCATCTCCAGTAGGATAATTGGGGTCACATTGTAAAACTGGACTTGTCTTTGCACCATGTGATTCTCAGAAGTCATGGAATTTGGGCACAGGTCCTGGAAGCCGTCCCGTGCACCTCTGGGCAGCGTTAATCTCACTACTGGTCTCCACTCGGAATGAGTTTCAAGGAGGCCAGTAGGGACTGAGGCTACTGCCCTCCTTATCCAAGCACTGAAGGATGAAAAAGGCTTCGTGCCAGAAAGGGATGCTCTGCCACACAGATGGTCCATGTGAAAAATGGTGTCTTTCCTTAACCTCACACTCATTGGCCTAGGGATTTTACAAATTAATTGCTCCTTCCCCCCGGGGTGAAATTAGTTTGCTTTTGTCTTGGCCAACACCCTCTTTGGAGGGAGCTTTTAATGAAAGTTGTCAGAGAAAGATGTAACTTAATTTCTAGGGAATATAATTGCAGACGACCGCACTGCTTCTTCTAAACTAGATGAGTTTTGTTTGTTTGTTTGATAAGTAGCTCAGAGAGTAAAAAAAGCATTGTTAATTTCCTTGCTTAGATCTGGGTATTATTGCTTCTCCATGAGAGCTTTGAAATTTATCTAACCGCATTCATTCAGTCATTCAAGAGCAGCTGTGACTCTATCCTAAAGTGAAATTAATCCTTCCCTTCTTTGTGGCTCGTCCTCCCAGGTACAGACTGACATCCCGGCCTCTGTGACACTTAATTGCATCCTTATATATCTTCCCTTCACCCCGTGGACTCGGGGGTCTTATTCATCCTTGTATCTACCACAGACTCTGGCACATAGCAGATTCTGGGAGGGAATAAATAAAGAATTGTCTTAAGCACATCTGAATCCTGGCTTGTTCTTAGTAGCTATGCTATCTTGGGGACAGTTCCCCACCTTTCTGTCCCAGGTTTCTGCACGCCAACATGGACATAATAAACCCTACGCACAGAGTTGTGGTCAAAATTAAATGTCTGTGAAGTACTTACTCTGTGCCTGTGAGTGAATGCTTAGTCCACGGCCTTCTTCAGCGGTAACCTGCCAGTCTTATTGCTATGGATGGAGTGGATGCAGGAATGCACTTGTGTCGTCGCTGACTTCCATGCTAGGACGTGGAATTCGTGTTCTGATAGTGACACATGGCAACTCCTGGGGAGTACGGTGCAGGAGAAAGGAAGACTACAGGGTGAAAGGTTTAAATCAGTTTAAGGTTAGGGTTGAAGAAGTTTCTCAGGAGAGGTGGGGTGTGGGCAGTGATTTCAGGAAAGAATATCAACATTTTCTAGATGGTCAGTGTAGTAAAGTAGAGGTAATATGGCTGAGGGATTTCCAGGGGTTTAATAATTGTAGGGTGTACCATTGAGAGAGGGGGTGGGATTGGGGGAGGGTTTTGGGGAGGGGTGGAGAGAGGGTGGAGTGGGAAGCAAGCCCCTCCACAGAGGCAGCCAGGATGAAACCACGGAAGGGTTTTGTAAAGTAGAGGGTCATGGTCAAGGGGCAATTTGTGAAAAATTAATACCAGCTGAGTCTCCAGCTCTGGTGATGAAGTCCATGGCTAATTTATACCTGTGCTGTACCTTAAACTTGAGTGAGACTGCGGGAGCTTCCTGGGAAGAAATGGGTAGGGTCTCCAAAGGACCCCTTGGCGAGTCCTTTGGACCCTCAACCCTCACTGCCCACCCCGCTCCCCCCCCCCCCCCCCCGATCAGTCACATCTGCGCTGGTCCTGATCCTGTGCCGCACACAGCAGGCTCCTCCCCTAGCAGAACTTCTCCCTGGAGCCGGGGAGGCAGGCGACGCATCTCCAGGTGACCTGTTTCCCTCCTGCTTGCCTGAGCCTGGCTGGTGCAGGACCTGGTCGGAGGAAAGTGAACTAACTGGATTCTGGCTGCTCCAGCCCACAGCCGACAGTTGGGATCACCAATGAAATCAAAGGTAGTCCTCTTAGAATGGGTCCTCTCTATTTCCCGGGGCAGTCACCCACGAAAGCTACTCACCCGACACTGTGAAATGCACTTTGCTTTTATTTTTGTGTGGCTTTGGGGAAGGAACACTTAGAATCTGTCCGCAACAGACACTGATCTCGAATGTAGAGGAAATTAGGATGAGAGAGCCCTTAGGTTTCCTGCTGGAAACTGGCCCCTTGAAAGCTTCCCCAGGCCCCAGAGCTCCTTCCCTGGGAGGCCCACCCTCTCCCTAAAGACTCCAGTGTTCACGTGTGGCCAGGCTGCTGATTCTCCGTTGGTGACTTCTGCTGCCGGTGCCACCGTGGCCAGTAGGGAAGGGAAAGTGCTTTCCCTTCGGCTGCTCTGTCCCGAGCATCGGTCAGACCCTTCCCGTGGATTCTTGGCTGGACACAGCAGGCTGGCATCTGCAACCTGACTTTGCCAGGGCTTCAGCTCCAGTGGAGGGAAGTGCGGCGTGGGGATCCTGCAGCAGGGCAGGACCTACCCCTGGGGCCTCTGCTGACCCCTGCCTGTCTCCCTCCCACCCCTGTAGCGCCCCCCACCCCCAACCCCTTAAGTAGACCTACCTACTCCCAGCCCAGACAGAGGGGACTGTTGACTCTAGGAAGGAGGAGAAGTTCTGGAACCCTGGCCCAAATCCGACCTCCACATTTCCTACCAGGACTGATCTCAGTACAGGTGAAGAGCCGACCACCCCTCCCCCAGGACCCTAGTCTGGCTCTGTGGCCCCAGCGAGGCTATGCCCTGGTAGCCCAGTGTGGAGCATTTCCCACGGTCTGGATTCTTCGGAGCCAGACGGCACCTGTGCGGTACAGGGACAGCCTGGTACGCATTCCTTCTCACGCTGTCTCCATCGAGAATTTAGAAAAATGCTAGTGAAACACAAAGAAGACCTTCTCCTTGGCACTGCTGTCAGAATAAGCTCCCCAGAGGAGGTGGGATTTCTCAGTGTCCCGCAGGGCAGTATAGGCTGTGACATTTCCACAGGGCGGTGTCAGTCTGCACAGGGCCTCATCTGTCCCGGTGCATGCACAAGAACAGCCCCGTCCGCGGTGGTCTGATGGTCACCAGCCCAAGGGCAGTTGGAGGCCATCGTGTTTGTGTGCTGGGGGTTGCTGTGTTTTGATTTTTGCTCCATAGTACTCTCTTTCTTTGAAAAAAAGATTCTTTAGTATTAAAAAATTTCCTTTTTTTGCTCATTGTTTTCTTCTCTCCTTTTCTCATTTCTTTTTTTCCATTTTCTTTCAGTAACTAGTAAGACTAGTCCTATCTAGACTAGCAAGGTACATTGTTCAGTTCACTTGTAATTGAGGAGATAGAGTAAGAGTTTGGGATTAACATATACACACTACTATATATAAAATAGTTAAACAACAGGGACCTACTGTATAGCCCAAGGAACTCTACTCAGTATCTTATAATAACCTATTATGGAAAAGAATCTGAAAAAGAATATATATACACATGTGTATGTATAACTGAATCACTTTGCTGTATACTTGAAACTAACACAACACTGTAAATT
Source organism: Balaenoptera acutorostrata (assembly GCF_949987535.1). Classification (NCBI taxonomy): domain Eukaryota; kingdom Metazoa; phylum Chordata; class Mammalia; order Artiodactyla; family Balaenopteridae; genus Balaenoptera; species Balaenoptera acutorostrata. The sequence goes on from NC_080076.1 coordinate 61,445,507, forward strand.
AGCTATACTTCAATTAAAAATAAAATAAAATAAAATTCAGTTGTACTTTGTAGTTTCCTGTCCAATTACTAAGGTTAAAAGCTTTGCCTTGGGGCCTTCCCCGGCGGTCCAGTGGTTAAGACGCCGCGCTCCCACTGCAGGGGGCGCGGGTTCAATCCCTGGTCGGGGAGCTAGGATCCCGCGTGCCATGTGGCACGGCCAAAAAAAAAAAAAAAAAGCTTTGCCTTGCCATTTACAATACAACAAGACACCACCTCAAAATACGGCTCTCTCTGGGGACGTGGTGAGAGGAGAAAGACCTCCTGGTCCCAGTGGCCTTTGTCCAGGCTGACTTAGAGCAGGACAGGCACCTGCTGTCAGGTGCATGGTCTGGCCCAGAGGCATGGGAGCAGACCTGCTACGTTACGTAGCGCTGGGCTGGCTGCTCGCTGGAACCTCTGGGTGAGTGGATTATCACTGTGCTTTCCAGACTTCAGTTTTTCTTCATGGATCTATGCCCCATGCTTAAACATGTCCATCTGTCTGTCTGTGTTAAACACGGAGATACAGGTCTTCTCCTGCTGCTGTTGGTAGAAGGCTTACTGTCATTTCACATGTGGTGTTTGTCAGTGCCGCGGGGACCAGGGTCTCTGTCTGGCTTTTAGGAGGAAGTGGCAAGGAGCCAGGATGTGGAACTGTGTGGCATCCCTAATTTAGGTGCAGTTTATCCTGAATAGAATAGAGGTTAATTGCTAAGGCCCTGTTTCCCAAACTGTGTGCCAGGGCACCCTGGAGCATTATAACAAACATATGGGGTATTGCAGGATCTTTATGTTTTCAAGGGAAACACAGCAATATGGGCTGGACACCATGCAAGTGACTACCATCAAGTTGTTTAGATACTTAATAAGCAGAGTGAGGAGGTATTTCCTTTGGCCTAGGGGCACCATGAAAAAAAAAATCACTAAAACACTGAGAGCGATGTGAACGGAGAAAGTTTGGGAACTTTTGCCGTCAGGGAACAGTGAAGGCCCTTTAGAGCCAGGTGTGTGAGGGACGGAGTGAGAGAGAGAAGAAAATGCAGATTTGGCAGCTGGGAAACTGGGTCAGAATGACTAATTTAACAGGCATCCAGCGTGGCTGGTAGCCACCGATCTCCGTGGTGCTCTGAACTAGAGATTGCTGCCCTTTCCTCCGACGTGAGAGCCTGACACTCCTGCCCCCTGCTGGTCACCCTGCTGCTGGGTGTAGGGCACTGCCCCACACCCCTCAGACCAAGCGTTTTGCATCTGTCTTCTTTCCGCAGGATTCGTCCATCCACTGAATGTTTCTCGGCTACACCTGCATGAGGAGACGACAGTGAGCAGAACAGACAGAAATAAATCCCTGATGTCTTGAAGCTTACATTTTTCTGGAATGATATCTAATAGGATATTATCGGTGTTTACTGTGAGCCAGGCATTGTTCTAAAAGCTTTGCATATATTAACTCATTTAATCCTGACAAAATTTGTTCCATAAGTATAATTAGTTTTGCCGTTTACATGCTTCCGGTGTAATGGTGATGACGTTGAGACCATCTCACTGCCCCTACTCATTGGCTGGCATCCTTGGCGACCTGGTACCAGTCAGGCAAGACAGCAGCGTTTAGAGTGAAACGTGGCCCCTTTGGTCTGTTTGCACGTATCTCTCTGCTTCTCTGATTGGGTCATGTGAGCCTGCTCTGTATTATCTCACAGCGAACCACACCCTTGACTTTGTCTACAAACCCTGGTGTCTGAGCGTGTCCTCATCTGCATGTGTGAGATTTACGTTTCAGACGTATTGGAAGCCACATTAGCAAAATGTTAAGCCTTTCAATGGGCACGTCCCCTGGTAATGTGTCTTTCTAGGACTTCCTGTAAATACAACACGGTGTATTTAGGTGGATGTCAAACTGGCAGTGCCACCCAAGCAATTTCTGATCACACCGAAGAGTGGTTTACTTGCCTGGCGTGTCATCCTGCGAAGTCAAGGGCTGTGACTTCGGTAATGAGAGTTGGACTTAGTAAAATGGTTTTCTCCCATTTTTTTTGCTGGGCTCAGTGGTTTCCTGGAAAAGCAGAGTCAGCAGAAACTAAGAAATTAAAGGTGTTGAACAGTGGATAGTTGTATCCAATGAAATTTCCATGAAATAACAGCTCATGCTGTTGTTCTTTTTTTTTATAACTTATGTAATACTTGCTCATCATAGAAAATACAGAAAATTATATAACAAAAGTAACTGCAGTCATATCACCCAAAGAAAACAACTCTCTACTTTTGGACATACGTTCTTTTACTCTTCTTCCAGGCAAAGATATGCTTCCCTCTCTTTAACAAAATCTTATCATATGTTGACGATGTGCATTGTGGTTGCATTTGGTGCAGAGTAGCATAGACATACGTTCCTCATTATTACTGGCAGAAAGAAAGGCAAATTGTCATCTCCTGAATCTTAAAAACAAACCCAGTACTTCCCTCGGCCACACATTCCCCTCCAGTCTGCTGTCCTTCCTTCTTTTTCTTCTCTTGGCTGTGGACCTGATGTCAATAAAGATAACTGTGGCCTTGTAGCCCTTCTCAATTCTTCATTAAAATTCACCTAATGACAAAGGGGAAAGAAAACGTGTCCCATCTTTACCCCTTTGCTCTAGCACCTCCCACGGCTGAGCTCTGGTCCACAAGTCTCTCTCCTCTTCTAGAGAGCAGATTATTTGCACTCAGGGACTATCTCCTATACATCCTTTACCCTTGCAGAATAGTAAGGGTTCAGTAAGCGTTTGCATTTCCTTCATGCTAGGGCCTTGCTCCAGGGCACCACGGATCTTGGTTGGGCACAGTCACTGAGTGCCCACGGTCGCCTGAACTCTGACCACAGAAGCCAAAGGGAGTCAGTCCCCACTGAGCATTCAGGGAGTCTGCCTGCCTCTTTACCAGGGCCCATCCACATGGTCGTACTGGGGTGGATTTAATGTCCCACGTGAACACATGTGCCCATGATAGCATCTGCGTATCTGTCATGGACACATGTGTCCTGAGGTTGTCGGGGAACATGGTTTTCTCCCAATTGTGGACATTGTCAGTTACCTGCCCAAAAATCTGTAGACACATTCTGCTTGTATTGTACAGATGCTTCAGGGGTTCCAAAGAGGGGCCAGACATAGTCCATGACCACAGGGAGTTCACAACCCAGAGCAGGTGGCAATGCCCGACACAACCCGGCAAAAGAGCTGAGTCATTTGGGAAGTTTTTAAAAAATTGTGTGTGTGTAAATACGTACACGTGTGTATCACATTTATGTCTGGTTCCACCTCATATTCACGAAAATCAAATGGGTGCGAGGATCTGGAATTGTAATGCTTCTCCTGGTTCTGATGAGTAACACGGTTTAGGAGCTACTGAGTTGGAATTTGTAGTGCCAAGCAAAGTCTATGAGAGGGGAGGTGGAAACCTGAAAGCCACAAGACTGTAAAATCCTTGAAGCAGGGCCATGCTTCTGCATCCTTATGTGTGCAGGGGCCTGGGCCCCTCCCCCCATGCACGTGGGAAGGCCCTTCGTTCGTGAGTTCTGTTGAACTGAGCTGAGTGTGATAGAATTCACTGTGCTATGCATCTGGCAAGAAGGATGCTGTGTTTTTCTAGACTGAAATAAGGAGTAAGAAAGATTACAGGGAAGGGGATCATTCCAGTCTAAAGATAACCCGTGTTTTAGAAGCCATCTCAGGAATCTGGGATATATAGCCAGCCCTGTTGGTGCTACAGTCGCTATAATAACTGTGCTGGTGTATTTAGGGTTCTTGAAAAGATAAATGAAGTAAAAGGTATGAAGTCTATTTGTAAAAGAAAAATAGTTACAGAAATGAATGATGGCATCCTGTAAGTATTTCAGTAATGAACCACTTTTCTTCTCTTTTTTGTTTGGCCTTCAGTAAGTTCTAGCAGTTCACATTCAGTACTGCTGAGTCCCGTGGTATCAGAGATGTGCATTGACTATAAAAACCAAATTGTATTTTGAAATCAAAATGAAATGATTTTCATATTACCTGCCATTTAGATTATCTGTCCTATTGTTATCATAAATAATGAAAACCTGAATGTAGATGATAATAATAGTGATATCTTTGTGACAATGTGTCTGGTTCAAAGCACTTCTGTGTTGAGAGGAACAAACAAAATAATGTATATAAATGTTGGAGACATTTTTGTGCATAATATTTTCAGGAAACCTGAAAACCTGAGTACATAATAATTATACATTTGCCTGCCTTAGAATTCAAGATGACACTCTCTTCAGATTCAACATAACAATAGATGCATATTTTACTTCCAGGAAAATACTAGTATGTTCTACCTTACCTAATCAAGGTATTTATATTCCAGAAATAGGTGGCCAAAATTAGATTGCTAATGTAAACTGGAATTTTTATATCATGGGCTTATAGATACTTGGAATATAAATTGCAAAATTATATGTATAAGTAGCCCAAACACGTGATTGTGTTATGTTATTGAGGTTTGAAAATATTGGCTGTGAGATCACTCGTAAAGATGTCTTAAGTCGACGTGACATGTAAATTTCAAGAGTATCATCAAAGATCTGCAAGATCATTTGTAAGACCCTAGAGTATATGTAATTGTGGGTCTCATGCACTGAAATCCTTTCCTTTGGTCATACAAAGGAAAAAGCAAAGACTTCCATGTGGTACTTCTAAAATTTTTCTATTTCTAGGGGAAACTAGATTGCTCCTTCTTGGGAAAGAACTGCCTGACCAGGGTCCTGTCTCCCTTGGGAATTTGTATTTTTCTTCTTTTCTTTCTCCTTTGTTTCTGTCTGTTTACTTATTTATCTATTCACGTTTGCCTTCATTTTACTGTTGAATATTTTAATAATTGAGTATTGATTATCTTCCTTCTTTATGTCCACGTAGTAATGAAACAATCATTTAACAAGTATCGTCTTACACTTTATCGAACGAATGCTCTGGTTAACTTGGACCTAAATGAAACGCCTCCTTTCTTCCCACGGTTGTGAGTTAAATCTCATTAACATAGTTCAATACACTTTTTTGATTCAATAAATGTAATATAACAGGATTTAGCCAAGGTGCTTTGCAGATATGCAGCCCTTGGAAAAGGTGGGCCAACTATACTTGTGATACCTAATACAACATAGATGCTATGAAATAGTTGTAAATACAATGGAAATGCTATATAATAGTTGCCTGAACATGGCAGATTCAACTTTTGGTTTTTGGAACTTTCTAGAATTAAAAAAATATATATTTTCCAGCCAGTGTTGGTTGAATCTGTAATGCAGCACAGAGGGTCAACTGTACTTAAAAATTTCAACTGCAGTGATAGGATTTGTAAGAGATTGGCTTGAAATGTATTCTTTGAAGTCCCAGAATAGGGTTTAGGCAGAATTGTGGTATCAGGTGGGGGAGAATTTAAGTTTCTTAAAAGTTCTGGACAATCACAGTCTTCAACCTTACTGCACTTCGTTTGGAGGAAAATACACACTCCTTTTATTGTCAACAAGGGCTGGGTTGCAGTTGTCAACTATTGATTCTCTGTACTGGAAAGTGGAGCAGTGGTCTTAAATGTTGCCAAAGGTAATTTATTTTTTACTTTGAAATAAAACCTTTGGGGAGCAAGTCTGCCTTCCTTATCCTGTCAGTCTTATGCCAACACAAAAATATATTTATTTTCTGAACGTTTCAATTAACATTACAGGCAGGATCCCTGACTGGCAGAGGGTGGCTTCCTGAGTTTTAAAGTTTGTTCTAGATGAATTTGCGAGGAAAAAAAATATACATGTGATTCACTAAGGAATAAGTTAAACTATTTATTAGAGGATGCGTGTGCACCTACAGTCATCAGGCAAATTCTTCTTTTGAAAGTATCATATCTTGAGGCTTTGGGGAGAGATCCTGTGGGATGGGTCTGTGATAATGTCTCTGTCCATCTACCTCCAAAAGTTCACAGGGAAAGTAATCCAGATTTGTCACCGTTCTGGCAGGGTCTGTGCTGGGAAAGCATTGGCAATGTGTCCATTATTTTCAGGATTTGGCTTCCTGTTCCGACGTCAGAGTTTGCTGTAGCAAGAAATTGACAAATGGTCAGAAATGTGCCTTCGGTGATGTACCCCTGTGATGTTGTGTATTCTTCAGGTGATGAATTGGCTTTATGCAGAATAAAAGCCATTAGAAACATATGGTATGACAGTTGGCGGCAGAATGTGTTTGTTTTGTTGTAACTCCAGAAGCTGCTACTATTTGGCGTTGACATGCCCTTGAAAATCCAAGATGCTTTGGTCAATGTGTTTGTTGTGTTAAACTTCATATACATGTTATTGGGAGATTTATTGTACGAGGCAGGCTTCCCTTCTTTGTTTTTAAATTTCAAGTTGATCTGAGATGAAAGGACAAGATGCAGTTTTTAAAGCACAACTATGAAGGTACTTAGAGAAGCTGTGTGCAAAAATCAGGTTCATCGCTTTTTAGTCACGTGGCATTATTTTAAGCCCCTTGAGTTGAAAAGCAGATTATACAGAAAGAATTTCTATCAACGCTGAAGCTCCCGGTAAACTGTAAGTGATCATAATGTAACTAAAGTTGTATAACTCAGAAAAGATATGAGGGTTATTCTGGAGTCTCTCTTCTGCTTTCTGTTTCTTTACAGAATAATTTTATTTCTAACTTTAGGTCAGACAGATTAGGGCATTTGGGGCTCAAACCATTGCTTAATGAGAGGCACGGTCTGCACCTGATTATTCAGAGAGGAATTTGTAGATAATCTGGCACCAGAGTTGCTTAAAATACTCTGACATAAACTGCTTCTGAGGGTACCAGGGTAAGTAATAGTTAAGCTTTCTAGAATTCTGAGAAAGGAGTCACGCTAAGAGTTTAACACAGGAAGTGCCAACGTTTTGAATTTAGCTTTATTGTGAGGACTTCTTTTTCTAAAATGAATGATGTATTCTTCTGATGCTCAAAATAGAGATGCGGTGAACATAATTTGACTTTCCTTGTTGATTCATAATTCAGAGACCGAGTTCCTATGAGGGGTTGTAACTGTGGGTCTAGTTCCTGGAGCGGGTTAGGGTACCCAGAGATGAAGAGGATGCTGCCCTAGACTAGCTTCCCCACAAATGCCCAGCGTGGCCCCTTCCTTTTTCCTTCAGAGTCACTTTCACATAAAGGTGGGTGAAGCGTGAGACCAAATGATCCTCTGGTTTGCAAAATTAATTTGTAAGTAATAATTAAGGGACACAAGGGTGCTATTTATAATTTTATAAGAACTACCGGTATAAACCAGGACTGTCCGGGGAAAATCATGGTCGTTCCAGTAATAATTAGCAGGTGTTGAGCATTTAACTGCAGCAGTATGCTAGGCACTAGGGGCATTATCTCACTTAAGCCACAGGACAACCCAATGAGGTGGGCACTGTTGCTTATCCCTGTGATGGTTAATGTTATGTGTCAACTTGCTAGGCCATGGTACCCAGTTGTTTGGTGAAACACCAGTGTAGATGTTGCTGTGAAGGTATCTTTGGATGTGAAGGTATCTTTGGGTGTGATTAACATTTAAATCAGGGAACTCTGAGTAAAACAGATAACCTTCGATGATGTGGGTGTGTCTCATCCAATCAGTTGAAGGTTCCCTGAAAAAGGAATTTTCTTCAAGACTACATCATAGAATCCTTGCCTGAGTTTCCAGCCTGCTGTTCTGCAGACTATGACTTGCCATCCCCCAAAATTGCATGAAACAATTCCTTAAAATGTCTCTCTCTCTGATATATACTACGACATAACCAGTGTACACTATTGGTTTTGTTTCTCTGAAGAACCCTGACTCATGCAATTCCTTTTATACAGACGTAACAAAGGCCCAGAGAGGTTAATTAAACCATCTAAAGTCAAGTTAACACTGTTCATAGATGGAAAATATGAGATTTGAGCCTAGATTTTTGGACCCCAGGTCTCAAGCTCTTTACTGTTAAGCTCTGTTGTGTCTTAAGAACATACACAAAACAACCACAAAAAACCCTCATGTGATTTTTGTTTTGTTTTATTTATTTATTTATTTATTTATTTATTTTTGGCTGTGTTGGGTCTTCGTTTCTGTGCGAGGGCTTTCTCTAGTTGCGGCGAGCGGGGGCCACTCTTCATTGCGATGCGCGGGCCTCTCACTATCACAGCCTCTCTTGTTGCGGAGCACAGGCTCCAGACGCGCAGGCTCAGTAGTTGTGGCTCACGGGCCTAGTTGCTCCGCGGCACGTGGGATCTTCCTAGACCAGGGCTCGAACCCGCGTCCCCTGCGTTGGCAGGCAGACTCTCAACCACTGCGCCACCAGGGAAGCCCGTGATTTTTGTTTTAACTGGCCTCTTTCTTGCTGAGACTCTTCGTTGTTACTGAGAGTTTTGAGCTGTTTCTGAACATCAACCACAGCCTTTGTGATGATTTTTTTTTAGTCAGTATTATAGGCACAGACACTTCTCATGGAGACTATGCGTTCTTCAATCGCCCTTATACACACTTTGTTCAGGGCATATGAAGGAATATCCCTGTGCATTTTTCAGAATTTCTGGTAGGTGTTTCAGGGGAGCACCCACTCCTACTGATAGATTATCATTGTCATCATCAGTTAGCACCAATTCAGAGGTGACACAACAGGCTGGCGTTTCTCAAACCTGCTGGAATGGGTAACCCTCTGGACCTAATACTGTACCGGTCATGAGAAACATTCAGACTTTCGCTTTTATATTACAGTCAGAGGTACATTCCTGTATGGAATTTATAATCAAGATTAACATTTTGAGGCACAGATGTATGCATGGCTCAAAACAACAATCATTATGATCTCTCACCGTTTCCGTGTGTCATGAATCTAAGACATGGCACAATGGGAAAGGCTTATCTCTGCTCCATGATGCTGGGGCTTCGGTTGGAGGTCTCAAAGACCAGGGCCTAGGGTTGTATGAAGGGCTGTTAACTCCCGTGTCTAGCAGTGGATGCTGGGTCAGTTGGAGACCTCGCTGGGGCTGCTGTCTGGAGCACCCACGTGTGGCCTTCTCATGGGGCCTGGGATTCCTCCCGACACGGCGACCATGTTCCAAAGGCAAGCATCCCGGTGGGGAGAGGTGGGCACTGCGTTGCATTTTATGACCCAGCCTTGGACATCATGCAGCATCATTTGCACTGCAGTTGCAGAGGCCCCCCCATGTTTAAGTGGAAGTAAACAGTGAAGGCATGTCATCACCGCCTTTTAAGGAAGAGTTTCTGGGACAGGATATATACTGGTGTGGCCATCCTTAGAAAATGCAGTGTCCTGGGACCAGAGCCCTTCATGTCACATCCCTCCCGTAAAATACTCTCACTTCCTCCCCCAGGACCTATAAGTCTCATCTCATAAAAGCATCAGCTCAAAGCCCAGGATCTCACCACCTAAATCAGATTCAGGTGTAGAAGAGGCACCTCTGGTGTGGTTTTGTACAGTTCAAATACAGATCTTCTCAGTCTGAAGACCTGTGAACTAAAGGACAAGTTATCCATCCCACCCAACCCCGGCCAACACGTAATGGTGGGGCAGGTGTAGGAGAGCTGCCTGTAGAGCCTCCTATCCAGAAAGGGCTGGAATGGCAAGCATGGCAGGATCACTTGTCCATAGAAGCTCTGAAACGCCACCTGGCATGGGCGGTAACTACTTGATCACAGCTTAGTCCTGTGACCTAGGAATGATTCTTCATGACTCTGGTCTTCTGTGTGAGTGTTCTGGCTCTTCCATAAGAGTTGGAAGTTGAGTAGTTTTCCCAGCCTGATTTCTGCTTGCAGTACTTTGGGTGTCCAATGGCCTCTTTCCATTAGAATCGTTTCTGTCCTGTTTAGTCTGAGCTGGCAGTGTTTCTATCAGCCCAGTTTGCTTAAAAACCTGAATCTTATTGAGGTTCACTGCATAGGACAGAAGCCACACCCATAAATGTCTGTGAGATAAGCCCTGGTATGTCACCCTTAAGGTGTTTAGAGGCAACACAGGATCTGTGAGGCGTGCCCTTAGCATCCTTAGCCTTTTGTCTGCAGGCACGGTCTCCAAGGCTCTGATATACATCTTTCTGGGATCTTATTAAAGGGTTTTATAGTGTACCCTTAGCTTCATCAGTCAAAGTTGTTTTCCAGTGGAATTCATTATTATCTTTCCTAGAAAAGAGATAATACAAACTGTAAAAGTTTGAGGTTCTGAAATTACTTTTTCCTGAAACAACAATTAGAATATGACCAATTGTGTTCAAAATTGTTGTACCGCATGAGCTTTCACTGGGTAAATCTTGGATGAATGTGTGACACCTGGAGAACTTAGTGAAAACATGAAAAATGTCCATACCTACAGGCTTTACAGAGGCTAAGTTGGGTGTTCAGGCACTTTTTCATGAAGCGATGGACCATTGTATTCTCACTCATGCAAAAGCATCTCACTTTCTCATGACTATACACGTCCTGAAGGATTTTCTTATGATTAAAGTTGTTCCGCCTTCTTTCCCGTAAGCATCTTTGCTGTAGACACCTTGGCCAAAGACATTTTTGTCATATAACTAATTGGCCATAAGGCAGTTTTGCTGTGAAAGATAAAATAATGAAAAATAAAAGAGGGGCATTAAAAAAAGACATAATGAATCATGAGAAATGAACAAAAATTAAAAAGACTTTATTGCAAAATACAAAATATTTGAATACATTTAAAATGTGTGTAGATTCATGGCAAAACTGTGCGAATAATTTTGTTTTATTTTCTGGGTTGTACTGAAGCACTTGTCTTCCAAGTCTTCTGTTCAGAGTGTTTTTTGCTGTTGAGCCATCATTTGGCATCGCACTTTTTCTTTTTCCCTGAAATGTCTTCCTTCATTAGAAGAGGGATCAGTTTCCACACAGTGGGATGCATGTTTGTATGATCTTTGTATTGCGTTGTGAATGCACACTGCTGTGTGTTCTTCACAGAGACAACAGACACTGTTGCATGGCTGTTGGTAGACGTTCCAAAGTTCTGTGGGAAATGTGGGTTCAACTCTGTGCCTTCCAGGCCCTCAGCCTCTTTCTTCTCCAACGTAGTGTATTTCAAAATAAGAACCAGCTCTGGGGGCAAATCATACTCATCTGTCAGCTCAATAAGACCATAAATAATGTCGCTGACTAGAAGAAATATTAATATGTTTCAACCAGTTGAAACCAAACTGTCAAACCAAAAACCAGTTATTTTATTTTGCCTTACGGCCAATTCATTATGCAGTGAAAACCTTTGTGGTGAAAATGCTTGTAGCAAAGATGCTTATGGTGAAAATACTGGACTGGAATCAAAACTTTTTTTTTTTTTTTGGCCACACCACACGGCATGTGGGATCTTAATTCCCCGACCAGGGATTGACCCCACGCCCCCTGCAGTGGAAGCGCCGAGTCTCAACCACTGGACCACCAGGGACGTTCCAAAACTTTTAGTTTGTGGAAATTTTTCAATACGCTGAAGCCTAAATATCTACAGGATCAATGAAACAGCCTGATTAGCGATATTCTTCTGTAGCTATTGATTTGTCCTTTTTATAGTTATAGATAAAACTCCCTTCTACTATGAGGTTGGCAGTACCTTTTTTATGTTTGCCTTTTATCTTGCAATAGCAGACATTTAGAAACAGGAGTTCCTTTTCCTTCTTTCTAGAATCCCTGCAGGGTCCACAATGTCCAGAGGTATGACACATTGTTGCAGGTTGGGTCTCCTGGGATGCAGACTGGAGCTCCACTCAGCCATTCTGAATAGTTGCTGCTGCTCCTAATTCTAATCCCTAATCTTACCAGGGTTTCTGGACCCGTCACTAATATTGGTCCCTCTTCCAAATACTTGTCCTTTTCCTTATTTCTACTGTATTTTATGTGAACTCTGGGGCTTCTTGGATAACCTACCCCCTATTCGATCTCTCTCCCTATTTCAGAGTAGCACTTTATTCTCAAGAACAGAGCAACCAAGCAGGTTTCAACTATGAATCTTTGGAAGGCCCCTTAGAATTTAATCTGTAGCTAGTTTTCCAGTAGATGCTTCTTGACTGTCAGAGTGCTGTTTAGGTTTGAATGTAGAAGGGTGTTCTAGTCTACTTGCTTGGTTGTAGTTTCTGAAACCCAAATCTAGGTTAATCGTAAATGGGAATTTATTGGTTTATCGAGTTGGGAGTGGAGGGGTGGAGTATGGCTTCAGGCACAGCTGGATCCAGGGGCTCAAAACAATGCCAGCCAGTCTCTGTGGTCCTTTCTATAGCTCAGCTTACTTCCCCTTATGCTCTGGCTTTGTTCTCAAGCAGAGTTTCTTCCTCTGGTATGAGATACAACGAATGACAACCCTAAGCTTATCCCTCAACAACTCCATATGGAAAAGGAGGAGGGACCTCCTTTCTCCGTTTCAGCATCCGTATTATACATTTCATGGAGAGAGTCACATAACCAAACCCAAGTGATGCACTGATGCACATGATGCGTCATTACCAGGGCGTGGAGAATTCTCGTTTGCCAGCCAGAGGCCTCTGCTCACCTCGACTGACAGACTGACCCAGACCCTGTGCAGTTGGAGAGTCCCCTCAAAGGAGGGGATGCTGGCAAACTCAAGTGCCTACTGTCACCCAAGAGGGAGAGTGGCTACTCACATATAGAGGGCTATCTCTAGAGGGAAATGGACAAAGCAGAAACGGTCAAAAGCTTCATATCACAGTTCCATCAGCTCCAGGAGTCAGAATTTGCATACAAATATATTACTTTTCAAGATATGTAGACATGATATACACACTACTATATATAAAATAGATAACCAACAGGGACCTACTGTATAGCACAGGGTACTATAGTCAATATTTGCAATAACTTGTAAGGGAAAAGAATCTGAAAAAGTTATGTGTGTATATATATATATACATATACATATATATATATATATATATAAATCACTTTGCTGTACACCTGAAACTAACACAACATTGTAAATTAACTAAAAAAAAAAGAAAACTAAAAAAAAATGTAGACATAGGGTTGCTTCATACTCACATTGTATTTACCTCCTTCATTCTGAGATGTTTACCCGCTTCCATTCCCTCCTCACCAGACTATGTACCTGTGTGTGCGCCCAGCCTGCAGGAGGCTTGTATAATGTCTGCTGCAGGAAACTGAAACCAGAGAGTCAAGGTTTTTATTTGCATCTCTACTTAAATAAGTAGAATATTTCAGAGTAAGATGGGCCAGGCAGCGCTGCGAGATTTTGTCGTTCTGTAGTCAGATGAAACAGTATGAAAAATACTGAATTTAGTTTAACCATGCAGGTTGTCATGTTGCTGATAAACTTTACTCATGCAATAAAAGGAAAACCACCATATTTCACATAAAAAAAAAAAAAAAGATGTGGGTTACTGTTATCTAATGTCTGTTTTCAGTAAGTTTTGAATACAAGGAATTGCTTAAAAGTGAAATTTGCTTTAGGGAACCCCTTCTTTATACAGTAAGGATAAACCTCCTGTTTCTAAAATGAAATATTTTCATTTTTCTTTTAAAACGATGGTAATTTATTGAATGAAGTAGCACATTAATTTCTGGAAATTAAATAGCTCTCCCTGTAAATGTGGCGAATTTGCTTATAAATAAACTCTCAGGGGTGTTTCAGCCTTGATTCTGGCTTAGGAATGGGAAAGTCCTCAGTTCTTTTCCTCTCTAGTGCCACAGGGGAGCGTCTGGCTGACCTGGCTTCATCTGAGGTGGCATCTGCCTCATTAATATATATATATTTTTTGTCAAATATGTTACACCCAGAATGATTCTGACTTTCCCTCTTACCTGTGAAATGGATTTTCCTCCAGTGGCCAACTGTGATGTTTTGCTCATTTCACTTCGGGTGAAATCCTGATGCCTATGATTGCAGGCACAAAGTCTCATCATTTTCAGTGGGGATCCAGACTGTTTCAAGTTATCAGGAAAGTGCTCTTTTCTCGGAGACTTCTGGTGTGTGTTTTAATGACATTCTCCCCAGGCCTTCCTCCCGTACCCCATGCTCACTCCCTGCCCTCACAATCTTTATTAAGGAAAGAGAATGAATCCTAGGTTTGTCTTTTTGAGAGTGTATAGTTGAAATATTCAGATCTGGTAGATCTCTAAAAATACATATGGCTCTAGCTCCAATTCTCGAGTAGGAGATGAGAGTACGTGCTGGCCAGTGCATCCTTCTGGGCGTAATGGCACCAAACACAAGGGGGTTTTTATGCTTTTAGTCTGTGTCTCAGTTTAAATGAAATGAATGGAATTGGGCTGTCAATTTGTGTCTTTGTGGCTATGATATGTAGACTTTTTGGAAACACCTTAAAATAAGGAGGTGCCGGTGAGAGTTGTGGGGCAATAACTTAAAAGAACAGACTAGCCACACTGCAGAAATCAGCAGTGAGATGCATCTTTACCCAACAAAGATGGAGTGCAAAACATAGGAACGAGAGTCAGAGTGACCAGAAGTAACAGATTCAAGGGAAATTTCCGGTACAAACCATGGAACTGTCTTTAAGAATGCATGGTATGACAGCTGCTACTTACATTCATATTTATTGTAATAATAATAATCATAATAGTTGGCTAACATATATTGAGGGTTTACTACATATAGTAGGACGTACTTTCCTAAATACTTTCATGTGTTTTGTTTACATCCTCATAGCTACCCATGATGTAGGTAGTAAAATGATCCCCACTGGACCAATAATGAAATGGATGCTCATGCTGTCCAAGTTCTAACAGCCAAGATTTGGTCCCAGGCTATCAAATTCCAGACACGGGCAATTCATGCACCTTCACATCTTGAATAAGAGCTTGCATTATATACGTATGTTTACAACAATTTTGTCCCAGTGTTTATTTTAAAATATATGTAATTTGAGAGACAACTAAATGGGCACTTGAAATTCTGGGCTTTGTTCTTGAGCTTTTAAATGACAGTGTAGGAATCCCATTTCCAGCAGTGGCCAACTAGCTTATTTCAGACCATCCTTCATGTAGGACAACTAGATAATCTGGTAGGGGCGAGGGATATCGGTTTCAAAGCACTGGGGTTTGTAAGGCAGAGAGAATTTGTGGGGCTAATATTCCAGGGAGAGGGCGGCCCCCAAAAATGGGCCCAGCGTTTGGTGCAACTTTTCCCATCCAGGCATTTGCTGAATCAGAAGTGTCACCTGGGAAGCTGGAAAGTGGACCAGAGCTTGTGGAAGACAAATGAAGCTTTGGAGTCCCATCCTGCCAAGGAGGAGGAGCCCTGGTAGACAGCTGATGCTCTCAGTGGGGACCCCAAAGCCTTCACCGAAGGAACAAGAGTGAACCTGAGAGAGATCAGTTCTCATAGAAGCTCTGGAATAAAGTAATTTGTTCCTAACGCATCTGTCTTCCACAAGAAAAAAAAAATCCTCCTTGGAGGAAGATAACATCAACTGGAGCCTTGAATTTTCTCTATAATTTTTCATTTACAGTGTTTAAAAAACAATTAAAAAAAACAGGTATCCCCAAACATAGGATTTAACTAAAAATCAATAGGACAAGGAGCATAAAAATAGAAACCGTTAAGTGATCCAGATATTGGAGTTATTTAACTTTAACGTAACATTAATCAAAGGACTTTAATATAACAGTGATTGAAATATTGAGGGAATAATTAAATGACAAGATGGGAAATTTTCAGGGAACTGATTCTATTTAAAAAAATCAAATAGAAATTCTAGAATGACAATCTGTATTAATGTAAGTTAAAAAAAGAAAACCCAGTGAGTTGGTTTAACAGAAAATTTTACACAGCTGAAAGGAGAATTACCCAAATTTGGAAAGAAAAAATATTTAGTTTGAAGTTCAGGGAGGAAAAAAAAAGAATGAAAAACAGACAAGACATAAGTAAGTGAAAGGTCTAGCATGTATAATTGGAGCCCCAGAAAGAAAGAAGACAGATAAAGGGGCAGAAGTAATATTTGAGGAGATAATGACAGAAGTGTTTTCAAGATTGACAACATCAAGCCACAAATGTAAAGAAAGATTAGGAACCTAAATAGAGTAAATGCAAAGGGAATTTAAGCACACTGTAGTCAAACTGCTAAAAACCAAAGACCCGAAAAAGTCTTAGAAACAGCCAGAGAAGAAGGACAAGTCACCTTCATAGGAACAGCAGTAAGACTGAGAGCTCCCTCCCAACAGAAATGACAAAAGCTAAAAGCCAGTGGATTGACATCCTCAAAGTACTAAGAGAAAGTATTTACCAACTCAGAGTTCTACTTCCAATGACGATGAAACAAAATTACTTTTATCCAAAAAGATGAGGAAATTAATTACCAGCCCAATTGTGCTAAAGGAATACTAAAGGGGGTTCTTTAAGCAAAAGAAAAATGACCCTAGATAAAGAATGAAGGTGCAAGAAGCAATTAGGATTAATGACAAGGGCAACTCTAAATAAAAACCAACTGTGAGAACCAAAAATAATAGTAGCTTTTGGGGTCTCACATAGAGATTTAAAATGCATGAGAGTAACAGCACATAAGTCAGGAACAATAAAATTGAATTAGAAGTATTTTAAATTTCTGGAGCTTTGGGATAAGTGGTGTAAGTACAATCGATACTGAACTTCAGTAGTTCAGGAAGCCACATTGTACTCTCTGGGGTGATCATGAAAAGAAGAGAGAAAGAATGTGTGAATAACAAGCTACTGGCATAGAAATTCAAATAATAAAAACACTTAATCTGTAAGGGGGCAAGAAGGGGAGAAAAAGGAACAGGTGGCTTATTAGGAAGTTTAAACCCAAATATAGCTAAAATTATACTAAATGTGCATGAGGTAGATCTCCACTTCCAAGGCAGAGATTGTCAGATTGGATAAAAAGGACAGGAAAACAGTTCTACTGCTTACAAGGGGCATGTCTTAAATATAGAGAGAAAGGGTAAAAATAAAATGTTGCATCCCCTAAAC
This sequence comes from Balaenoptera acutorostrata, assembly GCF_949987535.1. Taxonomy (NCBI): domain Eukaryota; kingdom Metazoa; phylum Chordata; class Mammalia; order Artiodactyla; family Balaenopteridae; genus Balaenoptera; species Balaenoptera acutorostrata. The sequence continues at coordinate 61,462,502 of NC_080076.1, forward strand.
CTAAGAAAAGCTAGCATATTAGACCGAAATCAGAAAAAGTTGACTTAAGGCAAGAGGCATTAGTAGCAAGAGGAAACTTTACACTGGTAAAAGATTCAAGGTAACAGAAAAATAGAACCCTTTAAAATGTCATCTACCTAATGGCAAACTTCAACATTTTAAAAAGACAGCATATTACCTAATATTCCGGCGGCTTGACTGCAAAGAATAGAATTTGCCAAAGGCACAACAGATAGCTGTCAGGGCATTGGGAAAATCCTGATAATAGCTCCATCTATACGTAGCTTTCAAATTCAGCCCGAGTCACTCCTTTCCACAGTTCCTTTCAAAGGAAATGGATGTCTTCTGTCATCTCAGCTGTATAGTTGATGGCGTGTAAGGGAGGGCTCAATGTGAGGTTGGAGAGAAAAGACTTGGTCGGCCTTCCCAGGGGCTGAAGTTGGTGATGTGTGGGCCACACCTGGGAGCTTCAGATAAAGTCCAGAATTGGTAGTAAGGCTGCTTCCTTTTGTGCCATTAGTGGAAGTCTTACCAGAAATACATGGACTCCAGAAGTAGCCGGTAAAGAGAAAGCATCCAAGAAGGGTGAAAAGCCCAGCTTCCCTCGTTTTTTGGTATCTCACCCAGTGCATCGAAAATGTGAGCAACTAGAAAATCCGCACTGGGTTTCTGAATCTCTTCTTTCTTCTGTTTCCCATATTCCTGTTATTCTTTGTCTAATGAAAGCATCTCCATTGACTAGATGTGATGAAGACATGTATTTGCCTTTGGGAGGTAAATATAGAGCTTGAAAAAAAAAAAAGTATTCTTGAAAGAGCTTAAAATAATATTCTTTACCAAGCCAATTCTCATTAGAACTGCTGTTGTCCACCAAGATAAACAGCTTCAATCAGGGAGCAGTTTTTTCTAATCAGGTTGATAGTTTTGAACTTCAATGAAAACTGATTTTGTAAATTGTTAGCTGGTGGGATTACGTTTTCAGTCTGGTTGTCTTTTTATTCAAAGAAGCCTAGCTAATGAGAGCAGGTGTTGGAGGGAAAATGAACCATAAAATTATCTTTCTCTGTCTGTTGGACCTAGACTGCTGAATTGGCCATTTGTTAGAATGCATTTTAGGATTTCCTCCAGAAGTTCTATAAAACAGAAAATTTCAACAGAAATATTAGTCTTTATATATCATAAGAGAATAAAAGAAAATAATTCCTTTAGCTAAAGGAAATGATGGATACAGTTGCTTGTAAACAAATGGTTGTCTACCTTTTTCTTTTTCATTGTCATTCTTCTTTTACCATGTGACCTCTGGTTTTTATTGCTGAAATATAGGAGAAATAAAAGTGTATTACAAAAAGAATTCTGTGACCTTCCAATTCTGGTCTTATGCTTCTTTTTTCCTCTTTTGGCTAAAGTAGAAATAATGAGGATCTAGTGTGTTACCCCTTTACACTTCTGTGAAGGTTCTCCTTAACATTTGTAAGAATCAAGTGAATTCTCTTTGTAAAATCTTGACAGGTCTTGTCAAAAAAAATTAGTGTGAAAAATGTAATGGAGCCTAATTTTATTTTACTTGAAACTCCATTAAGGATTGCAAGTTTGTAGTATAAGATCCTGGTAACCACTTGACAGTGCAGGTACCAGAACAGAAATATCCTTTTGCTTGCTTCCTATCCTTGAAATACTATTTAAAGATGAATCTAATATCTGGGGGTGTACACACAAGATTGTTAGCATTTGGTCACCTCTGAGCCATGGAATTAAAGGTTTGAGAGAGTGGGAGACTTTTTTATTTTTACTTTTTAAACTTTTTGACATATTAGATTTTTTTACACTGATGTGTTATTTTTGAGGAGGGATTTTTAATGACGTAGAAGTTTCCTGTGTAAACATTATAGTATAAGGAGTATGGAAGAGAAGCTTCTTTTCTTATTGTTTCATGCAGCAGACCAGATTTTTGGTCTTTGTTTGACAGATTTGTTTCTAAGGAAATGATTTTTGATAGTTAACCATTTTACACACATATCCTTGGAGGCGAGGTAGCAACAGCCCCTGGCTTCAGACGTGCAAAGCCCACTCCACAGCCCTCCGCACGTGGGCGCCTGAACAGGGAGCGCAGCCTGGGGCCTCCTGTGTCTGCAGAGCAGAGCCAGGGGCCTCACCCTCAGTGCACACTCAGGCCTGACTCAGGCCCCCAGCAATGAGCTGTGCAGGCCCCAGGTCCCAGCCTGCTGCCCCGCCAGGGACGGAAGCTAACTCACACCCCGTCCACTACTGAACACGTGCCCAGTCCCGGCCGTCCCGTGAGCCTGACCAGAGAGCCCAGGCGACTGCAAAGCCCGCCCTCCAGCCCCACCTGGGGAGGAACCCAGCCAGCCGTCGTCCACCTGTTCCCGGCCGGGGCACAGCCCCCATCCCTGTCCTCTGAGCTCAAACAGATGCCTCCCCCCAGATAAACCCTAACAGCAGGCCCACCTGCCCAAGGGCTTTACCAGCAGACACGCCCAGGAACCCAAGCCCAGCTGACTGGTGAGGAACCGTCTCTGCCAAAGCAAACTGCACAGCCTGGAAGACAAGCCCCACTGCTCAGACGCACAGATTCCAACGTGAGGAACCAAGGATCATGAAAAGCCAGGTAACTATGACACCAGCAAAGGAAATCAATAAAGCTCCAATGGCTGACCCTAAAGAAAGAGTGAATTATGAACTGTCAGACAAAGAATTCAGAATAGTCCTCCAGAGGAAGCTTAATTAACTACAAGAAAACACACACAGACAACTAAATGAAACTAGAAAAACAATGCATGAACAAAACAAGAAGTTCAACAAAGAAATAGCCACCACCAAAACAACCACAACAATAACAAAAAAGCCCTAGAGTTCAAAAATACACTAACCGAACTGAAAAATTCAATAGAGAGTTTCAAGAGTAGAGTGGACCATGCAGAAGAAAGAATCGGCAACCTGGAGGATAGGACACTGGAAATTCCCCAGTCAGAGGAGCAACAGGAAAAAAGGAGGATAAGAGAGAAGAAAGGGGGGGGGGGGAATTATGGGACACAGTGGAAAGAAACAATATTCGCATTATGGAAATTCCAGAAGGAGAAGAGAAAGAGAAAGGGACGGAAAGTGTATCTGAAGCAATAATGGCTGAAAACTTCCCAAATGTGGGGAGAGAAATGGACATCTCAGATCCATTAGGTCCAAAGGTTCCCAAAGAGGTTGAATGCAAATAGCACTACACTGACACATTAAAATTAAATAGTCAAAAGTCAAAGACAAAGAAAGAATTTTAAGAGCAGCAAGAGAAAGGGAGACATCACATACAAGGAAAACCCTGTAAGACTATGAGCCAGTTTCTCAACAGAAACTTTTCAGGCCAGGAGAGAATGGGATGGTTTATACAAACTACTGAAAGAAAATAACTGTCAGCCAAGAGTTCTATACCCGGCAAACCCATCCTTCAGAAACACGGTAGGGATAAAGACCTTCCCAAACGAGAAAAAGCTGAGGGCGTTCATTATAGCCAGACCTGCCTTACAAGAAATGCTAAAGGGAGTTCTTTAAGTAGAAGTAAAAGAATGCTAATTGATATGACAAAAAACATAAAAGGTAGTGTAAATCTCCTTGGTAATGGTAAATATATACCCATTGATTCTGCATTATGTTAAATGGTACATTTAACTTACTACCCTAGTTTAAAAGTAAAAAAAAGAACAAGTTAAAATAACCATAGCTACAATAACCTGTCAGTATTTACCCACTATAAAAAACGTGTCAATTGTAATAGTAATAACCTGAAATGCGATGAGGAGGAGAAGTAAAAGTGTAAAGTTTACCAATTCTATTGAAGTTAAGTTGTTATCAGTTTAAAATGGGGTTTTATAAACTTAAGGTATTTTACGTAAGCCTTATGGTAACCACAAAATTCTGTAGTAATTACACTAAAGAACAAGGTTGAAGAGGTCAAAGCATAGTGATACCAAAAGACATCAAAACACACGCACAAAAGGACAGTACCTGCTGTCCACGACTTGAGAAATCCAACTGCTAAGGTCGTAGAACTCATTAGCCTGTCCAAAAGGGAATCCTCCGCTCAGCCCCTTTCCTCACTTTTTCTCCTTGTCCATCTTACCCCTCTGAAATACTCGGATTTTACAGAAACAAGGTTTACCCAGTATGCAGGGAAGTTATCTGAGATGTACGGTAAAAAGGAATGATTTTATTCGACACGTAAGGATCTGTGATTTGCATCAAATTTGCCCAGGGATGGAAATGCTCCTGAGCATGGGAGAGGCCCACTCCTTACCCTGGACCGGCCACTCTTTACCTTACAGGCCGTCTCCTGCCCTTGATCCTGCCTCTACCATTTCAAAGGAAGTCTGCTGATCGGTGCTCTGAGTTGCCTCCCATTTGAGTCCTTATCCTTGTTATTCTGTGGCACAGGTGGCGAACGCATCGTTTAAAAATTCCTCCTCTGAGAAAGAAGCCGTTTCTCATCTGACTGTCCTCCCTCCCCCACCCCACCAACTACTCCCCCCTGTACTACATCCACAACCTTGCTGTGTCCCGATTCCCTAAAGGATGAGACTACACCCCCTGTGGCCCAAGGCTCTATCCTCTTCAGCTTTGAATCCCAGCCCCTAGCTCCCTGTCTAGACCATGAATAAATGGTTCTGAGTGACTGAATGTACAATTTCTCAGCCTCGCTTGGCTTCCCTGTAAGTTTGTTTGTTTTTTTTTAAACTGGAGGTTTGCAGTTCTGTAAATCCCTTAAAAGAATGTATGCTTTGTGCTTTTAAGTTTCTACTTATAAAGTAAACAGAATAATGATTAAAATGAAACACAGTATATATAGTAATATGAAAACTAAGTGAGGCTACAATTATTCACCGAGGATTTTCACATCTTTAATATTTGAATGCAAGCTGGCTTATAGCAGCACAGACTCACAAGTGACAGCATAATATTTTAAAATATTTATACTTGCACCTAATAAGCATTTGCTATAGCTTATTTTGGATACATTGAAATGAGCCTAAAAACTCTACAAAATATATCCCAAACAAGCCTAAAACCCATCACACTTTGAAGGCTTCTCTTAAATTACCTCCTGTGTTGAGGTGAGGATGGATTCTCCTTCTGAGGATGTGGTCTGTTTCGGTGAATCCAGGAGACAACTGGGCATACAGACCTCAATCCTCTGGTAGACAGAGAGTCTACACAAAAAGGTGTCTACCTTCTACTTGCAACCCTGCACACCCTTTTCCCAGGGGAGGTCGTTGGATGGAGAGTGTTTGGTATTGGGGTGAGTATGTGTGTGAGTGTGTTTGAGCATGTGTGTTTGTGTGTGTGTGTGTGTGTGTGAGAGACAGAGACAGAAACAGAGAGAACCCTCCTATATTCAGGAAGCCAAAATCATGACATAATAGCAGTAACTACCAGGAAAAAAATGTAGACAGGAATTTATAGGTAAATGGTTGATTGAGTACTGGGGAGAAAACCTTTCCTCCAAAATTCTGTCTTATCTAGGTACCTGAAATTCTGTGTTTTTTAAAAACATCTTTAAAATGCCAATGGACTTAAGGGAAGGGGGATCATAGCAAGGCTTGAGCATCTAGAACATGGGTTCTTAATTGTTTTTGTGCCATAGACGCCCTTGGCAGCCTGGTGAACCCTACAGACCCCTTCTCAGAATGATGTCTCTAAATATGTAAAATAAAATCCATTAGATTACAATGGAACCAATTAAATTGAAATGGAGGAATCCATATCTTAAAAAAATATGACATAATAATAACAGTGTCTTTGTAAATCATTGCATGAATAAAGTAGTTAATATAACATGGTAATGTGATATGAACATCTGTGTGATTTTCTGTCTGATGAGAAAGTCAGAAGTACTGCTAACATGATGGTGGTTTGTTGCCTATATTGTATTTGAAGGAAATGCTACATTCAGTTAGAAGGTATTGAAATTCAAGAAGCAATTTTGTTCTCACCCAACTTCGTGAACTCCCTGAATTTTATTCAGGACTCCTACCAGATATTTTTCTAATTTAATTGAAGAAATCTTTAAGTAAATGAATGCAGAGGCATGGAGGTGCAGGGGAAGAGAAGTAAAATGAGGTGAGGGAGGTGGAAGATGAACTTGACACTTCAACTGGACTCCTTCTGCTAAGATCATTAATTTAGTTCCTGTGACACTGAACAGACTAAGAATTGGCAGTTACTCAGTAAATGTGACTAAGTCTGAATAGTTTCACCTTCCTTTGAATCTAAGGGGAAAGTATCCCTCATTCATGAATACATTAATGATTAATTAATTAATTAATACATTCATGCAGAATCAGGATGTCCCCAGTGACAGGCAGGCCTTGGTGTACAGCCTGCCTGGGAAGTTACCTGGCGATTAGGGAGGTGGGCCTATGGCCTAAGTGGGTTAGGTTATCAGAAGTCACTGTAGACACTTTGACCAGAAAAGAATGAAACATGCTCCTACCTTCTTCAGCAAGATTTCTTTTTTAAAAAATTTTTAAAAATTGAAGTATGGTTGATTTACAATGTTGTGTTAATTACTGCTGTACAGCAAAGTGATTCGGTTATACATATGTATACATTCTTTTTTATATATTCTTTTCCATTGTTTATCATAGCATATTGAATATAGTGCTCTGTGCTATATACTAGGACCTTGTTTATTCCTTCAGCAAGATTTCTATGGAAACTGTACAGCTTCCTATAGTCATACTTCTTTCTGTTAGGTTTCGAAGGGGGAGAAGTTTGGCAATAGCATTAGTCATCAGAATTTCACCACCCTTTTACGTAAGTGCTTGCCTTTTCTTTTAAGCATTAAAATGTAATATAAACTATGGGTTTGACTTAATTGTTCTGGGGCTTGGTGGTTTCATGTGGGTAGTGAATGAAAAGGCTGTAAGCTTTTTAGATTGTAAGCTTCCCTAGGTAAGAAATTATCTTTTCTTCCTGAAGTGGCCAGAAGGTGGCAATTATTAAACTGATGGCTTTGTGAGGAGTGCTGATGGCTGCGCATATTCTGATGCAAGTATTCATTGGATGCTTTCTGAGCTTTAAGTACAGCTGACGTTTTTGTTATCCTCCCACTGGTAACATTTCATGGTTACGGATCGAGGATCTCTCTTAGTTGAAATCTCACAGATTCCTAGTAGAAGCTAGGTCCGGCGTCTTCCTGTGGGCTCCAGGTTGGGCCGCAGGCAGGTTAATCTCTGCCACGTGGTCATGAAAGCTAATGGTTCTGTAATGAATGTGCCGCTGAAGTTGAAATCACAGCACAGGCGCGGTCCTCCTCATCCTTCATTGGCAGATGAAGTTGTCCTGGAGAGCTGCATTTCCAAGACGGTTCACAGTTGACCACCGTTAGTACCAGGAATCATTTTCAGCACTTTTACATGAAAATCATTCTGAACTCTCTCAGGCACCCCTCTGCCTTGCTAACATGTTGGTGATAAGCTGAGGGCATCATTAAGAATACAAAGGCTTCCCCACAGACCTGCTGCAGTGGAGTGGTTACGATCTTAACTAACCCCGGCTGCAGAGCTGGCACTTACCCTGGCTTTTATATCTTGTAGCGTCTTTCCTTTTGACAACTCATTTTCCTCATTGTTGCCTGCATGTCTGCTTTAAGGAGTCTCTTCCTTTCTTGTGAATTTTTGAAGGTTCAGAAACCAGATAATATAATTTTTCTATATTTGGTGAGCACAGCCTGTGGGTCATCTGAATAAATGCATGGATTCGATGACGTTTGTGTGGGCTGTTTGGGGTTTTTGTTTTGGTATATTTACACCCTAAGACTTAATTTTTCATGTTGCTGATAGATAACTCACTTCTAAATAGATGATAACCCATCCTCCCATCTCTTCATTTCACTGTCCATCTACAAAATATAAAGTCTGATGGATAATTTTAAATATTAAACCAACTGAATGATTTTTTGGATTTCATTGTATTTTTTATTTTTTTCCTTTTCCATTATGGTTTGGTACAGGGTATTGAATATAGTTCCCTCTGCTATACAGTAGGATCTTGTTGTTTATCCATTCTGTATATAATAGTTTACATCTGCTAATTGCAAACTCCCAATCCATCCTTCCCCCACACCCCCTCCTCCTTGGCAACCATAACCAACCAATTAATTTTTATTTGAAAATATGATAAAACTCATTTAAGATTTTTTTCCTTAACAATTTTTAAGTATTTTTTGCCTTTAGTTCGGTTTTCTCCTCTGGGTGTGGAAGTAATTCTGCCTAATGAAAAGGTTTAAAGATGCTCTGTAAAATGTTCTCCAAAAGAACTGCCTCTCTGGCAATTAACTCCCATGGGGGTAAAGGAGCTTTCAAACCCCTCACAGTAATGGTTAGTTTTAAAGTATCTGACTCGTTTGTGTGCCAGGTGGGAGCTCAACTCCCTGGAAGACCACTTAAGGCAGCAATGCAGCTCTTGAAAGAAGTTTTGTAAAAGCAAAGCACCACGCTGTAAAGAACAAAGCGTTTTAATGTGAACCACGACTCCTTCTGGAAGAGCTCAGCTGCTCTCCTGGAAAGATGTCCTGTGATTCCTGAAACAGCCGTGGAAGCGCTGCTCCTTGTGTGGTCCAATCACACCTCGATTTCAGCTGTTGCCTGCAGGTTAATCCTGCTAACATTCGCACAGTGAATAAAGCAAATCACAAGTATTCCTCCATCTTCCAAGATAAGGATGATCACTATTTGCATTTGTGTGGTGCTTTAAAATGTCCCAGTGATGATATGGTACTGGCACAAAAACAGAAATATAGATCAATGGAACAGGATAGAAAGCCCAGAGATAAACCCACGCACCTATGGTCAACTAATCTATGACAAAGGAGGCAAGAATATACAATGGAGAAAAGACAGTCTCTTCAATAAGTGGTGCTGGGAAAACTGGACAGCTACATGTAAAAGAATGAAATTAGAACACTACCTAACACCCTACACAAAAATAAACTCAAAATGGATTAGAGACCTAAATGTAAGGCTAGACACTATAAAAGTCTTAGCAGAAAACATAGGAAGAACACTCTTTGACATAAATCACAGCAAGATCTTTTATGATCCACCTCCTAGAGTAATGGAAATAAAAACAAAAATAAACAAATGGGACCTAATGCAACTTAAAAGCTTTTGCAAAGCAAAGGAAACTAAAAACAAGATGAAAAGACAACCCTCAGAATGGGAAAAAATATTTGCAAATGAATCAGTGGACAAAGGATTAATCTCCAAAATATATAAACAGCTCATGCAGCTCAATATTAAAAAACAAACAACCCAATCCAAAAATGGGCAGAAGATCTAAATAGACATTTCTCCAAAGAAGACATACAGATGGCCAAGAAGCACATGAAAAGCTGCTCAACATCACTAATTATTAGAGAAATGCAAATCAAAACTACAATGAGGTATTACCTCACACCAGTTAGAATGGGCTTCATCAGAAAATCTACAAACAAATGCTGGAGAGGGTGTGGAGAAAAGGGAACCCTCTTGCACTGTTGGTGGGAATGTAAATTGATACAGCCACTATGGAGAACAGTATGGAGGTTCCCTAAAAAAACTAAAAATAGAAACCCAGCAATCCCACTACTGGGCATATACCCAGAGAAAACCGTAATTCAAAAAGACACATGCAGCCCAATGTTCATTGCAGCACCATTTACAATAGCCAGGTCATGGAAGCAACCTAAATGCCCATCAACAGACAAATGGATAAAGAAGTTGTGGTACATATATACAATGGAATATTACTCAGCCATAAAAAGGAACGAAATTGGGTCATTTGTAGAGACATGGATGGATCTAGAGCCTGTCATACAGAGTGAAGTAAGTCAGAAAGAGAAAAACAACTATCGTATATTAACGCATATATGTGGAACCTAGAAAAATGGTACTGGTGAACCAGTTTGCAGGGCAGAAATAGAGACACAGATGTAGAGAACAAACGTATGAACACCAAGGGGGAAAGTGGTGGGGGGCGGGGGTCGGGGGGTGGTGGTGTGATGAATTGGGAGATTGATATTGACATATATACACTAATATGTATAAAATAGATAACTAATAAGAACCTGCTGTATAAAAAAAGTAAAATAAAAAATTCAAAAAAAAATGTCCCAGTGATGGTCCAGTTGGAGTTCTTAATTTACCCTGACAATAATCCCAAAGTTGCCACTCTTTTCTGCAGTGCTTCTCTACCACTTAGTGATTTGAGTATATCTCAAATAACTTTGCATTCTAATTATTTGATTCTATGGTTGCCTACCCTGTTAGACTTGGAAGTTTCTAAAGGACTGTGTGCAAGTCTTCCTCATGCCCAGGATCAGTGGCCGTTACCTGTAGGGATCTCACCAGTGTTTCCCGACTGAACAAGTGCTGAATCCCTCATCTACTGTCCTTCCACCTCTGGTCTGGCTAACCGCTCACCCTGGGAGATGCCCTTCCTCTAAAGAGCGGTGACGGAGTCCAAGCTCGTACTGCTCGCCACACAACAGGCCAATAAATCGAGAGGCGAGGTGTTAAGGCAAGGCATAGGGACTTTATTCAGAAAGCCAGCAGACCAAGAAGATGGCAGATTAGTGTCCCACTGAACTATCTTCCCCGAGTTAGAGTTCAGGCTTCTTTTATACTGAAAGGGGAAGGAGTGTGGCTGGTTGTAAACTTCTTGGTGCCTGCCAGACCCCGGAGGGGATGTGATAATCCTCTGTTCTTGCAGCTGTCCAGGTAGGTCTGGTTATGATGTTCCTGTAAACCTCCAACAAGAGGCAGAGCCTTGAGAAAGGGCGACTATGTCTATTTCTGGCTATAGGTAACATTCTTTGATGAGACAGAGGTGCAGAGCCGGCATGAATAAGCACAGGCAACAGAGCACAAGGGTTAGAGCTAAAGGAAGAGATCCAATATGGAGTCAGGTTTGCTCTTCTCTGTTGCAAAGCCATCACTAACACCCACCTCCTCCAGCTGGCTCTAGTGCTCCTTTTCTGTGTGCTCTAATGACTGCTGGTTGGAATAGCTCTATCACTGCTCACACCTTTGCAATATAATTATTCTCCTGCCCCACTAGAATTAAGAATGGGGCTTGAGTCTTACTCAACTTTGAATCAGTGGTGCCTACTACAGTGCCTGGCACACAGTAGTTGCTCAATACATGTTTATAAATTTAAGGAGTGGAAAAAGATAAGGTTGGAATTGTAGACTGGTGAGACTTTAAATGCCTTGCTCGGAAATTTGGAATGTATTGTGGAGGTACTTGTGAAATACCTCAAGTTCGCTCTTTCTTCCTAGTGTGTTAATTCTATACATGAAAAAGAGAAAAAATTAAAGAAAAACTGTTGCTACCAGTAAGAGATATAAAGTGATTTTAAATATATCCATTGCCATTTCTTTATTTCTGATGCATTCAGGCTGTTAATTCAACAGCTAATCTAGTGCCCACCATATGCCAGCTAATATGCAAGGTTGGGGATATAGAAGTACAAAATTTACTATTTTGCTTTTCGTCAGGTAAAATTCAATTGTCAGTGTAATATAGAATCACTGTTCTTCTGCATCACTTGGGCTCAGAATTATATTGGACACCATCACCTCCTCAGCCTCTCAGCATCCATTCAGACATAAGTTCCTTTGACTGTAACTCAAAATGTCCCTTTTATCTTTCCGTACTTCTGTAGTATCACCACTGCCCTAGCTTGGTCTACTGTCATTGGTCTGCTCTTCCTTCTATGTCCCCTGTGCACGATAAACAGTTATATTATTGTTCACTTATATTCATGTTGCTTTGTAACTCTATCCGGTATGTTTATGTGCCCATGGTCTGTTTCTCCATCTGGATTAAGAGCAATGCCTTGTATAAGTTATTCACAAAAATGTTGGCTAAATGAGAGGGAAATTAGTCTTGAATAAAAATACCTAAGATAATCAGTACTTTTAACTCTTCTACATTTCTTCCCATTTCATTGCCAGCAGCCATGAATGGATTCTTTGTACAATAATGAATGTTAGGAATGATTCTCGTGGTGACTCTTGGCAGAACAGGTCAGTGGAGGACTCTTTCTGAGGAAGAAGACGCAGTGCACTAAGCACCGTTGACGGCCTCTATGACACATGACAACTGTGTCTGACCCCCAGACTCTTTTAGCACTTAGCAGATAGTATTTGTCTTCTCTAGGCTTGTGTAAGCTAAGGAAATTGGACATCTGCTTTGAATAATATGACCTTAAATCACATTTTTAAGTAAAGCCACATGGTTGTTATTATATCATTTTATTGCATTAGGAAGCAACCAGAACAAACAATATCCTCTGGGCTTCTGAAGAGATGCAGGGGCTGATCTAATTGTTTGTACGATATTAAATGTCTTATTTAAAATTCGTATTTTCCAGTGAACCTTGGTAGTTTTTAAAGAAATAGATTTTATTCACATCTCTTTATTTTGCATTTGGTCACTAACTCTTGTTTACTTAAGAAAAAAATAATAAAACTAATTTTGGCTCCGTACTTTCATCTTAAACATGGTGGGTTTTAATTTTGCTTTTAAATAAGAGAATGGCTCATGTGATTTGAGAATCGACTAATTTTATTTTTTAAGAGTTACAATTCAAAGCTGAAGATGACCCTAATACCTTCTAGTGCATTTTTTGTTCCCCTAATTTTAATTTTCTCCAAAGAGCATATGCCACAAATATTTTGCTATCTGACTCTGTGACATGCTATGAAACTTGGATTATCTGTTGGGCTAAAGCATTGGCCCTAGAATCATACTAACTGGGTTAAAATCCTGGTTTCCTGTGTGACCTTGGGGAAGATTTTTAACCCTTCTGAATATGAAATGATACTAGTACTCCCCCCACCCATCTGTTATTGAGGGGATCAAGTAAAAGAATGGATATAAAGCGCTTAGCAGAGTGAGGGGCACATAGCAAGTACTCAGTAAATATTCAGTAATACCACCAATAGCAATGGCAATAATAATAAACAGAGGAAGCCATGGTGATTGTCTGTGTTTGGAGCAGAGAAGGCCAAGAGGCAGCTTCCTGTGGGCTCAACCCCACTTTCACGTTAGCCAGCCTGCTCATGTTGACCCTGTGACAGGACCACTCTATGTAACACTGGCCATTATCATTAATAAATAAAAAATGACTATTTTCATGTCTGGAGCGTTGTTTAGTATTTATATCCCATAAATCAAAACACTGGAGACTTAGAAATGCATATGCCTTTCGGTGCCCTGACTCATAGGGCTCTATTCTATGGAAAAACAGTGTGTTCACATGGATTTCATTGGAATATACATGGTAGCAGCAGCAGGTTGAAAAGGTTGAGCTGGGTCTGTATGTCTCTATTGGCCTCAAGAGTTATCCATGTTATATTACTGGTTAAGGGACAAAACAAGCTCCAGAGGAAAGTGTCAGGTTATTATTCTTTGAAAAACATAGGAAAAGGCTAAAAAAAATCATATATGTTTGTATGTATATAAAGAAGGATTTTGAAGGAAATACACTATTACTTTAGTGGGATAGGTTTGTGGATATCTGAGTGAGAAATGGTTAATTTTCCCTTTGAAATCCTTCATTTTTTGGCTTTTTATAATGGTATGTGTTACTTTTATTATTTCAAAAAAGTAAAGGAAGAAGTTAAAGCACAGGAAAAGTAAGAACTAGGTCTCTATGTAAAAGAAAAAAGTCTGCAGGGATATTTAAAATGTGGTTATCTATTAATTTGCTAATATACAGATTTTTCCCTGGGATTTTCCCAAGTACACAGTTATCTCTCCTGTAAGCAGAGCAGTTCATCATCAAGTGAGTACATTTTGAAAAGAGCTTAATAAAAATGAATAATTTAATATGGTTAGAATTTAAGCTATATTCAATTGACTTAAAAGGGAAAATAAAATATGCTGGAAACAGGAAAAAAAAAACCCCACCTCTTTAGAACTCTGTGAAAGATGAGAGAGAGAGATGTTTGAAAACCTTAGGTCTTAACAGAAATGTAAAAATTTATACTGTATTCTGAAGGACAAAAACAACTAAAAGCTAAATAGTGGAACTCCTATAAAAGTAATTTTCCACCCAACCAAGCTCAGAGATACAGTGATAGAATAATATATCTGAATTTGTTTCTAGATCACCTAACTAATAAACTAACTCAAGATGTACTAGATTGAACTATTTTAATTAAACTACAGTTCCTACTGGTTGGAAATACTGAGAGAGAAAACCAAAAGCTTCTTTCTGAAATTTTTCGTGAATGATAATTGAAATATCTAACAATGGGTAAATTATTCAACATGTTATGTTATATCCAAGGATATCATGGGTATAAACAGAACATTTTTGGTAACATGCACCATTCTTGTTGAAAATCTGAATGAGCTTTACATCTTTACTTTTTTTTCATTAATTTTGTTTGCAAAATCTGTTCTCTCTCTCCTTGTGTATGTGAATGTGTGTATATATGTATACTATGTGTGTGTATGTGTGATTCACAAACATCATATTGATGTAAACTCATTCTTAAGTGATTTTTTAAAAATTAGTTTAGATTAAATTAGATTTTCAAATTTATTATCCTTTTTTGAATCACACGTCCAACATGTTCTCAGAAAGACGTATTCATTTTCTATAATGCATTTTCAATGATGTAACATGATCCAAAATTCAGCCCATTTAGATATTGTTAGCTTAAAAATTGTTTTTATTATATGAAACTCTAATTATGAAAATGTTCAAAATCCAGATTCAACCAAAAATGGCTAAATTTTGCTATGTAACACAGTGTCCCCAAAGTTGGTGTCTTCAAGCAGTACCTGTAGCTGTCAGTTCTGTGGGTCAGCAGTTTGGGCCGGACTCAGCTGAGTGGCTCTGTGATCTGGGTCGTGCGGGGCTGTCTTGGCTGGGCTCCCTGCATCAGTGGTCAGCTGTAGGTCAGGGTCAGCTGGGGCCTGGCTGGGACAGCTCAGCTCTGCTTCCCAGGGTCCCTGTCCTCCAGCAGGTGGCCTGGACCTTTTCACCTGGTAGTGAACAAGTCTTCTTCTTCTCTGGTAGCCTCAGGTTTATTTATCATAATTAGCCTTTATTTCTTTATAGACACCTATCGTGTGTATATATAGTATCTAGACTTAAGAGGGTATAATGTTCTTCCTAAAGTGATCTAACTAATGTGCCACATGCTTCATACTGAGAGGCAGCTTGGTATCCTGCTGAAAAGCACAGACTCTGAGACAGTTTGCCTGGGGGTCATATCTCATCTCTACCACTAACTAGCTGAATGACCTTGGACAAGTTCCTTAACCTCTCTACACCCCAGTTTCTCGTCTTCTGTAAGAGTTAAAAGAGTTAATATAAGTAAAGCATTTAGAAGAATGCCTGGTATATTATATATATATATATATATATATATATATATATATATATATATATATATATATATATATATTTATGTAATATGTTAGCTATTATTACTCATCATTAATAGTCAATATATTTACCTATTTATCTGAAAATTCTTAACACTTCATTTTGTAAACACAACTAACAGCTTTCACAATCACCATTAATTATTGTAGCATTTTTTCCCTTGCAGTAAAAAATGTACATTTATAATTCAATGGATTTGGTAAAATTTCAACTCAGATTTTTCATTCCGAGTTACATCTAGAATGATTATGCGTATCTGAAAATTAATGTTTGGATCTTGGAAAGAAATCTGAATGGCATACCTGGTTAATATTTCTGACCTTGTTAAGCTGAATAGACAAGGATGATGTAGTCTATATAATCACATGATCATTGACACTCATGACTACAGGAGGGCCAGAAATTACCTTGAAGTAGGCATTCAGCTATTCCATCTCCCTAAGCTAAAACCAGATACATTTGGATAAAAACCGGGGCCGAGGCCAGACTTTGGCACATGGCTATTCTGTACCAGGCACTCCTCTAAGAAGCGTTCTAAGTGAATCATCTCATTCAGTTCACTGAACACCCTCTTTGAAACGGGCACAATTTTATCCCCACTTCCTAGTTTAGGAGACTGAGGCAGAGTGACGTTAGCTAACTCTCTCAGTGACATCCAATAAGTGACTGAATCAGGATCCAAATCCAGGCTGTCTGGTTGCAGAGCCCCAGCCCTTTCCACCAAGGTCAAGGCGCCCTGTGTCCTATCCCGCACCAGGAGTCCTGGTCCACGTAGCCCTCAGAACCTCTTTCAAAGTAGGCACTCTTCTTATTTCTAGATAAGTCTACTCAGGATTCTCCCCAGCCTGCTCTAGAAGGGCAAAGAGCATGACTCTATGTCTTTACAATAGGAATGCTGTAAAAATCACTGTGCTTCCTTCCTGATCACGTGCAGGAGCTTCACCAGAACCTCACACATGTTTGGCTTTGAAATTTTTACGTATTTAAGAAATTTACTCATGTTTAAAATCATACCCCACATTTGCTCTAACTTAAATGTCTTGATTTCGTGGTGAGAATGAATATTTTCCCAGGCATTTCTTCTCTAATTGTATTTCTGCTAATATGAATTGCCTCTTCATATCGTTTGCTAATTATTTATCGGTGTCTTAATGCTTTTTCTGATTAATTATCCAACAGATTCCTTAAATTCCAGACTGTTCTGATCACTCATAAATTTGATGGTGTATCATCAGTGTAATGCGGAGACCAGATTAATTTCCTTGACTGACTAACCTTGTTAAATTTTGATAATTCCTCCTTTCTGCCCTATGATCCCACGAATGCCTGCTGGGCTCTGCCTTCTGACCCCAGCCAGGCTAATGAAACATCTCATGCAAAATCTTTTGCTTCCTCTTCAGGAATATGGGGAGCTCCCATCTGGGGATGTTAACAGAACCCTTGGAGTTTCTTGGAGAACGAATTTTTTTATGGCAAAGAGTGACTCCTTAAGCTGAAAATGTCAAATATGATGCACTTTTAAAATATTTCGGTTTGGTTCATATTTCATAAAGAAGCTTACTGTGTAATGCCTTCTTAAAATCTTTTTTTCTTTGTTTTATTTTGGTTTTTTGTTTGTAATGTCTTCTAGAAACAAGACATAGTTTAGTTGGTAGGCAGACTATCACCAGACACACGTGCAAAAAAAAAAAAAATCTCTAAATTAACAGTAGCTTAGGGAAAAAATAAGCAGAAGCTTATATTGTGATGGCTTGTGTCATTTGAGACTTAGAACAAAAATGAACTCTTTTCTAAAGCCGTCAATTGATAAAAAGCCTGACTTACATGGGAAATTAAGCAGCCTCTTGAGAACATTCTAACCAGGCTACCTGTCACTTCCCCATCCTCGTACCTGGGGCTCATTTGCTGAGATACGGTCATTAGCGTCGTCAGACCAGGCTACCTGTCACTTCCCCATCCTCGTACCTGGGGCTCATTTGCTGAGATACGGTCATTAGCGTCGTCAGATAGTTAAAACGTGTTTGCTTTACTCTGTGTTTGTTCTTTACTTACAAATTATAAAGCACACAGCTACTATTTTCCAGCTAAGTCATTAAAGTGGTTTGTCTAGATGACACACTAGAATACAAGTGAGTTCTCCTTAAAGCATCACTTTTCTTATGGAAGGAGAGACATTACTTCTCTCAATGGAACCCCCAGGGTTTCTTCTGTTTTCCAGAAACCTCTTCCTTCCTGCTTTGTCTCTCATATGATAACTGTGTCTCAAAACTCTTTTTTTTTTTTAAGAGTTTCTGGTTGACGGTTCTAGGTTGTAAACCCACACATTTTACAGCCACTTCAGGCTGCAGTTATGTAAATGTTGGTGACCTTAATAGATCTGATTTGTTAATCTGTAAATTGTTTTTGTTTCTGTGCTCAATTCAAAATATTTCTAATACGATAGACAGCTTAGCTGTGAGGTTCTTGCTGGAAGAATCGGTCCAAGTTTTGTTGTTTGTAGTTCTCAAAATGCTCAGTACATAATGTATCAGATGAGTCCTGCCATGGCTAAAAATGACTAGTTAAGGCAAATTAATATCTTTTGATCACCTCAGTATTTCTATGAGTAATAAAGAATAAAAATACCCATTCAGTTATCCTATGAATCACTAAATTAACAATTGCATTATCTTTGAGACATTTAATTTAAATGTTCTGAAGCAAGTATTTTATACGCATTTTAGGTGTGAGCTATGCTTATTATTTTTTAAAATTATTTTTTTGTTGACATATAGTTGATTTATAATGTCTCAGGTATACAGCAAAGTGATTCAGTTATACATATATATATGTATTCTTTTTCAGATTCTTTTCTATTGTAGGTTATTATAAGATGTTGAATGTAGTTCCCCAGGCTATACAGTAGGTCCTTATTGATTATCTATTTTATATATAGGAGTGTGTATCTGTTAATCCTAATTTGTCCCTCTCCCCCTTTACCCTTTAGTAACCATAAGTTTGTTTTCTATGTCTGTGAGTCTATTTCTGTTTTGTAAGTAAGTTCATTTGTATCATTTTTTTTTTTTAGATTCCACATATAAGTGATACCGTGATATTTGTCTTTCTCTGTCTGATTTACTTCACTTAGTATGATCATCTCTAGGTCCATCCCTATTGCTGCAAATGGCATTATTCCATGCTTTTTTATGGTTGAGTAATATTCCATTTTATATATTGATATATACCACATCTTCTTTATCCATTCATCTGTCAATGGACATTTAGGTTGCTTCCATGTCCGGGCTATTGTAAATAGTTGAACTATGCTTATTATTAATTTTATAGCACCTAGATTGATGCGGAATTCCCTTGGGAAGCACAGAGTGCCTTTTACTAGCCAGTATGACATGCAAGAAGGCCGGGCCACATGAGTCCCCAGCTTCCCTCCTGCTGAGAGCACGTACTGGACTCTTCAGGAGGGAAGAGATCGTGCAGTTGGAGAGTATAGCTTGAGCTTCCCTGTGGGATGGTGTTGCTTCTTTGCCATCTTACTGTATTTTCACCAGAGTTTTAGGAACATGGCAAAAATCATTGCAACTAACAGATGTTCTTCTAGCTCAGTAATTATTGAGAATCCACAAGGAAGGCAAGAAGAGAGAGGGGAAAAATAGAAAGGGACAGAGGGCATCTGGATGAAGAGAGAATTTTTTTTATTAAAAGTTTTCTTCTCTAGTGGTTGCGAAATACGTATTTCATATTCGTGCTCGGGTGACATTTTCGAAAGGGGCGCAGAAAAGGCCCTTCGAAAAAGGAAGGATGCCTGATGCCTGGTCTGCAGAACAGGACTGTGGCCGTGGAGAAGGAGGTTTCATCAGGCTGGAATGGGTGCTAATAAGTGCTTTTAAAGTGCTGGCGGCACCTCCCCGCAGAGGTTTTGTTCCCTTGGAGCTTTGTTCCCGAGTTCATTTATTTCTCCACAGTCTTCATCTTCCCTATTTCACAAGGTTTCTCATCAGAAAAGACATTGTCTTTAGGACCATCGTTATACTGGCTGAGGGAGCAGGAGGAGGGATATAGTATTTTGGTATTTTGATATTTGAGGGTTAAGATCAAATTTAAAATTACAAATTGAAAAGAAAAAGCTTTCTCACTGAAGAGGCAGAGCACAGGTTAGATCTTCTTAATTTGGGGGTACTGGGGGGCCTTAAAGTGCGGCCTTAAAGCGGTCTTGGGCTATGAAATCAGTTGTGGGTCATATCCAACGTTCATTGACTTATTTATGTTGCAAGATGAAATAGGGTAGAATAGGAAATGTGAGTATAATGCACAGACACACATGGTAAGAAACATAGTGATGCATTTTTTTCATGAGAGTTTTGTCCGAATATGTGTGTGTCTGTGTGTTTGCACACACGTATGCTGCCTTGCAGCATGCTGTCTGTTTGATACAATGAGTTACGGTGAAAATGTTTGAGAAATATTGTTTTTGGGGCGTTACCTCCGGAGCTTGAATGTAAAAAATTCAAAGTCGCCCCAGCTCTATCAGATGCTGTCAGTGGGCCACTTTGGTGAGTTAAGGACTTCTTTGCGTTTCTTCCAGTCTTTACTGTTGGGAGAATTTAATGAGTTGGCCTGAGCACTAACTGCACATCTTACTTCCCTGCATTCTCTATTCCTTAAGAACAGCCCAGGTATATGGTGACCTCCGTGTGCCTTGCCCACCAGCTCTCTTCTTTTCTCCTTGCCTTGAAACCGGTTCTTTTTCAATTCGATTCACCATAGTTGAGTCTGTCTCTTCTCTGTGTGTCCACTTGCGTCCCACTCTTCCTTTTCATTTTCTTGTACCACTTTCTGTCATAGTCAAAGGGCTTAACTTGATGACCGTTATCTCTGGCTTAAGAAGCCAGAGAATTTTTTTCCATTCCTTTCTTTCAGTTTTTCTGTCTCCGTCGTCTTCTTCCACTGTCTAGAAAACATGCCTCTTGAGCACCCGGGGTGCTAAGCCATTGTAACTTTAAGTGCATGCCACTCAGTGGGCTCTGCAGGTCAGAGCTGGTCCCCACATTTTTCCTGGTCCAGGACTGCTATAGAAATTGAGGGCAAGTCTCTAGAAATTTTTATAGGAATTTAACAGAGTAATTTTATGTTTATTTAAGCTAACAAATTTGGGCTTGCATTTTGCATGTCTTTTTATTTCCTTTTTTCTAGAAATCCATGTTCATTGTATTTTACATAAACTCGATCTGAGCTGCAGCAGAAAATTACAAAACTTTTGTCCTTCATCATCAGTGGTTTCAGAGGCACTGCTCTAGATAACTGAATTGTTACAACCGGCGTATCTAATGGGTCAGAGGGAGAATGGATGGCCCTGTAACCCAGATTCTGGATATATGCTAGCAAAGATGGAACTTATAAACTTTTTATGTAGCTTTTGGATCTTAAGTCCGCCGATTTGAAGGCATGGCGGTAGAGGGGAAAATGAAGACAAAACCGCCAAAGGGAGAGAAGAGCCAATGATCTGTGTGCTTTTACTGAAACTAAGAGGCTTAAATAGTGAAACTTGTAATGGTTTTAAACTTCATAAAATGCTGCTTCTCTGTCAGCAAAGGTACTGAATAACACACACAATTCTCTCTTCCTGCTGCATTTGTTGTGTGCACAAAGTTTCTCAAATGCTGGAGGAGAATTCTTGCAGTTTCCTCAGCCTTTAAAAATCTGGAGGCTCTAACACCAATGCAAATTTTAATGATGGGGTAGAAGGAATAGCTAATTATATGTCGTTATTGCCGCCATCACCAGCAGTGATGGGAGATGGCCTCATCAAATGCATTTGCCAATGGATATGATTAAGCTCATTTAATTCACCCAAAGATTCAAGAATACGAACATCACATGTTCTCATAACAGAGTTCTCCTTTTCAGAGAAACCAAATAATGATTCTTAAAGACCTTCCAAGTCTGCCTGTAGAGACGGCCCCTTTTGAAGCCAACTCCATTCCGTGCAGATCTTTCCATTTACCTGCAATGTTATATTCTCTCCGCTTCTGTACTAGGTGACTTAAGGGTGTTTATTATCTGAACAGAAATAGAATTTCAATGTTAATTTGAATTCTGATTTCTTTTATTTATTTGCCCAGTTGGAGTATTTTTTGTAGGGAAAAAAACTGAGGTAAGGATGTATCAAAAAGAGGGACCCGATTACTCTTTGGAAATGCATTTCCTCACAGTCCAAACATTGAACTAGGAGGTGAAAGTTAAATATTCAGCCATACAGGGACATTTAACAAAGCAGACGTAATAGTCTAGAATTGAATAGAAATGCTTTTAATTCTTTAAACATCAGCTATGATGTTGACTTTCCTTCCATAGTAGGTAGGTGATAAATTCGAACAATTAAAAGGCATCTCACCTGCTATCCCTTTAGACAACAACTGGAAATTTACCCCAGGATTCCAAGTTGCTAGACGATGCTAAACATAAATGTTCACACTTTCTTCTGTACATTCAGCATAGGACAGTAGTGCAGCACTGCCAGGAAGTATGAGTGCCGGCTGAAATATCATCTTCTGTACTTCAAACCATGTGATAAGTCCTCATGACCACACACAGAAGTAAAGATCTCCTTCCCAAAGCTTAAATGTAGGGGCAAGATGGATCGAGTTGAAGGTTTTGTAAAGCTTCAGTACTAATGTTCCTCTCCCATAAAGAAAGGGAACTTAAACATTACCATTTTAGGTGAAAAAGGATAGGACCCAGGAGGGTTGTGGACAGGCAGGCAGAAATAAATATATAGAGCTAAATGCTGAAGAATTACAGATAATTTAGAGAAGCAGGGATTAGGAGGTATGAAGCAACATAGTAATCATAATGATAATCACCAATAATTTTTGAACCTGTGCTATATGGCAAACACTGTCCTAAATGCCTGTATATGCATTAATCATTCATTGTGAAGCTACACAGAAATACCAGCTGAGCGACACTTCTCAGGGGACTGTACCCCAGGGAACAGGTGCTCAGTAAAGAGAGACTTTTTCTCTAAATTATAGTGTGCATTAGAGAAAGACAAATACTGTTGATGTCACTTATATGTGGAATCTAAAAAATACAACAGACTAGTGAATATAACAAAAAAGAAGCAGACTCACAGATACAGAAAATAAACTGGTGATTACTGGGGGGAGGGGGAAAGGGGGAAGTGAAAGGAGGGGACGGAATTAAGAGATACAAACTATAAGGTATAAAATAAGCTACAAGGATATATTGTACAATACAGGGAATAGAGCTAATATTTTACAATAACTATAAATGGAGTATAACCTTTAAAAGTTGTGAATCACTCTATTGTACACCTGTAACTTATATAATATTGTACAGCAGCTGTACCTCAGTAAAAAGAATACTGTGTGTTGATGAGCTGCTCATTGCTTTCTGGACTGTTTAGAGGCAGGGCCTTTGCCTGTGACCAAGGGGACAGTCTAGATGGAGCTGCTTCCAGAGGGCAGAACCAGTGAGGTAGGAAGATGGTTCAGGTAGAGCAGGTGTTTCGACCAGCGCCACACACCTGTCCTTGGAAACCCTTTGACTATTGCACAAAACCATGCACCGAAAATGCTAGATCTTGTAAGAAGAATGGAGCTGACTATTCAAAATCTACACAGCTTTGTAGCCAGAGAACCAACGAAACAGTCACAGCCCTAATAAAAACCCTGGCCTCATTAACTTCCGCCTGGCACTTAGAATCCCTGTGAGTCCATCCTTCGCCCTGTGCCTGAGGGCTTCCACATCCTCCTTCTCACCAGAGGGGGCCTCGGAGTCAGTCACTCCCTTCTGATAGAGACCACTCTCTGCCAGCTGAAATATATGATCCGGGTTCATCATCTCCATCAATCAGCGTGCTTTCCTCTCTAAACTCAGGAGGGGAGCAGAAGCTTCACAGCTTCTTCATCTGGTCTTGCAGTTTCCCAGACAGCCTCACAGAGCAGGAAGAGGTATGGCTCTGTAGAGCCACTAAACTTCTTGCTACTTTTGACCCTAAGCGAAGGCCCTTCTGTAGGAGTTTCACCTTTGTCGAAAGGCCATCACGTAGCCCTTTACTGGAGAGAAAATTTGCCTTGATTGCTCTACAACATTAATGTCCTGCAAAAAATTGCACATGGTCCGAAGGGACTCTAGTGTTATATGGATGTCACTCCCCTATTTGCTAATCCTGTTAGCTAATCTGCATTGCAGCAACATGCCTTGTAACAGGATAGACTGTATTCTGGTTCAAAAGGGGGAAAAAAAGGAGAAGGTATAAAAATCAGGATCATTTGAGTGTTTGCAAATTAAAATACCTGAGTTGCACCTTGACCTCAAGATAAAAATTAGTATTTTGTCCTAGAATGAAGCTTAATGAGTAAATATTGAAGGATAGGCTGTGTAGTTGGGGAAAATAGTATTTTAGGGAAACCCAGTGATTTCCCAAACAACTATGGTAGGATGTTACCCGGTTTATACCAACGTGTGAAAAGAGACTCTTCATCCAGTCATCCAAACTAGACTTTCCAGGATGCAGGAAACCTACTTTTGCTCTCCTATGCATATTGCCATATTTACCATCTCTGGTCGCCCAAGTTTAAGTGATGGAAACACTCCAAGAAGTAATATTCTTGGCAGAGTGACAATACTAAAACTTTTGGTGATTCAGAGTTGGCTTCAAGGCCGACTCATGCCTTAGCCCCATCAGGGCATATTCTACATTGCAACTATGTTGCAGATGCCAGAGCCCCAAATGATTGAATGTGGAATAAATACACTTATATTTTACTAAGAGCGACAAAGTATAATTTTTAACTCATGTTATAAACACCAACTGCCCTCTTTCAATTTGTGATGGGGTTGGTCGACCCTGTGTATTTTGAAGAGCTTTTTTTTTCACATTTTGTGGAGCCTAGCTAACCCAAATCACTGCAGTGATATTCTCTTGTCACATAATCCCTCTCTCTGTCCCCAACTCTTTCTTAAATCACATTTGCAGTTCTTCCTTATTACTGAAATACATGTTCCACAATAACCCTTCCCTTGTGGCTTGACTTTCATATTTCCAGGTGCGTAACATTCGTCTCTTGAAAAATTGCTGTATTTTCAGATAGCTCCCATAATTTTCCTTCACTGTCACGAAGGGGTTTGTTTTCTCCATATGTGCTCAAATGGCGCATGAAGAAGTGTGGAGTTATTGGAGTGTAGCAGGATGAGTAATGGGCTGGAAACCCAGAGGCTCCAAGTTCTGATTTCACCACTGACTCATCCTAAAGCCTGGATAAGATGCGTCCTCATCTCTCTGTGACTCAGTTCCTATTTTCCTTACATGGCATTAACACTAGCTGATCTCATGAAGGGGCCCTGAGAGGTAATAGCCAGAAGCAAACATTTTGTAATATTCATCCCTTAACAATAGTCTATTAATTTATAAAGGATATATCTACATTCCTGGTTTTTATTTAGTCCTCCTAATAATTTCCTGGGAAAAGTAGTCTTCTCATTTTGCTGTTTAGGAAATCACAGCTTGTAGATGAGAGAAAATTTCCACACTTTTTCTAAGATTGTGTATGTATCTTTATAGAGATGTGTGGGTGTTTACTAAAATATATATACCCACAAACGAGCATACACACACCTCCTTGAAAATTATGGTTCACAATGAGGGACGTTTTTAAAGGAATACTCAACTGAGGGTAATAGTCTCTTCGTGCCGTAGAAACCATGAGTCCAACCACCCTGAGTAGTATTTTTTTTTATATTTATTTTCCAAATTTAGTTGTACTTCCCCCTCAGAATTTCCATACATTTTTTCCTCTCTGCTAAAGAAGGCTTGTAATGACCTGTTTTCCCGTTCATCTTAGAACATTTTGATTTACCTTTCTTTATGTGATATATAAAATTCATATATTTATTTTAGTTGCTATTTCTGGCGATCTTAGGCATGGGGAAGGTCCAAGTGACCTTTCCCAAGGTCAGGGTATCTGGGAAGCTTGAATCCATCTGGAAACTCTTCAGCACTCATGGGTGGGTTAGTGCCCTGGATGAACAGTTGAAAACAAGGAGCTCACAGAGACTTCTGTGAACGACTGTCCCCCATGGGCACAACCATTGATGGATAAACTCCGCCATCCCCCCATTATGAGAACACCCCTAGTCAAGGAGAAGCCAGTTGTGACAGTAGAGGGGGGATGGGTGCTGAGCTGCAAGAAAATCATGTTATATTGATGACAAGGAGCATCATCGGGCCAATTTTCTAAGATTCCACCAACCAGAACAATCTGTTCCCTTTCTCTAGGTTATATGAGAATCTCAGAGTGTCTGTGATTACTCAGTGGTGGTACCATTGTAGAATAGTGTTGTTTAGAGATGATGGAAAAGTTCAATATCTGTGCAGCCCAGTATGGTAGCAACTGGCCCCATGTGGCTATTGAGTGCTTGAAATGTGGTTCCTGGGGCTGAGGACCTACACTTTCAATATTACAAAACTTTTTTTTTTATCCAGGTGCTGAATTTTTTTTAAATTCATCTTTTTTTTTTATTGATGTCTAGTTGATTTACAGTGTTGTGTTAATTTCTGCTATACAGCAAAGTGGCTCAGTTATCCATATGTATATTCTTTTTCATATTATTTTCCATGATGGTTTATCCCAGGATTTTGAATATAGTTCCCTGTGCTATATAGTAGGACCTTGTTGTTATCCATTCCATATGTAATAATTTTCATCTACCAACCCCAAGTTCCCAGTCCATCCCTCCTCCATATGCTCCAGCAATTCCACTCCTGGGCATATATTTGGACAAAACTATAATTCAAAAACTACATGCACCCCTATGTTCATAGTAGCACTATTCACAATAGCCAAGACATGGAAACAACCTAAATGTCCGTTGACAGATGAATAAAGAAGATGTGATGTATATATAATAATATATTTTATATATATACACACACACACAACACACACACACACTCACACAATGGAATATTACTCAGGCATAAAAAAGAACAAAATAATGGCATTTGAAGCTACATGGATGGACCTAGAGATTATCATACGAAGTGAAGTAAGTGAGAAAGACAAAGACAAATACCATGTGATATCACTTATACGTGGAATCTAAAATATGACTCAATATTATAGAATTTTAATTAATTAAAAAAAAATTCCATGTGGCTAGTGACCACCAGATCGACCAGTGCAGATCTGCAAACCATGCATATACCTATTATTTAGGAAACTAATTGCAGTGACATCAAGGGAATTTGCCATCCCCACTGACCTTGAGAGCACTTTGGGGATGAAAAGGTGTGAAAGAGGTGGGACTTTCAAAGCCAAGGTCAGATGTGTGGAACTGCAGTGTCGACCCATGGAAATGACGGTGACTTTTCAGATATGAGCAGGAAGTAGTGTTTCCGGTTGTGACCGTCCTTTGATTTTCTTTTCGCAGGCTCCTTCATGTTGGTGAACACGTCTGGGAGATCTGAGGGACAGAGAGCCCACCTCCTCTTACCTCAGCTCAAAGAAAATGACACCCACTGCATTGATTTTCACTACTTTGTATCCAGCAAGAGTAATTCTGCTCCCGGGTTACTCAATGTCTACGTGAAGGTCAATAACGGGCCTTTGGGGAACCCTATTTGGAATATATCTGGAGACCCAAACCGTACATGGAACAGGGCAGAGCTGGCCATCAGTACTTTCTGGCCTAACTTTTATCAGGTATGCCCTTTATTTTTCATTTCCTGTTTTGATGCATCCTCTAACTTCTGAAACTATAAATCAGTTTTATATTAGTCTAATCAGAGAATGTATTAGAAGTGTTGGTATTTTTAGACCAAGGTGAGGAAAGCTTATGCTCGTGGATAGGGAGTGTATTGAGGCTTTGTACACTACCTTGAGAAATGAGTAAAATGCACCATTCAAACTTGTTTACGTATATATCTAGTTAAGAAGATAAAAGCAGCCCCCTGCAGCAGGGCAGGAAATGCTGTCTGCAAGGATGTTTTACTTTCTATGTTAAGTAGCCACATCTGGCCCAGGGGGACAGAGCACTTGATGGTAGAAGAAAAAGCCTCTTCTTCCATGAGTGGATCTCAGGAGTCATGGGTCATTAGGAAGTGAGCCCGAGTGGAGGTCAGCTGGTGAGATGCAGGGCCCTGCTCCCACCCCATCAGCAGTGGGAAGAAAATGGCATGTAGACCGAGTCCTTGTCATGGAGGAGCTGCTCTGTGGGATGTTCTGTTGGGACCACATTGCCCACCTGGAGTGGGCACTGAAAGGAAATGAAGGGTGCAGGCCAGAAGCGGTTAGAAAGTGGTACCAAGGAGGTCCCGCTGGTCTGTCCGTCCTCTCGGAGAGGGCCTGTGCCCCAAGAGCATCCCGACTTGGCGTCAAAGGTGGGAAATTAGTGACGGTGGCGTTCTGTGTGCTTTCTCCTTTTGCCCACAGCCTCTTTGAAAATAACTTCACATTAAGAACTCAATTAATTTCAAGCTAAGAGGATGCATTAAGAGAATTGCAGTATTTTGCTTTTCTCTTTCTTAATTCCTTTGGCTCACTCGGAGGCCAACGGGAACATGTATCCAAGATCACCTCTCATGGTTAATTGAGGTGCTTGGCTAGACCCAGGGAGGAAAGACTGAGTCTTCTCAAGGGCTGCTTGTCATCTGAGCAGCATGATCAGCGCCCGGGAACCCACTCTGCAGGCTTGGTGTTTATTAGGGAAGATTTATCAATCCCAGTTCCTCTATCCCTGGATTTGATCATGGGAATAAATGGGCTGTAAATTCTGTGCTTGTTTTATCTTTGTGCCCTCGTACCTGCAACAATTTCTGGTATTTAAACGTCTCTTAAATGGAAATGAAGGGGTAGTAAAAGCTCTGTTAGCACACATGTAAATTGTTAAAATCCTTTTAGAGTGCACTTGGGCAATACATTTTAAAAGTGTTAAATATTTAAATAAGTCTAATTTTAGCAATCTACTGTTAGGAGTTCATCCTAAGGAAATAATGAAAAGTGGTAGCAAACAGTTAGCTACAAGGATATTGACGGCAGTGTATTTATAATAATGAAACACCAGGAGCGGTATTACATTTCTTACAATAGAGGATGAGTTCATCTATGCTACCTCACTACAAAAATTCATTTTGCAACCGTTAACAATAATGTTATGAAAGATCATTTCATGATGTATCTCAGCTTATTTTCTTAAGTGGATACAACTGTATAAAATCGTAAAGCAGTATGTTAAATTCAATTTTAAATTAAATATATGTACTAATATGTATTAATTATACATTAATATGCATTAATAATATTAATATGTATTGATATATTAATAATATTAATATGAATTAATTATATACAAATACATATAATATTACTATGTATTAATTATATATATTATACATATATAATTAAACTATATGGTGAAATAAATATATTAAGAAGTAGTATCTCCCCAGCTAGTGACTTGAATTTTTTCTTTCTGTCATCTGTCATATTCTAAATTTTCCCCAATGTACATGTGCTGTTTTTATGTATAAAACAGAAAAAAAGAGTTAAAAAGTAGTTTTTCTTGCAGAGGGAAAATGCCCTACTTACTGAATATCCTTCTTTTTTATAAATATATTGATAACCAATCAGGGTATAATTCAAAAATATGGCCTTTGGGACAAAGTTTCTTCTTTTGTAGGATTAAAATGGAAGCAAGGGAAGTGGGTTTGGCTAAGGCAGGCTTCATAAGGCTGTGTATGATGGACTAGGCTAAGAGGCTGAGTGTTTTTAGAAACTTCTTTTGGAGGGGACCTTCCCACAGTAGAGAAGGCCTAGCTAGTTCCCCTCTGGAACCTGCACTGGACTCTTCCTTGGTCTCCAGGCATCTAGACAAGATCAGAAGGTCTGTCCTGCTCAACTTTGCCCTGATCTTCTTCTCTTTCCCCTTAGCAATGCCCACCCAAAACCTCTAGGAGTGAGCCCTTGTGGGACTCCACAGCTGCCAGAGCCTGGTGCATTCATTTAGTTTTGACACTGGCTACAATCCAGATCTTAAATTTTTGTTTTGCCTTTGTCTTAGTCAGCTTGAGCTGCTGTGTCAAAAAGAAAAACAAAAGCCTACAGTCTGGGTGGCTTAAACAACAAACCTTTATTTCTCAGCTCTGGAGGCTGAGAAGTCCAAAATAAGGGGCCCTCAGATTCCGTTCTTGTTAAGGGCCCCCTTCCTGGCTTATGGAGGCCCCTTCTGGTCTTCTTGTTGTGTGCTCAGATGACCTCCCCATGTGTGCAGCAGAGAGAGCCCTGGTCTCTCTTCCTCTTCTTATAAGGGCACTAATCCCATTACGGGGGCTCCACCCTCATTGCCTCAGCTAAGCATAATCACCTCTCTGATGCTCCATCTCCCAATTCCATCACCGTGGGCGTTGGGGCTTCAACATATGAATTTGAAGGGGACACAGCACTCAGCCCATAATAGCCTTGAACACACCTGGCTCAGACAGTCAGAACTAAAGGAATGATTTAATTTATCAACAGTCTCAGGAGATCGGCCTTTAAAAGGAATTATCAAACTACAGTTGGCCCTTGAATAGTGTGGCGCTTAAGGGTGCTGACCCCCAACACACACACAGTTGAAAATCCATGTGTAACTTTTGACTCCGCCCAGACCTAACCACTGATAGCTCACCGTTGACCAGAAGCCTCACCGATAACATGAAAAGTCAATTAGCACATATTCTGTGTGTTATGTGTATTATATACTATATTCTTACAGTAAAATAAGCTAAAGAAGAGAAAATGTTATTAAGAAAATCATAAGGAAGAGAAAATACATTTATGGTACTGTACTGTATTTATTGATACATTAACTTTACATCATCTGTTTATAAGATGAATCACCTGTCAGTACCTACATCAACAGTGTCTTATATGAAACAAACACCATAGATGTTATACGTATTACTAACACGAGATAACAATAATGAAAAGATAATGTGAAAAGTAAACTCATGTTTATTTACAGTTGTAACAATTCATGCATCGATAACGAAGAAGCAGCAATGTGTTTGATTTACGGTCACCTCACACAATCCATACAGTTGCTTCTTCGTAGCCTAGCCTATATACCAATGAATGAATTGTTATCAGATTTTTATGGCATACAGTATTATGTCATATTCATAATACAGTATTGGAAACATTGTTACATTAATAAAAACACCTACCTGTTGATGGTAGGCTGATAGTTTCTTCAATCACTAGAGAGAGAGGTGTCAGGTAATGAAATTCTTTGAAAGCAAAGTTATAAAACAATAAGAAAACAAACTGTTATAACCTATAAACCTATAAGATGTTATTAATTTTATATTAAATATCACCCACCTTATGCCTGTGTAAGATGAGACTAGTATCGACATGTATTTCATGCATTCATGACA
Organism: Balaenoptera acutorostrata; assembly: GCF_949987535.1. NCBI lineage: Eukaryota > Metazoa > Chordata > Mammalia > Artiodactyla > Balaenopteridae > Balaenoptera > Balaenoptera acutorostrata. Next base: position 61,493,389 of record NC_080076.1, read on the forward strand.
TACCTTTTTCTCAATTTTTTCGATATATCTGGGCCATGCAGTTGGCGAGTTTTTTCAAATTGTTGCAAATCTCCAAAAATTTTCCAATGTATTTATTGAAAAATCCACATATAAGTAGACCCACAGAGTTCAAGCCCATATTGTTCAAGGGTCAACTGTATATTGAAAATAAGGTGATCCTGTATATCAGACCATTGTCATTGTCAGTGAATTCTTTCTTTCTTGGGCTCTTTTGAATAAAATATTTTGCCTTCCCAATTGTGAGCCTCTGACCCTCACCCCCAAACTCTCCTGCTCCTCACTGTGACCTCTCACATTGCTGAGCAGTACCTGCTTTACCATGTTCAACTAGAATGTAGTTCTCATTATAGCTTTTTGGTTCACTGGGTGATTGATAGTTTCATACTCTGGGTTTAAAGGTGGATTTGCAGAGATTCTTTAAACCAGTGTTGCTAAATGTTTAAGAACCTGGTGATCAAAGTTTGTTAAGCATCTGGATCCACTGAAAATGCATTTGTTCATTTAATTCCCAAGGAGTCTAACCAAGCCTCAGTCTTTCACATTTTACAGGCATAGTTAAGGTTGTACTTCCCTCTTTTCTCCCCTTTATCTGCTGGGCAGTAAACATAGTGAAGTCATTACCCTAAAAGTAACATAAACTATTAGATAAATGGCACTCAGTAGATGATACAAGAGAGATGTCAGCAGGAAATTTCCCAAATGCTGAGATAGACCTTAAAATCACCATGTAAGACTTGAATGATGTTCCCAGTTGGCATGAGAAAAATACATTGTATCAACAGGTGGAGAGGAAGGAAAATACCTACCAATCCTATTTCCACCCTTGGCGCAAGATGTCAGCTGAACTGGAGGTGATCAGAAAAAAAGCTGGAAAAATCAGTTGTCCGTGTTCAGGCAGCACTGCCCTGGATGGGGGCTTCCCCGCTGCAGCCGTGGGGCGAGCACACCCTTACTAAGAAAACGGCTGTCATATAGTGATGTTCGTAAAAACCTGACTTATGCAGGAGCCATCTGCTTTTAAATCAATTTCCCAGACAGATTTCTCCATCAGGAGTTTTGTGCTAGCCTGAGGATGTGCTTCTGCTTTAGGTGACTATTATATTTCTAATTGCAAAATACACAAAATTATTTTTCTGGTATCACGTGTACGTGCATGCCTGTGACATTTTCTTTTATGGACATAGTTCATAAAAGTCAGTATCCAAATGATGCATTCTTAGTATACAGATAGGCTGTTTCTGGGACCAAAAGCTGAGGACAAGATAATAGGACATGGACATTTAAAGGAGGTGATAACACAGCGACTCTGCTTCCCCCAGACATCCCATTAGTATTTAGGCTGCAAGATACATGACAGAGATCTAAAAAATTAATGTAAAGTGAACACATGCTTGAAATACTAGTATATTAAAATATTTTATATTCATATAGTACTTTATAAGATGCTTTTCACACTTTGTAAAGTAGTTTTGATCTAATGAATTAAGATTGATGAATTAAGTCTTAAAAGATTTCATATTACAATATTGCTTGTAAATGAGCGGCATCATACTGTAGTAAAAGAACATATGCTTTGCATCAGACAGAACTGGATTTGAATATGAGCCCTGTTTACTTATAAGCTTGGGCAGCTTAAATTTACTGAGGCTTCCTAATTACGGGACTAAATATAAAGACAGGGCAGGGTGTGAAGATGAATGGAAGAACACATTTTGGATGTGCTGGCCTCTCAATAAATGGTGATAGTTTATGGAGATTCAGATTTGTGGAAAACAGAAAAAAGGGAAGCAGGTAATAGTTGAGTGCTTTCTCCTGCTAAGTCACTCCTTCAGTATGTTTGGTGCGATGGCAGAAGGTATGCAATGAAAAAGGGTTCTGGGAACAAATCCTTCAGTGAAACAGTGGATGAAACGGGATGAACCAAGGGCTTTCCCTCCAGAACATTCTAGCATGTTAGCCCTGGAACTGCTATCGTGGTGCTCTGGGCACTCTGCCTACACTTGGGGAGCAGGTGCTCTGGGGGGGCGGGGAACCGGGAACGGGGGTGCTGGGCTGGGTTCCTTCTGTCTGTCCTGTTCCTGATCCTCCCATGCTTTTGTCAAGAATGTCCATTTCTCCCTCATCTTTGGCTGCAAGATACTGAGTTGATTCTCATCTTGGTCAGAGTCTGAGTCTTGTAAATTGTTGGATTTGGGGAGGTTTTTGGTGCAACCAAACACCACTGCACTATGTACTTTGGATAAACATAGTGGGTTCTCTTGGGCATCTCTTTGTTTTTATAACCTTTCTGCTAACATGACCTAGATTAGCATGTGTAGAGTTTCAAAATGGTTCTTAGCAGAGTAAAGTGTTCTTGCCACTTTATGGAGCTTTCCCAATTTATGGGAAAATAATATTCTACCAGTACACATCACAACGGTAATCTGCATGGAATACAGCTAATTGCAGGTTAATTACTGTTCATTAACACATAAATTGTCAAGTATCTGGTGATTAACATGTATTTAATTACTTAATTAGTGTTTGTTCTAACTGCTGTGACGTAGAACCTGCCCCTCTGCTGGGTGGCAGCATAAGTGCGGGCTACCTGCTTTCACCAGGGCACCTGGGCTGTAACACCTGCTTCCTTTGACTTAGACACTGCCTTTTGCCCTTTTAAGAATAGCATTTTCCTCTCACAAGCACCCTTTTACTTTACTGTGCTGATTAAAAAAATATTTCACTTTGATTCTGTTTCTTCTCCCCTCCTCTCTCCTCTTATCCACCTGCAAGTTTCCGAGGCCTCTGATGGATTCTTCTGGGTTCTTAACCCCACCTGCACCCAGAGACGCCCCTGGAACCCCACACTCACTGCCTTTCTCCCTGCTTTTGGAGATAGTGATTCTGAGTCCTGTTGGAGGCCAGGAGGGCAGTGATCTTTCATACAAATGGTTGCTTTGAAAAGGAAAAAATGCACAGGTGGCCTTGAAATCCCTCCCCCTGGCCCCTCAATAAAGGTGTTATGCCAGGCTGTGGGCAGTGACAAGAGGGATGGGAAGGTAAAGTCAGGGAAGATACTGGCCTTCTGGTTGCATCGAAGGGCCTGGCAGGAAAGGAGGCGTGGATCCGTGCTCTCAATTCTCTGTGCACTGAGCTTATCAAGGGGCCAGCACTTCGGGGAGGCTAAGCCAAGATTTACCCTTTACCCGTCTGCCATCTTTCCTGGTGGATGAGGGGTGAGGGAATCGGAGATACTTGATCTTTCCCACCCCTTCCTATCACACTCCCACCTGGACTCCTGCACGGCAGCCTCGCTTTCTTCGCTGGACCGGCCTTCAGCCCACTTATTTTATTAGAAGGTCACGTAAGCCACGCTGAGCGGCAGCAGCTCGGCAGGCATTTGCTGCCCAGAGACAGTGTTTAAGATCTGCATGGGTGAGTGTTTTCCAAACTGTGTTCCAAGGAAGGTTAAAAGGCACTGGTCAACCAAATGGGAAGAAGCACTGATTTAAGCGAAGTAGAACACATTCTGTACTGCCAGGCCTTTCAGAGCCCGGGAGCGTTTCTGCATCTCCCCGGGTGACACATGGCAGGTGCAGGTGCCTGGCTGGAGCGTGCACACCCGTTTGGCTTTAGCAGAGCCTCTCGAGTCCAGTATTCCCTGGAGCACCTTGGGAAATCCTGATATGTACTGATGGAAAAAGAAAACATTCCCTGACGCCATAAATTCCTTAGCTTATGGTCGTTATTCCAAGTGCGTGACCATTGAATTGCTTCGCACCAAGTACAGACAATCGAATTGCTTCGTCCCTCTAGGAGGACGCGGGGAATTAGATGTGGCAGTGAAATAGAACCCTGTCTCAAGCAGGAAAGCTATTCTAAGCAGGTACTCCTGTCCTCTGCATTTTGTGCTTAAAAAAAGATGAGTTTTAAGAAATCAGTGAGGACATATGAGGCTGTCACTTTACTACAGACTCGGAGCTGCATTTAGGAAGAAGCAGAGGGGGTCACGTGACAGTTTCGTATCTTCGAAGATAATATTTTATATATTTATTTTGAAAAGCTTACCATGTCTCTGGGTTTCCTTCTCAGTTTGTATTTGTTATTTGATGATCAAGGACAAGTCCTTCTTCTGGGTGAACATCTTCCACTTCTCTGTGGTCTGTCACTTCTTGCTTCTGAGCACTTTTCCTTATCACTTTCCTATTTTTTTCCCTCTGCCTTAATTTTCTTACATATCCCATTTTATAGAATGGGCATTTGAGCCATGATTAGAAAAGATTGGAAAAGAACACTACTTCTTTTCAAAAGGGAAAGGGAAAACACAAAAGTGAAGAAAGTTGTGTCATTTATTGGTAGAAAAAATAGATGACATCATTTGAGAATGTCCTAAATGGCAAGACAAAGCACTGATAATTAGCTTCATTGTGAATCTTATCCTTTGAATGCCTTTAACGGAGAGAAAGTAGGTTTTAACTTTACTTTGATAACATGTTCATGGACTTCCCTGGTGACTTCCTGGTTAAGAATCCGCCTGCCAATGCAGGGGACACGGATTCGAGCCCTGGTCCTGGAAGATCCCACATGCCCCAGAGCAACTAAGCCCCTGAGCCACAACTACTGAAGCCCACGCACCTAGAGCCCATGCTCCGCAACAAGAGAAGCCACGGCAATGAGCAGCCCGTGCAATGCAACGAAGAGTAGCCCCTGCTTGCCGTAACTAGAGAAAGCCTGCACGTAGCAACATAGACCTAACACAGCCTAAAATAACAATGCTAAAAAAAAATGTGCATATAAACAAAGGTTTCAGTACTTTGTTCCTGATTTGGTAAGGTCTATCGTTTGTGGTTTTGCTTTGACTCTTCATCATTACAGAAACTTTTCTTTTCCTATGTTTTTGTTTTTTTATTTAACTTATTTGGATAAAAAAAAATCAGTTTTTGTGAATATGATCCACCTTAGCTTTTTTTTTTTTTTATAAATTTATTTATTTATTTATTTTGGCTGTGTTGGGTCTTCGTTTCTGTGCGAGGGCTTTCTCCGGTTGCAGCGAGCGTGGGCCACTCTTCATCGCGGTGCGCGGGCCTCTCACTGTCGCGGCCTCTCCCGTTGCAGAGCACAAGCTCCAGACACGCAGGCTCAGTAGTTGTGACTCACGGGCTTAGTTGCTCCGCGGCATGTGGGATCTTCCCGGACCGGGGCACGAACCCGTGTCCCCTGCATTGGCAGGCGGACTCCCAACCACTGCGCCACCAGGGAAGCCCCACCTTAGCTTTTTATTTAAACCAAAACCAGAAAGGAACTACAAGGCTCTCTGTGGGAGGACAGACAGATGCCATGGAATCCCCCTTGTTCTAGGGGACTGACAGTTTCCACCAGCCCATCTTCTGTGGGGAGTGTTTGTGTTGGTGAGATAACGCCTTTGCTTTGCTTATACGTGGCAAGAAAAGTGGCAGCGTGGAAAGCTAATTTTGCTCCTCACTAAAGCAGGGAGCATCGGAGATGCTGCAGTGTTAAACTTCTTCCCATCTCCCGTTTGGCAGACTCAGATCCAGGATGGATTTCCATGAGCAAACAAAACAGCACTAGTCAGTGGTTTAACCAGTTGCTTCCTACCTGAAAGACAGTGGCTTTTCCCCAAGGCTCCAGAGATGGTGGAGCTGCACCGTCTTGTCTCCTGAGATGTTATTTGTTGAGCGGTTGAAAGAATATGGATTCTCTGTAGTCTACATGTCTTTACATCCCATGGCTGCCAGTAATATCTGGGAACCAAGAGCAAAAATGAGCATTGAGTCCTTCCAATGACCAAGAACTTTGATAGAAGTGGGTCTCGGTGTGAATCCAAACACACGAGTACAGTTTTGTTCTAAACATCACGTTGAGCGCCAAATGAGTAAACACTGGACCGCTGCTTCTGGGGGACATAGGGCATTAGTCCCGTGATGAGAGCCTGTGGTCACAAGCCTTTCATCAACTGATCAACACATAACCTTGGTTTGTGTGTGTTTCTGTAAAGATGCCTTATTTAATGTGTATCATTGATTCTTAACAGTGAACTCGGCCAAGAGTGCTAGGCTTAGGCGTGAAGGAAGCTTATTTAACACACATGTTTTCTCTGTAAGACATATCACAGCCTTCTTGCACTTGGTGATACCAGACACCGTTTCAGCATTGCGCTGGGGGCCATCTTAAATAGCAGCATCGCCAATAAAAGGCACAAAAAGGTGAAAATGTGACACATTTAGACGAAGATAAGGACACTTGTTAGTGGCAGGAGAAGGGAAGCTGGAAGGCAGAGCTTCTCCTTGCCCGGCCTCTGCTGGGATGTGTGTGTCTGGCGACTCCAACCTTTGCCGCTCTGTCGATGTTCACAAGTGACCAAGAATGCTTTGCAGGTATTGATTTTGGGGTTTTGAATAAATTAATGAGTAGACAAATTCACAAATTCAGAATCAGCAAATAGTGAGGATTCATTATATTTTCTGTTAAGCTAAATTTCCCCCACCAAAAAAAAAGTGATGTAAGATTAAATACTGTGTGACGACAAAATTATTCCAGAATACGGTAGTTTGGCTCTGTGATTCCATCATACCCATCCCCCACTTAAGCTTTCAACTTTTCAAATAATCATAGCTTAGATTAGGCTAGAGAGCAAAGGCATTTTTCCTAAAAATGTATGTGTTTGGTAAAAACAAATAAAAACATTTAGCTGTAATCGAGCTAATGCCAAAGGACATTGTGCAGAATGAGATCTGAAAGTCAGGTTGGAATACAAAAGTGTTATAAATTCTCAGTAGTTTAGCTTATTTATAGAGGATTTGCCTTCTAAATGAGCTGGATTTTCTTTCATTTTTTAATTTAATTTTTAAGACAGTGTTTTGAGGTCTATCAAGTAATTCGTGTCTATGGTTTTGTTTTGGTGTATTGCAATTATGCTTTTAAAAATTGGTAATGATACTCCAATGCTACGTGGGCATTTAAAACACCACCCGGATATTAGAGCTGAAACAAATCAAGCCAGGACAGGGCTTTCTCCCTGTCATTGCTAGAGTTCAAGGCTCCCCCAGGAAGTGCAAAGCATATTGTTTTTGGCTGAGACGAGCTACTGCTATTGATGTGTGCTTTCTTGTTACCTAGAGTAATGGCAGCCTGTTGGTGAGCAAAGCAGGAAAGCTTCCTCTTAAAGCAGGAGGCTGGATAGTAAATATTTCAGACTTTTCGGGCCAGATGGTCTCTGTGGCAGCAACTCCACTGTGCTGTGATTGTGTGAGAGTCGCTGTAGACAATCCATAAATGAATAAGCGTGACTGCCTTCCAAGAAAGCTTTATTTTCAGACATGGAAATTTGAATTTCATATACCTTTCATGTATCACAAAATCTTCTTCTTCTTTTGATTTCCTTCTACCAGTGAAAACTTGTAAAAACCATCCTTAGTTTGTGGGCCAGACAGAAACAGAGGTTGGGGCAGATTTGGCCCATTTGCTGACCCTTGTCTTAAAACTGGCATTGTTAAAACTGTGTCATATAACTGTCCCTTGCATCTGTATTTCTAGGTCAAATAGATGATGACTACATTTCTTAGTTCAATCTGGAAGTAAAGAATTTAGAACATATGTACATCTATGCATTAAAAGTCATATATATTTGTGTATGTATACATATGTGTGTGTATGCATGGTTATATATTATATATTTGTGTGTGTATGTGCATATGTATATGTCTATGTATTCTACATATATAGTCTCTCATACCTGCTAGATTAGGCAGTCAGGTAACATGAAAGAAGCCCAGACTTGGAAGTAAAATAGACCTAGAATTATACCCTGATTGCATGACCTCGGAAACATTCCTTAACCTTACTGAGTCTGCCTACTCATCCCTAAAGGGGAGTTAATATTATCTACCTCATATGGTTGACTGAGAAAAATTAGATAATATGTACAAAATGTACCTGGGACATGGATGTATATGATAAATAAATGTGTTTTGAATTATTCATTTTTTTTATAAAGAAAAGATTTGGTGTGTTTCCCTCAGGAGATCCAAGTCTCACGTCTAATGTAGATTTTCAGTATATTCTGTCCTGTTTGATAAAAATAAGCATGGCCACATCCCTAAATCAATTTTCACACCTTTCTTTATTCTCTTTCCGGTGGTGCTGTTGGTGGCCTTATGTTACTGTTTGCTGTGACCTCAATGTTTTTGTCCTTGGATGCAGGCATCTTTAGACATCCCCGTGACTGCCACCCCCATCCCCACCCTGGGCTCTGCATCCCTGTGTTATAATTCCCCTAGAGCAATATCTGTCCTTTCAATAGAGTAGTCCCTTATTTGACAGAAAGAGACAAAACTATTTCTGCTTCTGAAACTTTCTTGGTAGGGGCACTGGCTAGAAAATAGTACAAAATGGAAAACTTGCCAGACAGCAAGAGTTCACGACAAGGAAACCTTTTCAGGGGGTGCTTAAATCTGTTTTTAAGAAACCTATTTAAGATAAGCCTCATCCTTTGAACTGCATGTTTTAACCCTGTTGTTTGTTAGAAAAAAAACAAAGTCGATTTCTTTTTTTTTTTAAATTATTTATTTATTTATTTATTTATGGCTGTGTTGGGTCTTTGTTTCTGTGAGAGGGCTTTCTCTAGTTGCGGCAAGTGGGGGCCACTCTTCATCGCGGTGCGCGGGCCTCTCACTATCGCGGCCTCTCTTGTTGCGGAGCACAGGCTCCAGACGCGCAGGCTCAGTAATTGTGGCTCACGGGCCTAATTGCTCCGCGGCATGTGGGATCTTCCCAGACCAGGGCTCGAACCCGTGTCCCCTGCATTGGCGGGCAGACTCTTAACCACTGCGCCACCAGGGAAGCCCCCAAAGTCGATTTCTTAATGGTCAGGTGGTATGTAAAATCAAGATAGTCGTCAACCTGTGATTGTCCGACAGCACCTAAATTAAGATATCTTCATTTAATCACATTTACTTCAAAGTAGCAAACATTCAGTGCAAATCATACCCACTTTATAGTCGTGGTATGTGTTGAAACATTTATATTCTAAATTATAAACTTGATGAAAAAGCTAACAAAACTTGTACTCATAAGTCCCTTAATTGAAATGAACTTCTAAGAAAGAGCTGGAAAATGACCTTTTAAAAAACGTGCTTCAGTTTTTTGGAAAGAAACATTGAAGTGATTGCTTCAAACTTGCAACAAATTATGCACCTTCTGTTGTTTAAAACCTAAGGTGTCATACTAAGTTTTTATTTATATATTTCATAGAAATCTACATGTCTGTGCATCTGTGTGCAGGTGTATAGACACAGACCCGTAAACATATCTATAAAGATTGTTTTCCTCTTTTTGTCTCTGCAGTTAGCTGTAAGTCAGTGCTGGAACCTGCCAAGTTCAGAAGTTTGCTTCAGAAGTTTCCAGTTAATGGAAAGGGCCAGTCCATTGGTCTCCAGTGTATCTGTAATCAGACTGTCTTTCTTTGCTTCCTGGCGTTCCAGCTGGAAGACTGAGAGCAACAAAGTTTCAGGCGTAAACTTATGTTCACTTCTTTGGTTGTGGCCTCACTGGCGAGCCATCTTGCTGGGGAATTTGGGGAATTGGCTTCTTGCTGAGTCTCGCTGTGTCTCTAGCCTGGCTGAGACGCTGGGTAAGTGCTGCTCAGGCATCTGTGCATTTGCACTTAGCAGGCTGAGAATTGGGCTGGAGGTAGTGTTAGGTGTATCACGGGCATCCTGGCTGGTTAGGTAAGGAGGAGGAGAAGGTGTGTGTGGTCCTACGAGCTCCATGCTGTTCCCATCTGTCATTTGGCTGTTCTTGTCTCCCTTCTGTTCTTTCATTGTGTTCCTTATTTTTTCTCCAACTAAAGCTTAAATTCATAAAGTTGTCTAATTTTTTGATGCCCTCCCCCCCAGAGCATGTAGTAAATATTCTATAAATATTTGGACAATAAGGCTCAGAATCTTTGGGCATGAAACTTTTGAGGGTCCTAAGTTCTCTTAATGTGATGGATGAAAAAACAGATTCAGAGGTTTTAACCTGGCTTTTCTAGTGTCTAATTCCTTACCCCGCTTCCTTTCTCTCTCCTTTTCCATGGTCGGGCCATGGCCTTGAGTTGGATTAAATTAAATATGGTGCATTAAATTTACACGTGTCAACTTTTAAAAACAGATCCACATGAGCATGCTTTATATATGTACGTTATATTCTAAGAGTTAATGCATCCCTTTAAAAATGAGGATTATTCCATTTTTATGAGAAGCTTCAGCCCTTGTAGTTGATAAAGGAAAAAATATAACTTTTGGTAAGAAGAAGGACAAACCTGCTGAGGAAAGGGATCTTCATCTGTTCCGTTCATGATGGACTCCAAGTGCCTGGAGTAGAGAGATGCTTGGTGGAGACGTGAACCGGATGAATGCATGTATAAGAGGGAGGGAAGAAGGCAGGAAAGATGGATGAACTTCTGGGTTTGGCTTTCAAAGTAACCTTTTCATGGCCAGAGTGATGGCGTTCTTGGGCCACTGGTGGCGCTGGGCATCAGTCTGTGCTGTGGCCACTCAGACCAGAGCATCTGGCCGGTTCCTGCTCTGCCTGTAGCTGCTCTTGCCAGGCAGGATATGGCCGTTTCCCGGGAGCCCTGTCTGGAGAGCCCTGGGAAGGCTTTTTCCTCCACTTGTTCTCAATGTCCGTCTGCTTTTTGCCCCTCAGTTGTCCTGTCTCAGTCTTCAGTAGAGAGAGAAACTAGCAAGATCCCATTGCAGGAATATCTGTGCATCTCTTCCTTTCTCTGTATTATCAGTGAAAAAAATGTATATTAACCCCCTAAACAGGACCGAGTTTCATTTCATTTCTGTTCTCCTGCTGGGCCCCTCCTCCCCCTGTGTGTTTCGTATTTCAGTTTGGCGGCATCCTGGCACAGGGACGTCTAGTATAGCAGGTGTTTCTGGGATGACTTCTATCTGGGAAGCCCCCTGAGCTTTTCCATTGGGGGTCCTGCTCATTGCTTTCTCCATGCTTGTATCCATCGCACAAACATAAATAATGCAGTCCTTTGGTTGCAGTGTTCATTCAGGCAACAGGCAGTAGTGAAAATGCCACGATATTTGGAATCAGGAAGATTGGGTTTTTAAGTGACACCCGCCATAGACTCATCTCATGTTCTTGGACCATTACTTTGTATCTAAATCTCTTTGTTCTTGAAATATTGAATCCTTGAGGAATTTTCATGTGAAATAATAAATAAGACAGTGGAGTAATATCTGCCCAGGGTATGTAACATATTATGTGTGTAGTAAATGGTCACTTATAATTACTTTTTTTAAATTGAAAATTTTATGGGGATAATTGTGGAGTCAGATGCAGTAGTAAAAAATAATACAGATTCCTATGTACACTTCACCCAGTTTCTTCCGATGGTAACATTTGGCAAACCTAAAGTATAATGTCACAAGCAGGATATTGACATTGTTAAAATCTAGAGCTTTTTCAGAGTTCCCCAGTTTTACTTGTACTTGTGTATGCATGTGGCTGTATTTACTGCTATATAATTTTTTCACTGTTTTATTGTGATAAAATACAAATCACTTAAAATGTATCATCTTAACCATTTTTAAGTGCACAGTTCAGGGGTATTAAATACATTCATAATCTTGTGGAACCATCACCACCCTTCACCTCCAGAACTCTTTCGTCTTGTAAAACTGAAACTCTGCACGCATCAAACAATAACTTCTCAGCCTCAGGCAACCACCATTCTCTTTTCTGTCTCTGTGAATTTACTACTCTGGGTATTTGCCCTTCTAGGACTGACTTATTTCACTGAGCGTCACTTTTTCCAGGTTCATCCATATCATAGCATGTGTCAGAATTTTTTTTGTCCTTCTTAAGACTGAATAATATTCCATAGTATGTATAGACCACATTGTGCTTATCCACTTATCCATCAGTGGACACTTGGGTTCCTTCCGCGCTGTTGTGACTGATGCCGCTATGAGCTGTACGATTTTATTACCTGGGTAGGTTTGCGCCTCCATCACCACAGTCAAGACCCCAGCACTTCCAGCATCACAAGGATTGCTCCTGTTGTCCTTTCGTGACCACACCCATCTCCCTCCTGTTCCTTCTCCCTCCATCCCTGAGCCCTGGCAACCACTCATCTGTCCTCCATTTCTAAAATGTTGACATTACATGATGCTACGTAAATGGAATCAAATAGCGTGTAATCTTTCATGATGGGCTTTTTCACTCAGCACCGTTCTCTGGAGATTAATCCAAGTCACGTGTATCCACACTATGGACGTCCCACTGTCGGTTTAATCATTTACCATTTGAACAGCATCTGGACTGTTTCCAGTTTCTGGCTGTCATAAATAAAAGCTTCTATAAACATTCGTGTGCAGGTTTTTAAAAAAAATTTTTATTGGAGTATAGTTGATTTACAGTGTTGTGTTAGTATCAGGTGTACAGCAAAGTGAATCAGTGATACATATATATATATATAGATATGCACTCATTTTTAGATTCTTTTCCCATGTAGGCCATTACAGAGTACTGAGTAGAGTTCCCTGTGCTATACAGTAGGTCCTTATTAGTTATCTAGTGTATATATAGTACTGTGTATAGGGATTGACATATGCAGGTTTTTGTATGAATGAAAATGTTCATTTCTCCAATGGTGTAATTGCTGGGTTGTGTGTTAGACTTACCCTCCTCGTGTTGCATCAGCCGTGGTCTCCCTGGTGACACAGTTTCCTGCTGTGTAGAAATGGAGGTGAAAATAATGTCATGTGGACCTTTTATCACTAACACTAGCCTGACAACAGACACCTTTAGACAATCATGTTAAGAACGTTGATAATTTTGTTACTGGTTCTTTTATCTCCTTTAGCCTCAGTTTCTCTGAAGTGCCTCCACCATCTCAAAAACGTCATTCTGAGAACCTCAGGGCGTGTTGCCCTGCTTCTGTTGCCCTGCTTCTCCCAGGATCAAACAGTTGTAAAGCCCTCTTGATTTTGCCACTGCAGAGATTTTTATATCGCCCTCCTCCTAACTGATACTCTGCCATTTGCTGCTGAATTTCAGCTAGTATAGTCTCTTCTCTGTAGTACTAATGGGCTGTGTTTCCTGGGATCTCCGAGCCGGGTCACAGCTGACCTTTATAGCTGCAGATCGCAGTTCTCCTCTTCATGGCCACCGTCATGTCCACCTCAGGGCCTTTGCACATGCCCCGGAAGGTGCCTTATCCTCTTCACACCGTTAGCTCATTCACCTTCAGCTATCAGCTCAAACGCCACCTCCTCATGGGAGGCCATCTGGCATATGTTCTTCTAGTATCCTGTCCTCTTCTTTCATAATACGTTTAAAATTTTAATTGTATATATTAGTTGTATAAAACCTAGGGCCCCACGTGTTTCAGTCTGGTGCTAGAGTTTCCTCAAAGAAGTTGACCAGAAGATATGTCATCTTAGAACAATTTAAATCTTATCGCCTCTGGAAAATGACTCAGCCTCTGTCTTCCACGTATCAGTTCTTAACCATGGTACCCTGCCCCACTTTTATGAGGTGAGTCCTTGAGGTACAGTGCTGTCTAACCCACCGCCGTTCACGTCCCTGAAAACTGGGTTTGAGTCTTAGTTGTTTTTGTAGTTTTAGAACCTGGAACACTGACTGGTGGATATTGGGCATTCCATTAATATTTTTGGAAAACATCAATGAATGGTTGAAACTACATATCTTATATATAGGAAATGTTTGGTAAAAGTTGACAAAATGAGTGAATAATGAAAACCTTTCTTAACTTTCCAGGTGATTTTTGAAGTCATAACTTCTGGACATCAAGGCTACCTCGCCATTGATGAAGTGAAGGTGTTAGGACACCCGTGTAGTAAGTTACCTCAGCTTCTAATCATCCGGGGATGTGGTTGGGGGTGTATTTATGTTACGGATAAGAGAAGGCACTAAAACCTGGGGGAGGTCGTCCTACTCAGAGAGTCCCTGATGGGCCTCTGGGTGGTGCTGTGCTAGCCCAGAAGTTCAAAAACATGTGTGTCATGTGTGATGTCATTGTACATATCTAAATGTCTTTAAAGTGAAAATCAGGAATAAGGACTAAAGGAACATCCACATTCAACCCCAGCATAGAGCTTTGTGAGCTGAGCAAGCAAAAGTCTGCAAATGTGGGTGTCTGTGTGTGTGCTTAGGTGTACCAGCCATGTGTGCTTGTGTGGGCATGTGCATATGTGTGTGCACGTGTGTGTCTGCATGTGTGCCTGTGTGCATGTGTGTATGTGCATGTGCCTGCGTGCATGTGTGTGTGTGTGTGTGTGTACGGGCACTGAGTTTCCCATAATCACTACATGTTCATAAAAAGTGAGACAGTCATGTTTGCCTTTTGTAAATTCTGATGAATGGTAGTGAACTGTACAAATTACTCGGTATTCTTTTTTTCCCCACTTAGCATTGTATTTAGGTCAATCCATGAGATTGTATCATATGAATATACTACATTCTATTTTTTCCTATTCCTCTATGAACGTTTAGTGCCCCCCACCCCGGTTTTCCTCTATGACAAACACGGTTGCCGTGAACATCCGTGTGTGTGTGCGCCTCTGTGTGCAGTGTGTGAGAGCTTGGGCGAGGTGTATTCTTCAAGGCAGAATTGCTGAGCGGTAGGGTAGAAACATTTTTAGTTTTACTAGATGCTATGAAAAATGTCTGACCCGTTTATATGCCCACCAGCAATGCACGGATGTTTCATTTGCCCTATATCCTTGCCCCAAATTGATATTGTCAGACATTAAATCTTTGACCATCCCAGGGATGGCAGCCTGCTTTATGTTTTAGGATCCCTGGCATAAAAGAGAAATTGGCTCATTCAGACGATTCTAGATCTCTGCTGAAGGTCCCCACCCAAATTCATGAGAGAATGGTTATATCTACACTGATATTAGAAATACCAACACACGCAGGAGTGTCTGCTTTTACTGCATGGATTGAGAGATTGGCACCATGATCACTCCCTGTGGTGGTTACAGAGAAGCCTGGGTGGTTGGTATCTGATGGGCTGTCATGACACTGTTGTCTGATTCCATCCAGAGGGGTTCTCCTCTCTGAGATCTTTACCTGGTGCTCCAAGTTCAAGCTCAGCAGTCATCTTGTTCATTACTAAGGCAGACGTTACTTTTGTAGCACGGTGCTTGGCCTTTTATTCTGTCAGCAAGACTGGCGAGTTCAAGAAGAATTTCTGCCCCTTTTTTTCTGAAAAGGCAAGAAAATGAACAATGCTGTACCTAATGGGAACAGCAGGGCAAATTTAGGAAGCAGAATATAATTACCTGAGTTGGAACTTGGCCAAATCTTCAGAGTCATAGCCTCGGGCTTGGAAAAGTGCCGTGAGATCTTCTAATGTGCACGAATATTCAGGGCCTCTGATTCACCTCTTACCGGGAGGTAAAAAGTCAGACAGTAATACTGTAGGCCTACTATGGGCTGAGCACTCCATTTCCCAGAGGAAACCTCGCCACAAGGCAGCTGTCGCTGCTTCCCTGGGTATAGGTGTGGTGGCCACTGGCCAACAGAATAGCTCCTCAGGTGTAGCCCCTCCCATCCCGCAGGATCTGAGTCATTGCCTTCAGTAAGAGAGAAAGACTTAATGCTTTTCCTTCTATCAGAGCCTTCCTGAAATGTCTCCTGCAGTTTCGTGCATTCTTTCCAAGCCCAGCTGCCTGCAGCCATAGAAATGGAGTTTATGTCTCTCCTTTGGAGAATACCGGTGCTGATACTTAATTGGCTATGCAAACTGCTGTTAGGAGATACAGAATCACAAAACAGGCTCTGTCCCAAGGTGATGGATGCTACAACAACGTGTTGAACTGTGAGCTTTCAATAGTTTTGATGATGGCCTTTCTGTAGTTATTTTTTCCTGAATCGCTAAGTTTATGGGGAAAACATGCAAATAAAGATTTTAAAGAATGCAGTCGTTTTGTCTTAAAATGGAAAGCTTTACAGTTTGTATTCTAAGGGCTTTCCTATCAAGATTTCTAAATAATAATCAATTATTTTGAAATGCTGATGATGTTCATTAAATTTGCATCGTGAAGAAACATAAGTATTTCATATCCAAAACTATGCTTTCCCGAAAGATGCAGAACTGCTGAACTTTATTTATTTCGCTCTAAAGGCTCCTGTTTGGATTCATATAGGTTTATGGTAGACATTATGACATTTTTTTTTAAAATAGCTGTTCTGTTAAGTGTATACAGTTGCTCATAAAATTGATTTTCACATAGTGACAGTAAGATGCCAGATCAGCCTGAAATGTGGAGATGGCTGTGCAATGGCTTCAGACCACTTCTAATGAAGATAGATAATTTTTGTATTTGGTACACATGCTAAAGCTATATTTTGAATTTAGTTCAATAATCCTAGTAGGAGAAACTGAAGAAGCGTTTTTTTCAGCTTCGTAATATTGTCTCCTGTTTTTAAGTAGGTTGTGACTTATGCATAGTTGGGTATTACTATTATTACCTTGTGGTGCTGATATGTATTTTTATATCTTGTAAGCCATGCAGCATTTTAACATCACATATCATTCAATTCATCCACTCAAAGTGTATGGGAACATGGGATGTTTTTCCTTTTACTCGGGTCTTCTAAAAGTTCCTTCAATAGTGTTTACGGTATTCAGGGTACTAACTGAACTTCTTTCATTATACTTTTTTTGTTAAATCTATTCCTATGTGTTTTATTTTGATACTACTATAAATGGAATTGTTTCTTAATTTCTTTTTTGGATTGTTCATTGCAAGTGTATAGAAACGCAATTGACTTTTGTATATTGATTTTGTATCCTGAGACCCTGTTGAGCTTACTTATTATAAACTCTAATTGTTTTTTGTGGATCCTTAGAATTTTCAAGACCCATGTCATCTTTAGGTCGAGTTAGTTTTATATCCTATTTTTCAATCTGAGTGCCTTTTACTCCTTTTCTTGCCTAATTGCTGTGGCTAGAACCTCCAGTACAATGTTGAGTACAAATGGAGAGAAGACATCCTTGTCACGTTCCTGTCTTAGGAGGGAAGCTTCCAGCCATTCACCATTCAGTATGATGTTAGATGTCGGTTTGGGTTTTTCATAGATGCTCATTATCAGGAGAGACATTCTCTTTTATTCCTACTTTGTTGAGTATTTTTTAAAAATCAATCATGAAATGGTATTGGGTTTTAGCAAATGCTTTTCCTTTATGTATGTAGGAGAGGAAAAAGTTCTCCTTGACCCTCTTAGGGTCTCTGACTGGGTCTGAAAATGAAACTGACAAAGACAGATTCATGGGAGTAAAGCATACAGATACATTTAATATATGTTTTATGTGACATGGGAGCCTCGTAAGGAAATGGAGACCCGCAGAAACAGACCTGGTGTATTTATGCTGGTTCTCGTGAAGAGCAGACATTCATGGAGGAATATGATATGATAGAGATTGTACAGCAAGTGTGGCAAACTGAGGAAGACAAACAAGATGCGTGCATTGATTCTTCTTGGTGAACTTTTGTCTTTGGAGATAAGAAAGCTCCTTTCTTCTGGTGCAGGGAGGGCACCTCTCACATGAGGGTTTTGTGGCCTGTTTAGGGGACAAGGGAAGGGAAGGTCAGAGTGACCTTCTTGCTACTGCTGTTTTCTTGAACTCCTTCAGCTTAATTTATTCAGTGTGCAAAGGCGCCATATTTTGGGTAGCACTTCCTGAACTCCATTATTTATCAGATTATCGTATGGCTTTTATCTTTTATCCTATTGGTGGGGTGTGTTATACTGATTGATTTTTGGATGTTAAATCAACCTAGCACTCCCAGGATAAATCTCACTGGGTTACAGTGTACAGTCTTTGTTATATGTTGTCATATAACACCTTAAATATGAAGTTATTTGCATATATGATGACTTGAATTCTGAAATCTAAAAATTACACAGAATAATGCCTCATTATTTTTCTGCCAATTTTAAAAAATAATAATATAATGAGAAAGATTGCAAAAACCCTCATAAACCTATGTGCCATATATGGGATAAAATGAATACAAAAATCCAAGACATTTCTGTATTACTACTTTGCAATATGAAATAAGTCAGCAATTTCTTTAAACATTTAAGAAATGCTGAGTTCATAATATGGCATCCTAGGTTCAAATTTATTCTTATTTTATAAAACAAAATTAATTTTTCACTCATATTTATTTGCACACTCAAACATTGCTTGCCTACTTTCAAATTTAAATTTTTATGAAGACATTAAACAGTGTGATTAAAATAAGAATAACAGAGACATATAAAAAACTGGAACTGTTTTCTGAATTATGTTTGTTGAATAAAAACTGACCCATGTGCTTTGGTTGAGAGACACACAGAACTCAGAATTGAGTTTCTTTGAGTTTATCATTTTATTTATTTATTTTTATTTTTAAAAAAGTTTTATTGGAGTATAGTTGCTTTACAATGTTGTGTTAGTTTCTACTGTACAGCAAAGTGAATCAGTCATATGTATACATATATCCCCTCTTTTTTGGATTTCCTTCCCATTTAGGTCACCACAGAGCACCAAGTAGAGTTCCCTGTGCTATACAGTAGGTTCTCATTAGTTATCTATTTTATACATAGTATCAATAGTGCATATATGTCAATCCCGATCTCCCAATTCATCCCAACCCTGCCTTCCCCCTTGGTATACATACGTTTGTTCTGTACGTCTATGTCTCTATTTCTGCTTTGTAAATAAGATTGTCTACACCAGTTTTTCAGATTCCACATATATGCGTTAATATACGGTATTTGTTTTTCTCTTCATTTTACACGTGGGAACTTAGCTTGGATTTTTCTCCAGTGTACTATCATTCTTCTTCAAGAGATGGGTGACTAATAAAAGTTATTTGTACATAGTGCCTGACTTATTTTTCTATGATAAGGATGTTGACTCTGTTTTTCCCTTGACAAATTATTCCATTAAGATCCATTCTTACCTCTCAAGCAAAACAGAAGTAGTTTTGTCTTGAACCATGTTAAGAGCTTCCTGCTCACAAGAGTTACTTGGCCTCTGTGGCCCTATAACCTCGCTCATGTAGTGGAGAATAATAATGATAATGCTCTCTTCACAAGGTAAATGTAGGGATTAAATGAGTTAATGTGCATAATGAACTTAGAACAGAGCTTAGCACATTCTAAGAGCTCAGTAAATGTTAGCTATTATTATTATTATTAGGCCTACATCCTGATTGGCCCACTAGAATGAATTAGATGGAGATTTTAACTCTAAGTGGCTAAATTGATTGATTTCTTAGATGGGATAACTTAGCAGTGTCCATTTTAAAAGTTAAAAAAATATTTGCAAAATAGATTGTTTTCAGGCAGTCCCGGCTGTTCTTTTCAGCAGAAGTTGGCTCTCTTCTTTGTGATGATGTGCTACACAAATAGAAGCATTGACTGTGCATTCTGGCAGGCGGGCATGGCTGCAGCCCATCTCAACCTGTGCCATTACATTAAAATGTAAATGAAAATACAAAGGGGTCAGGGCACAGTCCGCTTTTGTCCATTTCCGTTTGCACTTTGATCTCGCAAATTACCGTTCTCTGATTTTGTTGTTAGTGTTTTGGTGCAGGCTTTGAAGAAGCAATAATATGAGAAATCTACAGAAAGATTTGCATCCTGGTCAATGATAATTCCTGGCTTTGGGACCAAATGCTGGTGTGAGATCAATTAATACCCGAAAACCTCTATTCTTTTGAAAACTGTTTTCTTAGTAAGAAACAAAAGAATATGGCAGAAATGAAAAAATAGGAGAGTTGTACTCCAAAACCTTTTAGTATTCATGGAAGATGTTTAGTTTTTAGAACTCCTGCAGATTTTAGAAGAAAACTGGCATAGCATTTTGAAAGGGTATCCAGGAGACAAATGGGCCTATAAATTTAGAGGGAAAGAGAGAATTTTTCTTCCTGAGTATGGGATAGATTGAAATTTTCCACTGTAATGGTGCTCTACCTGTGTTACAATTAGTTTGGCAAGGTTCAGAGCACGCAGCTGAGTGTGGAATTGAAACTTTTCTGGCTGTGGAGCTCTTTTTCTTGGGGTCTTTTCCAGTTTTCAGTGATAGATCCGTTATTTTAAATAATAATGAACATTTTTGAGGCTAAGTACCAGGCACACGGAATACCTCCTCTTGCAGCATCTTGTTTAATCTTTATCCCAACACTATGAAATAGGTACTAATTTTAAATCCTTATTTTGCAAATTAAAAAAAAATCCACTAAGGCTTGGGTTGAATAATTTTTGCTTCTATTCAAAGGTAGTAAGAGCCTGAGCTTGAACACGTATTATGCTGCAATCCTGATCTTAAAATAGTATTAACCTTCAGCCGCTTCCTAACTGAAAACAGTTGTAGGGTTTACAGCACTAGGCAGGGAGATTCCAGGCATCTTAAACCTCTGGAAAGATTATATATGCCTTTAATGTTTATTGAAAAAACTTACAAATGTCACCAGTAGAAATTTTAACCTTCATGATCTTGGAGGAAACTGATCTGGAACGTAGAATTTCACAGCCCCTTTGTCTTATTCACCCTGGTGGATGAATTAATTAATTCAGTTAATTCTCTTGCTTGAAAAGGATAATTTGCTGATAAAAGTGTTTACACTTAATAGGTTTTTCTGTCTTCATCTGGTTTCCATTGAAGGTATGGCTTTATTATTTTAGCCAGACAATTTTTTTTTTCTGGCAGTCTTCTTCTCAACCAAGAAACACTATTTCCCAAACTGAACACAGCCCATCTGTTCAGAGAAGAACCCTCCCAAAATACAATTTGAACAGAGGTATCAATTCCTTAGACTCTTAACCTCACTATGCAAGTAATAAGCCCTGGTGTCTTTGAGAAAACCATATTGAACATCAAATCCATTCTAAAGGAGAAGGGATAGCCCTCATTCTGGGCAGCATGTCTTAATAAGGATAGGGGTAAAGAAATACTATCACACAATCCTATCTTTGGCCACCAAATTAAAAATGTAAGTTATATTCTAATAGAACTCCTAATACAATTAGCAAATTGTATTGATAAATGAGCTTTGCTATGTCTTTCTCTTTGGTTCAGTAGCCATTGCTAGAAACAGGGCCCTTAGGAAAACAACCTTCCAGGGCGGACTTACTATGGATGGACAGACCTATAGCAGAACCAGTGACAATTCTGATATGCCCGTTATTTATTATTGTTAAGTAAGCTGATGAAGCAGAGCACATATATTTAACCAGATTCTCCAGAAAGATTACAGAAATTAACACTTAGCATTTTTGAGGGGGTGGTAAAAAAAGCACTCTTCTACTCTGCTGGTAGAAATGCCAATTGTTATATGCGCTAAGGAAAGCAGTTCAGCAATTTGTGTCAAACCTATTTTAACAATGCTGACTATGGGAGGATACACCAGGGGTGATACTCAAAATAATTAACAGCCCTTCAGCATAGGCTCCGAACTGACCCTGCGCTTAACCACGTGCGGTGACACTGCAGACCAGCAGCCGCAGGTATAACACCCCCTTAACCCAAGTTGTCATGAAAGATGGCTACACACCCAACACTCTGTGTTAGAGACCCACTGTGTTATAGTGACCTGCAGCCAGAGGCAAGCAGAGTTAGGAGACCACGACATGGACAGGAGAGGGTAACATCAGTGAGACGTCCTGACGGAGGACGTGTGATATCTCAAGGGTCTAACAGCAAGCTAAGGGAATCCATGGAAGCTTTATGGAAGGAAAAGCATTGGAGAAGGTCCTTGAAAGTAGCAGGAATTCCAGCAGTCAGACTGGGAGCCATACCTGGTGGGATGAGAGTATGGGAAAGGCAGACACCGGGCTGCAAGGCTCACCGAGGCAGTGTGGCCTGATGGGCAGAGCCTGAGCTTTGGAACTGGCTAGACCAAAGTTTCCACTCTGCTTCTGACGCTTAGTAGCCAAGTACCCACAAGTAAAATGGAAAAAATACCTTCCTCACAGAACATGGGTGAGTCATCAGTGGAAAAGTTTCTGGCCCCTGAAATGCTCAAAAAGAATGTTACCTTTTTCCATTTTCTAAAAGCAGTGGGTCTTCCAGCTTCTTGGGAACAGGGAGTAGAAGAGAGATTTGATGCAGGGACTTTTTACACAGATCTTTAAAACCATAGAATCCTGTTATTCTTGACCAAGGGGAATTTGATTAAGTTAATGAGAAATAGTTTACAGGGTTTTAAGTTAACATAATAGTATTAGAAACAATGACCCAGAGTTATACTGGTTTTTTAGAAGTTACTTAGGACATTTTGCATGCCAGGCATCATGAATGCATTGTCTGAGTTATTGGTGGCCTCCAAATTAATAATGGGGGTTTCCTCTGTGTTACTGATATTAAAATGCATTTTTCTTTGTTCTTGGATAGTAATTCATTTCCACTCCTAATTATGTTTATTACAGGCTCACATTAGTGCTTGTTTATCATCTTTGGGTGCCCACGAGTGGGGTACCATTCTTTGAAAGTGTCTAGATGTGGTCCAGAGACACGTTGGCACTGCGGGAAGGCTGACAAGGCATAAAGAATGCCTTCTAGCTGTTATCCAGGTTTATCCATCCCTCCCAGAAAACACTGGCATCCTATTTTCTTCTCTTCTACTCCCTCACCTCCCCCCACCCCACCTCTTGCTGCTCTCTCTCTCTATCCTTGTTTTGATAAGAGAATGTTGTCCTAAAAGTAGAAGTTATCATAAAATTTCATTCCTGACCTGTCACTCCAGGTCCCGACACACATTTTCAGTGTGCTGTGGAAATGGGTCTGTACTTCTCAGGTCAGACAGAGTGATCCTTTATGTAAACAGCTGTCCCCTATGGACGATGTATGTTGTGAGACTTAATGCTGTTTAGCAGTTGGAATCATTCTTTCTTCTCGAATTGGAAATCAGAATCAGCCAACACCGCAGTGCTGTAGCAGTCCCAACGTAATTTCACAGTATCTATCTGTAGGGATAGTATTTTTGGTAGCTGGGAAATATTGCACGAGTAATGCTGCATACCAATGAGTTGTATTAAAATATATATTACTCACAGCTCTGTACTTGGCTTACAGAGTTTCCTTGGCAGCAGCATTTCACTTCTTACTGTTCTTTTCATGTTGCTAGTGTAAATATCTAATATGTTTTTGTTCACAACATCAATTAGGCCTCAGTATAATCTTTATTAATACAGGTCTGTTATTACAAGAAGGCTGCTGAGCTATGATTATTTGCACAGCAGGGACAATAAAGTATCTTCTTTCGTCCTGGTTCTATCCCAGAATGCCCGGCTGTTGCAGAACACACCAGAGCCTTCCAGAATCTCTTTTACAATCCTAATGAAATCTTTAAAGCTCTTAGAAGCAAAGGCATTCTTTCCTTCAAAGGTAAACAAAAGAGAAAGGCCGGAAATTGCAGAGAGATTCAAAAAGACACCTATGAGTTCAGATCTCCACTTTTAACCTGTTTAATTCTTTCTCTTTGTGCAGCCAGAACGCCTCACTTCCTGCGGATTCAGAATGTGGAGGTCAACGCGGGCCAGTTTGCCGCCTTCCAGTGCAGTGCCATCGGCAGGACTGTGGCCGGCGACAGGCTCTGGTTACAGGTACGGTAACTCACTTTCACGGTTCGGAGAGAGTCCAGCGGGCAGAGTGTGTGTCCCCTGGGGAGGGCCCCAGAGGTCGGGTCAGTGTCAGGCCCCTACGGGAGATGAATGCTCTGAGCAGTTTCCCCAGTTCTTTTCTTTCTTCCTCAGTAAGTAGCCGGATTACAAAGAGCTCTAGACAAGCTCAGTGTTGTTTTTCACAAACCCTGTTGTGAATTTCTGGTTTTTTCCTTTTGCTTCTGCTTAGCCATCTCATTTGGAAGATCTGGTTACCAAATTACTTTTGGAGCAGTATGTTGGAGTCCAAAATACAGTACCTTTCCCCCACTCTTCCTCTGGAGAAAAACCCAGAGAATCACACGCACACGTGCACACACACACACAAGTTTATAGGCCTTTTTGTAATTTTCATTTCTGCAGCAATAAGCCTAAACTTATAAATTAATAGCACACCTTTTACGTTTGAGCATTTAAGCAGACTTTTTTTAGGGTCATCATAACTTGTGTGTCTCGTTTTATTGTCTTTCAAACTCCACCATCTGTATTTTGCACGGCCAATAGTTTCATGGACAGATCAAGGGTTTCAGGAATTCTGACCAAATGAGCGGGAGTACGTGACCTGTCCCCCCTAACCAGCATGCCCCCCACTTCTTTAGACTCTGGGTTTGGTTTCCCCCATAGAATTCTCCAATTTTATTCTTATTGCTTCTTGTTGCGCATTGATCTATAGGCTGCTTGTTCTCCACCTTGACTCGTGTTGATTTTACCCCCCTTTCCTTACAGATTCTATTGTGGGTTTTGTTTTGGTTTGGTTGGTTATTTACTTATGTTAGTTTGCAACTGAGCTGCATTATGTTCTAACCCTTCTCTGCGTCCGTTCCGTTCCACTTGCGCTCCTGTTCCATGGGTGCCGAATTTTCCTTGGTATATGTCACTCTCCACCTATCATGTATCTCCTTCTGCCGTGTAGTAACGATTGTCATGTGTCACATTTGCCTGACACTCTATTATTTTTAAATCCTGTATTCCTTTTAATCATAACAGCTGAAGTCAGTGGTCACTTTTTTTCTTCCTCCATTTCTGGGGGAAATGAAAAACAGCCAAATGTGCTATCCCAAGATTACTCAGCAATGTGTTGACAAATGGGGAATACATTCTGAAGGAGGCTTCTTAAATGCTTTGGGGTCCTCTGCACACAACCCTCCACCTTCTACCCTGATGTCACTCTCATTTCTCATATCCTACTGTCCCCATGAGAGAGTCCCCAGGCCGGGAGAAAGGAATGTGTGCAGAGGACTGAAATGGTATGTACCAAATTCATCTTTTTTTTCTGTTTTTCCAAGTGCTTTTATTTTTTTAATTAGCTTGTATTGGTGTATAGTTGATTTACAATGTTGCGTTAGTTTCAGTTGTACAGCAAAGTGATTCAGTTATTCATATACATATATCCACTGTTTTTTAGATTCTTTTCCCATATAGGTCATTACAAAGTATTGAGTAGAGTTCCCTGTGCTATACAGTAGGTCCTTGTTGGTTATCTATTTTATATATAGTAGTGCATATATATCAATCCCAATCTCCCAGTTTATCCCTCCCCCCCCATTTTCCCCTGGTAACCGTAAGATTTCTACAGCTACAACTCTACTTCTGTTTTGTAAATAGTTCATTTGTACAATTTTTTTAGATTCCACGTATTAGCGATATCATATGATATTTGTCTTTCTCTCTCTGACTTACTTCAATCAGTACGACAATCCCTAGGTCCAAATTCATCTTTACTGTTTCCTTCGCTCTAAAAATTTTGTAATCACTACTTTAAGAGCTTTTTGCAGCATGTGAAAAATGTGCTTGACCCTGGTCTTTGGTATTCACATTTTTTTTTATCCCACGTCCCAGTTATTTTAGCTTCTTGATGTTAGAGCTTGAGAATTCTTTTTTTAGTTAGTGGTTGTTTCATGTTAAATTTGATCAAGTTTGGCTACATATGTATGTATGGTAATTGATGAGACAGACGTTTTTAATTGGCATTTTCCACAATGTCTTACCTTCCTTTTAACAATGAAAATACCCTCCCAAAATTTTTTAAAATAAATAATGAAAAAATGAAACTACCCTTGTCATCTTTGATTTATCTCCAGAAATCTTAATTTTTCATGGAAAGCATTTTTTTTGTCCCTGATATTTGTTTTAATGTTATTTGAGAGACTACAATAAAAAGTCTATGCTTTTGTCTCAACAGTCTTAGACATTCCCAGGAACTTACAGGCAAGTTGAAAATACAGTTTCCTTTTTCGTTTTTGTAAATATCCTGGCCTTGGGAGGGTCATGCTTACACTTGAGCACTTCTTTGGGGTTGGGATCTTTAACTCCTTCCTCTTACGAAGTGGGAGACTTTGTTTTAGAGAATCCATCATGCTGTAGGGAGAAAGCTAGCTATCAGTTTGCAAAAAGGGTCTAATTGCAGAATTAGATTCTGCGTTAGGTCTAAATGCAGAATTCCCAATCCTGATTCCACTATAGAATCACATGGAGAGTTAAAAATAAGTGTGGTCTACACCGGATTCTGATTTAATTGATCTGGGGTAGCCTCCATCTGACTCTCATGGTAAGTTTCCCACCTACCAGGTCTGTCTTGTTTCATTCTATTAAATTTAATCATAGTGTTGATAAATTGTTTCCCAATCAATCCATTAATGCCTCTCTTTGCCAATTACCCTGTATTCTCTTGCCCTTCTTATCATCAATGACTGCATATTGTCCTGCAGCTTTAAGAAGGGTCCTGTCAAGAAAGGAATGAGGGTAAGACAGAACTGGGATGACTTTGAAATTCTAAGTGACACCGAGTTTGTCCTGGACTCAGCCTGCTGTGTGGTTTGTGAGTCTTTGTGATGTTAGAATAGTTTTAGTGTTCAATAATTTATCTCCTCTGTTTGGATAGGCATTTTGGGGGGAGATGTTTATTTCGTTAGCAGCTGATGAAATAAGA
The DNA here is from genome assembly GCF_949987535.1 of Balaenoptera acutorostrata. NCBI lineage: Eukaryota > Metazoa > Chordata > Mammalia > Artiodactyla > Balaenopteridae > Balaenoptera > Balaenoptera acutorostrata. Next base: position 61,520,027 of record NC_080076.1, read on the forward strand.
CAAGCGTCTTTCGCTTGCAAGGATGGCTTCTGTTAACCTGTGTTGTGTGAGATGGTTTCCAGCAGCCATCGGGATTTGTGGCAGGGGATGGTTTCACAGCGTCCTCCTGCTCTCTTGCCTGTGCCCTGGCCCTTTGCTTCAGGCAATTCTTTACAAGTTGTGCGGAGAAGCAGACCTGGAAAACTAGACCAGGCCTCTCTGGTCTTGGAGGTATGAATACGGACTTTTCTTCCTTCCTACCTGAATGTTCTAACACTTTCAAAAATGCTTTCCTGCATTTGAACTCCCTTGGATCCTCAAAATAATTCTAAGATTCAGGCAGAAAACTGAATGAAAAAAAAGTTTAGGTTTTTCTATCATTTGAATCTTCCCAATAGTAAGTCAAGATTTAGAAATAAATAATACATCCTTTATTGGGAGAACATTGATACTGTGATGTGTGATCATTTACAGTCATTTGCATTATAATCTTTTGAGTCCTACTGTAGGTACTTTGTGGAGTTTCATGGTGTAGCCCATGTTTTTGTACTTCTTTTTTTTTTTTTTAATATTTATTTATTTATTTATTTATGGCTGTATTGGGTCTCTGTTTCTGTGCGAGGGCCTTCTCTAGTTGCGGCAAGCGGGGGCCACCCTTCATCGCGGTGCGCGGGCCTCTCACTATCGCGGCCTCTCTTGTTGCGGAGCACAGGCTCCAGATGCGTAGGCTCAGTAGTTGTGGCTTACGGGCCTAGTTTTTCCACGGCATGTGGGATCTTCCCAGACCAGGGCTCGAACCCATGTCCCCTGCATTGGCAGGCAGACTCTCAACCACTGTGCCACCAGGGAAGCCCTTGTACTTCTTTTTTATAGATGAGGCTTTTGAGGTGCAGGATTGGCGAGGTTCAAAAAGGTAAATGGCATAGCTGGGAATAGCACACCCCTGTTTTTTCACTTTTACTTCACCACTGATTAATTCCACTCTGCTGTGCTGGCTTCTCCTATCCTGAGCTAGGTGAATAGGTAATATGCACTTACTACTTTGTTAGAATGATTTGGATGTAACTGACATTACGTAATTTACATCCAGGAGGCAGCTTGACAAAAAAAAAAAAAAAAAAGTCCATCTGTATTACATGTACATCTTGATCCAAGTCTATGAAAAATGGCCAGTGGTTTGATTGTTTAAAAATATAGATTAAATATGATCAATGTCAGAGTCTTTCACAAACACATAACACACATAAATCTGAGGATGACACTAATGAAGAAATGTTTATGGTTAGCAGATGTGTCCCATCTGCTTCCATTTTCTCCATCTCATCCATGGGCCACACAGGTTATTGTCAACGTGGAATCGGTCTTTCTAGAATACAGAATAAGGAAATAAAACACAGCTCATGAACCTCCATTATTGTAGCTGCAAAGTACGTAAAAGACCTTCGAGACAGTGTGCAGGAGGAAGACAGCATCTATCAAACTATTTTTACTTAGTAAAAAACTGATGTGCATTGAATCTGCTGAGGATACTTGCTATGTGCTATCAGATATGGTGATCTTTGCGTCCAACTGGGCTGTAACCATGGGAGACACTCAAATGAAACGTGTTCGTAAAACAATTCAAGCACCCAAAACAGGACCATGTATTTCTTGGTATTACCAACTTTCTGGTCACTGTGGAGCCTACATTTTGAGATATCATAGAGTATGTTTATATTTAAGATACTGAGAAGAGAAAATAGAATTTCAGATGTTCTTTTTTTACACTTAAATGTTATTTGCTGATGGACAGTTTCTGAGTTACACATTTTTCTAGTCATTGACACTTTAAGCCACATATTATTATATTACAATTACTATTGTTCTTTCTGAAGTATTTAAAATTTTATTTTCTGCCATAGGCTTGTTTCTCTTGGGAATTAATATTTATAATGCCTCTTTCAGCTTTTCAGTGAATCACCAAAGCTGATATTGACACTGGTAAATCTGAAGATGGTGTGTGCACATTCTTTTCCAGGGAATACAGCCCACTTTGCCCTCTTCTGCATCTGGTCCAGTTTGGGGCACTTTTGTAATTTCTGCCCTTTAATTCATTTTTGATACATTGTAGAGGCTCTTCCATTCCTTACTCTTTTCCTTTTTTTTTAAATAAAATTTACTTATTTATTTATTTATTTTTGGCTGCGTTGGGTCTTCGTTGCTGCGCACAGGTTTTCTCTAGTTGCAGCGAGCGGGGGCTATTCTTCGTTGTGGTGTGTGGGCTTCTCATTGTGGTGGCTTCTCTTGTTGTGGAGCACGGGCTCTAGGCGCACGGGCTTCAGTAGTTGTGGCACACGAGCTTCAGTAGTTGTGGCTCACGGGCTCTAGAACACAGGCTCAGTAGTTGTGGCTCATGGGCTTAGTTGCTCCACGGCATGTGGGATCTTCCCAGACCAGGGCTCGAACCCGTGTCCCGTGCATCAGCAGGCGGATTCTCAACCACTGCACCACCAGGAAGTCCAATTCCTTACTCTTTTTACTCCATATCTTAGTCAACTCGGGTCACTGTAACAAAAATGCCATAGACTGAGGGGCTTAAACAACAAATATTTATTTCTCACAGTTCTGGAGGCTGGCAGTCTAAGATCAGGGGCCAGCGTGCATGTTCTTGGAGAGGACCAGCTCCTGGTTTGCACACTGCCATCCTCTTGCTGCATTGTCACTTGCATCCTCTGGACTCTTCATCCCCTTATAAGGGCCCTAATCCCGCCATTGGGGCTCCACTCTCACGACCTCATCTAAACCTAATTACCTTCCAAAAGCCCCACCTCCAGTACAATCACATTGGGGAGCAGGTCTCATCATATGAATTTGGCGGGCATGCAAACACTTAATCTACAGCACTCAGCTACCACATCAAACTCAGAAGTGGGTGGAAATGAAGGCGCTTCGGCCCCCAGGACAAATGGCAGAAAGCAAGGAGGCAGTGGAGATGCCTTTTCAAAGGTAGATGGTTGGAGGCTTTGATAAAACCCGGGATTGACACGTGCGTGCTGGGTGAATAGAAGTTGGTGAAGGAAAGCTGGAAAATCATACTTTTCTCTCAACAGATCTTAGAGGCCCCATCATTTTTAAATGGCTCACTTTTTAGAATCACAAAATTATGTAACTTCTGAATTTGGAACAATCTTCAAATTAAATTCCTCATTTTATTAATGAGAAAACCAGCTCAGAAGAGGTAGAGAACTTTAACACAGTCTTCTATCCAATTATTATATTTATTATAGATAATTCCATTTTGCTAGTGAAAGTCAATTATATGTACAAATATTTTTGCTTATTTATAAATTAGTAAATTTTGTCACTTGGACATTTTTCTTCACTGAGTGAACTTGTATTTCACATATTAGCCTTTTAGCCAAATATTCTCAGATTTACTATGAAAATATCTGCATTAACTTTGGAACCATTATAGCACAATATAATTTGAGTTGTTTTCTTTTAGCAAACATCCCTTGGTGTTTATTTGAAGTAAGGTACCAGAATAGCATTTTAAAATGACTTCATAGCGTGCATCAATTCACAGAAATAGAAAAGGAAATCAGATGGCATTACTCTGAAGTACGCTCTTAAAAACACTGGTGCAATCCAGCACCTAGAAGGGTACCTGTCACATAACAAATCTTCAGTAAACCTGCTCATGGCTCTTGGCTTACAGATGCCTGAACGACCAGGTGTCTCCTGCAGGTGAGTCCCAAAGGCGCATAGTTGGACCAGGAAAACAGGCACAAACTCTGTGTTTTTGGAATGCTTATTTTAGGTCTATGGTTCATCTTCAGAGGAATGGTCTTTGATGAGAAGAGGGATGGATAGAATCTGGTCATGTCTTTTCTGCTGTTTCAGAACATACAGCAAGTATCATGCAGAGTTTGAATAATTTTAGAAGAAAATGTGATCAATACATCATCACTTTTCCTTCATTTCTTGTAACCTTTCCCTAGGCTTTTTTAGTTCTCTGTTGTAAATTTTTGTTTTTTAATTTCCCCTTCAAAAACAATTTCTTGCCATTGGACCTCAGTAAATGGTAATAGAAATATAGGTCTAATAAAGCTGGTCCTCTTGAGTTCTCACCATGACAGCAGATCTGTGTCATAGTAATTGATGAATAACCCCACCCACTCATTTTTTTGGTATGGAATATAATTCAATATGAGCTTTTAATTTGGGAAGCTTGCTCTTTGAAAAATAATATTCGCTTGGGATTAATTTTCTTTTTTTAGTTACTGGCCTAGCGGTATTGTTTTCTACTGAGAGTTTGCTATATCATTCCTCTTAACTGGGTATGACCTATACAATGGTGAAAAAGGCATTTCCACCAGTCTAAAAAGTTTCTCACATTGCTTTTCTGAGCTCAGATAATTTTAGACCTTTTTGAGAAAAAAAGGAAAATCCTGAGATTTTGGTAACTTAAAATGATTCTCATAGCTCCTCTGACCTGTATAATTTGGTTCATGAATGAATATGTACATTGTATTAATAATATTTACATTACTAGCGTCAACAGATGTGTTTGAAATAAAATAATTATAACTCCTTTTGCTGAGTCCCACTGTTTGCTGAGTACTCTGCTTAGGGTGTGTTTAGCCATTTTTTCCCTTAACTGATCCCAAGGAGAACTCTTTTATGTGCCCATTTATGGAAGAAGAAAATGGGCCTCAGGAAGTTTCAGTGATTTTTCCATTTGCACGTTGCTAGTAACAAGGTCTGGGTTTTGAACCAAGCCATCTAAGTCTAGACTCTATGTCCTTAACTGTAATGCCTCTTGCATAGCACAAAGACCCAAACATTTCTTCATAGATTCATAAACATCATATAGTAATTTAAGTGATACCCTTTATTGACATTTAAAATGAAAATTTTATTCATGTGTGTGTACTATTGCCTTGGCTTCTGTGTTATGGAATGTGTATATTTGGTCAACCTTTCTTCGTGGTTTTTAGTTTCCTTTACAGATTCTGTGGGAAAAACATCACAGCTGTATATCAGAACCATTTTGTAATTATACATAAAAGCCATAAAATGATTTGAAAAGGAGTAAAATTATGGCTCCCTTATCAAGCCTAACATGGGTGTTTTTAGACCCTATATTTCAAAGCATAAATTTAACATCACTTACTGTCATAGAAAATACCAGGGGCTTCCCTGGTGGCACAGTGGTTAAGAATCCGCCTGCCAATGCTGGGGACACGGGTTCGAGCCCTGGTCCAGGAAGATCCCACATACTGTGGAACAACTAAGCCCGTGTGCCACAACTACTGAGCCTGCGAGCCACAACTACTGAGCCCGTGTGCCACAACTACTGAAGCCCACGCACCCAGAGCCTATGCTCCACAACAAAAGAAGCCAACACAATGAGAAGCCCGTGCACGGCAAAAAAGAGTAGCCCCTGCTTGCCACAACTAGAGAAAGCCTGTGCACAGCAACGAAGACCCAATGCAGCCAAAAATAAATGTAAATAAAATAAATAAATTTTAAAAAGAAAATACCAGGAAGACACAAAGAGGACTATCTTCAGTTGCTATAGGACTATCTTCAGTTGCTATAGGAACCACTGGCTCCTTAAAATTTTGAGTGGTTGAAATCACATCCATTATTTAGTCAGTTGAATATCCACATATATGATATACTATTGAACATTCAGCCTGAAACCACCAGCAGCCTTGAAAGCATACACCGTATCTTTTAACTTATATGATTTTGGATTACCTTCATTTAAAGTTAAAGATTTATTTTACATGGATGAAAGAGTAGGACATATCTAAGGGGATTCTGAGAGAAATTAATTAATGAATTTTACTCTGTGATATTACCTGTTTCAGTCAAAAAAAGGTGTAAACAGCTGGTGCTTTGAGGAGGCTGCACCAGGAGCAGCTGGACTGTTCTCCTCCGTTGCAATCTGAAGGCCTCTGGGCCAGGATGTGAAATTGTACTGTGAAAACTGTAGGTCAGGATGGTTCATTTTGGAGGACAGAAGAGAAAGGCATCAACTACTAGCCTTAAGGACTGCTTGCTTTGGACCCAACAACCACACTTCCTGTAAAAGCATTTGTTCTGTTTCTTTTCTCATATTCATCAAAAGGTTCATTTGTTTCTCTTGCTTCCAAGAATCCGCAGCTGTGTCACGAGAAAGGAAGGTGGAGAAAGCCCTGCTCTGGAATTCCCGTGGTTGAGGGCTGAGAATACTAAACACTGTCTCTTCTGTCTCCTGTTAGTGATCCAGGCCTTGGAGTGAGGGTCCTGGAGAGTTTGGACACTGTTAGAATCTCTGGTTTTTTCCTCTTCTGTCTCTTCTTTTTGGAAGGGGAAGGGAAAACATGGAAAATGTTTTAGCTAGGAGGTAAACATATCTGCTTTAGGTAACCTTGAAAGTTCTAGGAGATTTTCAGTCTGGTAATCTGGAATTATGTACCTAGAGAAGAGAGAGGGAAGAAACACGACAATTTTTGATGGGTTTTGATTTCAAAAATGTCTTTAGGACCAGAGAAATGGAATGGAAAACAAAGCATGCCGCTTGTAGTCCTAGAGGGACCCAGTTTGGGATAAGGCCAGAGACCTCTGAGACAGGCACACGGTGGCAGTCAAGTGGCTCCTATAGAAGATGAACTTTGAAATCATAAAGCAGGTCGTTATTCTCTTCTGCATCTCTCCTACGTATAAAAAAGCCACCCTTCATTCCCTTTGTTCAAAGAAAAGGGAATTGGCTATTGTCCAAGTGTAAGAAAATTATGTTTGGACTTCCCTGGTAGCGCAGTGGTTAAGAATCCGCCTGCCAATGCAGGGGACACAGGCTCGAGCCTTGGTCCGGGAAGATCCCACATGCCGCGGAGCAACTAAGCCCATGCGCCACAACTACTGAGCCTGTGCTCTAGAGCCCGTGAGCCACGACTACTGAGCCCGTGTGCTACAACTACTGAAGCCCGGATGCCTAGAGCCTGTGCTCCGCAACAAGAGAAGCCACCGCAATGAGAAGCCCGCGCACCGCAACGAAGAGTAGCCCCCATTCGCCGCAACTAGAGAAAGCCCGCATGCAGCAACGAGGACCCAACACAGCCAAAGATAGATAGATAGATAGATAGATAAATAAATTTATTTATTTAAAAAAAAGAAAATTATGTTTTTTCAGTTATAAGAAGTGATGTCCACTAAGCACAAAGGACAAGTGACAAACTAATGGAGTTTCTGTTTATCCTGAAGGTTTAGAAGCTGATGGTTGCTTTCATTCAAGAATTGTATAGTATACACTTTCCATGTCTGGGTGTATGATTATTATAATAGTTATTCAAATGTTGCTACAGCTTGGGACTGCTACCCCTGGCATATTGCTCCCCTTTCCCAAATTGCATTTTTTCTTCTACTGTGGTGGGATCTTTACCATATAGTGACTTGATGCTTTTGCAGGAGGTGAATGACACCTGGACAAAATGGTTCTTTGATTCCTATAGCTTTGGAGTATTTATAAGCCAGCAGCAAAACCATCTATTTTTCCTGGGGAAATTATGATGGTTAAAATAGTTGTTCAAAAATACAAAAACGAGAGATTTCCTTCTAATTGCTTCTTAGATTTTCTTCATTTATATTTTTTCTTTTCTTTTCTTTTCTTTTTAAATACTGAATATAGTTCTCTGTGCTACACAGTAAGTCCTTGTTGGTTATCTGTTTTATAGATAGTAGTGTGTATATGTTCATCCCGAACTCCTATTTTTATTTTTATTCTAGAAATTATAAATGTATACAGAGGTAGAGAGAGCGATGTCATGAACTCAATATACCCAACATCCGACTTCAAAACCAATAATATGTGACCAGTTACATCCTCTGTGTGTCCACCTGCTCCCCCTCTGATGATTTTGAAGCAGTCTTAGTCATCATATCATGTAACTTGTAAATGTTTTCTGAAACAGGAGTTGGCAAACTTTTTCTGCGAAGGGCCAGATAGTAAATTTTGTAGGGCAGAGGGTCTTAGTTATAGCTCTTCATCTCTGCCATTGTAGCAGGAAAGCAGCCATAGACAACACAGAAATGGATGAATGTGGCTGTTTTCCATACAGCTTTATGTATGGACACTGAAATTTGACTTTCATGTCATTTTCATTGTCACAAAACACTATTCTTCTTTTGATTTTTTTCAATCGTTTAAAAAATGTAAAAAACGTTCTGAGCTTGCGAGCTGTACAAAACAGGTGGCAGGATGGACTTAGCCTCAAACCCCTGCTCTAAAAGATAAGAGCTCTTAAAAAAAAAATAGAATAATCACCGTGTATGCCCTGCGAAAACAGTCAGTGTTCATGTATCCTTAGCTGTCTTGTAACTTTATTTCTTTTAGCAGTTTGTTTGATTTGTGATTGCAGTAAAGTTCACACTTTGCAATTGGGTGATGAGTGTCTTAAGTCCTTTTTATCTTTAGGCTCCCTGTTCCTTTCCCTCCATTTGTGATGGTTGTTATTGTTGTGCAAAGTCGGTTTGTCATTCACAGTCCTCCAGTATTTTGAGTTTTGCTTATTGCCCTACGGTAGCGTCATTTAATGTGTCCTTCTGACTGCTGTGTTTCTTGCAAATTATGTCTCCTTTTGTGAAGTTATCAGCCACTGATGATCATTCCTAGGGTCATTAATTCATTCAGGGTTGCAGAACGGTCCCATTCTCAGTCCTTCTTTGTTTAGTCACTAGACTACTTCTAAAAAGAAAAAAGCTCTCCCATTATCAACCATTTGGGTATCCTGGTATATAAATCGAAAAGGGAAGGTGGTATTGATACTTGATATTTTTGTCCTTTTAAACAAATTGTCAAAAATAGTGAGGTAGTTCACTAGTAGTTCACAAGTGACCAAAGGGGTTATTTAGTATTATTGTCACTGATGTCATTATTGTCATCATCAACCTGTGAATTTAAACACATTTGATGAGTTTCGATCCATTGCACTTATTATCTTTATTGGTGCTCAGATCTTCCACCCCTAAACAGTGGGGCTTACCTGACCTGGGCCATCTCGATGGCTTTCTTGCTTTGTGGTGTAACTTTATGTTCCAGGCTTGTATTTTCCATCTTAATGACCTAGAATTGGCTGTTTCTGCAAGGAGCCCTGGTTCTTTTTCAGGGGGAACTGGTAATTAGAAATTACAATCTGATCACAGAGGTGCTTATTCCTACTCGTTATTGTTTCTGGATCTTCCCATCCTATGGAGCTGGGATATATACATATGCGCACATACACACATTTAAGAATAAAGCCTGTCCTGAGATCGTATTAACAATTCAAATTCAGAACTACAGGGCTTTTAACCTTTATCTTGCGCCTTTATCTTCTTTCAGCTATGTTTTCAGAAAAGAGTTTTATGTTTTAAGGCATATTGATTGAGGAAAAGTGATGTTCTTAGCCTTGTTTATGTTTAACTAGCCTTGCCTCTTAGATTATGGATAACTTGGTAGGTTCTGCCATCTTCCTCATGGTCAAGTGCTGTTATCACAGTTTTGAAGTAAACAGGGTCAAGTCCTGGCCTTGCAAACCCAAACCTTTAACCCAACAGGAAATGTCAGTCAGCATCAGGCTCCTTAGTCTGATGTAGCTAGATTAGTCCTGTCAACAGATTTTAAGAGTAAAGAACTTCTAATTCCATTGGTATTTCTTTTTTTTTTTTTTTTTGGTATTTCTAATTACTGCATTCATTATATATATCCTATATTATTTGGATGAACTTCTAAATAAAATTTAAACACAGGTTGTTAAATATTATTCATGTATTGCAAACATATATTGAACTATGTCTAAATATCAGAATGAGGGTCTAAATTTTCGTAATCAAATTCTTTACTTGAATATGCCTATAAGACTATCATATGTTCGAATAATATGTTACTTTGGCTATCTGTATACCCATTAGCCAGTTGAAGAATGTGTCAATAAATATTCATAGTATATGATAACATAAGTAAGAACTTCTGGTTCAGTATTCCAAATTGATAAATACTTGTGTTAGCTTGGTTATGGAATAGAAATCAAAGGTCAGCACCATCTTAGTTATTAAAATTAAAAAATACATGGGCTCCAGAAAGTCGATTTGTTGAGGTATCCAATTATTATTGGATTTAGATTACAGGAAATGTTTTAAACAAAATTATTCCTGGCTCTGCTGATACTATTAGTGATCCCAGTGGTAAGAATTTCAACCGGTATCTTACAAATGGGCATATTTGAAAGTTGGGTAAGACGGACTATTTTCTCTATTAAAGAAATGCAAGTGCGGTTTAATCCCCACCTGTATGGCTAAGGAGGGGCGAATGGCTCTCCTGTATCTTCTCTTGGCCCCTGCACTCAGAGTGGCTCCAAAATGGGATTAATTTGCCCGCAGTGCTGCTAACTGCCGAGACCTCAATTTCTTTCAGTCGTTGCTCTGATTATTGCAAAACTCTTTCTGAAAGACTTAATATGTATCTTTTTTGCTGGCAAATTACTGCTCATTTAGAAGTCCTAGAGTTAGTCCACTGCAGAAAGAAGGTTGGAAGTCTAATTTAAATAACTATCAGGGCTTTTTCTCAGGCTTGCTCAAATTGAAATGCATGCGTGTTTGAAGATGCTCTTGCTTTTCTAAAAAGCTGCATTTAACCCATTAAGATCATTTCCTTGCAGATATGGCCGTTATGGTTGTCTCATTAAGTTGACAAAAGATGGGTCAGCAGGTTCTTTAACACCTGGACACCTGGTGCCCTGCTCTGCCTGGAACCGGGGGTTTTGTCCCGAGGACTCGGAACCTCTCTTACGGGGGTGGGCGGGGGGGACTCATATTCTGAAGAACAATCGCAGTCCCATCCTTGGTGATGCCTCATTGTCCTGCTGTAATGCTTTTAAGAACCAGCTCTCCAGTCCTTGTCAGGGCTATTTTCTAACTCTGTGAAAATTGAGAGAAAACTGCCTGACAAAGGTGCTGTCTCTACCCAGTGGACATTTTCATCATTTTGTTTTGCGGGAATAACAGTCTCCCCATAGTTTCCTCGCTGCTCAGGGGTACCCCAGGTTCTGAGCACATTGTCCTGTCTGGTCCTCCCTGTCATGGGGAGAGACAGACAGGGAGGGCGACTCGGCCCTTTCACATCGTCCAGCATCAGAGAAAATGGGCCAGCCACGGTTCCCTGCTTTCCCTGTTGAATTCTGACCTAAGGAAGAGTATCTGGGGACCAAAGGGCATCTTAAAAATCAGTCTGTTCAGTTACCCATTCAATGCCTAAATCTCTTTCAGTATTACGCAAGACAGAGGAGATATGGGGATATATGTATATGTATAGCTGATTCACTTTGTTATAAAGCAAAAACTAACACACCGTTGTAAAGCAATTATACTCCAATAAAGATGTTTAAAAAAATGGATATATATATATATATATATATATATATATATATATATCCATTCTCTTTCAGATTCTTTTCCTTTATAGATTATTACAAAATACTGAGTATAGTTCCTTGTGCTATACAATAGGTCCTTGTTGGTTATCTCTTTTTTATATAATAGTGTGTATATGTTACTCCCAAATTCCTAATTTATCTCTCCCCCACCACCTTTCCCCTTTGGTAACGTAAATTTGTTTTCCATGTCTGTGGGTCTATTTTCGTTTTGTGAATAAGTTCATTTGTATCCTTTTTTTAGATTCCACATATAAGTGATATATCATATGATATTTGTCTTTCTCTGTCTGACTCACTTCACTTAGTATGATAATCTCTAGGTCCATCCGTGTTGCTGCAGATGGCATTATTTCACTTTTTCTATGGCTGAGTAATATTCCATTGTATATATATGACACATCTTCTTAAACCAATCATCTTGACGCACATGATCTGAGAACTGGACTAATACAGAGCCGACAGGTGCTGTTGGACCTGATGAATGTATTCAGCCTCAGGAAGCAAGACCAGGATTAAAGTGTGAATGCCGGGATTTCAAAGGGAAAGAATGAATATGGCCCTCAGAAGTGCATCTTTCTCTGGCGTTTGGGCACGCGTTTGGGCACGTGATCTGTTCTCATTTTAATCCTCCCCCCGTTCCTGTCCCCATGGTCTTCGGTCCTTTCCTTGGGGCACCCCCTCCTCTCCTGTCCTGTCACTTTCCATCTGGCACTGGCATCGCCCCTTCTTTCTCTGCAGGTCTCACTTCTTCCTCTTCCTTTTGTTCTCTCTGTCTCCCTGCCTCTCCCTCCCGCCTTCCACAGACTTTCCTGGTTTGTTTCTCTGCTCATCTCATTCCCCTTACGTGTGGCCTCAGTGGTCGACAGTCTTCAGGCAGCTATTCTGCTCACATTTTCCAAGTGGGATTTTCAACTTGCATGAAATTCCTGGTGATGCCACAAATTTAAATGAGATGAGTCAATCTGAGTAATTAATCTTATAGATATTTAAATATTGCCATGCATCCGTAATTCTGAATATACGTTTTAGTGGTGCTACATGCTCTTCAGTTAAATTATCTTAAGCACACTTAATCTTACTTAGTTTGGTTTGTATTTTCCATTTTTGGGAATATCCACTTATGGATACTGAAGATGTGAGTCTCAAGGAGCATCCTTGCCTGATGGAAAGAGGTCAGAGTTAGACAGCATCTCATAGTATTGTAGGGAATTTATCATTCTTCAAAATACTAAAAATGGGATTTATTTTAATTTAAAAGTGCTATCGAGTGAGAGAATAAATGAATTTGTACCATAAAAGGCATGCAGTACCACAGAAATATAAATATTCTTCTGAATATTTGATCTTTTACCCAAGATAAGCTTATTTTTCCCCTATTGTATTGGAAATATTAATAAGAAAAGGTCAGTGATTTAGGCCAATTCCCTGTCCTGTTTGATCTGTTTGTAGTATTTAAAAGGAGTTGGAAAATAACTTGATTTTAGGAGCCATTTGAATTCCCATTAAAAAACACAATTTTTTTTTTTAAAAGAAGGTTTTATTTATTTATTTATTTATTTATTTATTTTTGGCTGCGTTGGGTCTTCGTTGCTGCGTGCGGGCTTTCTCTAGTTGCAGCGAGCGGAGGCTACTCTTTGTTGCGGTGTGCGGGCTTCTTATTGTGGTGGCTTCTCTTTTTGTGGAGTATGGGCTCTAGGCACGCGGGCCTCAGCAGTTGGGGCACACGGGCTCAGTAGTTGTGGCTCGCGAGCTCTAGAGCACAGGCTCAGTAGTTGTGGTGCACGGGCTTAGTTGCTCCACGGCACGTGGGATCTCTCTGGACCAGGGCTTGAACCCGTGTCCGCTGCATTGGCAGGCAGATTCTTAACCACTGTGCCACCAGAGAAGTCCAAACAACACAATTCTTATAAATAGATAATAACTCTCTATAGACATTTTTAGGTTATTCATCCAAAAAAAAAAAAACGTTAAAATTTTTATTCCCTTTTGACCTAATAATTTTAGGAAATAGGGATTGTCCTAAGATCATTTTTAATAGTGACGAATATAAATAATTTAAATGTGTATCAATAGAGAACTACTTATATAAATAATGTCTACAGCCATATAGTGGAAAACATTAAAAAGCATGTTTTTGAAATTATCTAATGCTATGAAAAATTCTACAGATATCACAGGAAATTTAAATGAAGAGATCATATATATATAAAACCACTATTTGAAATTTTATTTAAATTAAAATGATCTGTAACAAAAAATAAACTAAACCTTGCCAGCGCTTTTTCTTTTTGTTTTTCTTTTCTTTTTTCTTTCTTTTTTTTTGGTATAATGGCCATTCTGCTGGGTATGAAGTAATATCATTGTGGTCTTGATTTGTATTTCCCTAATGGCTAATGATGTTGAGCATCTTTTCATGTGCTTATTGGTCATTTCTGTATCTTCTTTGGGGAAAATGTCTATTTACGTCCTTTGCGCATTTTAAAATTGGATTGTTAGGTTTTTGTTGCTGTTGTTTTGCTGAGTTGTAGAACTTCTTTATGTATTCAGGATATTAGTCCCTTATGAGATAAATTGTTTGTAAATATTTTCTCCCATTCTGTTGGTTGTATTTTTACTCTCTTGATAGTGTCCTTTGATGCACAAAAGTTTTTATTTTGATGAAGTCAAATTTACCTATTTTTTCTTTTGTTGCCTGTGATTTTGGCCTTGTATTTAAGAAATCAATTCCAAATCTAGGATCATGAAGATTTCCCCCTATGTTTTCTTCTGAGAGATTTATACTTTTAGCTCTTAATTTTAGGTATTTGATCATTTGTTTTAATTTTTGTATAAAATGAAAGATAAGGGTCCAAGTTCATTGTTTTGCACATTGATGTCCAGTTTTACCAGCACCGTTTGTTGAAAAAAGTATCATTTCCCCATTGAATGGTCTTGGCACCCATGTCAAAAATCCACTGACCAGAGATGTGAGGGTCTATTTCTGGGTTCTCTATCCTATTCCATTGGTCTGTGTCTGTCCTTATGCCAGTACCACACTGTGTTTTGATTACAGTAGCTTTGTAGTAAGTTTTGAGGTTGAGAAGTGTGAGTCCTCCAACTTTGTTATTTTATTTTGGCTACAGTGACGGCTTTTGAATAGAACTGTTGCTAGCCCATAAGACCTAAACTGGCCTTAAAGATTTGCTGTGTAACTCTGGCAAATCAGTATTCATGACTATTGTGCATCTCTGAAAAGCCACAGGAGTTTTCAATATCCTGATAGTTATTGTATTACTGTCCTATTGCTGCTGTAACAAGTTACCACAAACTTAGTGGCTTCATTATCTCACCGTTCTGGAGGTCAGAAGTCCTGAAATAAGGTGATGGCAGGGCTGGCTCCTTCTGGAAGTTGTAGGGGAGGATCTGTCCCTTGTTTCTGCAGCTTCCAGAAGCTTCCTGCATTTCGTGGCTCATGGTCCCCTCCTCAGTCTTCAAAGCACTTGCTTCTCTGGTCACATCTCCTTCTGCATCTGACCTTCCTACCTTCTCCTACCTTATCATTACATTGGGCCCACCTGGATAATCTAGCATAATCTTCCCATCTCTAGATCCTTATTTTTTTTATTATTATTTTTTGATGGTGCTAATATATCATTTAATGGCAGAATGTGGTAATTATTGAATTAATTATTGCTAACTTAGTTTTCAAATGAAAAAAAAATAGAAAAAAAAACAAATTAAATGTGACACAACCTGACCAAACACATGTCAAATTACAGTTTCAAGGTTATTTTACAAAATACCTCCATTTATACCATAGATCCTTATTTTAATCTCATCTTCAAACTCCCAGGTTCTGGTGACCAGGGAGTAGACATCTTTGGGGGCCGCTATTTTGCCTACTACGATTACAATGACTGGGCAGTGTTGCTGACCGAGGGGCACACAGATCCTCTAAAATATCCTTTTATTTTTCCCTGTTGGTCTCCCTTGTAAATAACGATTCGCTGTCCAGTTGTAAGGATCAGGTATAAGTCTGTTAATGTAACAATCTCACATTTCTTTCCTACCTATGGAACTTTTTTCCACCGAGACTATGATTCCTAGAGTCAGCAAATATTAATTGAGCTCTATTCCCTGTGCACCCATGTCCACAAAATGAATACATCTGTTTCATGACCTTGAGGAACTTATAATCTACTAGAAGAGAAAGATGGTACTGCAGTGTAACCCCCTTTTTAAAAATTTCTTTCTTTTTTATTTAATTTTTATTTTATATTGGGGTATAGTTGATTTACAATGTTGTGTTAGTTTCAGGTGTACAGCAAAGTGATTCAGTTATACATACATATATATATCCATTCTTTTTCAGATTCTTTTCCCGTATAGGTTTTTACAGAGTATTGAGTAGAGTTCCCTGTGCTATAAGTAGGTCCTTGTTGATTATCTATTTTATATATAGTAGTGTGTGTATATTAATCCCAACCTCCTAATTTATCCCTCCCCCCCACCTTTCCCCTTTAGTAACCATAAGTTTGTTTTCTATGTCTGTGAGTCTGTTTCTGTTTTATAAATAAGTTCATTTGTATTGTTTTTTAGATTCCACATATGAGTGATATCATATGATATTTGTCTTTCTCTGTCTGACTTGCTTCACTTAGTATGATAATCTCTAGGTCCAGCCATGTTGCCGCAAATGGCATTATTTCATTCTTTTTTTATGGCTGAGTAGTATTCCATTGTATATATGTACCACATCTTCTTTATCCATTCGTCTGTCGATGGACATTTAGGTTGCTTCCATGTCCTGGCTATTGTATATAATGCTGCTATGATCATTGGGGAGCATGTATCTTTTCAAATTTTGGTCTTCTCCAGGTATATGCCCAGGAGTGGGATTGCTGGATCATATGGTAACCCACTTTTATAGATTATATTTCCTAAATAGCTTTAGAATCCTCCCTTCCTGTCTCTCATCCCTCCTTTTGTCATGTGTTACTATGATTTTTGCAGAAAATACAGCCAGTTTCCTTGACATCAGTTGGGCTCCCACACTCCTTGCTTTGGGCCATTACTGTACCCACAGATGTGCTCATGTCACCCTTTTGCCAAAAATCCTTGTGTTCCTGGCATCAGGATAAACTGTAACCCTTCGCAGGTCCTATTCCTGGGTATGGGCTCTACCATTCCAGCCTAATCACCTGCCATTCCAGGAGCACTTTGTGTTGTAGCGGAATAGAATAAATCTACCGCCCCACAGTTTAGCTGTCTTGGCTATTGACTTTTACAGAGCTCTTCTCACTTACTGGCTCCATTTTTCCTCCTTCATGGCTCGAGAAAGTCCTGTGCATCCCCAGTTCTGGCCTCAAGTCTTGCTTTCTAGAAAGCCAACTCTCACCCCCCTCTCTGGTGAGGCTCTTTTTCCTGGGTTTACTGTGTCAGGAAGTTCCTTGCTCTGTAGTGTAATTAGTGCCTTACCTGTCTGTTTTTCTAACCAGACTGTGGATTCAGTTAGGTAAGGGCTGGTTCTCTTAACCCCATGCTCCCTGTATGTGTAGAGTGCCTGCCTCATAAAAGATGTTAACTAAGTTTGGGTTGAATGAATGCTTGGACCCACGTACATGTGAGTGATGTAATAGAAAATACCTGCAGATTGAAGCAAGATTTATGATGGCATATGGATTCTAAGCTAAAGTGATTGCTAGCTAGCACTTGTTTTCTCCTTTCTATATACTGTTTCTCTTGAAGAAGCCGAATCTAACTTTCTGTGTGATTAAATACATGTGCTTAAAAAAAAGTCCCATTCCTGAGAGTTCATGTGACTCATTGGAGTTCTGTAAAGCTGTTAGTTTGAAGCTGTTTATTTTAAAGGATAAATTTGTGGCATGAAGTCAACAGCTATGAAGTAAAGCTCCTCTCAACATATATATGAATCCAACACAGAAGTTTTCTTAAACTTGACTGCCCTCAGTACAGCCTTGAATACTTGTGAGGGATCCATAAGGGCATACTTAAAAATTCTTTTGAATAAACATTCTTTTGAGACAGGCTTATTTCATTAGGACAAATATTACAAGGCAACTATAGAAGTATATTCATACAGGATTCATGCCACAAGTAAGTAAATAAATAAGTAGATAGCCCTTTTGTTTTTGTCATTGTTAATAAACAAAACAAATAATTATAAATGTGAAGTATGCCTTTCTTCAGGGCTCTTTTTTTTTTTCTTTTTCAAAACGAGATTAGATTTTTTTTTCAGTCTGGAAAAGACAAACTTAATTTTATAGAGTAGGTCTGAGGTTACTCCTAGTGGTAGAATTTAATTATTTATTATATTTATTTGGGGGAGAGGATGGGAGACAATGTATGAAATACAGAGAGAAATACTTTCTCCTGTTGTATCAATTAATAATGCTGGATTGATGTTTTGCTTTTTGTTTAACTTCTCAGTGCCCTTTGTCAGACCAAATTGAGAGGATTTAGTAATAAAAAAGACTCACATAGGATATATAAAGTGTATATTTAATGTCACATTCAGATCTATGACTCTTTAAGCTATTAACAAGGCTGTTTTGACAGCTAGTACGAAAGATGGTGGGAACTGTTCTTCCGCGTCCCCGACGTTTCCTTCACTGTGGCAGGAACTGTACTGGTGCAGCACCGGGATGCTTTGTCTCTGTGCACGCGGCTGCTGGACAGGAAGCGGGAGCACGCCCGGCCCAGCCCCTCCTTCGGGAGCTCACTCCCCACAGCAGCCCTTCCTCCACCCTGCGAGTTTGCCAGCAGCACCTCACATGGCGGGCGGGGGTGTGTGTGGTTTTGCAGTGCGGCCCGTGGCTGGGTGGGTGAGTCTGATTCCGTGCTTCAGTTCTAGCAAGCCCATGGTTTCCCGCACGTCGGCCATGTTCTGCGTATTCTGCAGGGCCAGGTCCACAGGTACTAAACGAGGTGTTTGACCGCCTGTCCGCCTTTCTTCTTGAACTCATCCCTCAGCTGGTCCAGAATCCGGGCAGGGACTTGTGGTCCCGGTCATTAGGCAAGTGTCCTTGCGCATGTATATCTTTAAATTCTCACAACTGCCCTGAGAGTTGTATTGTCCCCTTACAGATGAGGAAAGGGGGGCCCCAGGAGCATAAATCACTCTGACGTTAGGTTTGGCACCCTGGTCCGTCTACTCCCAAACTCATGTCCGTTAGGACATACTGACAAAGAAAATATCACAGCAAAAGCTTCTAAAAGGCTTTGCATAATATAAATCACTGAGTTCTACAGGTGAGTTTTATTATTGGTAGCCTGGCGTGTTCATACCGATAAACACAAAACATTTTCATACGGTCTGCGAGTCCCTGAATGCACAGGTGCGTGCCCACCTCCCCAGTTCCACTGGCCGCCTTGATGTCCTCCAAAGCTTTCGGCTCTTTCTAACCATCCCGGGCCTCCTGTTCTCTCTCCTCTGACCGGGGTGCTCCTTTTCTTCCACCCTCCCCTTTGCCTGGCAGCTCCTACTTACCCTTCAGATCTCAGCTCCAGTGTCACTTCCTCAAAACGGCACCGTATCTAAAGACAGCCTCATTGTGATTTCTGCCAGCCACCTGCCCTGGCCATCATTGGTGATCATTTCAAGCCTATATTTCCCAGCAACTGAAGCACTACTGTGAACACTGAGGCCACTTTTCTGTTGTCCACTGTTGTGAGCCTAGTGTCCTAACACAGTGACAGCACGTGGATGGCACCCAGCATGGTTGCTGGGTGAATAATCGGACATAATGCTTGGTGTCGTGCATTTGCCTTAAGATCTTTGCCCATTGTTTTCTCCTTAATACTTGCAAATAACGTGTTAAAGATAGCCTCTTTCCTGATAATTGTAAGAAAAAAAAATATAGGACTGAAATCTGTAGTCTTTCTTGAGGCTTTAAACTGTGGGAAGCATAGAATGGATTTCCAAGTGTACGTAACTAAGGACTTAATTAATGTCTCCGGGATAGTGTAAGACAACACTGTTCCAGTGTTGGAACCTGCTTTGTGTGGTCCTGGGCTGTGGGATGTGTAAAGGAACTTCTCTCCTAGCATTTCAGTGTCAGGTAATATTAAACACCTACTTCTGCTTGGTTTTGGTAGCTCCAGGAAGAAAATTCTAAAGCTGAGACTAGTCCTTCAGAACTTATGCTAATACCTACTTACATTTTTAATGTAGTTCTTGATAAGTTGTTTATCAGTTCATGTATAAAATGAGGTCAGTCATAGGGTAGTGTGTGAATTAATTTTGTTTCCTAGCCAAGTATTAAAAAAAAATGATTAAGTATTACAAAAAGACTAAATGTTGATAGTTTGGGAGCAAAATGAAGAATTTTTCCATGTGCTTTTTCCTCTCCTCCTGTTGAGGCAGAATAACATAATGAACATATTAAAGGGGCAAAACCAAAGACATTTATGCACACTTAATTTTGCATCCCTCAAATCCTGAAAGTGTTGATCGAGGCAGAATTTCAGTTTCTGGGCACCGGTTTTCCTGGAACAACTGCCATGGGTAATAAACCGTGGAACCAAGATCTGTAAGGAGGTAGCATCAGTAACATCCATTCTGTGCCTTCAGATGTCTTCCTGGTTCCGTATGACAGCTGATATTGTTTCTCTCTGCTCTCCCCATCCCCACATTTACAGGGCATTGATGTACGGGACGCTCCCCTAAAGGAAATAAAGGTGACTAGTTCCCGGCGATTCATAGCATCGTTTAATGTCGTGAATACAACCAAACGAGATGCTGGAAAATACCGCTGCATGATTCGAACCGATGGAGGAGTTGGCCTATCCAACTATGCAGAATTGGTAGTTAAAGGTATTTAATGTTATTTTTATACCTCCAAATAGTCTATTAAAAGAGACATGTGGGATGGTTGTGAGTTCATGATTTGTTGAAAGCTCAGACTTATCCTTGTCTGTTTCTGAACAGTAGTTTGGTGACAGGCTGTACGGATGGATTACATTTTAAGTACAAATTTTGCACATGAGCAATAGTTTTGAAAAATGTATTTTATTTGTGTTGGTTCAGTTGCATACAAAGCAATGAATGTGCTCTGGGCAAGTTCTTCTGCCAAGTCTGTACAGAGATTACAACCCTATAAATTTTTTTTTAAGGAATAAAAGTTTTTTACTGATAGAAAATCACTTAAAATGCAAATATTCCCCAGCCAGGGTGTTTATGATAGCAGGGTGGTTAATAAAATGAAGCAGTGTCAGTATAAAAATGTGCCGTCATATCATACAAGCCACATAGACAGTAGTGGGTTAACATTCATAATGTTGCTCTTAGGTTCTATTACTGTATTTTGCATGACTGAAAAATTGAGTCATTATATTCAGGAAGGTGGGAGATGAGTAAAAAAAAGGGGGGGGGATACATTTCCTTTGGCTGGTTTGATGTTTTTTTGTGTGTGCATGGACTTAGGAGTTTATAGTATTAAACTGGTAAGGCAGTTTTTGGTCCCAGACAGAATTTGGACTTTTAGATATACCATGAGGCATTTTTATACCTTATAGCAAGCCATTGCTGCTTTCTCCTAGGGGAAGAGAATGATACCTGCTTTTTACATGTTCTCCCCTGCATTTATTAAATGGGGAGCATAAAATTGGTCTCTTTTGGATGGACTATTCCTTTTGTCAGCAAATTTCTCTATGTCGGCAGTTTTACAGACTGCAGGGTTCAAACCCCAGAGCTAGCTGTGTGGGCGTGGTCCTATGGCTTACCCTCTCGGTGCTTCTGTTTCCTCATGTTTAAAATAGACATAATAATGTGACCGACCCTAAAGGGCCATCAGGAGGACCGGATGCAAAAGGTATGTGAATGGCACTTAGAACAGGAGACCTAGTAGGCAGCCGGCACCTGTTCAGGCCGTGATGGGGCATGGGGTGGCTCTTGTTCTCCGTTCTAGTCCATCAGTGGTCCTCAGCTGAGAATGCATGGCTGAACCACCTTTCCAAATAAAACAAAATACAGATACAAATACCTGCCCACCTATTCTCTACCACCACTACACACCCGTGTTCAATCAGAATCTCTGGGACCAGAGCCTCTGCCATAAAATCTATAGGTGATCCGGGCAGATGGCTTCTTCTGTGAAATCAGCCCTGCCAACGTTAGTCACGCCTGGCTTGGGGGGAAGCCTGCCCCCCAACACTGTTTATCTGCAGCAGTGGCTAATGTTCTGTGGAAGGAAGCCAGGAAGCACACCCTGCAATATCTGCTCACGTGGTCTAATTTGCCACACCAGAGCCCTGTGATTTGGGGTTTGTAGTGAAACTGTAGCCCGTCTGGCCAGTTTCCGAGTTTAGGTTTCACCTGTAAGAAAACTAAAACTCTGCATAGATGTGCACACCCTCCCCTGCAGAAGGCTCTCGGGGAAGCGAGGGGTTTCCTTGTGGAAAATGGGCACCAAATCCCAACAAATCCAGCAGAGCGGCCGCCTCGCTGTTGCCACGGCTGAGTTCTTTACTGTCATCACTGTTACTTAATTTTCATCTTGGTCCCGTTCTTTGTGTCTGTTCTGTTTTCTGATTTCTGGTTGCTACAGTGCTTCACTGTGCCCGTGCCTGGTGAGGCGTGGTGCTTTGTAATCAGTATGATAGAAATCTAGTAACCTCTTTAAAAATTGCCTCTGTGGGAAAGTTAATTTGTTGGGAGTTATAAGCAAGTCAGAAATTTCTAGTCTGCCGCAACACACATAAGCACAGAGGCTGAGTGGGTCCTTACTCACGTTTCTGCCGCACGTTTTCCTGCCTTACGACAGCGTGGAGGGATCTTGGGTCATGGTGATAAAATGTCCGGGCACCCTTTGCATCTCTGCACCCTGCCACAGCTGGTGACAGTTGGCTTGCAGATATGGCTCAAATCTGGAGTTTGACTTTTCCTCCATTTATAATTTTTATAGCCATATTTTGCACGTATTTGATTTTTCAAAATAAAATAACATACTGGATTCTACTAATTAAATAAAGCATTGCGTTGACACAATTACTTTAAAATATATAATGGCATGTTTAGGCCACCTGTGTGATTGAACACTTTTTATATGCATGTGTTTAGAGTGCTAATTTTTTCAAAATGGGAAAAACTAAAGTCCAAAGAGTTTATAACTTTCTTAAGGTCATTCCCTGATTTGGTGCTGGCCCGCAAATGAAGCCCAGGTCATTTTAAACTATAATTCTTGTCTGTTTTATGTCTACCACTGCTTTTGGTAATCAAAGACATAAAAATGTTTCATGTAATCTCCACAATTCATGTATATATGCATATATGCCAATATCATATTTAATTATAGGAGACATATATTAGGAATTCATATATGTGTATCAATTAGAAATATGTATATGATATGTATCTATAGGTATATAAATTCTTTCTTTGCTGGCTTCATTTAGAATTATTTTTATCATGCCCTTTCACTTGGATTAAATATTTTAAATTGCTTTTTATCACTTAGTATAGATTGAGTTCCTCTCTTCTTTCCCTTTGAGAACATTTATTCAAAATTTAAATATTGAGATTGGTTCAAGATGGCAGAGTAGAAGGACGTGCTCTCACTCCCTCATGCAAGAGCACCTGAATCACAACTAACTGCTGAACAATCATCGAAAGGAAGACACTGGAACTCACCAAAAAAGATACCCTACATCCAAAAACAAAGGAGAAGCCACACTGAGATGGTAGGAGGGGCGCAATCACAATAAAATCAAATCCCATAACTGCTGGGTGGGTGATTCACAAACTGGAGAACACTTATACCACAGAAGTCCACCCACTGGATTGAAGGTTCTGAGCCCCACGTCAGGCTTCCGAACCTGGGGGTCTGGCAATGGGAGGAGGAATTCCTAGAGAATCAGACTTTGCAGGCTAGCGGGATTTGATTGCAGGACTTTGACAGGACTGGGAGAAACAGAGACTCCACTCTTGGAGGGCACACACAAAGTAGTGTTCACATCGGGACCCAGGGGAAGGAGCAGTGACCCCAGGGGAGACTGAACCAGACCTACCTGCTAGTGTTGGAGGGTCTCCTGCAGAGGCAGGGGGTGGCTGTGTCTCACCATGAGGACAAGGACGCTGGCAGCAGAAGTTCTGGGAAGTACTCCTTGGCGTGAGACCCTCCCAGAGTCTACCATTAGCCCCACCAAAGAGCCCAGGTAGGCTCCAGTGTTGTGTTGCCTCAGGCCAAACAACCAACAGGGAGGGAACCCAGCCCCACCCATCAGCAGACAAGGGGATTAAAGTTTTACTGAGCTCTGCCCACCAGAGCAAAAGCCAACACTACTCGCCACCAGTCCCTCCCATCTGGAAACTTGCACAAGCCTCTTAGATAGCCTCATCCACCAGAGGGCAGACAGCAGAAGCAAAAAGAACTACAATCCTTCAGCCTGTGGAACAAAAACCACATTCACAGAAAGATAGACAAGATGAAAAGGCTATGTACCAGATGAAGGAACAAGATAAAACCCCAGAGAAACAACTAATTGAAGTGGAGATAGGCAGCCTTCCAAAAAAAGAATTCAGAACAATGATAGTGAAGATGCTCCAGGAGCTCGGAAAAAGAATGGAGGCGAAGATCGAGAAGATGCAAGAAATGTTTAACAAAGACCTAGAAGAATTAAAGAACAAACAAACAGAGATGAACAATACAGTAACTGAAATGAAGAATACACTAGAAGGAATCAATAGCAGAATAACTGAGGCAGAAGAACAGATAAGTGACCTGGAAGACAAAATGGTGGAATTCACTGCTGTGGAACAAGGTAAAGAAAAAAGAATGAAAAGAAATGAAGACAGCCTAGGAGACCTCTGGGACAACATTAAACGCAACAACATTCACGTTATAGGGGTCCCAGAAGGAGAAGAGAGAGAGAAAGGACCAGAGAAAATATCTGAAGAGATTATAGTTGGAAACTTCCCTAACATGGGAAAGGAAATAGCCACCCAAGTCCAGGGAGCGCAGAGAGTCCCATACAGGATAAACCCAAGGAGAAACATGCCGAGACACATAATAATCAAATTGGCAAAAATTAAAGACAAAGAAAAATTATTGAAAGCAGCAAGGGAAAAACGACAAATAACATAAAAGGGAACTCCCATAAGGTTAACGGCTGATTTCTCAGCAGAAACTCTACAAGCCAGAAGGGAGTGGCAGGACATATTTAAAGTGATGAAAGGGAAGAAACTACAATGAAGATTACTCTACCCAGAAAGGATCTCATTCAGATTCGATGGAGAAATCAAAAGCTTTACAGAGAAGCAAAAGCTAAGAGAGTTCAGCATCACCAAACCAGCTCTACAACAAATGCTAAAGGAACTTCTCTAAGTGGGAAACACAAGAGAAGAAAAGGACCTACAAAAACAAACCCAAAACAATTAAGAACACGGTAATAGGAACATACATACCGATAATTACCTTAAACGTGAATGGATTAAATGCTCCAGCCAAATGACACAGGCTCACTGAATGGATACAAAAACAAGACCCATATATATGCTGTCTACAAGAGACCCACTTCAGACCTAGGGACCCATACAGACTGACAGTGAGGGGATGGAAAAAGATATTCCGTGCAAATGGAAATCAAAAGAAAGCTGGAGTAACAATACTTATATCAGATAAAATAGACTTTAAAATAAAGAATGTTACAAGAGACAAGGAAGGACACTATATAATGATCAAGGGGTCAATCCAAGAAGAAGATATAACAATTATAAATATATATGCACCCAACATAGGAACACCTCAATACATAAGGCAACTGCCAACAGCTATAAAAGAGGAAATCGACAGTAATGCAATAATAGTGGGGGATTTTAACACCTCACTTATACCAATGGACAGATCATCCAAATAGAAAATTAATAAGGAAACACAAGCTTTAAATGATGCAATAGACCATATAGATTTAATTGATATTTAATTAAATATTCCATTCGAAACCAGCAGATTACACTTTCTTCTCAAGTGTGCACGGAACATTCTCCAGGATAGATCACATCTTGGGTCGCAAATCAAGCCTTGGTAAATTTAAGAAAATTGAAATCATATCAAGCATCTTTTCTGACCACAATGCTATGAGATTAGAAACCAATTACGGGGAAAAAAACGTAAAAAACACAAACACATGGAGGATAAACAATACGTTACTAAATAACCAAGTTATTATAAGTAACAAGTTACAGTAATCCAGACAGTGTGGTACTGGCACAAAAACAGAAATATAGATCAATGGAACAGGATAGGATGCCCAGAGATACGCCCATGCACTTATGGTCACGTTATCTTTGATAAAGGAGGCAAGAGTATACACTGGAGAAAAGACAGCCTCTTCAATAAGTGGTGCTGGGAAAACTGGACAGCTACATGTAAAAGAATGAAATTAGAACACGCCCTAACACCATACACAAAAATAAACTCAAAATGGATTAAAGACCTAAATGTAAGGCCAGACACTCTAAAACTCTTAGAGGAAAACATAGGAAGAACACTTTTTGACATAAATCACAGCAAGGTCTTTTTTGATGCACTTCCTAGAGTAATGGAAATAAAAACAAAAATAAACAAATGGGACCTAATGAAACTTGAAAGCTTTTGCACAGCAAAGGAAACTACAAACAAGGTGAAAAGACAACCCTCAGAATGGGAGAAAATATTTGCAAATGAAGCAACTGACAAAGGATTAATCTCCAAAATATATAAACAGCTCATGCAGCTCAATATTAAAAAAACAAACAACCCAATCCAAAAATGGGCAGAAGACCTAAATAGACATTTCTCCAAAGAAGACTTACAGATGGCCAAGAAGCACATGAAAAGCTGCTCAACATCACTGATTATTAGAGAAATGCAAGTCAAAACTACAATGAGGTATATCACCTCACACCAGTTAGAATGGGCATCATCAGAAAATCTACAAACAACAAATGCTGGAGAGGGTGTGGAGAAAAGGGAACCCTCTTCCACTGTTGGTGGGAATGTAAATTGGTTCAGCCACTATGGAGAACAGTATGGAGGTTCCTTAAAAAACTAAAAATAGAATTACCATATGACCCAGCAATCCCACTAGAAAACCATAATTCAAATCCCCTGAGAAAACCATAATTCAAAAAGAGTCATGTACCACAGTGTTCATTGCAGCACTGTTTACAATAGCCAGGACATGGAAGCAACCTAAATGCCCATCGACAGATGAATGGATAAAGAAGATGTGGCACATATATACAATGGAATATTACTCAGCCATAAAAAGGAACAAAATTGGGTCATTTGTAGAGACGTGAGTGGAACTAGAGCCTGTCATACAGAGTGAAGTAAGTCAGAGAGAAAAACAAATATCGTATATTAACGCATATATGTGGAACCTAGAAAAATGGTACAGATGAACTGGTTTGCAGGGCAGAAATAGAGACACAGATGTAGAGAGCAAATGTATGGACACCAAGGGGGGAAAGTGGCAGGGGTGGAGGTGGTGGTGGTGGGATGAACTGGGAGATTGGGATGGACATATATACACCAATATGTATAAGGTGGATAACTAATAAGAACCTGGTGTATAAAATAAATAAATAAAATTTTTTTAAAAATTTATTCTTATTCTTGTACAGATTCTTTCAGCAACCCCAAAGTCCTTTTGAATGGCTGTCTCAGTGATTTCCAAATTCTAGTTGAATCTTTCATTTGATTTAACATATTTGGTACTCTTCTTAATGGGGAACTAATAGAGAAAATAGTCTCGGGACAAATAAGCATTAAAGTCCTATCTATTTTAGGATACCAATAACAACGTCCTAAATGAATTGTGTGCTCACTAACCTTTGTGGCTTTGCCCCGAGTTATATTTTGAATGGCAGCTCAGGAACCCTTGCTAGCATTTGCAGCTTCAAAGTAATTAACTGCTCTTTCAGCCTGCCTATGTAAATGTCTTAGGATATACTGTGAAAGGCCCATTTCATGTCTTGGTTCAAGGAATCTCCTAATGATATAAATTGATGTTAAATCACTATGAGTTGAATCAAAACTATCTAAAGAAATGAAGAGCTAGCACAAAGTTGTAGTTTGTAAATAATAGGAACAATATTTTAGTAAATTTGCACTAAATTTATGGTCCCCCAAATAAAATTCATCTTTTAAGTGTCTTATTTAGACTCAGTCTCATGAGATTTCCCCAGCTATTTTAAAAGTCAGTATGACTTACCACACCTTGAATACGTTCAAGAAGAACAAAGATGCCCCAACCCAACAAAAGGAACTTGTGTTGCTGGTTTCTTGTTGGTCTAGGGATCTACCTGGTATCATCGTAGGGGCCAACCTCAGATGGGACCAGCTGTCGTGAGGTCCCCAGCAGCAGGAAACATGACAGGGAGCAACGGGTTATGTCTGCTATGGAGCAGACAGGTGCATATGCCAGTAAAAGAATAGCAGGCTTTATTTTACATGCATTTGTGTGAGCTAAATGAGGAGCTAAAAACCCACACCAAAAGGCCCAAACCACCTGCAGAAACATCCTTGAAAAAAATCACTAGGACTTAACATTTTCTCTGATGGAGATTCATGAAATAGAAATACATTATTTCATACAGTTATGTCCTTCCCTAATGTCATGTGTGGTGCCACTCACAGTGACACTGGCACATGGAACGCCTTTATTTGGTGCCTGGGGGGCCATTCAGCCGGCACCTGATACACTGTTGAAAACAAGATTGCCTCTCTCTCCTGCATCAGACAAAGATCCAGAAAAAGTCAGTCTCTGGTTTTCAACAATGAGAGAGACCTTCCTGGGTTGTAAAGAGTGTTTGCCATTTATTGCTTAGAGTTTTATCAAGCTGGGCATGACTTGTGCTTTGCTTTAGAGCTTTTCTTTCTATTCACTGCTTTAATAAGACTCATTACTGCAAGATCCCTGAACAGTGGCGGTGCTGGACTTTATCACCCCAAGTGCTCACTGCTCCTGGAGCAGAACGAGTCCATTGGGATGGCTTTTGGGGGGAAACGAGTCATCCTGGAAGTGCATTTATGATGAGATAAACTATAATTTCATCTGTGTTTTTCAAGTGATGATATCTTTGGAATACAAATATAAGGAGACTGAATTTAATGATATAACTAATACCTTGGGTGATTTTGAAGACACTCGGGGTTTTTTTTTGTTTTTTTTGTTTTTTTTACTCTTGACAATGGAGAGACTTCTAGAGCTTAATTACTACCACTTGAGAGAGTTTTCACAAGTTACTTTTAGTGCAAAAAAATCCTTTGGTGCCTGTGTAGCTGTTCGAGAAAAATGAATTGCATCCTAAAACAAACTGGGGATGTACCTACCTGAGCAGGCTTAGGTTTTAAAGATGGCTTATTTCACAGATGTGAACACTATGCAAACCTCCCTCAGTATGCTTTTTCGTATTAACCTGAGCAAAACCATTCTCATCAGTTCATTGCTGAAATGTTAATGTCTTCCCTGTTTTAGTAATTGACGTGCATTTAGCTCTTCTCAAGTGTCTGAAGGATGGCCTCCGGTTTGCCTTTCAGAGCCCCCTGTCCCCATCGCCCCCCCTCAGCTGGCCTCCGTGGGGGCCACCTACCTGTGGATCCAGCTCAACGCCAACTCCATCAATGGCGATGGGCCCATCGTGGCCCGGGAGGTGGAATACTGCACCGCCAGCGGGAGCTGGAGCGACCGGCAGCCAGTGGACTCCACGAGCTACAAGATCGGGCATCTCGACCCAGACACAGAGTATGAGATCAGCGTGCTTCTCACCCGGCCAGGGGAGGGCGGCACTGGTTCTCCTGGGCCCGCTCTCAGAACCAGAACCAAGTGTGCAGGTGAGTCCGGGGATGCTGGGACCGTTTGTCATTGTCTTCTGGGTTTTGACCTGCAACCTCCGTGCAGGTGGCTCACGCTTCCCTCAGCTCTGCTGGGACCCTGTCTGGGTACAAAAGGTCCCTTCACCTGTGGACAGCAACCCAGTAGCCTGTGGACTTCAAACCTCAAGGCTTCATATCTCTCAGGAGGCCTCCGCCCCCTTTTCCCCCGTTCTTAATTTACACCTTCCTAGGAGTATCACCTAATTCATACGGGAATCATCCCAAAGTTGACAGAAACTGTTTGCTTTAATGATGTCTGCTCATAGGTCAACGCCTCTCATCTGGGTCCCTTTGTTTTTATGTTCCCCATTGATGTGCTTGTAGCCTCGAGGGCCTTTGGAAGGCTAGATTCCATCTTAGCGATAGCTTTAAAGCTGTGTTTTTATGGACGGATATTGAATGGAGGTGCTGCTTGCCGATGACATGGGACCCATTTGTAAAATAAGCCAGGGTGATTTGTGGACTGCACGCCGGCTTTAAATTCTTAGATGATAAAGTTCTAATTGACTGTGCAGAGCCCGCTCTGTGGGTTGATGGAGAGAGAAATGCAGAGTCTTATAAAAATCAGACCCTAAAGAAAGAGCCTGTTACAGGTTCGAGTGCTGTTTCTGTCTGGCTGCTCTCGGGTCGGAAGTAGAGAGAAATAACAGGTTGGGATACTGAAGTGTTCTTTCATCCTTTAAATGCAGATTCTTGCACTGAATTGAGGGCTGAATTGAGGGCTGAAAAATTTCTCCAGAAATTTTTATGGAGATAATTGATTCTTCGGGTGGCATTATTTAAGAGGACACTTATCAGTAGGTTTCGTTTCCTCTTAAGTTTTTAAAGTACTCAGAGCGCAGTCTAACCCTGTCTGGTAGGAGAAATGATTAAGCCTTAACAATGGTAACTGCTTCATTCTTTCTTCATAATTTGGCATGTATGGTTTCGAAAAGCCCAAAGCTCATGGAAAAAAGTTATTTTTGTAAAACTATTTTTGTTAGAAGAGGGAACAGGACCCTTTCTCTTCTTCGGGTATGTGCTGTTGGGCCTGCCTTGTCCACCCAGGTCTGTTTCCCAAGTCCCACGCCCCCACGGTCATATCACGCTCAGCGCAGAGCCTCTGGTCTAAGAACTGTGGTGATTCCCACAGCCGCCATGGGCGGTCTGAGGAGAAAGGAGTTTGACAACACTTTCTCTTCCTCACTTCTCTACACCATGTCACCTCCTCTCTCTCTTTAACTGAATAAAATTTCCCTGCCTTTTTTGAAATAATTTATCATCTGTCGTAATGCAAACAATAGCTGTGTAACACTGTATCTATCACTTTACACTATAAGAATTGCTTTCAAATCTGTTATTTATTTTATAACTGCCTCCTGAAGTCTCTGGGGCCAATACTGTGACACCCTTACTAGGGGCGGGGAAATAGAAACCCCTGTGGTCCTCCACGCATGCTCTGTGAGCAATAAGTTTGTGTTCTTTCACTTCAGCGTTATTTTGAGGAATCCTGTTTGGGGACATGGTGCTAGATCGTCTTCCTTTCTCTCCAAAAGAAGGTTAGAATCCCATTGTCTAGGCTGGAGAAAGGATCCAATCTGTCATTCTAGTCACTGACAACCCCACCTACCTATTGTTTTCAGTTCTGTTCTTTTGTCTTTTCTCCTGGTTTTGTGCCTGTACATTTCAGGTATCAACATGATTATTATCTACATTTCCCCTAAATATAAGGCATGCAGCTCTGTTTTCAAGAAGTCTTTTTGTTACAGCTGCATGATGTGTAAATGTAGAAACTTTCATAGTAGAATGGCAGTCCTTTTCTAAAACATTAAAACCAATCCTGAATGGATATTTGCATGCCAGCCCTGTGCCTTAGAGGTTTAATCTCACTTAAGCAAGGAAGCCTGATGAGAAAGCAGGCTTTTTCCTCTTACCATTTGTAACCTGCCGTGGACACTGTTGCACACCTGTCCTGCACGGGGATTGAGCATTTTTGAAAAAGCTGTGGTCGAACAAGTCAATCTTAGGAAATAGAAATATGTTAGGTGAGAGGGTCAAAGCTAGAAATGAGAGGGGGAGATGCTGGGTGGGTGAGGAAAGAGAAGTTGAATGAGCCTTTTACTGTCGGAAGAAATACAGTTTCACCCTTTGTTGAACTGAGACTTTTGAGAAAATCTGCGGGAGAGCTTGTTGACTGCTCAGGTGAGCCGTGTGAAATCGTGGTATGCAGGACGGAATGAAAAGGGGGAAGGTGGCTGCTATACACTCTAGACTGAAAAATGTGCTAACGGTCCCGGCCTCTTCCTCAGATGGTTCGCAAGCGTTTAGGGTTCAGAAAGAGCAAGTCACGGATCTCAAAACCTGAGAGAGACACTGAGCGTTCTGCAAAGCAGATGGAAGATGGAAAATGGCCTTGGCCAGGCATGAACAGTGGATGAATCTAATAGGGTGACAGGTAGTAGGAATAATTGGGCATCCATCCCGTGTGGTTTAAAAGGCCAAGAATATGTGTCTGGAATTAGAGTAATAAAATTTAGCAGCAGCACATATTAAAAAAGAGATTGAGGATTAGATTTAAATACATATGCATCTACAGAATGGTCCATATTCTGCTAATCACTCTGTACTGCTGTTGCCTCACCACCCCCTCCAAAAAACAAAAACAAAAAACAAACAAACAAAAAACCCTAATATAAGTGTAGGTTGCATTAAGAAAGCAAAGCCTATGTTGTAGGTGGTGATAGTCTTTTTCTGCCAGTGCTGGGAAGCCTCCCTATTATTGTCACACTTACTTCTGGTCCCCACATTTTAAGAGAGAAAGCACAGAATAGACTGTGCTCAAGGGAAAGCACCCAGGATAGGAAATGTTCTGGAACTTTGCTCAACCAACGAGGAATGATGGAAGAATTGAGAAAGAGGATGGGGACGAGCAGGGTGTCTGTGCAGATTTGACAAGAGCTAAGTCATGCATAATGAGTTTCCAGTGGCTGGTGGGTTCAGGCAGAACCTGGCGTTGCAGAAGGAGATTCTGTAGTCACGAGAGGATTGAGCTGGCTGAACCTGAAGGCCTCTTCAACATGAAGAGTCTATGTTCTCTTTCTAATGAAATGATCCAGTGTATATTTCTACCCTGACCGTCTCGGAGTTCACTTTTATTTTATCCTTTTCCAAATTCTCCCTAATCATGCGTATCGAGTGTTCTGCTGGGCATTGGAGGTCTGTGATGACGTTTGCAAAAATCTGAGCAAACGGGGGAAAACCACTGAGTTTTTCATACAGCTAAACAGGTTAAATTTGAAAGACTGACTCTTATTCTGAGCTTCCCGCCTGGTTTTGTGCTAAAATATCACTTTCATGAAATGCCAGTGCCTGAGGATACTACAGCTGGAGTCAGCAGTTGAGAATTTGGGCTCTGGCACGAGGCTGCCTGCGTTTGAGTCCTGGCTCTGCATAGAGCTAGACATGTGACCTTGGGAAGACTTCGTACATTCTCTGAGTTTCTCGTCTTATCTATGAAACAGCGGTGATAATAATAGTGTTGTATCTCGTAGTGTGGCTGTGAAGCCTGAAGGAGCTAATGTGCATGTAAGGTGCCTAGGACAGAACCTTACACATAACAAGTAGTCAATACAAGTTAACTGCCCGTGGCGAAAAAAAAATTATCGTTTAACATTTTCATTCAAAAGAATTAGATGTTGGCAACCTGATTTTGTTGACTTAGATTACTTATCTGGTAAATCGAAAATCGGAGGGATACAGTTTTATATTTGGACTCAGAGAATCCCCTGCAGTTGGGCATTGCATCCATGGCAGACGCCATTCTCTGATTCTTTTTCTATCAAATCTGTTTCTTTTGGACAAGCTCTGTTTTCATTTCGGTGCTGCACCCATGGGGCCTGTCCTATCACGCTGGGGTGACACCCACGAAACCGTATTTCATTTCATGCATTGAAATGGAAAGATCACTGTTTATGACCCATCTCTGCGCTCTGGAATTGATTTTCATGTGTGGCTTGTAGATGCGATCTCATCACCTGGTCATATTTCTTTCAAGAATCGTACGGGAACACACTGCCAGACCTCTTGCTTCTTATGCTTCTGAAAATTATTTTCAGATATATGCACAGGCTCTTGCACGTGTGACCCTGATCAAATCACTTGGCTTCTCTGATTCTCCAAATAGGGGCCCTCGACACCTGCCCTGATAATATCAAAGGTGTTTTTGAAGATCGGATTAGACATTATCTCTAAAGGTATTTTACACATGAGAAAAGGCCCTGCCGACATGGGATATTAAAAATGATTATAGTCAGGAGCTACTTTGAAGATTTATACACATATCTACTTATTTTTCAACTTTGCATTTCAGCTATAGTTGGGGAACCTCAGAGAGCTGAAATTATTTCAGTATCCAGTGAAGCAAAATGTAATTTAGTTTGTGTTTTGTATTATATCTTATATCCTTATAATTATGTGCAGCCTGTATATCACAAGTCATTAACTGGTAGCTACTTGAAAAAGAGAAATGGGTGATGCTGTTAGCTTGATTTTCACAGTGGACTTTTTAAGTGCTTATTTGGGGATATCGCTTTTTATGTATCCTGGTTATTGTTTAACTGTGGTTAAGTGGCTTGCTAATAACTGGCACCAGGAGTTAGAACAGGATGATGGTAAACTAATGACTTAACAATTAAGGTTGGTGAGAGTGAGAAAAAGCTGAACTGAAACGTGTTCTTTAGAATTAATATAACTAAAAATATTTGAAAAAAGAATGATTGCACTGTTTAAAATTTCTATGCATAAGAAATTTATTAAGCACCCATATTTGTAAGGCACTGTTCCAGGCCCTAAGGGCAGAACAACAAGACGAGATCTGGCCTTCAGAGCTGATATATTTGGGGGTATTGGAGGGAGGAATTGTACAGGCAATAAATAAATAAATATATGTACATGTTTGTATATGTAAATATATGTATATTACATACACACACATATATAATATCATAAATGCTATGAAGAGAAATAGAGAAAGAGATAGAGAATGGAAAGGTAGGATTTTTTTTATTAGATTATTTTTTATTTCTAATCGTGCTAAAATAACCTAACATAAAATTTACCTTCTTAACCATTTCTAAATGTACGGTTCAGTAGCGTTCCGTACACTCAGTCAATCTCCAAGACTTTTTCATTTTGCAAAACTGAAACTCCATACCCCTTCCCCCCACTTCCCCCCTGGCAACCCCCATTCTACTTTCTGTCTCTATGAGTTTGATGGCTCGAGGTCCCTCATGTAAGTGGAATCGTTCAGAATTTGTCCTTTTGTGCCTGGCTTATTCACTTAGCATAATGTCTTCAAGGTTCATCCCTATTGTAGCATGTGTGATTGCACCTTTGTAATTACTCTGGTAATGTTGTTTGGTGTATACTTAGTTTATGGGATTCTTTGTAAACCCCTTTGAGACTTTAAGCAATTGCATTGGTTTTCAATGAATAATTCTCAAAGTTTAAAAACGCTTTATCTTTCTGACTTGTGGAAATCTTGCCTCCTAGAGCAGGTGGTAATGCTGTGTTTCCAGAGAGTTCAAGTATATGCATATAAGTGCTACATCAGGATGGTATAGCCATCCCATCAACAGACAGCCTTCTGTTTGTCAAGAATAACGAGTGAGATAAGAAATTGGAGGGTTTTTTAAAATAATGAACCATTCTTTTAAACTAGTAAGGGGGGGTACATTTTATATTTGTAGAGAGGTATATGTTTGTTCTGTATATGCCTATTTAGAACCTTTTCTGTGACTGTAATAAGAACTTCGATTGTGTGTTACTTTAAAATGCATTTTTGTTCTACTTGGGATTTGATAAACACAGTTATAGCTACCTTGTCTGTCCTACTTGCAGTGACACGACAGATGGGCCATACTCTTCATCTACTTCAAGTCACTTCACCTTCCATTGCTCTGTGGCCTGTGAGAGAGTGAATTTATGCTCAGCCTATGGTGGTGTACATTTTTGTGCATCTCCTGTTCTTTGCGATGGTGGTTGTACTGCTGCCCTAGAACAAATGTATTTGTGTAGCTCTCTCCTGCCTTTGCCACGTGCTTGGATGGCCGTGGGGAATGTTCCATTGACTACAAGTTAATGTTCCGTGATGTCTCTTACCATATACCCTGAGACCATCTTTAACATGCTTTATGTAGCAACACGCCCTGTGCTACCAGGCCTAGTCTAAATCTCACTAGATTTAGGTTAATATTGGTTTTGGAGTATTAATTCGCCATGTTTGCTAAATGTGACACAGGAGTGACTTGTTTTATTTTATTTTTAATTTTTATTGGAGTATAGTTGATTTACAACGTTGTGTTAGTTTCAGGTGTACAGCAAAGTGAATCAGTTATACATATACATATATCCACTCTTTTTTAGATTCTTTTCCCATATAGGCCATACACAGTATTGAGTAGAGTTCCCTGTGCTATATAGTAGGTTCTTATCCGTTATCTATTTTATATATAGTAATGTGTATATGTCAATCCCAATCATTTTAAATACTCTTGAATGGGATTCGCATATGGGAAATGGAAAGTGATGGGTTTCTTGGCAACAGAGCCTTCCATGAAGCCCAAATTGCGTGATACCTGCATTACACTGAAGGCCGACCACTCTGTGTCTATTTATTTATTATTCTTAGTTCCTCTTGTGGGGGCAAAAGAGACAATCTGTTTGGGATGGGTCTGATCTGAATTTAAACCCTGTCAAAACTTGATTTGTTTTCTTCCTAAATCAAGGGTAGCCAGATTTGTCTTTTCTGTACAGAACTGTTGCTGGCATTGCAGTACGTCTTTGGACCCGCACGGATCACCCACAGGCACTGGGGGGCAGGTGGGAGCCCATCTAAGACCTGGCAAAGGCTGAGATTCAGAATGAATACAGGCCAAGACCTCATTGGATGGAACATAATTTATTTTTCATTTAAGTTTATTTACCAGGGAAAAAAATTAAAGTGTGGTAATTCTAATTCTAAAAGAGCTCTGCCAAAGGGCAACAGGTTTTTTTAATGCATTTCCAACATATTAAACCATTGAATGGTTTAATGTGACTTCCCTGGTGGTGCAGTGGTTAGGAATCCACCTGCCAATACAGGGGACACAGGTTTGAGCCCTGGTCCGGGAAGATCCCACATGCCGCAGAGCAACTAAGCCTGTGCTCCACAACTACTGAGCCTGCACTCTAGAGCCCGCGAGCCACAACTACTGAGGCTGAGTGCCACACGTTAAACCAGTTCCAACACATTAAACCATTAAAACCTTTCTTTTTTTTTTTAAATTTTATTTTATTTATTGTTCTATACAGCAGGTTCTTATTAGTTATCTATTTTATACATATTAGTGTATATATGTCAATCTCAATCTCCCAGTTCATCCTCCCCCCCCACCCTGCTTTCCCCCCTTGGTGTCCATACATTTGTAAGAACCTTTCTTAATTATAAACATTAAAAGGATATTAAAAAGTATCTGCCCTATTAGTCTGCAGATGTAAATACATGGCATTGGGGAGTGCATCGCAATTGGGCAGAGGACAGGTGCAGAGCAGCAACGTGGCACCTTTTTTATTATAATATATTCAGTCCCTGCCTTACAGGCTTTCGTGCCCCAGAGGCTGTAATACCCAAACCTGAAACCCTGCCTTTAAACACTGAGTCAGCACTTTCCCCGTGTCTGAGCCCTGAGGCCATGGCGGGGGAGGAGGGGGATAGGGTTAGAACTACTGGAGCAACTCTGTATGAGAGGCTTGGAAAGGCCTCTAGGAAGACCAGACAGATGGAGGTGGTTGCTTTCAGAGTCCTCGTTATCCTCCCTCTGTGACTCTTAAGTGCCCTGGTAGTTCTAGAAGGTGCCAAGCAGGCCCCTTGACAGTGAAGAGTGAGCATTGCTAACAGACTTCTAGGTGTGAGGTTGAAGCCTTTGTAGGCAGCTCCCTGTGTAGCTTTGAATGCCCTGAGGAGGCAAAGAAATTTAAGAGAGAGCTCCGGAGATTATCAGTCAGTGGCTGTGGCTTCCCTCTGGGCCATTTGACACTGAAAAAAATCACAGAACCCACCGGGCTGCGTTTTGTATGTCTTATCAACGAAGGGCTTGACCAAATTCCTGGTTCTAGTGCTCGTATCCCATCAGTCTCTGTCAGAGGGGCTTTGCTGTCATAGAGAAACATCCTTGTGGTCAGGATTAGTCCCCTATTAAGTACTGACTCCAGCATGTCGAGTGAGCCTAAGGCCACCAGAAGGCTTAAGGATGCTTCTGCTTCCCACAGCAGTATCTTCTAGAAAGAGGAAGACGCCCACTAAATCTTAACCTGGGCAGTTTTTAAAGAGACCCTGGGTCATCTAAATCTTTCCCCAAATCTCTAATATATTAAAAAAAAAAAAAATTAGTACTGAGAATGAAATTTTTAGTTTTTATTAGAGCAAATGCCTTAGTTCCTTCTCAAACTTGTGATTCAGTAGAGTTCTATTTTGTGGCCTCTATGTAAGCATTTCTCATAGACTGGGCCCCCTGCATAATCAATATGCACTGCTTACTTGGGTTTTTTGTTAAGACTCAGGGCATGACTGAACATTCTAAATTGCCTTCGTGAATATTTCGGATATATCCAGAGAAGACAGTGTCCATTGGTTAACTTCTTTCACTTTAAAGTTTGCCTGACTTGGGGTGAGTGCTGCTTCTGACACTAACAGCTAAAAAATATCTCAACAAATTACTAAACCTAGGAACCTAAGTTTCTAATAATTCTAGTCTGTTTTCTACCAATACCAGCACCTTCTTCATAGCACTGTTGGGAGACTTAAATGTGCTAAATGCATGAGAAATGGTTAGCAGAGAACTTCGGTCACTCTGAAGTCTGAGTATCGGATTGGCCAAAAAGTTCGTTCGGGTCTTTACATACTATGTTGAGGAAAACCCAATAGGTCTGCTAGCAAATTCTGATAAAACGAATAACACTTCTTGCGACTGAGGATACACACTATTATGGCAAAATCTTCCAATAGGACGTTTAAGCTGGTCAGCTGGGTTTAGGTTGACACACTCATCAAATTGCAGTTTGCTTTAAGTAAAACAAAAAATAGATGTACGTCCTCAAGCTAATGTCCAAAGCTGTTGCAATATTCACTGGAACCTGGGAAAACGGTGCATTTTTGACTCTTTTCCCGTGTTGTCAGGAAAAAGCACAGTGACCTAAAGTCCCTGAAGGGTGGCAAAGAAACAGGATAACTGTGAAGGCTTTATTCACGTGTGAGGCGTCAGTCTGCAGTGGTGGTTGCCGTTATTAGTGACCCGGTGAGTGTTTTTGACACGTTAGCCCTTGGAAGAGCACTGCCCCAGGCCCTAACACCTCTGAGTTTGCTGAGAACACACAAAGCCTGACAAGCACAGTGTGATTAGAGCAGTAAGGCAGCCTCTCACTGTGGTGGAGGCATCCTGGTGGACGTCTTCCCCTTTGCCCATTTACCTGCAGACATCAGGAAGGTATATAAGACCCTCATGGTATGAGATTGGAGGTGAGGGTCCTGATGCTGTGGATATAAGGGCTGAAGTGTGCACAGGTAAATTCTTCCCCTGTGGACTGCTTCTGAGACAGGCCCTACCTGGCTTCTGAGCCCCTGACCCAAGAGCAGAAAGAACTAGTCTCAGTATGGCCTTTGTCTTCAGGACATTTCAGGAAAAGCTCACGCACCCTTAACTCGCCAGGTTCGCTCTGGGTTTGTGCCTCAAACGCAGCAAATCCAATTTCACGAATTGGGAAATAGATGGATTTTATCTTTGACCTCATAGGTCCCGTGTGCTTCTATCCATCTTGCCTGGGCAGGCTCAGATTCATCCTCCTTTTATCACACCAGCTCTCAGCTCATTTGTCCTCTTTAATGTGGATGGATAACTCATTGGAACACATTCAGTGGCATTTGGGCTCCGATTAGAACTTGCCTGCTTCATCTGTAAGGATAATGTCGCTCCCGTTGTTAAAAACTAAATTAAAAAGAAGTAAAATAAATGAGAGCTAAAACTTGCAGAGTGATAACAACAGATTATGAAAGCTTGATGATATGTCACAATTTCAGTTTATGAGGGTTAACCACATTCCTGTGTTTGGGTAATATTTTTATAAATTAATTTTAAGAATACAAAGAACCGGTAATTGCATTACCTATTAGAATAAATTTTGAGTGAATAGAAAGCTTTAAAAATGAATAATGCATATAAATGAAATTAAAACTACAAATAGCAGAAATTTTATTAGGAAGTATGGTTATACCTATTATTAAAATAAGAAAGATAATAGAACAGTTTGAGATCAAGATTGCTGATCTTCCATCCATGTTATTACCTTTGTAGAATGAGTAATATAAGTAATATAACTACTCAGGTAAAATATTTCTATTGACCAAATAGCAGTATTTCTTTCTTACAGATCTAGACAAATGACTATAGACATGGATTTATAGCTGGCATTGAAAACTCTTTCTAGTATATATTAGCAGTAGAAAAGATACAGGTATTAACATATATTTCCATTAGGTGTTATATATTGTTACATATTTACTATTCTTTAGCTAGACTATATTGCTCTTAAGTTGGATCATAAATTCATCATACATAACATTTTATTTGTTAATGTTCGTAGCTTGTTGATGATCTATTTTAATTACTGAATTCATAGGTACCATATAAGAAGGTAAAAAATATGGAAATATATAGTGAAGAAGGTCATAGATTTCCTCATCTTTCTTTCAGTTCCTTTCTTGGGGATAATACTTGGGTGTTTATCTTTGCACATCTCTCTATGCCCATTTAGACATATAAGTATCAATCTATGTCCCAGGTCTGTTACTTACTAGTTCTAACAACGTGATATTATATTGTACGTAAGGTTCTGCAGTGTGATTTCACATCAGTCAATACTCTCTGAACATCTCTATAGTGGCTGGAGTCCAGTGCAGTATTTATATATCTTTAACTCACTCTTAGGACTAGCTACTTATTATTATGAAATATGGATACCCTAATTATTCAGCCCTTCCCCCTTTTGATGGATAATCACTGTTGTTTTTTCTATTAAAAAGAATATTTCAGTAAATATCTATAAATGTATCTGCTTTTTTTATTTTTTACTTCTGTAGGTTACAGTTTTCAGATAGAATTGGTGGGCCAAAGATACATGCATTTAAGATTTTAGTAGAGGTCACATTACTTTCCAGAAGGTTCTAGCAAGTTAAACTCCATCAGCAAAGTGTGAGAATGTTAGTTTCTAGACATGCTTTTGAGATTGCGTATTAATGATCTTTTACAATTTATCAATTTACCAGTTTAGAAATGGTGTGTTACTATATTAATTTGCATTTTACTATTTTTCATGTGTGTATTGACTGTATATTTTTTTTAACATCTTTATTGGAGTATAATTGCTTTACAGTGTTGTGTTAGTTTCTGCTGTATAACAAAGTGAATCAGCTATATGCATACATATATCCCCATATCCCCTCCCTCTTGCACCTCCCTCCCACCCTCCCTATCCCACCCCTCTAGGTGGTCGCAAAGCACCAAGCTGATCTCCCTGTGCTATGCAGGTGCTTCCACTAGCTGTCTGTTTTACATTTGGTAGTGTATATATGTCAATGTTACTCTCTCACTTCGTCCCAGCTTACCCTTCCCCCTCCCAGTGTCCTCTAGTCCATTCTCTACGTCTGTGTCTTTATTCCTGTCCTCCCCCTAGGTTCATCAGAACCATATTTTTTCTTTTAGATTCCATATATATGTGTTAGCATATGGTATTTGTTTTTCTCTTTCTGACTTACTTCACTCTGTATGACAGACTCTAGGTCCATCCACCTCACTACAAATAACTCAATTTCATTTCTTTTTATGGCTGAGTAATATTCCATTGTATATATGTGCCACATCTTCTTTATCCATTCATCTGTTGATGGGCACTTAGCTTGCTTCCATGTCCTGGCTATTGTAAATAGAGCTGCAGTGAACATGGTGGTACATGACTCTTTTTGAATTATGGTTTTCTCAGGGTATATGCCCAGTAGTGGGGTTGCTGGGTCATATGGTAGTTCTATGTTTAGTTTTTTAAGAAACCTCCATACTGTTCTCCATAGTGGCTGTACCAGTTTACACTCCCACCAACAGTGCAAGAGGGTTCCCTTTTTTCCACACCCTCTCCAGCATTTATTGTTTGTAGACTTTTTGATGATGGCCATTCTGACCAGTGTGAAGTGATACCTCATTGCAGTTTTGATTTGCATTTCTCTAATGATTAGTAATGTTGATCATCCTTTTACGTGTTTGTTGGCAATCTGTATATCGTCTTTGGAGAAATGTCTATTTAGGTCTTCTGCCCATTTTTGCATTGGGTTTTTGTTTTTTTGATATTGAGCTGCATGAGCTGCTTGTATATTTTGGAGATTAATCCTTTGTCAGTTGCTTCATTTGCAAATATTTTCTCCCATTCTGAGGGTTGTCTTTTTGTCTTGTTTATGGTTTCCTTTGCTGTGCAAAAGCTTTTAAGTTTCATCAGGTCCCATTTGTTTATTTTTGTTTTTATTTCCATTTCTCTAGGAGATGGGTCAAAAGGGATGTTGCTGTGATTTATGCCATAGAGTGTTCTGCCTAGTTTTCCTCTAAGAGTTTTATAGTGTCTGGCCTTACATTTAGGTCTTTAATCCATTTTGAGTTTATTTTTGTGTATGGTGTTAGGGAGTGTTCTAATTTTATTCTTTTACATGTAGCTGTCAAGTTTTCCCAGCACCACTTACTGAAGAGGCTGTCTTTTCTCCATTGTATACTCTTACCTCCTTTATCAAAGATAACGTGACCATATGTGCGTGGGTTTATCTCTGGGCTTTCTATCCTGTTCCATTGATCTATATTTCTATTTTTGTGCCAATACCATACTGTCTGGATTACTGTAGCTTTGTAGTATAGTCTGAAGTCAGGGAGCCTGATTCCTCCAGCTCTGTTTTTCTTTCTCAAGATTGCTTTAGCTATTTGGGGTCTTTTGTGTTCCCATACAAATTGTGAAATTTTTTGTTCTAGTTCTGTGAAAAATGCCATTGGTAGT
Source organism: Balaenoptera acutorostrata (assembly GCF_949987535.1). Taxonomy (NCBI): domain Eukaryota; kingdom Metazoa; phylum Chordata; class Mammalia; order Artiodactyla; family Balaenopteridae; genus Balaenoptera; species Balaenoptera acutorostrata. Next base: position 61,562,397 of record NC_080076.1, read on the forward strand.
TTGACAGGGATTGCACTGAATCTGTAGATTGCCTTGGGTAGTATCGCTGTTTTCACAGTGGTGATTCTTCAAATCCAAGAACATGGTATATCTCTCCATCTGATGTATCAACTTTGATTTCTTTCATCAGTGTCTTATAATTTTCTGAATACAGTACTTTGGTCTCCTTAGGTAAGTTTATTCCTAGGTATTTTATTCTTTTTGTTGCAGTGGTAAATGGGAGTGTTTCCTTAATTTCTATTTCAGATTTTTCATCATTAGTGTATAGGAATGCAAGGGATTTATGTGCATTAATTTTGTACCCTGCTACTTTACCAGATTCATTGATTAGCTCTAGTAGTTTTCTGGTAGCATCTTTAGGATTCTCTATGTATAGTATCATGTCATCTGCAAACAGTGACAGTTTTACTTCTTGTTTCCCAATTTGGATTCCTTTTATTTATTTTTCTTCTCTGATTGCTGTGGCTAAAACTTCCAAAACTGTGTTGAATAATAGCGGTGAGACTGGGCAACCTTGTCTTGTTCCTGGTCTTAGAGGAAATGCTTTCAGGTTTTCACCATTGAGAACAATGTTGGCTGTGGGTTTGTCATATATGGCCTTTATTATGTTGACATAAGTTTCCTCTATGCCCACTTTCTGTAGGGTTTTTATCATAAATGGGTGTTGAATTTTGTGAAAAGCTTTTTCTGCATCTATTGAGATGATCATATGGTTTTTCTCCTTCAATTTGTTAATATGGTGTATCACATTGAGTGTTTTGCGTATATTGAAGAATCCTTGCATTCCTGGGCTAAACCCCACTTGATCATGGTGTATGATCCTTTTAATGTGCTGTTGGATTCTGTTTGCTGGTATTTTGTTGAGGATTTTTACATTTATATTCCTCAGAGATATTGGCCTGTAGTTTTTTTTTGTGACATCTTTGTCTGGTCTTGGTGTCAGGGTGATGGTGGCCTCGTAGAATGAGTTTGGGAGTGTTCCTCCTTCTGCTATATTTTGGAAGAGTTTGAGAAGGATAGGTGTTAGCTCTTCTTTAAATGTTTGATAGCATTCACCTCTGAAGCCATCTGGTCCTGGGCTTTTGTTTGTTGGACGATTTTTTTTTTTTTTTTTTAATTTATTTATTTATTTATTTTTGGCTGTGCTGGGTCTTCGGTTCGTGCGAGGGCTTTCTCTAGTTGCGGCAAGTGGGGGCCACTCTTCATCGCGGTGCGGGGACCGCTCTTCATCGCGGTGCGCGGGCCTTTCACTATCGCGGCCCCTCCCGTTGCGGGGCACAGGCTCCAGACGCGCAGGCTCAGCAGCTGTGGCTCACGGGCCCAGCTGCTCCGTGGCATGTGGGATCTTCCCAGACCAGGGCTCGAACCCGTGTCTCCTGCATTAGCAGGCAGATTCTCAACCACTGCGCCACCAGGGAAGCCCTGTTGGACGATTTTTAATCACAGTTTCAATTTCAGTGCTTATGATTGGTCTGTTTATATTTTCTGTTTCTTCCTGGTTCAGTCTTGGAAGGTTTTGCTTTTCTAAGAATTTGTCCATTTCTTCCAGGTTGTCCATTTTATTGGCATATGGTTGCTTGTAATAATCTCTCATGATCCTTTGTATTTCTGCAGTGTCAGTTGTTACTTCTCCTTTTTCATTTCTAATTCTGTTGACATGAGTCTTCTCCCTTTTTTTCTTGATGAGTCTGGCTAATGGTTTATCAATTTTGTTTATCTTCTCAAAGACCCAGCTTTTAGTTTTATTGATCTTTGCTATTGTTTCCTTCATTTCTTTTTCATTTATTTCTAATGTGATCTTTATGATTTCTTTCCTTCTGCTAACTTTGGGGTTTTTTGTTCTTCCTTCTCTAATTGCTTTAGGTGTAAGGTTAGGTTGTTTGAGATGTTTCTTGGGATAGGATTGTGTTGCTATAAACTTCCCTCTTAGAACTGCTTTTGCTGCATCCCATAGGTTTTGGTTGACTATATTTTTAATCATCAGATTATCTATTTCTGTCTTTAGGATGCTATTCGAATCGTTTCCTTTTCAATTTGTAGGAGTCTTTTATATAGTAGTGTTATTAACCACTTGTCTGTTACATGTTTTCTAAATATTTTCCCTCATTCTACCATTTGTTTTTTGACTTTATTCATGATACATTTTGTTAAAGAGAAATGTTTACATTTTGTATAGTTAAATCTATCACTCATAGCCTTTAGAACTATATGATTAAATTATCACTAGAATTTAAATCAGTCCAAATATATTTATTCTAGGTAGATGGTGAGATGGTGAGATATGCAGTCACTCTTACTAATCAAACTATTGTTTTTCCAGTGGCTTGTTTTCCAGTCTTGTTTTAGAAGGTTTCCACATTTTCTTTGAATATTTTAAAAATAGTTAATTTTCACACTTCAGTCTTCAACCAGTGAAATTCTGGTCCAAAAGACACGCAAAGAAAACCACAGGGCTGGGGAGGCTTCTGGAAAAGGTTCCTTTGCTCTTTAATGATGTACAAGGAGAAAGGGTCCTTTCTCACCTTTGGATGTTATGTGATGTGGCGTCCAGGAATGCAGCAGGCATCAAACGACCCCAGGGGAACCAGCTAAAAGGACAGCCAGTGGGAAAGCTGAGTAGACATAACTGAATTAAAATACCCTCCACACCTCATTTTGGTTCCCCCCTCCCCTTCGTCCCTCTCTCACTCCCTCCCTCCCTCCCTCCCTCCCTCTCTCCCTCCTTTCCTTCCTTTATTCAACAACTATTTATGGAGACCTTCTTATTTGATAAACACTCTCCTAGGCATGGGGGACACAGTGGTAAAACACATGAGCGCTGGCCCTCGTGGACACAGTTTTAATCTACAAAGTTGTCCATTTGGTTTGCAGTACATGCACATATTTATCTGGAGCAAAGCTTGCAGAGATTCCCAGGATAGCTGTAGGGAGGTGGTTCTAAAAGGAAACATAAACATTAGGGCACAGAGGAACTTTAGAAATAAATTGTTTTAATCAGGATGCTTTGGGCTGCAAGTAACATAAAGCCTGCCCATACAAACTAACTACAAAGGAAATGTATCAACTTGGAGTAAGAGGAAGCCCATAGATAAGTCACACTTTGCAGTTTGTTGATTTAATGGCTCAGTAATATTACCAGGGACATGAGATCCTTCCAAACCTCTCCTGCGTCAGCTCCAACCCAAAGATGGTCCTCTTCATGACCATGAGGAAAACATGCATTATTCATAGCTGGTGGAGGGGGAGAGAAATCTTTCCCCAAACCTAGAATATAACTCCTTTCTTTCAATCTGTTAGGCCAACTTAGGACCAATAATAACAACCAGTAAATTTTTTTTGAGCTGATTTACTTAGTGTCCTTATTCTCATATGTTAATGTACTTTGGTGATGTTGGTATACATCAGAATCACCTGGAAGGCTTTTAAAAGATTGCTGGATCCCACCCCAGAGTTTATGATTCAGTAGGTTTGGGGTTGGGCTCAGCAAGTTATATTTCTACCAAATTACCAAGTGATGCTGATGTTGCTGGTTGAGACTGACTTGGAGCAATAAAGATGCAGTCTTGCACTAGACACCTATTAGAATGTCCAAAATCCAGAACACTAACGACACCACCTGCTGGTGAAGATGTGGAGCAACAGGAACTCTCATTCAGTGCTGATGGGAATGCAAAATGGTGCAGCCACTTTGGAAGACAGCTCCACACTTTCTTACAAAACTAGAAGTATATTACCACACAATCCAGCAGGAGTGCTCATTGATATTTACCCAAAGAAGTGGAAAACTTATGTCCACCCAAAAACCCGCCCAAGGATGTTTATAGCAGCTTTATTCATAGTTCCAAAACTTGGAAGCCACCAGGATCTCCCTTGGTAGGTGATTGGACAAATAACCTATAGTCCATCCAAACAAGTGAATATTATTCAGCGCTAAAGAGAAATGAGCTATCAAGTCATGAAAATATATGAAGGAAATTTAAATGCATATTACCAAGTGAAGGTAGCTAATCTGGAAAGGCTATGTATGTACAATTCCTACTGTATGACATTCGAGAAAAGGCAAAACTATGGAGACGGTAAAAAAATCAGTGGTTGCTAGGAGGTAGAAGGGAGGGAGTGATGAGGAGGCAGAACAGAGGGGATTTTTAGGGCAGTAAAAATATTCTGTATGATACTGTAATGGTGGGTACATGCCATTGTACATTTGTCCAAACGCATAGCAAGTAGGAGACGAAGAGTGAACCGTAATGTAAACTGTGGACTCTGGGTGATAATGACCTGTCCATGTAGGTTCATCAGTGGCAACAAATGTCCCATCTGGTGGGGTAAGTTGATAATGGGGAGGCTGTGCTTGTATAGGGCAAGAAGTATATGGGAAAGCTCTGTACTTTCTGCCTAAATTTTGCTGTGAGTCTAAAACTGCTCTAAAATAAAAGAAAGAAAAAGATATATCCTTGGGTCTAGGGATGGGATGAGTCATACCTAAGCTACAAGGTGTGGAGAACTAAATAACTATTGAGAAATTGGGTAAGGTTTACTCCCGATCTTGAATAAATGTGTTCAAGGTTGTTAGTACTATGTATGAATCAGAATTGAGATCTGCAAAGAAACTTGCTTTTTATTTTTATTTTTTTAAGATGCTTGAATTTTAGCAGGATACTAGTAGAATTCACCCTTGGGATCAGTTGGAAATCTATTCTTCATACTGAGTGTGTCTCTAACCTTGAGTCCACTTACGATGAGAGAAATGTGTAACACCTGAATTGTTCAGAGGATGTTGGTATGCCATTCTCCATAGGTTTCTCACGCTTCTGCACATTTTGCCAGTGGAAGCACTGATGGTCTTTGTTCTGGGCTGTCTTTTTAAGGATGCTGGTATAGCGAACAGCTGCGGGGGACAGAGGCAGCGCCTGCTCCTGAAGCAGAGGGCAGGCTGTCTTCCTGTTCAGTATAATAAATGCCTCTCTCTGGAGCAAAGGACAAACAGGTGTGCTCACACCCAAGTAAGAGATTTGGATTCCCTGAGCTCAGGGTCCCTCAGGCGTAACACAAACCTACTGCGTGTGTAGCACGGCCTGGCCCCTCACTGTTGCCCTCATGGGACTTTGGGGGCAAGGGGTGATGAGAGAAGCTTGAAGCTCATGGCACTTGTCAGTAATGAAGTCCTTCATCTCTGACCCAAGAATCTCATGTCTTCTGCTAACATACATGAAACTGGGGCAGGCAACTCGTTAATTTGAAAGTTGGGTAAAATCTCAGACCCTTCAAAGTTCTTGACAGTATGTACTCAGAAGAAAAAAAAGTTAGTTCTTTATAACGTCATCTGACTTCTACCTTTTGATGAGTAGGAAATTGAGACCTGGATAAGCGAAGCAACTTAACACAAGTGCACAGTGAATCTATTTACACAAGTGCACGGTGAGTCCGTTTACACAAGTGCACCACCAGTCTGTTTGCACAAGTGCACAGCTGCAGAAGCTGCTGTCAGAGCCAGCCAGCCCTTGGGTCAATCAGCACACTCTGCTTTGCCCCTCACCACAAAACGGGGCTCTGTGAGTACAGCCCACAGCCCGGGTTTAGAGTTGATTTAAGGATGTAATGAGACAGAATTTCTCATTTCAAGAGAGAACCAGATAGAATTGACATAAGCTGAGTGAGGTGGTTAGTGGTATAGAGCGCAGAGCTGTAACCTGACAGGGTGATTCAGCACTAAGAGATGCTTGGAGGAGGAAAAGATCATTATCAGCCAGGGTCACTGAGCTCTAACTCTTCTAAGAACTACAGAGTGAGATTAGTTGGCCTTCCCTATGATTTCTCGATTTGTGTGTTTGCTGATTGCTGCCATTCTGAGGCGGGGTGCTGATGTATTTTACATTATAAAGTGGGGCTCTGTTCGACCCACAGGTATTAAATATGCCTCATAGCTGGTAGGGTATGCAGACTTAGCAAGGTGGTCCTATTGAAGGTTTTGCCCTCAGTTAAGCTCTGGCACATTAGCAAGGCCGTTCTGCTCACTTATTAGGTGTATGTTGGTGTAGCTTGTCTTGTTATTACATGGTAGCATGTATCTTTTTCTCTTTTGAAGGAATTTCTTTGTAGTACTACTTTGTAGTAGAAATCGTAACTCTTCTATATTTTATCAATAGTATTCCTGACCCTTCTAGCATACTGATCACGTCTCAGCTTCAGTTATTAAAAAGGTTTATATCATAATAGTAAGGTTAGGATATTGACTGTTATGAAGGGTCTATGAGCAGATGACACAGTCATCTTTCATATAAATTCCAATGTGGTTTCATAATTTTTTGAAAACAAAGACACGTCTCTCCACCTCAGAATTGCCTATAGCTACTTTTTAAAAACAAAGCTTCACCATGGAAGCTGACAGAACGTGGCCCTGGGCTCTGCACCTGGGTTTTCACTGAGCCCCAGGCCCGTGGCAGAGAAAAGAATGTTATCTGGGCGACCTGTCTCTAAGCTGGTTATTGATTCCACCGTGGTTATTGAAGCTCTTGCTGTAGCCAAAGTGAAAACAAAAGTGAGGCCAGAGAGGTGATTTCTGCGGATGATCTGGATCCAACCAACAGAGGAAATCATTGACACGCCCTGCCACCGTTACAGCTTCCTTCTCTGGCCACCTTTGTCTAACTCTAAGTATATAAAACACACAAACGTTCCAAGAACCGCACAATTTCTGAGAATGATTTCTAAAGAAATCAGTCATAGAGGTCACTATATTTTAAATTATTAGGGATTTGGGAAGCAGAAATTCCAACAGTTAGCAATTATAATTCTTCCTAATAAGTTCACCACTTGGGCACCATTGGAAACATTTTAATAACAGGTTCAGAAAGGTAAACCTAAGCTACTCTTTTGGACAGATTATGAAGCTATGGTATTTCATTTGAGACAAATAGCTAACATGTTACGTGATGTGTTTATTAGTCCAAACGAAAAATATTTATGTTAAACCTTCTTCTTCCAAAGAAAGTGTAGAGCCTATAATATATTTGCATTACTTATCTTTTTTCAGCAGTTTATGCTCAGAAAATGATATCATTTCAAATAATTAGTAGCAGAAATGAAATATAAAATAAAAAAGGAGAATGGGAAATCACAGGCTCTGGGGTCTTGGTGCTGTGGTCAGCGTCCCCTTGTCACCTTGCAGCGGCTGGCACAGGGGACGCTGTGATGGGGATTTAGGAGATGTCAAATGGGCTGCACTGGCATTTCAGTTGAAGCAGCTTTGGACCCATTTCCTCTTCCAGGTGGAGAAAGACTGCAGGGCGGGGGGACCAGGTCATCCACCCTGGAGCATCACTCCTGGGAGTGTGCCTGGGTCCCCACGTCCCTGTCCTCAGCCAGCCTGGAGGGAGCTCCAGGTGCTGCCACCCCACCTGGATGCCCTGGGCACCTTCCACTCTGCTTCCCTAAAACCCAACTGAGCCTCTTCCTCTTCCCCCCAGGCCTTTTCTCTCTTACCTCTCCCCCCCCCCGATAAATGTTCCTCTGCCCATGTCCCTTAGTTCAGTAAATAATTCCACGAACTGCCCACCCCTTCCAGCCAGAAACCTATGACTCACCCTTGGCTCTGCACCGCCTACACCGAACCAGTCGGTACATCCTACCCGTTCTTGGTCCTAAATGCCCCGGGTCCAGGAGGTCGGTCTGGGTTATGTGGGCAGAGGCTGCGCTGGCCTCAGTCGCCCCACCCGCACTCCGGCTCTCCGTGCATCCTTCCTGTTCATCATCCTAGGTGCCCTTTGCTCCCCTCCAGGGCTGCTCTATCCTGTAGTCAGAGATCTCATTTTTTTTTTTTAATTTATTTATTTATGGCTCTGTTGGGTCTTCGTTTCTGTGCGAGGACTTTCTCTAGTTGCGGCAAGCAGGGGCCACTCTTCATCGCGGTGCGCGGGCCTCTCACTATCGCGGCCTCTCTTGTTGCGGAGCACAGGCTCCAGACGCGCAGGCTCAGTAGTTGTGGCTCACGGGCTTAGTTGCTCCGCGGCATGTGGGACCTTCCCAGACCAGGGCTCGAACCCGTGTCCCCTGCATTGGCAGGCGGATTCTCAACTACTGCGCCACTAGGGAAGCCCCAGAGATCTCATCGAAGTGCAATGTGATCATACCAAGTCTAAGCAAAAGTGGAAAGACGGTAAAATACCGACTCCTCACCCTGCAGCCACCCAGCTCTCCTGGCCCCTCCCGGCCTCATCTCTCTCCATCAGCCCTCACATGTTGTGCGTTGATCTTTCTCTGCTCCGGGAAGGCAGGGCGTTTTGTCCTTCTCCTTGGCCGTGCGGGGCCATCTGAGGCACTCGGGGAACAGGAGTGAAGACCAGTCGGCTCCCAGGACCCCACCCTCGGGCTCTGTCCTCCTCTCCGTCAGCTCCCCTGGCTCGTGCTGCCTCCACTTCAGCCCTCTTGTACTTTGTTCGTTTATCAAATGCTGCTCCTTCCTGCCAGGAAGGACTGTGGGGGAGGTGCCCCCGCCCACCCCACCTCCCCTGCAGGTCCCTTCCCCAGGGGCTTGCCCTGAGCTCTGTGCTCTGGGAGAGGGAACCGTGCATTCCCGTAGGGTTACTTTTTAACCGTCTGATCTCTCAGCAACACGGGAAGCTTCACGTCTTCGGGACTAACGTCTGTCTTGTTCACTGATGGACACGTAGCGCCTGCCCAGTGTGGGCTCTCGACAGATATTTAGTGGATGAATCCATGTCGTTCAGAGTCTGGATTGGCATCTAAGGAGCAGTGAGTGATAAGGTTTTTTCACCAAAGGAGCAGTTACATCAGTCAGAGTGTGAGGCTATCAGTCTGATACCCACCTGCCAGCATCCTGTTCCTCCTGTACTGACCCCCTGAGCTGCCAGAGGGCCTCCAAGGAGCAGCTGCCCTGCCCCAGCGCTTGAGTGCAAACGAGGGTCAAGTACATAGATAGTTCCCTGTGGGGGGGGGGGGAGGTTAGAATTTAGGGAGGCCTGTGGGGTCTCTATGTTCAGGACCCCCGCCCCTGGCCAGCTCCTCCCCGGAAGCTAACATTTCGGTCACCTTGGACCTTGCCCCCCTCCCCGAACACATCATCGAGGCCTTCTCCGTCACACCTCCGTGCCTTCTCACATGTTGTTCCCTGGATCAGAAATGCCCTTCCTCCTCTTATCTGCTTGTCAGCCGCTTAGCTCGTCCCCTGAGTACAGGAACCGCGAGGCCTGCTCCGTGCCCCATGCAGCCGGTGCCCCATCCCGTCCGGCGAGAAGACACTGACCGTGCCTTTATGATGGCGTTTATCTCAGGCCCTCAAGACTCGCTCTCTGTCTCTGGCTCCGTTGTGACTCTGTCCGAGAAAGAAGACAAACTCAGACTGAGTTCTTTTCACCCTGTGTGCACCAGTGCCCGGCACACACGGGCGGCTCACAAACGTTTCGGACATTGAAAGAACGGCTCCTGCTTCCTTTCATCCCTTCTAGGTCAGACTCCTTTCTCCGTTTAACACGTTCTCCCGTCTTCTTTGGCACTGACCTCCTTGGAGAAAAGAATCTGTGGAAGGTCATTATCAAGTTATCTCAGCGCTTATTTAATGTGTGTTTAGCTGCCTTACTGTCACATAAAAACGTGTGGCCATAAAATAAAGTAATAAAACTCTCAATAAAAGCTCCACTTCCACTCACTATTGAATGCCAAAGAGCAAGAGACACTTGAGATTTTCATCTGTAGTAGTAAATCGGCATCATCAAGGTTGGTAGGCAGTCAATTTGCCTTGAAATCTTGTTAACTTGTTGAATAAAAACGGATACCGTTAGAGTAGAAAGCAGTGTGTTTCAGTGTTCCTTAAATGGCTCCAAATAAGGTCAGGATATGAAGGAGCCCCACACCATGGGGCCACCAAGTGTTTTTAAACAAAGAAACGTAGTCACTGAAGAATCAGGAGAGATGCCCCACCAACACCATCTTCAGTGCACTGTCATTTATAAGCTACTGCCGCATCCATTTTCTTACCTCATCCCCCAAATGAGTGTGACGTGGATAACAGTACCCTCATTTTCCAAATCAGGGAGCTGAGGGTCTGGGAGGTCAAAGGTCACACAAAACGTGGCTACAGTTCTGTGTGTGTCTGACTCCGAACCGTGTTCTTCCTATCATGGCACAGCTGCTTCATGGCTGGGGAACTAAAAAATTCAAATTGATGCAAACATAGAGACTCTTTCGAAAATACGCCATCAGGCTTACCATCCAGAGTTAACTTCCCGTAGTGTCCAGGGGCCAGGTGGGCTCCAGAATACTTGTAGCCCTTCCGCCATCCCAGGGAGGGTGTGGATGCCAAAGAAAGTTCGTTCAGAGTCTGAGACTCTTTCCTAAGGACGTCAGCCCATTGTCCCTGATGGTATAGAACTTTCCGAACTCACGGGAAAGTAAACCTTTATTCCCAAATTATACTTTGAAGTCGGAAGATAAAAGGAGAGCTGTCTCAGGCCCAGTGCTCAAATAGAGGGGCTAAAGACTATTTTCAAATTCTAGAGACCTTATCAGAATTTGAAGTGAATGTGATAACAGATCTCTCTAGTTCAAGTTCTTAGTACCATGAAACAGGGTTTAAAGCAGCTTAGCTCAGCCTAACACACACGGAATCAAAGCCTTTTGTAGGGTTTTGAAATGTGTTTTCATTTTCTCAGGAAAGAGAAAAGCAGATTCCTGACTTTCATGTACCTGGTTGCCTAGGAAGGTTTTCTATTCTGTGGTTCGGGTCCATTCTTAGAGCAACACAGAGAAGCACAATGGCACTTATTCACATCTGTGATGGCTGGCCCTGGCCAAGCAGTGTTTCCCATCGCCTCGTGTGCCAGGAGGAGCTGGTGGGGTGGGCTTAGGAAGCTCAGGCCCAACATCGAGAACAGCGGACACGCATCCCCAGCCAAGGCCCCTGCATGAAGCTGGTTTGTTAGAGGTTCAGCAGCAGTGGCAGGACCTGGCGTTAACTCAGCATCAGTAAGCCGCAGAGGGTAGGTGTGGACTTAGGATGGTCCAAAATGAACAAATACTATTAAATTTGGAAAACAGCTTTATACACAGTCATTTATAGTGGTCTTCTGAGTTGGTGTCATGGGCTGAATTGCCTTCTCCCAAAATTCATATGTTGAAGTCCTAACCCCCAGTCTTCAGAATGCCACGGTATTTGAAGAAGGGTCTTTAAGGAAGTAATTCAGGTAAAATGAGACCATTAGGTTGGGCCCTGACCCAGTATGACTGGTGTCCCTATAAGAAGAGGGGAGATTAGGACGCAGACACACACAGAGGGATGACCATGTGGGGACACAGGGAGAAGACGGCCATTCACAGGCCCAGGAGAGAGGCCTCAGGAGAAACCAGCGCTGCTGACACCTTGATCTTAGACTTTCCAGCCTCCAGGACTGTGAGAAAATACATTTCAGGCCACCCCGTCTGTGGTACTTTACTATGGCAGCCCTAGAAATCAAATATAGTTAGTAACCCCAAGGTGGAGACTATCTAAACACAGCTCTCTCAAGCTACGACTGTACCCCCAAATCTATCTTTATTTCCCTCCTCCCTATAGTACACCCCTGGAGAAATGTGTACAGTTTTGTGAAAGCCCTCATTCCGCTGTGTTTAAATATGATTTTGTGAGGATTATTCTTTCATTATAATTAGAGGAAGGTTGAGGCAGCAGTGAGTAGGAGTAACCGCTGAAGCTGGCTAAGCCACTGCTGAAGGACCAAGTGGAGAAATATTTGCTGTCTTTAATTGTTCTTAAATTATTAATAGCATAAGCTCTCACTTCAGCATACTTCATGTGTAACAGACGTGAACGTCCGTGATTGGGGAAGAGGAGCATGATTGTTCCTCAGCGGCCTCCTGGCCATTTCATCACGTAGCTGATTTCAGCGAGCAGAGGATAAACCCTACAGCCAACAGCTATGTCAGTGATTCTCCAGGGACAAAGGGTGGAGAGGGGGGTCCACTGGACCCCCGGGCACAGCAAGGGCTGGTGTTGAAATCAACCCAGGTGATGTTTTGATTTCGATTTCACCTGGTTTAGATAAACCCACAAAAAGCAAGTGCATTTAACGCACTTCTTACTATAGTACTATCTCATTTTAAAAACATATCATAAAAGATTAAATGCAACATTTTCAGGGTCAACATTGCTATGATTGGTCTCTTTTTGTTCACAGTGCCTATTGATTTATTTTGAAATTTTAAGTAAACAAAAACTTTTCACTCTTCTTTACTGTCCGGAAAAGCAAATAGGTATTTGAAAATAAAAATGATTTGGAAATAATTCTGATGATCCAAAGTTTTCAGGAAAATAAATGTAACCCTTTCATCAGTTGATGGTTTGAATAGAATGAATAAAGTCTTCCTAATTTTTATTAAGTGTCATAGAAATCCCTAGTAAGGGTTATTTTTTTTAATATTTATTGTTGTGAAATATACATAAGAATATTTATCATTTTAACCATTCATAAGTGTACAGTTCAGTGGCATTAAATACATTCACAATGTTGTATAACCATTGGTACTGTCTATACCAAAAACATTTTCATCATTCCTAAAATATTTTTATCATCCCCAACTAAAACTCTGTACCATTAAACAATAACCCCCACTTCCACCCTCTTCTCAACCCCCCTAGTAACTTCCGTTTACTGTCTCGGTGGATTTGCTTGTTCTAGGTACTTCATATAAGTGGAATCATACAATATTTGTCCTTCTGTGTCTGACTTATTTCACTAAGCATAATGTTTTTTTTGTTTTTTTTTTGGTTTTTTTGTTTTTATTTATTTTTGGCTGTGTTGGGTCTTTGTTCTGTGCGAGGGCTTTCTCTAGTTGCGGCAAGCGGGGGCCACTCTTCATCGTGGTGCGCGGGCCTCTCACTATCGCAGCCTCTCTTGTTGCGGAGCACAGGCTCCAGACGCGCAGGCTCAGTAGTTGTGGCTCATGGGCCCAGTTGCTCCGCAGCATGTGGGATCTTCCCAGACCAGGGCTCGAACCCGTGTCCCCTGCATTGGCAGACGGATTCTCAACCACTGCACCACCAGGGAAGCCCCAAGCATAATGTTTTAAAGGCCCATCCATGTTGTAGCAAAATCAAAATTTCATTCATTTCTATGGCTAAATAATATTCCATTGTATTGTATAGACCACATTTTATTTATCGATTCATCTCTTAATGGACGTGTGAGTTGTTTCCAGCTGCTGTGAACATGCACATAAAAGTAATTGTTAAAGTTTTAAGGGCTTCTGTTACATGTTAGATTTAGGGCCCACAAAATTTTTGGCTGCAGGTTGAGTTTGAAGGAAGCATGTGGAAAATCAACTACAGAGTAAATGACTATCAGAAGATTAGACTATGACTAATGAAGACTATTAGAAGATTAGAGAAAATGGTACCTTTTCTTAGATATTTTTGTATATGTTGCCTATGGTATTAATACATATTCAATTAATATTTATTGGATTTAAATAAGGTAAAAGTTCACTCTGTACTGTTTATGTTTATTATTATTATTATTATTACTATATGTTAGTATTAGTTAACATTTGGGCTAGCCACTTTTGTCAGGTAATCCATGTCATAGACCAGATGGAGTTAATGGTTTTAGTAGCTTATACTTTTAAGCCTACAGGAGGGGGCACAGTTTCTGCTTTGAATCTGGGCTCTGCCACTTAACTTCATAGATCACCTTGACCCAGGATCAGTAAACTACAGTTCATGGGCCAAAGCCCGTCTGCCTCCTAACTTTGTATGGTCTGAGAATCATGTAGTGGTTGAAAAGAAAAATCAAGAAGACAATGACATTTTGTGACACATGAAATTATATGAATTCAAACTCCAGTGCCTATAAATAAAGTTTTATCAGGACACTGTCCTGCTCATTCCTTTACGTATTGTCGGTCTTTGGGCTTTAAAGGCCAAATTGAGTAGTCGCGACAGAAACTGGTCCACAGAGCCTAAAATATGTACGCTCTGGCCCCATACAGTGAACGTTTGCCCAGCCCTGACCTTGAGCAAGTTGTTGAACCAGGCAAGGCCTTAGTTTCCTAATCCAGCAAATGGAATTAGAAATCGTTTCTCCTCGTTGGGCTGCAGTGAAGCCTAATTAGATGGTGAATGCGGAGCCCCTGGTTTCTCTGAATCACAGTAGACACATAGCCACCGGTAACAGGATTTTTGTTTGGTGGTCGTTATGTTTATTATTATAATTATGGTTAACAGCCAGCTGAGAGAGCAGTGTTAACTGATGGAGCTAACTTAACCTAACGGCAAATAAAGTACCGGGAAACAATGGATGTCGTCTAGTAGCATGCCAGAGGCCAGAGGGCTCTGCTGAAATCTGAGCTTGTCTTGCTTACCTGTCGCTGGTATTATCCCCAAACTTCCCCTCCGGATCCATCTTAACACAGAAATTTCTTTACCATGTGTATCAATCTTCAATTCTTAACACAAATTAAAATCTAACCATGATTTCCCTTGTGCCCGACTTGTAAGAACAATGTGTTTCTTGCCCTTCTGCATCTCCTTTCCTGCAGCAGGGAGCTGCAAGCCTCCCCTCCATCCGTCACTCCTGTGTCCCTTCACTGCATCCTGCTGGCTAACCTGCTGTCCCCTTGTTGACTTCAACTTTTCTACCATATCTGCTCAATTCTTAGTCATAGTCAACCTTTTAAAAGAATTTCAGCTTTATTTTATTGTATTTTTATTATTATTTTATTTTGTCATTGGATACCTGAGATGTATTATTTGGACAGGAATGTATTTCTGCCATGTAGAGATACTGGTAAATACATGTAGCATGTATGGTCATACTATGAAAAATAAATCCAGGATCAGGGAATAGGCTTGTGCCTATGCTGAGGAGGATATATCTTAAAATACAGTTAAATCTCCATTCTCCAGTAATCATATTCATTTGTTAGATTTCTAGTTTTTAAAATTCCATTTATATACATCTTGACAATTTTTTTGTGCATGCACACACGTTCAATTCTTTTTCTTCAATTTTTTATTTGTAGACAATTTTTAAAGGTTACTTTCCATTTACAGTTATTACAAAATATTGGCTATGTTCCCCGTGCTGTACAATACATCCTTGAGCCCATCTTATACCCAATAGTTTGTACCTCTCACTCCCCCACCCCTAGGTTGCCCCTCCCCCTCCCCACTGGTAACCACTGGTTTGTTCTCTGTATCTGTGAGTCTGCTCCTTTTATGTTATATTCCTGGTTTGTTGTATTTTTTAGATTCCATGTATAAGTAATATCCTACAGTCTCTGTCTGACATTTCACTTAGCATAATGCCCTCCAAGTCCATCCACGATGCTGCAAATGGCAAAATTTTGCAGTTTTTTAATGGCTAATTTCAGCTTTATTGAGGCATAACCAACATGAAAAATTGTAAGATATTTAAAATATACATCATGGTGATTTGATATATTTATGCGCTATGAAAGGATTCCTCTATCTGGTTAATTAACATACCCATTACATATTTACCTTTTTTTTGGTAAGAACATGTAGGTTCTACTCTCTTAGCAAATTTCAGTCAAACAGCACAGTGTTATCAACTATGGTCAGCATGTTTTTCATTAGATCCTCAGATGTTTTACATCTTGAAGCTGAAAGTTTGTACCCTTTTAACTACCTCACCCCATTTCCCCCACCCTCCAGCACCTGGCAACTACTTTTCTACTCTTTCTATGAGTTTGACTTTTAAGTGATACCATGCTGTATTTGTGATATAAGTGATACCATGCTGTATTTGTCTTTCTCTGTCTGGCTTATTTCACTTAGCATAATGCCCTCAAGGTTCATCCCTGTTGTCCTAAGTGGCAGGATTCCTTTCTTTCTCGTGGCTGAATAATATTCGACTATGTATCAATCTATCTCTCTCTATATATATCACATCCCCTTTGTCCATGGACCCCTGGGTTGTTTCCTTGTTTTAGCTATTATGAATAATGCTGCAGTGAACATGGGCGTGCAGATATCTCTTCAAGATCCTGTTTTCATTTCCTTTGGATGTATCCCAGAAGTGGGATTGCTGGATCATATGGTAGTTTTATTTTTAATTTTTTGAGGAACCGCCATACTGTTTTCCATAGTGGGTGCACCACTTACCTTCCCACCAACAGTGCATATTTCCCTCTTCTCCACACCCTCTCCAACACTTGTAATCTCTTGTCTCTTTGAAGACAGCCATTCTAACAGGTGTGAGGTGATACCGTGATGTGATTTTGATTCCCTGGGGATTAGTGATGTCGAGCATCTTTTCATGTGCCTGTTGGCCATTTGTATGTCAGTCAACATTTTTAATGTTGGATTCGTTCACTTGCACACTTTCCACACACTTTCTGTAACGTTAAATTTCATGCCCAGAATACGGAAGCTGCATTTCTATGTTATCCCCTCCGCTCTCACTCTCAGTCCTCACTTCCCCTCCCACAGGCATAACTTTGTTCTCTCCTCCTTCGTTCAGCTCTACAAGGCCTTCTCTAATTTATAACATGGTATTTTCTCCTGATCTCACCTTTCAGAATATACACCTTTCACATCTGTTCCAACACTAAGCATCATTCAAAATGCACCTTTGCATTTTAGCAGTGTGATGAATTGCATGTGAGTGTGAGTGTGTGTGTGCTATGTGTGTTTAGCTTGATTCTCTAGAAAGTTCACGGCAGCCAGTTATCTTATAGTTTCCTAAGAAGGAGGGACTATATTGACTTTTTGGGATAATGCCACATGTAGATTGCTGTCCAGTGAATGGCTTCAATGATGGTGTTTTTGAGTGGTAACTACTTATATAAGCATTAAAAAATACGAATATAAAATGTATTCCATATACAGCCAAACTATTTTAGGGTTAAAAGTTTCCACTGGGTTATTTTCAGGGTTCAGTAATTCTTCCCAGAAAGTCAGTGGTGCTGGTTAGCAGTGATATACAGGTGAAGGTGTAAGCCTTCCACCCTTGAGAGAAACCACAGGAGGCTCGCACGTGGGCAGTGCACCCCCATCACCTAGTCGGAGGAGTGCCTTCTGCCTTTTTATAAGTTATGTTTTCCCCTCAAGAATGTGCTCTGTGATCATGCCAGCCCAGTTCCATGTGTACAAATCATGGTTGGGCCTTGGGGCCAGGGGAATGGGTGATCTCCTGAAGCTCTTCTCAAAGTGCCACGGTTTCCGGCGGACGTTTTTAATGGTGTCTTACATGAATGACTGTTGTAGCTGATGGAGGCCTTGTGGAAATGACTCAGAGTAAGCTTCTGCTTTGCTTGAAGCTTACTGACCCGGTATAATGGAGTGTAATTCAGTGGAATCAGTAAATTTATATTCTTACAGTTAATATCAGTGTATTCTCAAGAATGAAAAAACCATGAATGAGGTTCCTAATCTGTTTTTCTACTTAGGCCCTGACCTCGAGGAGACTATCATGAAAGCATGGGGGAAATTTTATTTTTAAAATCCTCTTTAAAAACCCTCCTCACCCCACCCACTATTAAAGCTAAGCACCATGTCTGTGGGTCACCATTTTAAGTGAGGAGTGATGCAAATAGAGGGTATAGGTTTTATTCCAGCAACACAGTACTCTTAACCATTTGAGGATTGTAATGACTTTAGCAGTAATGTCAGTGGAATTACTATTCTTTGTCACTGGAAGATGGTTCATGACTGGGGAGGGAGGGAAGAAGGAAAGAAGGAGGGAAGGAAGGGAGGGAGGGAGAGAGGGAGGGAGGAAATGGACAGAGGAAAATCTAAGGCAGCCTTCAGAATTATTAAAGTAAAACAGAAATGTTTGTTTGCAAGGCAGTAACACATAATAGAATCCCAGGATCTTAATTTCATTAACATCCTTGCAGCAAATAATTCTCCTTCAAGAAAGGAGCCAGCTGCACCAAGCGTATTTATATTTTTCAGTAGCAACCCATCCTAACAACTTTATAGAGACTATCTTTGGTTTGGTTCAGTTTTAGACTAGTAAGGTATTAGATGCCCGATTCAGGAGAACTTGTTCCCGTTAGTTTGAGGCTAACTAAGGCTTTTGCTGGTGGTCCATGTGGTTCCTGATTGCCAGGAAAACATGAGCAGTGAAGGTTTAAAGGCTCGTAATTTATGGGACATGCATAGGAAGCCCATAATTTGTGGGAATTATGTAGGAAAGAACCCATCCTGAGATGTGTGGGTGATGTTTCAGATTCTCAGAATTAACAAGCTCTTTATAAGGGTGATGTTGGTTCAAATGTCTGGGCATCTCAAGGCCCAGTCAAGTTGACACATAAAATTAACCATCACAATCATGAATGCCAGAAATTTAATTTGTAGATATCTGAAAATTGTGCTGGATTTAGGCAACAGTTCATATGAGATAAACTATTAGTAAACACAGTTATTAAAGTGATATGTGTATCTTATTCATCAAACCCATTTGTTTATGCCACTCTCCTTGATGTATTATGGTGTTACTATGTGTCAGTAAGAAATAATATGTTTGGATTTTTAAAAACATAGTTACATAACAGAATTCTCATTTCTTGTGAGAACCTTGCCTCAATTCACGTTTTTATGAAAAACTAATTATTGATGTGGTAACTGAGCACTAGTTAAGTAAAAAAATCATCACCCTCTATAACTGAGCTGGAAATAAGACCCTTAGGAGTAAATAGTTGTGTTTATGGACATGAGTCTAAAGTGGGGTCTTAGACCTACCATTCTAGACCAAGTTTGATAGACACATAAAGATGAACCTTACAAAGGCTACTTCATCACTGTAAACCATCCATGATGAAGCCACAAGGAAGGAGAAGAAAACCATCAGTTCTGGATGGCGGTGTCCCTAACCGTCCCTAACTGTGCAGGGAGTCAGCAGGGTCGTGGGCTTTCACAGTGGCTCACGTGTCTTTCTACTTTTTCAAAGACTTTTTCACCATCTTCAGTGGCAGCAGGCACTTGAATGAACTCAAGTGGGAACACAGCACATGACTCCCAAGATGCAAGAAGAAGGGCAGTTGGGATGAACTGGTGAAACATTGTGGGCACCCAGGAAAGAGAACACCACTTCCAAAATGTTTAGTGAAAAATGGCATTTTAGAGCAACCTGGAAATCTCTGACCTGAGGGAAGAGAGTGAGCACCGGAAGCTTTGAAAGATGCTCCATTCAACTCGTGCCTGGCATCATCGACAGAAGCTTTGAAAGATGCTCATTCAGCACGCGCCTGGCGGCATCAGGTGGCACTGCCTCCATCACTCACGATCCCTGACAACCTTGGTGCGGGAACAAATCATCAAAACTCTGCCGAGCAGGGCTGGCCCTTCCTGTTCCTGTGTCCCCGTGTCCCCTGATGGGGGTACAGATGTAGACCTCTCAGAAACCCCAGAACGGAGCTCTGCTTATGCCTGTAGGTGCTGGTGCCTTTGCTGCCAAAACTGCTGGGCTAATTACTTCCACTGCCCAGTTTCGAATGGCATGAATCATTGGCCAAAAACCATAGTGAAAATTTGTGTGTGTGTGTGTTTGTGTGTGTGTGTGTCTGGCCTGAAAGGTTTACTGGAAGTTCGACAGAAATTAATAAAAGCTGCTGACAGAGGGGACTGCCACCCAGACAGCAGGTTTTCTGGCCATTAGAAGGCTGCATGAAAGGTGTGGTTTTTGATTCTCCCCTCTACCTGCCTTCATAGTCACCCACTTTTGTGACTTCAGAGGGCTATCCTCAGATATAGATTCCCAAATTAGGAATAATTCTGAAACGATTTCAAGAACCCAGTAGTCAAGTCTGCTCCGTCCCATCCTGTTCTCTGCACCCATCTCTCCTTGGGGAAAGCCAGCAGGGTCCCAATCGATTGCCTTTCTTTGCTGACCTCCAGCCCCAAATTGGCCTGAGATTGAGATTGACTGATGCCAGGCAGCGCTGTCAGACATTTGGAAACCCTACAGGCAGAAGGCTTTAAGACAGGCCATACTGCACAAGTCATATTCTGCCAGTGTTAACATGTATATTTATGGCTCGCCGGCCCCAAAGTTCACTGTCAGCGCCTGCTGTGCATTAAAATGGATGTTTCCTTTGGTTTCCTTGAGCAGTTCTGCCTCAGCTCATGCTGTCAAGGTTCAGAATTTAAAAATAGTTCCTGTTAAATGTTGAGAGCTGCTCCTGATTATTGTGGCCACCGGTGGACCATGTGGGATGAGATATCTCCTTGAGGTAATAGGAAAATTGCAGGTAATCCACTCACATTCGAGCTGTATTTAGATTTATGAAGCCCTCCTCAGAGGCAGAAATACCACATAGGGCTGGAGCGGGACTCAGGGATATTCAGGTGTCTGTTGCTAACGATACGCATGGACACAGAGTTTCCTTCCTCTTTTCTTATTTGAGCTTGGTTTCTGAAAACCTTGATCACACTGAAAAGCCAACACGTAGAGGGGAATGAATATCCTGCCCTCAGGATGGTAGAGCAAGTAAGTCCTTACCAGGTATGACTTGACCTAAACGTACACCAGCTCCTTGACGCCACCTGCACCCACTGTTGACTAGGTGGCAATCAGAGCCAGTGGCCAAGAAGACAACACCAAGTCAGGAGATGCCTCACATGGGTGAAAATGCTGGTGGGAAAGATCCGAGAGTCTGGGAGAAGCTGCGTGTACTTGTTCTCAGCCCTTGTGAGGACCAGACCTTTATATTCGACTCTGTCAGGGGTTCTCAAAGTGTGGTCTCTGGACCAGCAGCTTCAGCATCCTGGGAGAACTTGCTAGAAACTGCAGATTCCAAGCCCCCAGCTCAGACATACAGAATCAGAAACTCTGGGTGGCCTAGCTCTCCTTGAGCTGCCTCTTGGCCCACCAGTCTTGTAACAAGTCCTTAACGTGATTCCGATGTGTTCTAAAGCTTGAGAACCAATAAAGAATCACCTCCCCACAGAGGCGAGAGGAGACCGAATCTTGGTTCCATTTTCCCACAGTCTCAGTCCTCAGGCAGAGAGGAGGTATGAGAAACACTGAGACATCTCTACTCCCCAGCTTGACACCCAAGAGACCAACAGGTGTGGGGAGAAGTGATGTTTAAATTCCAAAGCCAGAGTGCTTCTCGCTTTGGCCTGGCTGGGAAGGAGAATGGGCACAGCGGGCCTCCCATCTCAGGTGGGGATGGCAGAACCAGTGTTCTCCAGATTACAAAGAGGGAGGAACGCTCTCCGTCAGAGCACGGGGCTGCTAGGCTGGCAGGAGGTGTTCTCGAGCCTTCTCACACCTGCTGCATGAGGACACAGCAGCCCCTGCCCTTGTGCTGTCTCGAAGATCACAGAGGCAAAGCAAGACTTTGACTTCTGCAGAATAGTCATAGCTGGGCCTAAAGCCCTAAACGAAATCTCTGCAGTTAACTAGACTACATACATTAAAGGTTTGGGGAGATGGTGTGTTTCTTTGCATCTGTATAATCGCACCATCAGTTCAACGGCTTCATTTACTACACATGCGAGGGCCTACTGCAGGCAAGGTGGCATTCCGTAATGATTCTCTCCTCGAGCTGCCTCTTGGCCTTCTGCCTGTGACCATTCTATTTAAGGTAACTTAGGGAAGAAGGGAGAGAAATATTCACTTTCCTTTTCTTCTCAGTAGGAACACCAAGTTCAGTCTCTCATTTCCTGCCAGAAGCTCAGAGAATGCAATAATAGTTCTGGCAAATGGGAGCTGAATGAATTCCTCCATCCTGGAAAAAACACTCTAACCCTTCTGATGGCCAGGTGCTGCCTGTAGGGAAGGATCGTACCTCTCAAAAGAGATGGATATTCTGTCTTCATGGACTGACTTCTAACCTCCATGAGCCCCAGGCAACCTGGAGAGAAAGTGCCAGTGGCGGTGGTGGGGTGGGGTGGGGGCGGGTGACTCAGCTGTGCACTGATTTTCTCTAATCCAAATTACTTTGTCTGATCTGAGGGTGAATGCAGGACCTTTTTGAAGGCTAAAAGTGCTTCGGGCTTTAAATTGAGAGCAGTCACGCATCCAGCGTGAGGGCTGAGAGGTTGCACACTGGATAAGCCCCTTGTTTTAAAATAATGAAAGAGATTCATAGAATCGCTGGTATTTTGCAGTTCCTGGATTTTTCCTGTTTTTATGTAAATTGTGTCTGTGCGCGCGCGCATGCACGTGCCTGCCATTCAAGTACTGTCTTTCTAGTACGGAATTGGATAGAAAAATTGCTCAGACAATTCATATTGCTAACATTTGGCACTAGTTAGCATATTTTGACTGGGTGTTTGCCTGCCTATCTGGTGAACTTAAGAAAATAGAAAAAGATGTTCTAACGGACTTGGAACTGAGTGATGCAAAGGTAGGATGGGTGTGGGCCTAAGTTAGTATCCCCTGCAGCTCCCAATAGCCCACTTCAGAGGGCGGCTGACCTGGGGCGTGAAGGAACAAAGTCATAATGAGGAAAAGCAGTAGCACCAGGGGAAGTGGAGATGCTTGGACAGCTAATTGACAGAGATTTCACACAGCGGGAAGGAACCGTGGGAGAGCTCGTGGTTCATGGCGTAAGTCAGAATAAACACGGAATCATATAAAGAAAATCAGCCCCCACCCCACTTTTCCAGAAAACTTGAATTTGTTTTTTAGTTATTTATTTTGGATTTGTTGAGAACTCTTTCCCCTCAAAGGGTTCCCCTGCCCCTTGCATTTTGGTGAGGAATATTTCCTCGGTGCACGTAAGTGACGACAGCATTTACAGCTCTGGAATCTCCAGCTGTCTGGTTATGTAAATGATGCGCACACACTACATCCTAGTTTACACAAGCGTGTTTGCAGCTTGTTGAGCTCAGTGTTAAATTTGTTTCAGAGCTTGTTTAAAGAAAGGTCCTTTGGGCACGGCGGGTGAATAGTTGCATGGAAATCTACCTCAAGGCAGGGTAACAAAGCCGCGGAACAGGTATATCTCAATTAAGGAATCCCCTCTGATAATCGAGTTAACTGTGCTGCAAACCAAGCAGATGACTCATGAATCCTCGCAGGTGGGGCCACCTGATTTCGTAGCCGCGGAACCAGAATAGCTTCACGCTCTGCACCACCTGGGATTCGTCCTGTTAAACCAAACAGGCTCCCTTTGGACAAGGTCCTGTCTCCGGGGGTTATTCGCTGCCTCCAGCCTTCTGATGCACAAGTATGGCTTCACGTGGATACAGGGCTGAGTACCTTCCCAACGCTTTTCCGTAAGTGATCCCAGCGAATTCCCGGAGCCGTAGTGGAGGTTGACATCGTTCCCATTTTATAGATGAGTAAACTGTGCTTTGGCAAATGGAACTGTCCTCGAATTTCACAGCGAGCGAATCGCGGCACGCAGAGTTATCCCCAGGACTCCTGCCGCCGCCTCCAGTGGCATTTGTCGCTGTGGAAGGGCGTCCGTTTGTCACCTCCGGGTCAGCCGCTCCTGTTTGGGAGCCTAGTCCTTCCCAGGGTGCTGTCTTCCTCTGCTCTGGTTAACAGTTCTCAATAGTCCCATTATTATTATTATTTTACTGTTGTGCAGCCGAAAACTCACTTATACTTAAACACTGCCTCAATCTGTCTTTGGTATTTTAAGCCTTTTAATTCCTAATTTCTGGAATGCGTGGCTTTTTTTCCTTCTGAAAAGTGATTTCAGGGGCTGCAGTGGGTAAGCCTGTATTGGAGATGGGAGATATCCTTCCTGGAATCCCCTGAATCATTCTGGATCTGTGGAGCTCTCCCTGTCAGCGGGAACTTAATTTACTTGGTTTTAGAGTGACTTAGAGGGATGTGAGGTAAAAGGAAGGATTCTTGATCTCTTCGTCTTCTGACGGTTTGTCTGTGGCTGCTGAAGACCTGGCTGAGGTTTGCTGGAGCCGATGAACCGGAGACTTTGGGAAGGAGCTCCTTCTAGGCGTGTTGCCAACCAGCCCAGGTTCCTGCGTTTCGATTACTAATCAGAAAAATCTGTTTTTACGTGGCTTCTAGCTACGGCTCTGTGAATTCCTAGCTCACGTCCTTCGTCTCAGCTAAACATTTATAAATACTTGGAAGATGTCAAGGAAATTTAAACTTCCTTATAAAACTTTATCTTACGAATAATAGGCATGCATGTTTTGCAGGAAAAGCTCATAGCCGTGGTCAGCGTTTCCAAGCAGGAGTGGGAGCTACGTCAGTGCCATGGTTCTGTGGGCCTAATGCATGCTCAGCAGAAAACATGTGTGTCATGTTACATGATGAGGCTTCCCGCCTGGCCTTCCCGGGCCTGGTCAGTCATAAAGTACCCTAGAATGTCCTTGCATAGCTGTAAGTACAAGGCAAAAGAGCACGTGATGGAGGCAGGTTCCCCTCCAACTTCTCTCTCTGAGCTGTGGGGTTTTCCCAGCAGTGGAAGCTGACATGTTCCTGGCCCTGTTTCCAGAAGATGGGAGTGAGATCTAGAAGGATCTTGTATCCCTAAAACTGTGGCAGCCTCAGACAGAGTCAGGATTTTTTTTTAAATTTTATTGAAATATAGTTGATTTACAATGTTGTGTTAATTTCTTCTGTACAGCAAAGTGATTCAGTTCAGAATATATATATGTATTTGTTCTTTTTCATTTCATTTCCATTTCTATATAGATGTATTCTTTTTCATATTCTTTTTCCATTATGGTTTATCACAGGATATTGAATATAGTTCCCAGTGCTATACAGTAGGACCTTGTTGTTTATCCATCCTATATATAATAGTTTACATCTGCTAATCCCAAACTTCCAATCCATCCCAACCCCCCTCCCTCTTGGCAACCACAAATTTGTTCTCTATGTCTGTAAGTCTGTTTTTGTTTCGTAGATATGTTCATTTGTGTCATATTTTAGATTCCACATATAAGTCATGTGTTATTTGTGTTTCTCTTTCTGAGTTACTTTACTTAGTATGATCATCTCTAGGTCCATCCATGTTGCTGCAAATGGCATTATTTCATTCCTTTTTTATGGCTAATATTCCACTGTATATATGTATCACATCTTCTTTATCCATTCATCTGTCAATGGACATTTAAGTTGTTTCCATGTCTTGGCTACTGTAAATAGTGCTGCTATGAACATAGGGGTGCATGTATCTTTTCGAATTATAGTTTTTTCCGGATATATGCCCAGGAGTGGGATTGCTGGATCATATGGCAGCTCTATTTTTAGTTTTTTGAGGAACCTCCGTACTGTTTTCCACAGTGGCTGCAGCAGTTTACATTCCCACCAACAGTGTAGGAGGGTTCTCTTTTCAGAGTCAGGATTTTAGGATTGCTGTGGTGCACTGGGTCCCCTTTGTGGAATGCCAGGCCTCGAGTCACACCACACAGTTCATGGCTCTGGGTCCTCTTAGCATCACCCAGACCCCCGTGCAGGTCCTCAGGAGATGGACCACAAATGGACAGTGGGCAGATGTCTCCTCTCTATCAGTTCTTTTATCCCCATGTGGATTTCAGTGTGGACAGTCTCTGAGAAGCCGTCTGTCTCCATTTGAGTCTCTCTAAAGTCTTATTTTAGGAAACTCACCTCAGCTAGACAACAAATATATATGACTTTGTTCTCAACATGGCTTAAGAGTTTAATTTCCATTTCACTTCTCTATAAGGTACTTGTCAACTTGACCCAAATGGAACGACTGGATCCTAACCCTTCCCTCCTCAAACTAAACCATATCACTCCAACTAGATGACTGTGTATTAAATTCCATGAGAACCAGGAATCTGAACAACAGCACGTTTGCCCTTTTACCCCCTGCACAGCTACCCCAGCCCCAATCTCGAGGAGCTGGGATTCTGCATCTTCACAAGAGCCAGTGATTCTCGTTATCAGGCAAATTCGGTTAAATGGAACAAGTTTCTTGAACCAATACTTGTTACCTAAATACTATCTTAAATTTTTCCTACTAACGTATGCTTCTCAAAGCACTTGGCACTGTATTCTGTCTCTGTTGGAACATTCTTGAATGAGTCAAGTAAGTGGCTGATCTCTTTTTCAAGTGACTTGCCTGTGGGTGCCCAGCCAGCCACCAGTGGGAATAGATCCGAGAGGGGGCTTCTTGATCAGTGCTCATCCTGATTTGACAAGTAGGAAAAAATGTAACTAGTCAAATATTTGAGACACCATGGTTTTGAGGTCCACTGCTATAGAGGATGAAGAGAGCTAACAGGGTAAAATAGGGGTGTGGGACCCAGTGCTTAAGATTCAATACTACATCTGCCATTGACCACTGAGAGTCTTAGTTCTAAAAATTACATTTTATAACATTACATATAAAAATACATATTCAATACAAATTATATATTAAGACATACAAAAATAAAAATTGTAACATTGGGTAGAAAACTATAAGTTAAATTATTTCATACACTGTGATGATTTCTGGCGGTAGATGCTTACCTAATGGATAAAGATGTTAGGAGATCCTTTAGATTAATTTGAACTCCCCTGGGTAACTGCCTTCCGATGCCTGGGCTGCCGGCTGCCTCCCTCCTGTGTGGCTGTCCTCACCTTTAAACTGGCAGCACATCTTACCTGTTCTTTAGGGCCTATTTCCTGTCTAGGAAATATTTCTGCGGGAATCATCCCTGAACTACATAGGAGGTATTTGCAGTGTGGCTGCTTTCTGAAGAAAGGGAAATCAGCTGAGGGGGCATGGTATGGGAGGGCACCTGCTTACTCAGAGGCTACTGTAGCTGCCCTGCTGCCAGCCAAGCTCAGCTCCTGCCCCTCCTCATCTCCTGGGCACTGCAGAGCATCCGACGTGTACACTGGGAGGTCGGCAGTTCAGCTCTGGACTGGACAAAATAAATTACTGAGAAATCAGTAAACAGCAGCTGAGGAGACTATGGGAAAATTAAAGACTAATGATGGAAAGTTGGTGAAAGGTTGGCTCTTTCAGCTTACAGTTCTAAAAAGAAAACCTCCCTTTTTGTATTATATTTTTAAATTAACCATCTTTCCTTATTGTTTTTAAGAATAAATAATCAAGGAAGGAGAGAAGAAAGTGTTCCCTTTTCTAGCACTTGAACACCTTGGTTCAGAACTTAAATAAGTGGTCGTGTTATTTCTTTGTGTTTCGGGTGATTTAGGGTTTAGTAATGTGGTTGGTTGACAGAGAAAGAAATAATGGATTGTTCTCTTTGCCTTGACGTAGCTTTGCATGCGAGTGTTGTTTTCTTTCCTCTGGAGTTTCGCAGGCTGCCTGGCAGAACAGCCTTGGCGCTGGAAGCTGGTGTCTCATGCTCAGCTCCGTGGAGAAAATCACATGCCTGCAGATCCACCCTTCCAAGGCCACAGCATCCCGTGTGCGAGTATGAAAAGATACAAGAGCTTCGTCCTGCCCACTCAGAGTTTAGAGTCTAGAAGGAAAAGCAGAGAGGAAAAGTTAAATGCTTAATAAGAATGTAAGGAGTCTTAAAACTGAGTGGACGGCTGGCCCTGGGCTACAGACAGGCTTGTGTTCCAGCCCTTCAGCCGAGACGTGGGTTAGCCGTGGCCCCAGGAGAAGCCTCCCCAGAGGGCTTGGAACTTAGGCTGAGGTTTGCAAAGCAGGCAGAGGTATCAGCGAGATGGATGGAGGGGAGGAAGCAAGGACGTTTCAGACAAGGGAGCGTCTCCCGTAGCCTTCCTCCTTTATAAATCCATCTCCTTCCTGTGTGTGCTGGGTGAGATTCCACGGTGAAGTATGTAAAGCATGGATGCCTGGTACTTAAGGTGCTCAATAAATACTGACTGTCATTTTGAAGGATTATGGTTAAAAGATGAGGCGTCATGAGACAATGAATAAAGCAGTTGTATTTCCTCGGCTTCTATAAATTTTTTTTTTTAATATCCTGGAGCCTGAAAGAGTCCATTACCTACTCTAGTTAGAATCCTGGTTTTGCCACTGAGTAGCTAAGAAACTAATAAATAAATCATCTTTTGCTTTAAGCCTCACTTTACTTCCATGTAAAGCGTGTCAGTTGGACTAAATGATATCTACTGTACCTTCCACTTTGAAAGATAGCAATTGACTTTGTTATAATGAATGAGGGAAACTGGGACTGGAGGCAAGAGAGTTAAACTAGTTTGCCAGTTTCTTTTCCTGGTTTATACTTTTTCATTCAATCAGTAATACCTGTTTGAATGTGAACTTATTTTACATTCCTATTGATAGTAAAATACTAAATTATTTGGGAATTAAAATTTAAGAACAGGTATACAGATTAGAGTTGGCTGGTATTTCTTTTTATTTTTTCTTTTCCATTATGGTTTATTATAGGATATCGAATATAGTTCCCTGTGCTATACAGTAGGACCTTGTTGTTTATCCACCCTATATATAATAGTTTGCATCTGCTAATCCCCAACTCCCAATCCATCCCTCCCCCATCCACCCTGCCCCTTGGCAACCACAAGTCTGTTCTCTATGTCTGTGAGTCTGTTTCTGTTTCATAGATAAGTTCATTTGTGTCATATTTTAGATTCCACGTGTAAGTGATATCATATGGTATTTGTATTTCTCTTTTTTTTATTATTTATTTATTTATTTATTTATGGCTGTGTTGGGTCTTCATTTCTGTGCGAGGGCTTTCTCTAGTTGCAGCGAGCGGGGGCCACTCTTCATCGCGGTGCGTGGGCCTCTCACTATCGCGGCCTCTCTTGTTGCAGAGCACAGGCTCCAGACGCGCAGGCTCAGTAACTGTGGCTCACGGGCCTAGTTGCTCCGCGGCATGTGGGATCTTCCCAGACCAGGGCTCGAACCCGTGTCCCCTGCGTTGGCAGGCAGACTCTCAACCACTGCGCCACCAGGGAAGCCCCTGTCTTTCTCTTTCTGACTTACTTCACTTAGTATGATAATCTCTAGGTCCATCCATGTCGCTGCAAATGGCATTGTTTCATTCTTTTTTTATGGTTGAGTAATATTCCATTGTATATATGTACCACATCTTCTTTATCCATTCATCTGTTGATGGACACTTAGGTTGTTTCCATGTCTTGGCTATTGTAAATTGGCTGGTATTTCTTATATGGAATTATCTGCTCCATCCTGAAATAAACAAAGTAGGAAATTAGAGAAGTCTATTTTTAGAAATGTGTTATGGCAGCTCTGATGCCTATAATAGTGGGTAATGCAGATGCAGGAGGACATTCTGAACTAAATGACTTTTTAGGGTCCCTTTATTGTTTATAAGATGCTTCCTGCTGTCCTCCTTTTCCTTGGTGCCATTACCAAATTAATTTTCCTAAAATCTCTTTGGTCATTTCCCTGCTCAAAAGCCTTCAGTGTGTCTTGTCTCACAGGTCAAGTACAGAAGCATTAGTCTTTCTTGTCTGGGTTCATCTTCTTTTCCCTCTCTTACTATTTTCCCTTAGGACATTTCTGTTCCCACAGGTGTGATTAACTCACAGACCTGAAATACGTCCCAGTTTTTCATGCCATACTGGTTTTGAGGTCAGCAGTCTCACAGCCTAGCTTAGTCTCACAGCCTAGCCTCGTAACAAGCTCTCTTTGTTACAAGACTCAGCTCAAGAAAGAGGATTCACCATGTTGAAATGAGCAGGAGTTGAGAAGTAAACATTAAAATGTTTCTATGACGATTCTCCCTATGCTGGGTGGCAGCATGTGGTAGGGCAGGCAGATACAGAGGGTCAAGGAACTCACAGACTCATGGGAGTTGGAGAGAGGTGGAGATGGAGGGTGGGTAAGATCTAAACTGGAGATGTTGGACGTCGCATACTTTGAGGCTGAAGATGTCTCTGGAAATGAAGGTCAAAGAAGAAGAGGTGGGGAGGGGCTTGGCATTCTTTGAGCCAGATTGACTTGGATGTGGCTCGAATAGATAAAAGCTTATAGGCTGTAGGAGGTGAAGGGCAGGAGAAAGCTGGACGCCAGAGGTGAGACTCATTGGGAGGTTGTTTGGGTGCCGTGGAAGTGATTTGGCAACAGTATCTTGAACGTGAACTAAGTGGTGTTAAAAAAAAACAAAAGTCTGGAAGATGCAAAGAGGCATAGAAGAGCCCAACCCAAGATCCTTTCCTCTAATCCAGGGTATTTAGGAGGAGGAAACTCTTTCGATTTAGGAAAATCCAGATGGAAATAAAGGGAGTAGCTTCCAACAGAACAGGTTTTCCAGAAAGGGCCAGGGGAATATCAGGGCCCGTACACCAGGGTGAGGTGGGTTGGGTTGAAATTGTCCAAGGAGAGATAGAAGAGGGTACAGATCATGTACAGTTCAGGCTGGAAGGTAGATTGGAGACAGACGTTGGCAGTGGAAAACCACAGCTGACATACTGACGCCCCAGACCTCTGGACCTGGGCCTCCTGCTGGCAGGGTGATGGGAAACCAGCAACTCTGTCCTTGTAAGAGAGAGACTGACTGGGACATTTTCTGATGTTCAGTTCTTCACAGCCAACCATCTGTAGCCTTTAGTACCAGTAAAAAAACCAAAAAAACAAAAGCCTCTGACATAGTTTTACTTCATTCCAGCAAGTTTCTTATAACCCATTTTTAGACTCATTTAAAGGTTTGAGCATTTCCAGTGAGTTCTGCTGCTAATTCTTTGTCACTGAGCTCTGAGTCACTCTTTGGCCAATGCAAACTATTGTATCCTGGAGAGGACTTCTGCAGAAATATGGAAATTGTTTTGACGATTTCCTACTCTGGTCCTTCCACCTTAACTTTCCAATGCGAAGGCATCCTAATAATATTTACTAAGAGTAAATATTGTTATAGATGATGTGCAGGGTCTGGGGTGGCTAAAGAACTCAGCAGAAAGATCAAGAGCAATATACCATGTTTGTAACACAACTAACGATTGAACGTTAACTGTTGGTTTCTGAAGAGATACCTCCTTCACCATTAAAAGAAAAAATATACGTTTATTAGCACTTATCTTAAAATCACTTATATAGTAAAATGACCAAATTATAGAAACAGGTATAAAATGAAATGGTGTTTTTTCCCTGGTATTTCCCCTTCTGTCTCTTAGAGAAGAAAATCAGAGTTTTTGTTGCTGTGGTTTCCTTTTCTGTACTTCTGGGGACCCTCTGGTGGGTATATGTGATCACCATTGCCCTGCGGTAACATTAATCTGTGTGACTCATGGCACTGTAGTGAATTCTCACCTCTTTCAAAGCGGTAATTAGACTTCCGGTCGTTTATTTTTTTTCAACACAAAGTTTTCTTTATTGATTCCATACAACTCTGGGAAATGATACATCTGCTTTTATTTCAGACTTAAGGGTTATTTTAGAAATGCTTTTTTGGTTTGGTTTCCTGAAACTCTAAAGGATATCCGTTTCTATGATACATAGCTGTAGAGAAATTCTCTAAAATGGTTACTTTGGTTCTTCCAGGAGTCCCTTTGGCATTTCACAGCCTCCCAATTGCATTGTCTTTGTTCTTGGTGCACACGCCTCTGTCGTGTTTGGAAATACCCTCTGTTAACAAAGGGAGTCAGGATTCACATTGAATGGTATGTCTCTCAAATAAAGTATGTTTTTTGTTTTACCCAGAGCGTGGACAAATAGGAAACACACAGAGGAGCCAGACCACTCAAGGGTGAGCGGTGGGTGCCTCCAGCGGCTCCTTGGGATGGGAGGGTCAGGGCATGGGGGGGAGCAAAGGGCCGTTCATCAGCCCCGGCCCTTCCCTGGGGGTGCAGGTCTCTGTCCAGAAGGAGGGAAGCCCGGCTACGTGGGCAAATACAGAGCTTGATGTAAACGCTGTTCTCAGTGTTTTGTGTTTATAAGGACTGGTCCAGTCTTCAACAGCATGAAAACATTCCGGAAGCAGTATGAAAGTAGTATTAAATGACAGAATTTTTTACTTTGTGGCAACCAGAATCCTAGATTTCAATGTCTTTTAACTTAGAAAATCCAGCCCCTGACTCACCTCACCTCCCTTAGTCAACCCCTCTGATGGAGGAATGCCATTCTTTCAGGGATAACAGGGACTAGTGGAAATGGCCACATATTCATTTGGGGGAGAAAATCTAAAAGTTTTTCTATAGTTTCAAAAACATCAAACTGTAGGAGTTATATCACTCTATTTATAGAGATTATACTTCTTAGTATTAAAAACTTAGGCCTTTCAAGAGAAAAGTACGAATATATGTTTTAAGTGCAGAGTTCTTTTACATCCATTAGTGAAAATTATATCTAAACATACTATCTTGAAATTCAAGATTTCATCATAAACAATGAAGTCCAGTTAAAATGAAAAAAAAAAACAAACAAAACAAAACCTAAGGTTTTAGTATCATCCCAGTTTTTCTTCTTCTTTAACACAGACAATATAAGAAGAATGAGATTTTATTTTGGTGTAGATTTAATTAGATTTTGAGGAAATTAGGACATTCTTTTCCTGACTATTAGAATACAAGAAATTAATATTGGACCAATTTTTTGAAAAATTACCTATCCCCAGGAATTTAGATAATCAAACTTTTAAAAATATGTAATAGTTAATACTTAAGTTTATATGCATATATGTATATATTTTATTTAGAAAGCTTGTGTTAAGCCAAGGATTCAGTTATTTATTGTAATTAGCCAGTCTTTTGACTGGAAATTTTATTTTTCATATTTTGTCATTTCCAAAATTTCTTGTTTTTGAAGAGGTGATATTCTCCTGGATTAGTGAATTCTTAAAAAGAACATCTTTTCTGTCTACATTTTTGTTTCTTTTTTGAAGAAAGCAAACATTTGTATACCCACACACTTAAGGAAAAAAGAGCAAGTGTTACAAGATAATTAGAACAGTTAGGATAATTGCCTTTTATGGATATATCATGCTTGAGTTGTTTACTGCTAAATGAAATGTAAGTGTATTAGACAAAAGAATAATGCATAAAATAGATCTAAGTACAAGGGAAATTGTGTTTTGTTTGAAAATGTGTAGATAGGTCTAAATTAAGAATAAATGAAGAATACATATATATACACACACACATATATATGTGTGTATGTGTGTGAGAGTTTACCCACACACACACACTTATATGCATACACACCAAATACACTGAAACAAGTCTGTGCTTAGTGTCACAAGTTTGTGGTGAAAAACAAGTGTGATTTATCCTCTGTAATAGTTCATCCTTTCTGTTGCCTTTCAGTAATGCATTACTATGAATCCAGAGGAGTTTGTCAATTACAGAATTTATTTTTCATGCTCCAAGAGTTACCTGGTGCATCAGATAAAAGACTTAACTCATCCCTGCCCCTCACTTTAGATGTCTGGAAGTGTTGTTTGAGCTCATCAGCAGAACTCATTCTTGAGCAGCTCACTGAATTTCAGAAATTATCCTTTTCAATGAATCCACATTTCTGCATGTAGCTTAGCGAGCCGCCCACCACTGACTCAGTAATAGCAAGAAAGGGCATCATGTTTCTACATGACAACAAATCTGGGGCCTACGGTCTCTGCTGAGCATAAAGGCCCTCTACAAAGAACAGGTTTAAGACAAAATGAACAGTGGCTGCTAGTCAGGTTTTTTTTTTTTTAATCCCATTTTATTTTAAAATTGACAGAATAAATATGCTTCTCAAACTTCCAGGGGGATTTTTGGTATTAAATAAAGTCATCTTCTCATTTAAAGCTGTTTATACTCAATTCAAAATAGGACGCACAGCTTCAAATCCAACAAAGAAATGTCTGCCGCCCTTTGAATAACACGTGGGGACTTGACTCTGGCCATCTAACCACTATAATTGACAACCTACCTTACTTGGGTAGTTTATTTGACTTGGGATGATTGTCCAGAAATTAATTTAGAGCAAGACCTTTCCATCTTATCTATGACAAAAATGTCTAAATACTTGTGTCTGAGAAGGAAATGGTCTCTATACAGATGCTCCTAAGTTTTGAAAGAGGATTACTACTAATTATTTTGGAAATAAGTGTAGAATTGAGCATTTATCATTTTTTTAAAAATTTATTTATTTATTTATTTATTTATGGCTGTCTTGGGTCTTGGTTTCTATGCGAGGGCTTTCTCTAGTTGCGGCAAGTGGGGGCCACTCTTCATCGCGGCGCGCGGGCCTCTCACTATCACAGCCTCTCTTGTTGCGGAGCACAGGCTCCAGACGCGCAGGCTCAGTAGTTGTGGCTCACGGGCCTAGTTGCTCCGCGGCATGTGGGATCTTCCCAGACCGGGGCTCGAACCCGTGTTCCCTGCATTGGCAGGCAGATTCTCAAGCACTGCGCCACCAGGGAAGCCCCAAGCATTTATCATTTTAAAACCTTTTAATTGGAATTATAAGAGAAAATTCCACTCCCCCCTCCCCCCCAAAAAAACCCTACAACTTTTTAGGTGCCTAGATATAGGAAATTTTGAATTTAATGGAATTAACCTTAGAATGAATACTGGAGTTAGTTGGAAAAGCTCCTGAGGTGGATTAGTTCTCAAGGTATAATCCAGTAATAAAAGATAGTGCCGTAAATGTCTTCTGAGAAGCATAGCCTGTTAGCTGGGGTGCCTTGTTGTCTGTGTAAACAATGAAATGAAATTTTGGAGTAAACTTGAGATGGTCCTGAAATGCTGTTACCAGTAAAAGAAATAATTGATAGGGAAGGGGTGGATGGGTAGACAGGGAAAGAAGAGAGAAGTGGAATTCTGATGGCTGATAGGAGAAAACAGATGATTAGGCTTATGTTCTTGAGGGTTTGATGTAAACACCCTAATACGCGTCACTTCTGATGCATCCAAAAGGTACTGATTTCTGCATTCGGTGGGTACAGGACAAAACAGAAGCTAAACATGTGGGCATGGAAGCTAGAGGACAAGAGGAGAGTTGCCAGAAGGGTTACTTAGACAAACAGCATAGAATTCATGCAGCTATTGGTACCATTTGATCACTCGAGATGCACACTCATTTTTACAAGAACATTTCTGTCCATATAAATAATATGAAGGCAATCCCACATTTTAAACACAGCGCATAAGTGAGGGTCTTAGGGGATGATCTGCTTCTTTGCACTTCCTTCCATCTGTGTTGCTGGCCAGTATTCCTGCCTGGGTAGATGTTGTCACTTCTCTGGTCCCCACAGTCACAGGGTCACTGTAGTAGCTACACTAAAGTGTTTGGATGTTCATTATGTAAACTGATACATTCATCTATAATGAATTATGTTTTCACTACATTCATCTATAAATTAGACACCAGTTGGGTAATTCACCAGTTGGGTAATTCTATCTCCTGCTGATTTCTGAGAGTATTTTCCTTAAGCATGTTTTTCACTGAAGTGGATCAAATACGTTATTACATAGACCATGTATTCATTATTTCAAGTTGTCTTTCATGGTATAAGGTAGCTTATCCTTAAAAAATTATACACACATCTAGGTATGATACCTTATACTTGTATAGCAAAACACAATTTACAAAGCAAATTTTCAGTTATGCTTCGGGGTCAGAAAAACAGCTTCCCAGAAGCAGGTTTCATTGGTACATTTTACAGTGAGGTAGCCGAGGTGCGTGGTATCAGCTGTACAAGGCCGAGGATTTTATAGCTGGAGGGATCTCTGTGGTACATTTGCCAAACATTCAGGGCTAACCTATTGGAGAAACAAAGAGGGGGATGTCCTAGGTGAAGTACAGAGAGAAAATATGCCTGGTCCACCTGTCAAGGAGTGCACCGCCTTAGAAAGGAAGGCTGTATAAATTATTAGGGAGCAAATGGGAAATGCCTGCTTCATAGAGGAACTACTAAAATGCTCTATGACCAGGAGGAGGCATGTTCAAGCCCACAGTGTGCAGCCCAGGCGGCCCTGAGGAGGTGGTCTTTCTGCCGAGCCCTAAAGGATAACTAAGGATAACTAAGATTGTTCCCGGTAAAGAATACAAGTGGGAGCTAATTTCAAGCATTAGCTGAAAGAAAGGGCATTCATGGAGACACAGAGGGGTTAACGTACTTTTAATTTTACTTTTAATTTTGAACCATCCACGGGACTCCATTAAGTGAAATGGGCGTGTCATATGTTGAGAGCTTACAGCCCAACCTTGATATGTGCATTTTTCTGAATTCATTTTCAGTTTTGTTAGATGACCGCTTAAAAGATAACTTTTTGGTCAAGATCCAACTGAAATAGGAGGCTGATTATTAATAACATTAGGGGTTATTGGGAAACCTGTAGAAAACTTTTAAAGTGCCAAATTTTTGTATTTGCTGTGTGTCTGTAAAACTGGGAAGAAGCTGGCTCGTGAACCGAGTTGAGCAGAGACACAAGTTGTTTTATGTTTGTTACGCTCCGCTCATGGTCAAGGAGCGTTAGACTTGTCCTCTAGGCAAAAGTAGCCCTCTGCTCCTGGTCAATAGGGAAGGAAACATTTATCAGAATGACATCATTCTTTTTAAGAACTCTTTAAGGAAAGGAAAAATAATTCATCTACAGTGTTAGGGGATCGACTCCTTTAGGAGAGAAAAAAAATATTTGAGTGTAAATTGCTGGATAAATTCATTTTCCTTTCTCATGTAAAATTGTTGTGACATGTTAAAATAATTTATGTAATTATAGAAGAAAATTGGATTTTCTTTTGACCTTTATATATGGATATGTGGTCTTAAGATTGAATATATACTGAATATTACGCTAGAATCTGAATGATGACTCAGAAGAGTATAGTTGACATTTGGTTTCATTAAAGATTAATAGTAGCTCGGCTTGTGTGTTTTACCATATCACAAAAAGCAAGATTTAGTGGCTGGGGCTCTGGATTATGTATTAGGTGGCACGGCTTGTGGTCTAAACTGCCACTCGCTGACGTTCCCACTCACCAATGTTCACTTCAATTTCCCCACGCATAATAACAGTAGTAATAATATCCGCAACCAGCATGCCCAGATAAATGGTGAGGATGAATAAGGTCATGTCTACAGGCTCTAGACTTCTTAGAAAAGTAATGAATAAAAATGCAACAGAAAAACCTTCTGGGGAGCATTCATCACTTCTTCACTCTTCAGAGGAGGAGAACATTAAAACTCTAGTAGGTGGCGTAAATCCCATTGGGATGGTGAGGGAGGAAGCGCAGTGGAGTGACCTTGGACTGACTTTGTCACTCATTGTTCATGTGACTTTGGACGAGTTAGTTGATGTGATGGCGTCTGTTTCATCCTCCTAAATGAGAGGTAACACGCGTAACCCAGACATGTAAGAATTGAATTCATGGAAAATTCGACCTAAATTTCCCTCTTTAGTTTTGGACCATGTAGAGAAATACATAAAAAGCATTATTATCCTGTAGAGTTGACGAAATGGGGTTGTACACATAGGACGCTCTGGTTATTATTTCTAATAATTTCACCATCTCTCTAGTCTTTGTTCTGTATTTTTAACTTGCAGCAGTGGAAAAGAAAACACCTTTTATCCTTCCTTGTCTTTCTTATCCCTTGTTGACTGTCACAGAGTCAAAGGAGGAGGATTAGAGATGGAGTTTTGTCTTTGTTAAATGGGCTTGCGGTTCACTGTGTATGGAAACATGGAGTTGATGACATTGTTCTCCTGAGTCAGAGCCCTGCAACTCAGGGTAACTGAAAAAGGATCCTCCCAAGAAAGCTGATTATTATTTAATAAAGGGGCACTATCACTTTTTCCCCAACAATCTAGGGCAACAAGAAATAGTACTTGTAAAAATCTTACCAAGGAGAATCCTTGAAGGCAAGTTTTCACATGTATGAATCATTTTAATGAACTGTTGACACTGATTTGCATTAGCTCTTTTTATTGAATTATCTGTGGCAAAAAGTATCTGAAGTATCTGAGCTCATTACTCTCCATTTAAAGAAATCACACCCCACCCCATCCTTTGTTTCATGCATATGGTGAAGTCATCCCAATCCCCTGCACAAATAACCTTCATTTAATTTAAATCACACTTAATGGGATTCTCATTGTGGGCTCACATGTCTTTAGGGCACGCACGAAAAAGAGACGCAAGACATTGTCTTTTCAGTATTACTGTAAGCTATGTGTCTGAAAGATAATGCATGTGATTAAAGAGAATTTTGCTGGTCCTGTGAATATTCAAAATTTGAGGGGAAAAAGTCTTAAGACGTATTCAATGCCCTAGATGATGCTTTTTTTTTACAAAATGGCATTTTAGTAAGGTGAAAATACTTTTGAAAATATTTATAGATTCCATGAGAATTTCTTAATATGGTCTAGAACATGTAGCATACTCTGTGCTCCATTGGGTACCCGGTATGTTTGCTTCATCAGCTGAATCCCTTCTTGGTCTCTTAGTACTTGCTCGATGCACTTCCAGCCCAATTATGAGATATTTATATTGTGCTGTACACTATTCTTGCAGGATTTTTTTCTCGTCCACTTTTGGTGGATGGTTTTGTTCATTGGTGGTATGAAAAGAAAAAGATGACAATCACCCAACGCAGTAAACACCTGTTTTGCATATTGTTTCTGTGTGGCGGGTGAGCACAGAATCTAAATGTGCTCAACAAATGTGCTATCATGTGGAATATTCCTGTATGGACCATGATTTTTTTAAAGCTCTGGCACTCCTGATCATTGAAGCTTCCTGGGCACAGTGCCAGTGGCATTCTCTGAGCCTTTCGTTTCCACTGCAGTAAGGGACTTGGTTGTAACTGGATAAATTCTGATAATAAACGTGTGGCGATCCTGGGCAGAAACACCTGTGGAGAGGGCTTTGAGAAGGTTCTTAGAGTCTAGCAGTCTTCTGAGTAGTACCTAGTGACCGTCCTGCTATGTTGGGAAATTGCATTGGGCAATAGTAAATACTCTCTGTGCGTGGTGACAATTAAGGCTTTCTGACCTCGGCCTTGGTTGATGTCAGGTGGCTGCTTCAAGCCATCTCTTTTTTTTTTTTTTTTTTTTTTTTCAAACATCTTTATTGAAGTATAATTGCCTTACAATAGTGTGTTAGCATCTGCTTTATAACAAAGTGAATCTGTTATACATATGCAATATGTTCCCATTTCTCTTCCCTCTTGCATCTCCCTCCCTCCCACCCTCCCCATCCCACCCCTCTAGGTGGTCACAAAGCACCGAGCTGATCTCCCTGTGCTATGCGGCTGCTTCCCACTAGCTATCTATTTTACATTTGGTAGTGTATATATGTCCATGACACTCTCTTACCCTGTCACATCTCACCCCACCCCCTCCCCATATCCTCAAGTCCATTCTCTAGTAGGTCTGTGTCTTTATTCCCGTCTTGCCACTAGGTTCTTCATGGCCTTTTTTT
Organism: Balaenoptera acutorostrata; assembly: GCF_949987535.1. Lineage (NCBI taxonomy): Eukaryota > Metazoa > Chordata > Mammalia > Artiodactyla > Balaenopteridae > Balaenoptera > Balaenoptera acutorostrata. The sequence goes on from NC_080076.1 coordinate 61,601,589, forward strand.
TTTTTTTTTTCCCTTAGATTCCATATATATGTGTTAGCATACTGTATTTGTTTTTCTCTTTCTGACTTACTTCACTCTGTATGACAGACTCTAACTCCATCCACCTCATTACAAATACCTCCATTTCATTTCTTTTTATGGCTGAGTAATATTCCATTGTATATATGTGCCACATCTTCTTCATCCATTCATCTGTCGATGGACATTTAGGTTGCTTCCATGTCCTGGCTATTGTAAATAGAGCTGCAATGAACATTTTGGTACATGACTCTTTTTGACCTATGGTTTTCTCAGGGTATATGCCCAGTAGTGGGATTGCTGGGTCGTATGGTAGTTCTATTTGTAGTTTTTTAAGGAACCTCCATACTGTTCTCCATAGTGGCTGTATCAATTTACATTCCCACCAACAGTGCAAGAGTGTTCCCTTTCCTCCACACCCTCTCCAGCATTTATTGTTTCTAGATTTTTTGATGATGGCCATTCTGACCGGTGTGAGATGATATCTCATTGTAGTTTTGATTTGCATTTCTCTAATGATTAATGATGTTGAGCATTCTTTCATGTGTCTGTAGGCCATCTGTATATCTTCTTTGGAGAAATGTCTATTTAGATCTTCTGCCCATTTTTGGATTGGGTTGTTGGTTTTTTTTTATTGAGCTGCATGAGCTGCTTGTAAATCTTGGAGATTAATCCTTTGTCAGTTGCTTCATTTGCAAATATTTTCTCCCATTCTGAGGGTTGTCTTTTGGTCTTGTTTATGGTTTCCTTTGCTGTGCAAAAGCTTTTCAGTTTCATTAGGTCCCATTTGTTTATTTGTGTTCTTATTTCCATTTCTCTGGGAGCTGGGTCAAAAAGAATCTTGCTGTGATGTATGTCATAGAGTGTTCTGCCTATGTTTTCCTCTAAGAGTTTGATAGTGTCTGCCCTTACACTTAGGTCTTTAATCCATTTTGAGTTTATTTTTGTGCATGGTGTCAGGGAGTGTTCTAATTTCATACTTTTACATGTTCCTGTCCAATTTTCCCAGCACCACTTATTGAAGAGGCTGTCTTTTCTCCACTGTATATGCTTGCCTCCTTTATCAAAGATAAGTTGACCATATGTGTGTGGGTTTATCTCTGGGCTTTCTATCCTGTTCCATTGATCTATATTTCTGTTTTTGTGCCAATACCAAACTGTCTTGATTACTGAAGCTTTGTAATATAGTCTGAAGTCAGGGAGCCTGATTCCCCCAGCTCCATTTTTCGTTCTCAAGATTGCTTTGGCTATTCGGGGTCTTTTGTGTTTCCATACAAATTGTGAAATTTTTTGTTCTAGTTCTGTGAAAAATGCCAGTGGTAGTTTGATAGGGATTGCATTGAATCTGTAGATTGCTTTGGGTAGTAGAGACATTTTCACAATGTTGATTCTTCCAATCCAGGAACATGGTATATCTCTCCATCTATTTGTATCATCTTTAATTTCTTTCATCAGTGTCTTATAATTTTCTGCATACAGGTCTTTTGTCTCCTTAGGTAGGTTTATTCCTAGATATTTTATTCTTTTTGTTGCAATGGTAAATGGGAGTGTTTTCTTAATTTCACTTTCAGATTTTTCGTCATTAGTGTATAGAAATGCAAGAGATTTCTGTGCATTAATTTTGTATCCTGCTACTTTACCAAATTCATTGATTAGCTCTAGGAGTTTTCTGGTAGCATCTTTAGGATTCTCTATGTATAGTATCATGTCATCTGCAAATAGTGACAGCTTTACTTCTTCTTTTCCGATTTGGATTCCTTTTATTTCTTTGTCTTCTCTGATTGCTGTGGCTAGGACTTCCAGAACTATGTTGAATAATAGTGGTGAGAGTGGGCAACCTTGTCTTGTTCCTGATCTTAGTGGAAATGGTTTCAGTTTTTCACCATTGAGGACAATGTTGGCTGTGGGTTTGTCATATATGGCCTTTATTATGTTGAGGAAAGTTCCCTCTATGCCTACTTTCTGCAGGGCTTTTATCATAAATGGGTGTTGAATTTTGTCAAAAGCTTTCTCTGCATCTATTGAGATGATCATATGGTTTTTCTCCTTCAATTTGTTAATATGGTGTATCACATTGATTGATTTGCGTATATTGAAGAATCCTTGCATTCCTGGGATAAACCCCACTTGATCATGGTGTATGATCCTTTTAATGTGCTGTTGGATTCTGTTTGCTAGTATTTTGTTGAGGATTTTTGCATCTATGTTCATCAGTGATATTGGCCTGTAGTTTTCTTTCTTTGTGACATCTTTGTCTGGTTTTGGTATCAGGGTGATGGTGGCCTCGTAGAATGAGTTTGGGAGTGTTCCTCCCTCTGCAATATTTTGGAAGAGTTTGAGAAGGATAGGTGTTAGCTCTTCTCTAAATGTTTGATAGAATTCGCCTGTGAAGCCATCTGGTCCTGGGCTTTTGTTTGTTGGAAGGTTTTTAATCACAGTTTCAATTTCAGTGCTTGTGATTGGTCTGTTCATATTTTCTATTTCTTCCTGGTTCAGTCTCGGCAGTTTGTGCATTTCTAAGAATCTGTCCATTTCTTCCAGGTTGTCCATTTTATTGGCATATAGTTGCTTGTAGTAATCTCTCATGATCTTTTGTATTTCTGCAGTGTCAGTGGTTACTTCTCCTTTTTCATTTCTAATTCTATTGATCTGAGTCTTCTCCCTTTTTCTCTTGATGAGTCTGGCTAATGGTTTATCAATTTTGTTTATCTTCTCAAAGAACCAGCTTTTAGTTTCATTGATTTTTGCTATTGTTTCCTTCATTTCTTTTTCATTTATTTCTGACCTGATCTTTATGATTTCTTTCCTTCTGCTGGCTTTGGGGTTTTTTTGTTCTTCTTTCTCTAATTGCTTTAGGTGCAAGGTTAGGTTGTTTATTCGAGATGTTTCCTGTTTCTTGAGGTAGGCTTGTATTGCTATAAACTTCCCTCTTAGCACTGCTTTTGCTGTGTCCCATAGGTTTTGGGTCGTCGTGTCTCCATTGTCATTTGTTTCTAGGTATTTTTTGATTTCCCCTTTGATTTCTTCAGTAATCACTTCGTTATTAAGTAATGTATTGTGTAGCCTCCATGTGTTTGTATTTTTTACAGATCTTTTCCTGTAATTGATATCTAGTCTCATAGCGTTGTGGTCGGAAAAGATACTTGATACGATTTCAATTTTCTTAAATTTACCAAGGCTTGATTTGTGACCCAAGATATGATCTATCCTGGAGAATGTTCCATGAGCACTCGAGGAAAATGTGTATTCTGTTGTTTTTGGGTGGAATGTCCTATAAATATCAATTAAGTCCATATTGTTTAATGTATCATTTAAAGCTTGTGTTTCCTTATTTATTTTCATTTTGGATGATCTGTCCATTGGTGAAAGTGGGGTGTTAAAGTCCCCTACTATGATTGTGTTGCTGTCAATTTCCCCTTTCATGGCTGTTAGTATTTGCCTTATGTATTGAGGTGCTCCTATGTTGGGTGCATAAATATTTACAATTGTTATACCTTCCTCTTGGATCGATCCCTTGATCATTATATAGTGTCCTTTTTTGTCTCTTGTAATAGTCTTTATTTTAAAGTCTATTTTGTCTGATATGAGAATTGCTACTCCCGCTTTCTTTTGATTTCCATTTGCATGGAATATCTTTTTCCATCCCCTCACTTTCAGTCTGTATGTGTCCCTAGGTCTGAAGTGGGTCTCTTGTAGACAGCATATGTATGGGTCTTGTTTTTGTATCCATTCAGCCAGCCTGTGTCTTTTGGTGGGAGCATTTAATCCATTTACATTCAAGGTAATTATCGATATGTATGTTCCTATTCCCATTTTCTTAAATGTATTGGGTTTGTTATTGTAGGTGTTTTCCTTCTCTTGTGTTTCTTGCCTAGAGAATTTCCTTTAGCATTTGTTGTAAAGCTGGTTTGGTGGTGCTGAACTCTCTCAGCTTTTGCTTGTCTGTAAAGGCTTTAATTTCTCCATCGAATCTGAATGAGATCCTTGCTGGGTAGAGTAATCTTGGTTGTAGGTTTTTCTCCTTCATGACTTTAAGTATATCCTGCCACTCCCTTCTGGCTTGCAGAGTTTCTGCTGAGAGATCAGATGTTAACCTTATGGGGATTCCCTTGTGTGTTATTTGTTTTTTTTCCCTTGCTGCCTTTAATAAGTTTTCCTTATATTTAATTTTTGACAGTTTGATTAATATGTGTCTTGGCGTGTTCCTCCTTGGGTTTATCCTGTATGGGACTCTCTGTGCTTCCAGGACTTGATTAACTATTTCCTTTCCCATATTAGGGAAGTTTTCAACTATAATCTCTTCAAAAATTTTCTCAGTCCCTTTCTTTTTCTCTTCTTCTTCTGGTACCCCTATAATTCGAATGTTGGCACGTTTAATGTTGTCCCAGAGGTCCCTGAGACTGTCCTCAGTTCTTTTCATTCTTTTTTCTTTATCCTGCTCTGTAGTAGTTATTTCCACCATTTTATCTTCCAGGTCACTTATCCTTTCTTCTGCCTCAGTTATTCTACTATTGATCCCATCTAGAGTATTTTTAATTTCATTTATTGTGTTTTTCATCATTGCTTGGTTCCTCTTTAGTTCTTCTACATCCTTGTTAAATGTTTCTTGCATTTTGTCTATTCTATTTCCAAGATTTTGGATCATCCTTACTATCATTATTCTGAATTCTTTTTCAGGTAGACTACCTATTTCCTCTTCATTTGTTAAGTCCAGTGTGTTTTGAGCCTGCTCCTTCATCTGCTGTGTGTTTTTCTGTCGTCTCATTTTGCCTATCTTACTGTGTTTGGGGTCTCCTTTTCACAGGCTGCAGGTTCGTAGTTCCCGTTGTTTTTGGTATCTGTCCCCAGCGGCTAAGGTTGGTTCAGTGGGTTGTGTAGGCTTCCTGGTGGAGGGAACTAGTGCCTGAGTTCTGGTGGATGAGGCTAGATCTTGTCTTTCTGGTGGGCACGTCCACGTCTGGTGGTGTATTTTGGGGTGTCTGTGGCCTTATTATGATTTTAGGCAGCCTCTCTGCCAATGGATGGGGTTGTGTTCCTGTCTAGCTAGTTGTTTGGCATAGGATGTCCAGCACTGTAGCTTGCTGGTCGTCGAGTGAAGCTGGGTCTTGATGTTGAGATGGAGATCTCTGGGAGATTTTTGCCGTTTGGTATTACGTGGAGCTGGGAGGTCTCTTGTGGACCAGTGTTCTGAAGTTGGCTCTCCCACCTCAGAGGCACGGCCCTGATGCCTGGCTGGAGCACCAAGAGCCTTTCGTCCACACGGCTCAGAGTAAAAGGGAGAAAAAATAGAAAGAAAGAAAGAAAGAGGCTATAATATAGTGAAGTAAAATAAAGCTATTGTAAAGCAAAGCTATACAGACAAAATCTCACCCAGAAGCATATACATATACACTCACAAAAAAAGGAAAAGGGGAAAAATTAATATCTCCTGCTCCCAGAGTCCCCCTCCTGAACTTGGGCTGATTCGTTGTCTATTCAGGTGTTCAGCAGATGCAGGCACATCAAGTTGTTTGTGGAGCTTTAATCCGCTGCTTCTGAGGCTGCTGGGAGAGATTTCCCCTTCTCTTCCCTGTTCGCACAGCTCCTGGGGTTCAGCTTTGGATTTGGACCCACCTCTGCGTGTAGGTCGCCTGAGGGCGTCTGTTCCCCGCCCAGACAGGACGGGGTTAAAGGAGCAGCTGCTTCGGGGGCTCTGGCTCACCCAGGCCGCGGGGAGGGAGGGGTACAGAGGAGGCGGGGCGAGCCTGCGGCGTCAGAGGCCGGCGTGACGTTGCACCAGCTCGAGGCGCGCCGTGCGTTCTCCCGGGGATGTTGTCCCCGGATCCCGGGACCCTGGCAGTGGCGGGCTGCACAGGCTCCCGGGAGGGGAGGTGTGGAGAGTGACCTGTGCTCACACACAGGCTTTTTGGAGGCGGCAGCAGCAGCCCCAGCGTCCCACGCCCGTCTCTGGGGTCCGCGCTGATCGCCGTGGCTTGCGCCCTTCTCTGGAGTTCATTTAGGCGGCGCTCTGAATCCCCTCTCCTTGCGCGCAGCGAAACAAAGAGGCAAGAAAAAGTCTCTTGCCTCTTCGGCAGCTGCAGACCTTTTCCCGGTTTCCCTCCCGGCTAGCTGTGGTGCGCCAACCCCTTCAGGCTGTGTTCACGCCGCCAACCCCAGTCCTCTCCCTGCGATCCGACCGCAGCCCGAGCCTCAGCTCCCAGCCCTGCCCGCCCCGGCGGGGGAGCAGACAAGCCTCTCGGGCTGGTGAGCGCCGCTCGGCGCCGAGCCTCTGTGCGGGAGTCTCTCCGATTTTCCCTCTGCGCCCCTGTTGCTGTGGGATCCGCGCTGATAGCCGCGGCTCGCGCCCTTCTCTGGAGTTCGTTTAGGTGGCGCTCTGAATCCCCTCTCCTTGCCCGCCGCGAAACAAAGAGGCAAGAAAAAGTCTCTTGCCTCTTCGGCAGCTGCAGACTTTTTCCCGGACTTCTTCCGGGCTAGCTGTGGTGCGCTAACCCCTTCAGGCTGTGTTCACGCCGCCAGCCCCAGTCCTCTCCCTGCGATCCGACTCCTGCAGCCCGAGCCTCCCAAGCCATCTCTTAAAGGAGCTGCGGTTAGCTAGTTAAGTTGCTTTGGTTCCAAGTAATAGAAACCAAGTGATACGTGCTTAAAGCATGAAAGAGGCAGAGATGATAAGAATACAGACAGGACTGATCTGGGACCTGTAACCCTGTCGGGAATGGAACCCAGGACTCTGTCTCCATCTTGCATCTCTGCTTCCTCCCTTCACTTCTTTCTTCTCTCTGAGGGTTGCCATCTCCTGCCCTGTAGGTCCTGTGGAAGATTAAAAGGCTGTCCACAGCTGCCAGGTTGTATCCAGGCAGGAACAAGGATGCTTCAGCTCTGGGACTCGCTTCTATGGACAAGAGGACCATTTAGAAAGACTAATTGTGAACTGGGCAGAGTCCCCACCATCCTCACACAGTGATGTGTCGCTCCTGACATTCCTCATTCTTGGTCCCAGCTCCCCGTAAACAGAGGCAGGAGCTTAGTACTGAGCGAATTGGGGCGGTGCTGCAGAGAAAGCATAGAATCTAGGGAAGCATTTTTCATCTTTTTCTGTTTCTGCTCTTTTGCTTATTACTCTGCATGCATCATCCTTATCATTTCACAGCTCATGGCATATCTTTCTTGAATCTGAATCTTTAAGGGGCCTTTAAAGATCACCTTATCCCCTCAGCCACGGTCACCTGTACAAAAACTCTAAAAGGTGTCCACCCACCATCACTAAAGCGCACATCTGTGTAGGAAGCTCACGCCTTACGAAGTGAATAATGCTTAGCCAGCTCCTAATTGCACTCCTGTTGATCTGAAGTCTGTCTCGCTGTAGCTTCCTCCCCAGGCCCACACTCTCCCTCTGGAGCAACACCCTTCAGCCTTTTGAGTGACCTTCGAATTCCTTAATATGTAAGGAGTTACTCTATCATTCGCTTGAAGGTATTTCAGTGCTTATGTTTACCTAGTACTGTGTAACTGCTGTGATGTGAAATGTTTGGCCAAGTGTGGAACAGAAACTGGACAAGCTTCCGAGGGGGTGGGAGAGGACAGGGGAGCAGCGGAATCCCTCTAACAGTGTTTCAGCCCCAGGGAGGCTGCATAGCCTCAATCGCACGTAGCCATCCTCGTATTCAGAGTTATCCAGCCATCGACAAAGTCCTTGATGTAGGAGTGAGAAGTCAGGGTGAGGACGTCTCACACAGGAGCGTAGGGCCTGCCGCGTGAGGTGCAGGAAGCACCAGGGTCAAGGGGTTTGGGATAAGCCAGGCCACCCCCGCTGGGGAGGGAAAGAAGGAAAAGCAAGGAAGGAAAGGGACGGACCATCTGGGAGAAGTGGATAAACTGAAGAAACTGGAGATTTTATCAAGTTCGAATTTGGGCGGAACATGAATTCCAGGTAATAGTGAAGTACTTAATATGTTCTCAGGGGCACAATTGCTGAAATCATATGCTAATGTAAGAGACCTGCTGTGTCTTCTGATTGGTTCCAAAACAAACCATATTTATCTTATCATCTATGTTTAACTTAGTAATAGGTATAGTTCTTTTATTTATTTATTTATTTATTTATTTATTTATTTAATTTTATTTATGGCTGTGTTGGGTCTTCGTTTCTGTGCCAGGGCTTTCTCTAGTTGCAGCAAGCGGGGGCCACTCTTCATCGCGGTGCGCGGGCCTCTCACTATCACGGCCTCTCTCGTTGCAGAGCACAGGCTCCAGACGCGCAGGCTCAGTAGCTGTGGCTCACGGGCCTAGTTGCTCCATGGCATGTGGGATCTTCCCAGACCAGGGCTCGAACCCGTGTCCCCTGCACTGGCAGGCGGATTCTCAATCACTGCGCCACCAGGGAAGCCCTATAGTTCTTATTTTAAGTAAAGCTGGCATAAGTAAGTTCACGTTCATAATTTGACACCAGGACTTTATTCTAATAACCCACTACCTTTGTTTTTTGTGGTTCATTGCAGTAAGTTGGTGTATCATTGGATAGTTTTAGAGCATTCTGGTGTTTTTCTCAGAATTGAACTCTAATGTGAGGGGAGTCTTAGAAAATTAAGTGAAAAACTTTAGGGCAGTGACATCATCAAAATGGCAGTGTAGGTCACTCCCGACTTCAGTCTCCCTCACAAGAAGGACAACTGGCAACTGTCCACAGACAAGACCCCCCTGTGAAGACCCCAGAACTGGGGATGAGGCTGAAGCCACCCCTGGAGCACAGAGACCAAGAAGCCTGGGCTAGAAGGGCCTGAGGAGGGGTTCCACTCTAACCACAGCGCCCTCACCAGGCCAGCCCAGCACCGCACCCAGAGGGCCCTGGGCTACAGTTTCTCCAGTGGGAGGAGGAGAGCCAAGGTGGACACCCAGCTTCCCCAGCATGTGGGTCACTTCCCAGGAGGCCCGCTGGCTCTCACCTCTCAAGGATGCAGGGGCGGGGGCGGGTGTCTGTGCAGCTTGAACCTTGGGGATCAAACAGACATGGAGAAAGGGCCACCGGCTCTCAGGTCTTGGCAGGCGTCCTCCTGCTTCCAGTGGCACCCGAACAGAGGCCCCAGCCAGTGCCCTCACCAACTGCAGAGCTGAGATGGTGACCCGTCTGGCCAGGGAGCTCAGTGGGCAGTGCCGCCTGGTTTGGATCCTCCGCCGATGGGCCGTATGCACCAGGAACACGTGTTAAGACTCACACAGGCAGGAATCCAGCTCGCAGCCCTGCCGGGCTGTATGGAGAGCCTCCAGCCCTGCACAGCCAGGGATCCTAACCCGTGACCCCAAGCAGCCTCAGACCTCAGCCTATGATGCCCCCCGAGCCATGGAGCACAGCCCACGACTCCCCAGCCCCAGCGCCATCCCATGGCTCTGCTGATTGCTCAACTGAGCCAGTAGCCTCTCCGGGCAGGGGTCCCAGCCTGTGACCCTGCGCAATCGCAGAGCACAGCCTGCAGCTGAACCTGACCTGAGACCCTGGACAGCGACCCCAGCTGACCACAGAGCTGTCTGCAGCCCCACCAAGCTGCAGGTATAGCCAAGGGCCCCTCCCGCCAGAGAGCCTGGCCAGTGATCTCCCTGGACAGCAGAGCACAGCCAATGGCCTACCTGAGGTCCACCCAACTTTGAGCACAGCCTGTGGCCCTGCCTGATCCCAGAGCACAGTGCAAGGTCCTGTCCTACTGTGTGGTCAGTGAGCTGTGCCCGGAGCAACTGTGAACTGCCCACAGTCCTGCCCCATCATGGGTAGGTAACCACGTAAGGTGATTGTTGTGTGAACTAATCTTATGGTGGTAATTATTTAGCAATATATGTGTACATCAAACTATCATGTTGTACACTTTAAACTTACAGGATATGATACGTCAATTATATCTCGGTAAAGCTAGAAAAAAAAGTTCAGTGTTAGGCAATTTTTGAGAAGGTTGTTATTTTCAATAAAAGGAAAAAGTTTTAAATGTATTAATGTCAGCTGGAATTGAACATCTAAAAAATTGTTATGAGTAATATACAAAGTGAATAATTGATAATATTTACCTATTTATAATGGTTAATTATCAGAATACACACATACACCCCCATACGTACGTATCTCCTACAAGTGAACTGTTTTCTGACTTTATTCTAATACTTATTTTAATCAATAGAGTGAGAGCTAAGTTGTAATCAATATAACTGCTCTATAATTCACCATGTCAGGTACTTATGGATCAGTCGGCTGAATACATGCCTTTATGTTGGCACTATGGGTTCGTATTAAAAAACTGTGGAAGATGCTATACTTGCCCTTAGGAAATCTCATGTTGATCTGTGTATTATGAGGGCAGAAATGATTTTTCATATCTGGTATGAGATGAGCTCTGTTTCTTTGTTTATTTCTTTGTTTTTAATTTCTACCTCTGTTTAGTATTAGGGATCGTATTCATTGATTTGAACATTTCAGGCAAATATTTCAACTAAATATTTAGATGTCAGATTTCTGACAGCCTTACCGTTTGGTTGATCTCCATCCAAGTTTCAGTGGGGACCTGATCTGATTGGTCATGAGTTTGGCTGTCATTCTTATTGTCCCATGGCTTGTGGGCATTTCTGCCAAAGGCAACTGTGAGTCTAGAATATGGTGACAGTTTCATGGCTGATAGGCAAGGTAACCATCTACTTTGTCATCCAAACCCAGATACATTTGGCTAATAATAATTATGCCACCTCAACAGGCTTAATCCTGGGCCTATCCACTGTAAACTAGAACATACAGGTACTCTACTTATACGTGACCATTTTTTTGTTCAAAGTCTTAAGTTGTCCATATTTCAGCAAGTCACTTTCTTAAGACCACACTTCTCAAACCAGGAGTATCCTACTTCATATGCAAAACGATGGGGTGGAAACAGCACCTTCCTAACATAGCAGTTTTAATCAATGATAAGTATGAGTACTACTCTTATATTAAAATATATTTTTATGAAATAGGATCCAAAGCCTGCATATTTTTAAGGTAAACTTTTGGGTCTTCACAGAAATGTCATTTTTGCAGTAAGTTGCTTAGTACAGCATCCACAGGCCTCTGTATTCTCTCTCCTCTGCTGTTAGTGCTATTTTTGTCTACATGTTTGAAAAGAACTGACTTGCATGACCTTAAATTTTGAAGATGAGAAAACTGATTAACTGTTCTGAAAACGTTTGAACAGTCCTGTGGCTCCTGTAGCCTCCAACGACCTAAAGGTTATGACTAGAGGGATGGGAGGACCACCTACCCTGTGTATCTCTTGAACATCTGCCTGATTTGGTACCACAAGAGGTTCCTTCTTTTGTGTTAACCATTGCATCTCCTTTGAGCTTCTGTAAAGGTTAAATACTCTCAAGGAAAGTATCCATTTAACAAATAACATTTTTTGTGTATTTATTTGCTATGTTTGTATTTCGTATAATATGGAGTATTTTACAATCATATAAAAATAAGAAATGAGTTATTTCAACAGCTGGCACCAGATTAGGGAAGGAACTTTGTTCATTTGGGAAAATGCCTTGGTAAACCTCTTGGTGTGACATAGAACCTAAGACCATGGGTTTTCAGGTGTCAAGGAAGCAAAGATAGCTCACCCATCCCAAATAAAAACAGGGATTCAAGGATGGGAGGAGTGAGAGGAGATAAGGATGAGCTTCGGGGTAAAAAAGGGCCGAAGTGTATCTTTTCAATATTTCATTACCTGCCACATGGGTCTGTTATAAAATCCTTCCTGCTCACCCCCTGAGAACCTCAGTAAGACCTGCTGCACATGTAAAATGCCAGTGTGAGAGAGATTTTCAAGAGAGAGCCAGGATGGAAAGTGCTTGTTCAGTGAATGGCTGTATAGCCCTAGTGCACTTGAAAGCTGTCACAGGACCCATCAGCAAAGGAACTGACACAGAGCTCAGAGCCAAAAGGAAGAGAGAATATATTCCCACCTACTCAAAAGCCCTTAGAGGAATTGTTGGACACAGACACTGGCACCTTGGGCTAACTTCAGGGTGAAGACCACCCCTTCGGCGCCACAGAAGCTGGGTATCCCAACTCACCTCTGGGTTACCAGATGGCAAGATGTTCTGCCTCCAAGTCCAGTCTGAGAGGCAGGGGAGGCTTAGAGAAGGGAAAGCAAATGGTATAGAACACCAACTGCTTCTCCATTGCCTAGATATGTCAAGCTTCAAATCCTGTCCTGGTACTTGATGTGTGCCGGAACTCCAAGTCAAATGGTACGTAGGAATTAGAATGGTACTTGTGAGTGTTGCACAGTGACAGATAATAGAATATACTAAGTGCAAAATAATTAGGGTCCAAAATCACGTACAGTATTGAGAAGATCGAAAGAAGTAGAGGGAAGAATATTGGTAGTTATGTTTACTTAATTCTACGCTAACTTCCTAATGGATGCAACATTATTTAACCAGTATTTCAGTTATCCTACTTCCAAGTTTTGGTATGCTCAAAAATCAAAGCATGCCATTTAGTAATAAGACTTATATGGTCTTGGCTGTGTGTCTTATATTATAAAGTGCTGACTTCTGAGGCTGGTGCTATATTCATAAACAAACTATTTCCCCTGTCAAAGAATCTTTTTAAAAAATAGATACCAAATGTCTCCAATTATTGATGTTTATCAGTGCACAAATATATATCCATTGGTACTGATTTATATTCTTCTGTATTATGTATATGAAACAAAGAGCCTTTGCCTGAGTTTGATAATATTTATTTCTTCATCAAAACAGTACAAAATATTGTTAAAGTTGATTAAGTCTTGATCTATCCATTTAAGGATTAGTCTTTCAGAAGACTAAAGACTAAAGGATTAGTCTTTCAGAATTTGAGTGACATATAATTCAATACTTTTATTATCTTAATATAAATAAGTTAGACAGACAGTTATTTTGTCTTCCTAGTTACATTCAATTTTTACCTAGAGAGATAACCTGAAAATTAATTTCTTATATTCTGGAATGAGAAGTGTATCCCTTAAGAAAATAGAAGTCCCAGCAGCTTCGGTATATGAGAGTTATTGGGATTTTACATTCCTCTGGAATGTATTTTGTATGGAAATGTGTACACTCGTGAGGTAATAACCTTCGTAAGTCATTTTGAAATTTCTGTTTAATCAGATTCTGCATACTCCTGCTAACATATTTCAAAGCCAAATATATACATGTATAAACATATTTATTAGGCATCAGAGACTTCCCACATAGCAAATTTTTTTTTTATTAAAGCAAAGCAACATACAGCAGGAAGGAGCTTAACCTGTGAAAGTTTGATATTTAAATGAGGAACATAATTTTAAATTAGTATGGAAGACTCAACAAAGTAGGACATGTGTAAAGTAATCGATTTACTGCAGTTTTAAGAGAACAACTGAATAGAGCCAAGGACAAGTCCTATATTTTAAAAAGTAACAAATAAAAAAAATAGAATTTATCTTTGGGCTCCTTTCCATCTGCTCCTACTTCCTCCCCCTCTCTGCCTTCCCCACCCCCATCCCTTCCTCCCCCTCCTCTGTTACCTTGTACCACTGCCCCCCGCCCCCGTTGGTGGTCTTTCTGCTGCTTTACAAGGCCATTCACTGTCTTTCTAAACACATTCCAATCTGACTCTCCATCCTGATTACCGTTCTTAGCTGTACAGACCCCTAATCTGATTACTTGATTTTTCTTCTTGGAGAGGACTGGGTAGATCCTAGCAAAATGCTTAGCCCTTAGGATCACTAGAGAAAAAATTATTAAATAACTGTAGATACAGCATGTGCATTTTTGTATTTATAGTTGGTACCTTCAGCATATTTTTAATTCATGGACATAGTCAGTATGAAATATTATCCGGAACTTGTCCGTTACAGCCTTATGAGCAACTCTGCTTCGATTAAAAGCAAGAATCCATATGAGCATTATTGTCTGTACCACCTCCTAGAGCCCTACTTAGCAGTTCCCATAAGCAATAGATTCTTCATTAATTAAGCTAATATTTATTAAGTACCTACCACCTCGTACACTGGAGTTATTTGCTGAATTGAATGTTTTCCTCCTTAAGTCTTCCTGATGTCCGAGGCATGAAGTTCAAACTCAGCTGCCTCCCTGGTTGATCTGATCTCACCTGTGATGGAGGCAGCCTGTCCAGGGGCCCTCGGCCCGGATCCAGACACACTGAGTTCACATCGAGCTTTTGCTAATGATATCATCCTTGCCGAGAATACCTTCCTTCTTTTTCCCCACCTGTGAACAAGTCAGACCAATCTCTCCCTTTATGCAAGATCCCAGATCCCACCACCTTCATAAACCAATCCCAGCCTGTTTTATGTCCATCTTCTCAGAACCCTCAAAGAAGATGCCATATCTGCTTTGCACAATACAGTGTGGGCATTCTGCACCATCTTCACCTCATATTCCATGTATATTAGATTCATGCCCACCACAAAAATAACAAATATTTTGAGCATTAGACTTGTCCCTTATACTTGGTTTGTATTCCCTGCAGCACTGGACACAGCATTGGGCCTGATGTTAGGGTAATCAGTCATTGTTACTGTAAGTAGAATAGAGTGGGAAGTGATTTGGCGGCCTGGAACCTGATAGACTAGCTTCCCAAAGTCACTGCTAAGTAGGTGTCCAATGATTCTTCCCTTGCCATGTCACCTTAAAGCAAGGATTTATTCAAAGACACGTGCAAAGAATATGTAAACAGTGTTATTGGTGTTTCTGTAGTAAGCAGTCAGTGTGCTAACCCTGGGGTTATCTTAAAGCTCATCTGTCTATTTTAATATAATAAATCTTGAAATATTAAGTTCTTTCATTTCCATTGCTGAAAACTTTTTCTCTGTGTCTCCTCTTTGTAGAACACAGAGAATTCTCCCTTAAAGAGTATGGAAAATAGTACCAAGCTTATGAATAATGCACAGACAACATGAGGTTTACAGATGAAATTCTCAATCCAGTAACTAGCACATACTATAGTTCCTCAATATATAATTGTTGAATAATGAATGAGATCATTAAATCTCGGTGAGACGCTATATGTTGTATATATAAAGGGATAAATTCTGTGTCATAACATTTTGCAAAAGACAAGTCTTTCTACTCTTGATGTGAGAAGAAATTACACATGAACTACCCAGTCTTTTGTTCCTAAATTGCAATATTGAATACTTGCATTTTCGATTTTGGATCCTTTTTCTTTTCTTTCTTTCTTTTTTTTTTTTCCAAGAGTGTGTGCTTTGTGTGTATTTCGATTCTTTTCATGGAAATCAGTGGCCATTTCATCTGTTCTTTGAGAAACTTCGTCAGTCAGTTACTTAGTATTTATTTCCATCTTTCAGATTGGGTCACAAGTGGCAGGTTGCGTAGGCTGTTCAGTAGTAAATATTTGAAATAGCCCACGCTGATCACACTCCTAATCTTCACCCACTTGGAGATAACTGATGTAACCTACTAGAAATTAAGGCTGTAAATTTTCAGGTAGGGATTTTAGTGTTAATGCAGTCAATACTTTGCAGATCGTGCCAACAGTTTTTTCTATGAAATATGTTGGCTAGTGGGTGGAAAATCAATGCCTGGGAATGAAAAAAGGTGTCAAGTTTGATAAGAACATCATGCGTTTGATGTTTGGAGGCCAGAGGGTCCTGTCAACAAACACAGCAGTAATTCTGTCAGATACAGTATGCGAGGAATTAATGAAAATGCCAGAAACAAAACAGTCTGGACAGCAAGCCAGTTCTGCACAAAGTCAGGGCAAAACATGCATCTTCCTCTTGCATGTGAAGTGAATGCATTACATTAAGGCAATGGAGGAGAGGTAAA
Source organism: Balaenoptera acutorostrata (assembly GCF_949987535.1). Taxonomy (NCBI): domain Eukaryota; kingdom Metazoa; phylum Chordata; class Mammalia; order Artiodactyla; family Balaenopteridae; genus Balaenoptera; species Balaenoptera acutorostrata. The sequence goes on from NC_080076.1 coordinate 61,617,438, forward strand.
ATGAGGCACATTTGCAGAGCTGTGGTCTCCGATACAAAGAGGAAAGGAGACAAAGGTGTCATAGGTGGCCTTGCCATCAGAGGGGCTGTCACAAGTGTCTGGTCTGGCAGACAAATGGAGACTGTTGTAACAGAGCATCGTGGTTGGGTTTGGAAGTTGCACATCAGCAGTCTTTCCTAGGCTAGTCAAGCTTGGCCTCATGACATTTATCTGTTAATACTTTGGGCATTTTTGCCCCTCTTATATGTCATCATCTAAAGAACTTGGTTCTACTTTTGAAATTCTTACTCTGTATTGAAACAATTGTGTAGCACTGATGCTGATGTAATAGACTCTGAGCTCCTTGGATCCTTCATATGTAAACACCCTTATAATTCATGACTCATGCTCGGTCACTCTCCATTGAATGACTGAAGGTTCGCCCTCAAATAGCTCCTGTGAAACTGTAGGATAGAGAGGGGTCTCTACTGCTGTCTTCCATCAGACTCTGGAAACATCTCTGGAATTTAGAATAAGGTTAATTGACATCTTAATCAAATTTTCACTGGTTTTAGCAGGAAAGAAATTGCTGCATAGATAGGTGGAAAAAAGGTGCCAGCACAGTTTTTTCTAACATACACTAGCTCTTTGCCTTTTTTTTTTTAACATCTTTATTGGAGTATAATTGCTTTACAATGGTGTGTTAGTTTCTGCTGTATAACAAAGTGAATCAGCTATACGTACACATATATCCCCATATCTCCTCCCTCTTGCGTCTCCCTCCCATCCTCCCTATCCCACCCCTCTAGGTGGTCACAAAGCACCGAGCTGATCTCCCTGTGCTATGCGGCTGCTTGCCACTAGCTATCTATTTTACATTTGGTAGTGTATATATGTCCATGCCACTCTCTCACTTCGTCCCAGCTTACCCTTCCCACTCCCCGTGTCCTCAAGTCCATTTTCTATGTCTGCGTCTTTATTCCTGTCCTGCCCATAGGTTCTTCAGAACCTTTTTTTTTCTAGATTTCATATATATGTGTTAGCATACGGTATTTGTTTTTCTCTTTCTGACTTACTTCACTCTGTACAACAGTCTCTAGGTCCGTCCACCTCAATACAAATAATTCAATTTTGTTTCCTTTTATGGCTGAGTAATATTCCATTGTATATATGTGCCACATCTTCTTTATCCATTCATCTGTTGATGGACACTTAGGTTGCTTCCATGTCCTGCCTATTGTAAATAGAGCTGCAGTGAACATTGTGGTACATGACTCTTTGAATTTTGGTTCTCTCTGGGTATATGCCCAGTAGTGGGATTACTGGGTCATATGGTATTTCTATTTTTAGTTTCTTAGGAACCTCTATACTGGTCTCCATAGTGGCTGTATCAATTTACATTCCCACCAACAGTGCAAGAGGGTTCCCTTTTCTCCACACCCTCTCCATCATTTATTGTTTGTAGATTTTTTGATGATGGCCGGTGTGAGATGATACCTCATTGTAGTTTTGATTTGCCTTTCTCTAATGATTAATGATGTTGATCATGCTTTCTTGTGTTTGTTGGCAATCTGTATATCTTCTTTGGAGAAATGTCTGTTTAGGTCTTCTGCCCATTTTTGGATTGGGTTATTTGTTTTTTTGATATTGAGCTGCATGAGCTGCTTGTATATTTTGGAGATTAATCATTTGTCAGTTGCTTCGTTTGCAAATATTTTATCCCATTCTGAGGGTCCCATATGTTTATTTTTGTTTTATTTCCATTTCGCTAGGAGGTGGGTCAAAAAGGATCCTACTGTGATTTATGTCATAGAGTGTTCTGCCTGTGTTTTCCTCTAAGAGTTTTATAGTGTTTGCCCTTACATTTAGGTCTTTAATCCATTTTGAGTTTATTTTTGTGTATGGTGTTCTAATTTCATTCTTTTACCTGTAGCTGTCCAGTTTTCCCAACACCACTTATTGAAGAGGCTGTCTTTTCTCCATTGTATATTCCTGCCTCCTTTATGAAACATAAGGTGACCATAGGTGTGTGGCTTTATCTCTGGGCTTTCTATCCTGTTCCATTGATCTATATTTCTGTCTTCCTGTCTTGATTACTGTAACTTTGTAGTATAGTCTGAAGTCAGAGAGCCTGATTCCTCCAGCTCCATTTTTCTTTCTCAAGATTGCTTTGGCTATTTGGAGTGTTTTGTGTTGCCATACAAATTGTGAAAGGTTTTGTTCTAGTTCTGTGAAAAATGTCATTGGTAGTTTGATAGGGATTGCACTGAATCTGTAGATTGCTTTGGGGAGTATAGTCATTTTCACAGTGTTGATTCTTCCAATCCAAGAACATGGTATATCTCTCCATCTGTTTGTATCATCTTTAATTTCTTTCATCAGTGTCCTGTAGTTTTCTGCATACAGATCTTTTGTCTCCTTAGGTAGGTTTATTCCTAGGTATTTTATTCTTTTTGTTGCAATGGTAAATGGGAGTGTTTCCTTAATTTCTCTTTCAGATTTTTCATCATTAGCGTATAGGAATGCAGGAGATTTCTGTGCATTAATTTTGTATCCTGCTACCTTACCTTTACTTTACATTGATGAGCTCTAGTAGTTTTCTGGTAGCATCTTTATGATTCTCTACTTAGAGTATTATGTCATCTGCAAACAGTGACAGTTTTACTTCTTCTTTTCTGATTTGGATTCCTTTTATTTCTTTTTCTTCTCTGATTGCTATGGCTAACACTTCCAAAACTATGTTGAATAATAGCAGTGAGACTGGGCAACCTTGTCTTGTTCCTGATCTTAAAGGAAATGCTTTCAGTTTCTCACCATTGAGAACACTGTTGGCTGTGGGTTTGTCATATATGGCCTTTATTATATTGAGGTAAGTACCCTCTGTGCCTACTTGCTGGAGGGTTTTTATCATAAATGGGTGTTGAATTTTGTGAAAAGCTTTTTCTGCATCTATTGAGATGATCATATGGTTTTTATCCTTCAATTTGTTAATATGGTGTATCACATTGATTGATTTGCATATGTTTAAGAATCCTTGCATCCCTGGGATAAACCCCACTTGATCATGGTGTATGATCCTTTTAATGTGCTGCTGGATTCTGTTTACTAGTATTTTGTTGAGCATTTTTGCATCTATGTTCATCAGTGATATTGGCCTGTAGATTTCTTTCTTTGTGACATCTTTGTCTGGTTTTGCTATCAGGGTGATGGTGGCCTTGTAGAATGAGTTTGGGAGTGTTCCTCCCTCTGCTGTATTTTGGAACATTTTGAGAAGGATAGGTGTTAGCTCTTCTCTAAATGTTTGATAGAATTCACCTGTGAAGCATCTGGTCCTGGGCTTTAGTTTGTTGGAAGATTTTTAATCACAGTTTCAATTTCAGTGCTTGAGATTGGTCTGTTTATAGTTTCTATTTCTTCCTGGTTCGGTCTCAGAAGGTTTTGCTTTTCTAGGATTTGTCCATTTCTTCCAGGTTTTCCATTTTATTGCTTGTAGTAATCTCTCATGATCCTTTTTATTGCTGCAGTATCAGTTGTAACTTCTTTTTCATTTCTAGTTCTACTGATTTAAGTCTTCTCCCTCTTTTTCTTGATGAATCTGGCTAATGCTATATCAATTTTGTTTAATTTCCCAAAGAACCAGGTTTTAGTTTTATTGATCTTTGCTATCATTTCCTTCATTTCTTTTTCATTTATTTCTGATCTGATCTTTATGATTTCCTTCCTTCTGCTAACTTTGGGGGTTTTTTGTTCTTCTTTCTCTAATTGCTTTAGGTGTAAGGTTAGGTTGTTTATTTGAGATGTTTCTTGTTTCTTGAGGTATGATTGTATAGCTATACACTTCCCTCTTAGAAATGCTTTTGCTGCATCCCATAGGTTTTTTAAAAATTTTTTATTTATTTATTTATTATTTTTGGCTGTGTTGGGTCTTCGTTTCTGTGCGAGGGCTTTCTCTAGTTGCAGCGAGTGGGGGCTACTCTTCATCGCGGTGCGTGGGCCTCTCACTGTCGCGGCCTCTCTTGTTGCGGAGCACAGGCTCCAGACGCGCAGGCTCAGTAGTTGTGGCTCATGGGCCCAGTTGCTCTGCAGCATGTGGGATCTTCCCAGACCATTGCTCGAACCCGTGTCCCCTGCATTGGCAGGCAGATTCTCAACCACTGCGCCACCAGGGAAGCCCATCGCATAGGTTTTGAGTCGTCTTGTTTTCATTATCATTTGTTTCTAGGTATTTTTTTGTTTCCTCTTTGATTTCTTCAGTGATCTCTTGGTTATTTAGTAGTGTATTGTTTAGCCTTCATGTGTTTATGTTTTTTACAGATGTTTTTTCCTGTAATTGATATCTAGTCTCATAGCGTTGTGGTCGGAAAAGATACTTGGTACAATTTCAATTTTCTTAAATTTACCAAGGCTTGATTTGTGACCCAAGTTATGATCTATCCTGGAGAATGTTCCATGAGCACTTGAGAAGAAAGTGTATTCTGTTGTTTCTGGATGGAATGTCCTATAAATATCAATTAAGTCCATCTTGTTTAATGTATCATTAAAGCTTGGGTTTCCTTATTTATTTTCATTTTGGATGATCTGTCTACTGGTGAAAGTGGGGTGTTAAAGTCCCCTACTATTATTGTGTTACTTTCGATTTCCCCTTTTATGGCTGTTAGCATTTGCCTTATGTACTGAGGTGCCCCTATGTTGGGTGCATAAATATTTACAATTGTTATATCTTCTTCTTGGATTGATCCCTTGATCATTATGTAGTGTCCTTGTTTGTGTCCAGGAATAGTCTTTATTTTAAAGTCTGTTTTGTCTAATATGAGAATTGCTCTTCCAGCTTTCTTTTGATTTCCATTTGCATGGCATATCTTTTTCCATCCCATCACTTTCAGTCTGTATGTGTCCCTAGGTCTGAAGTGGGTCTCTTGTAGACAGCATATATACGGGTCTTGTTTTTGTATCCATTCAGTCAGTCTCTGTCTTTTGGTTGGAGCATTTAATCCATTTAAATTTAAGGTAATTATCTATATATATGTTCCTATTACCATTTTCTTAATTGTCTTGGGTTTGTTATTGTAGGTCTTTTCTCCTTTTGTGTTTCCTGCCTAGAGAAGTTCTTTTAGCATTTGTTGTAAAGCTGGTTTGGTGGTGCTGAATTCTCTTACCTTTGCTTGTCTGTAAGGGTTTTAATGTCTGTGTCAAATCTGAATGAGATCCTTGCTGGGTAGAGTAATCTTGGTTGTAGGTTTTTCCCTTTCATCACTTTAAATATGTCCTACCACACCCTTCTGGCTTGCAGAGTTTCTGCTGAGAAATCAGCTGTTAACATTATGGGGATTCCCTTGTATGTTATTTGTTGCTTTTCCCTTGCTGCTTTTAATATTTTTTCTTTGTATTTAATTTTTGATAGTTTTATTAATATGTGTCTTGGTGTGTTTCTCCTTGGATTGATCCTGTATGGGACTCTCTGCACTTCCTGGACTTGGCTATTTCCTTTCCCATATTAGGGAAGTTTTCAACTATAATCTCTTCAAATATTTTCTCAGTCCCTTTGTTTTTCTCTTCTTCTTCTGGGACCCCTATAATTCGAATGTTGGTGCATTTAATGTTGTCCCTGAGGTCTCTGAGACTGTCCTCAATTCTTTCATTCTTTTTTCTTTATTCTTCTCTGTGGTAGTTATTTCCACTATTTTATCTTCCAGGTGACTTATTCATTCTTCTGCCTCAGTTATTCAGCTATTGATTCCTTCTAGAGAATTTTTAATTTCAGTTACTGTGTTTTTCATCCTTGTTTGTTTGCTCTTTAGTTCTTCTTAGTCCTTGTTAAACATTTTTTGTATTTTCTCCATTCTATTTTTTGTATTTTCTCCATTCTATTTCCAAGATTTTGGATCATCTTTACTATCATTACTCTGAATTCTTTTTCAGGTAGACTGCCTATTTCCTCTTCATTTGTTTGGTCTGATGGGTTTTCACTTTGCTCCTTCATCTGCTGTATATTTCTCTGTCTTCTCATTTTGCTTAACTTACTGTGTTTGGGGTCCCCTTTTCGCAGGCTGCAGGTTCATAGTTCCCGTTGTTTTTGGTGTCTGCCCCCAGTGGGTAAGGTTGGTTCAGTGGGTTGTGTAGGCTTTCTGCTAGAGGAAACTGGTGTCTGTGTTCTGGTGGATGAGGCTGGATCTTGTCTTTCTGGTGGGCAGGTCCACGTCTGGTGGTGTGTTTTCTGGTGTCTGTGACCTTATTATGATATTAGGCAGCCTCTCTCCTAATGAGTTGTGTTGTGTTCCTGTCTTGCTAGTTGTTTGGCATAGGGTGTCCAGCACTGTAGCTTGCTGATCGTTGAGTGGAGCTGGGTCTTAGCTTTGAGATGGAGATCTCTGGGAGATCTTTCACCATTTGATATTACATGGGGCTGTGAGGTCTCTGGTGGACCAATGTCATGAACTCGGCTCTCACCTAAGAGGCACAGGCTTGACATCCGGCCGGAGCACCAAGACCCTGTCAGCCACACAGCTCAGAAGAAAAGGGAGGAAAAAAAGAAAGAAAGAAAAAAATATATATATAATAAGTAAAGTTATTATAATAAAAAATTTAAAAATATATTATTATAAATAAACAAGTAATTAAAAAAAGAAAGAAAGAAGAGAGCAACCAAACCAATAAACAAATCCACCAATGATAACAAGCGCTAAAAACTATACTAAAAAAAAGACAGAACAAAACAAAAAAAAACGGACAGGACCCTAGGACAAATGGTAAAAGCAAAGATATACAAACAAAACCACACAAAGAAGCATACACATACACACTCACAAAAAGAGAAAAAGGAAAAAAATATATATATATAAAAGAAGAGAGCAACCAAATCAATAAAGAAATCTACCATTGATAATAAGCTCTAAATACTAAACTAAGATAAACATAAAACAGAAACAAATTAGATGCAGAAAGCAAACCCCAAGTCTACAGTTGCTCCCAAAGTCCACCACCTCAATTTTGGGATGATTCATTGTCTATTCAGGTATTCCACAGATGCAGGGTACATCAAGTTGATTGTTGAGATTTAATCCTCTGCTCCTGAGCCTGCTGGGAGAGATTTCCCTTTCTCTTGTTTGTTCGCACAGCTACTGGGGTTCAGCTTTGGATTTGGCCCTGCTTCTGCATGTAGGTCACCTGAGGCCGTCTGTTCTTCGCTCAGACAGGACGGGGTAAAGTAACAGCTGATGAGGGGGCTCTGGGTCACTCAGGCTGGGGGCAGGGTGGGGTACGGAATGCGGGGCAAGCCTGCGGCGACAGAGGCCAATGTAATATTGCAACAGCCTGAGGTGCGCCGTGCATTCTCTCGGGGAAGTTGTCCCTGTATCACGGGACCCTGGCAGTGGCGGGCTGCACAGGCTCCCGGGAGGGAGATGTGAATAGTGACCTGTGCTTGCACACAGACTTCTTGGTGGCTGAAGCAGCAGCCTTAGCGTTTCATGCCTGTCTCTGGGGTCTGCGCTGATAGCCGCGGCTCGTGCCCGTCTCTGGAGCTCGTTTAGGCGGTGCTCTGAATCCCCTCTCCTCATGCACCCGAAACAATGGTCTCTTGCCACTCAGGCAGTTCCAGAGTTTTTCCCGGACTCCCTCCCGGCTAGCTGTGATGCACTGGCCCCCTTCAGGCTGTGTTCACGCAGCCAACCCCAGTCCTCTCCCTGGGATCAGACCTCCGAAGCCCAAGCCTCAGCTCCCAGCCCCCACCCGCCCCAGCAGGTGAGCAGACAAGCCTCTCGGGCTGGTGAGTGCTGGTCGGCAGTGATCCTCTGTGCGGGAATCTCTCCGCTTTGCCCTCCACACCCTTGTGGCTGAGCTCTCCTCCGTGGCTCCGAAGCTTCCCCCCACCACCCCCTGTCTCCACCAGTGAAGGGGCTTCCTAGTGTGTGGAAACCTTTCCTCCTTCGCAGCTCCCTCCCAGAGGTGCAGGTCCCATCCCTATTCTTTTGTCTCTGTTTTTTCTTTTTTCTTTTGCCCTACCCAGGTACGTGGGGAGTTTCTTGCCTTTTGGGAAGTCTGAGGTCTTCTGCCAGTGTTCAGTAGGTGTTCTGTAGGAGATGTTCCACGTTTAGATGTATTTCTGATGTATTTGTGGGGAGGAAGGTGATCTCCACGTCTTACTCCACTATCTTGAAGGTCCCTTTGCCTTTTTTTTTTCCCCTCTGTAGTTAGCTTCTTGAATTTTTAGCAGATAGCCTTATTTTTAATCATAATATTGTCATAATATTAGTAGTATTTCCAGTTGCCATTTAGTCAGCCTCTTGATTTTTACCAGGCAAGGCCTCCTCCCCTGTCTGAATTCTGGGAGACTGCAGAATGATTAAAGTTAGACACCTAGCCAGAATTAGGGTGTTTGCTAGAGGTAGTTCTGGGAACAAAATCCACAGTAAAACATGTCATATAACATCTTGAAAAGGTGTTAATATGGATGAATAACTGGGGCTACAATTTTTAGTTTATTTTCTACCAGAAATGTGTTAGCAAAAGCATGATACATTTTATGATTTCATATATCTCAGAAGTAATTACCAAATTCATAATTCTGTAAGTAGCAGATTTTTAATACCTGCATTATTAGAACACACCAGATTGATTGCCTTGAATCCAGCCTTGGAAGTTAATAAAATGCACTTGTCAGTGTTGCAAATACCCATTAATCTTGTATATTGTTTTGTTTTCATACAAACCATCCATGAGGAAATGATGCATCCTAAGAAGTTCTGGGAACTTTTACGGATTACTGTATTTCTCTCCTCAACGATTTGATACTTGTTCAATCCTGCTTCCTTATTTAAATTAAAGGAGGTTTGATCTTAATCTTATATTCTATATAATCCCCTCTATATTTAATTAATAATTTTGCCAAAAAATATATACATATACCTGCCTAGTATACTGCTTGGAAGATAACTGTTCAAAAATGGTAGACATTATCTTTAGTGTTATAATTTAAAATGTGGTATTTGATGCATGGCTAGATCCATAATTATTCCTTTCCAGGATAGATTTCCAGAGATAGTGGGAGTTGAGATTAAAGCTCGAGAGGTTCTTGAGACTTTGAGACTATTGGAAGGACTTTCTCTTGTTTGTGGATCCCCATACTCTGGTCCCAAGTAATAATCAAAGGCCTCAATTAGAAGGAAAAAATTCTTGGATGTATTCCAAACTGGATATACTACAAGCTGATATAATATTAGGCAATTTAAATCTTTTTCATTCATAGCTTTACCAAAGAAGTCATCATTTTTATGAGATGGAAAAAATGAAAGCTTTGGTGGATGCCTTCCCCCTAATGTGAGGGTTAGATGCACACAGGGTGGGTACCTCTCCACTACTAGAACATTCGTTTGCCCTGTGATGCTTCCCCAGGCTCTGACGCCACTCCCATCTCCCCAGGTCCATTCAACTTACTCTTGCCCTTGGAGCTCTAGTGAGTGATGATGCGGTGTCTTTGCTTCCCACTGCAATCACTTCTTTTAGTTTTAGCCTCTTGCGTGACCCATCTCAGGCTTCTAGATTTTGGCAGTAACTCAGGGCAGTGTGTCTCAGCTTATGAAAAGTGGACGGGTGCTGGCTGGTGTGCTTTCTCTGAATATGTATGTACCCTGTGTTTTGATATATGACAGCCAGGCATGAATCTTACTCTCCTCCCCACCCAAATAATGTTGCCATTCAAAATTATTTTTGTACTTGGATGATTCCCCAGGTCCAGAGCCAGATACCCCTGCTTCCTGTATGGTGGTGGGGTACAATAAATGGAAGGTTGCATTGGGATAGCATTGGGATAGCAGCAGATGTGCTACTCTTAAAATCATGTAGCAAGTCAACCAAGCGGACTTGGAGTTGAAGAGATAAGATACAGTTCAAGGTCATTGGTAGAGGTAGCATTCAAAGGAAAAGAATCATAGGCTTTGTGAGAATAGTGATATGGATTTTTTTGTTTGTTTGTTTTGGTGTGGGGAAACAGAAAAAGAATAAGATTTAGCCAAAAAGTAAAAGTGAATTTCTTTTGGTGCTTTACCTTTTAATCTCAAGTCTCTCAGTTTCCACATCTGTGCTCTATTCTGTCTTGTTGCCAGATGTTTAGAACAGTCATTGCATAATTGCCTTGTGAGAGGGCTATTTCTGTGCATTCTGGGCCTGAATGCACCGAGCAGTTCAACATGTATTCCGCCAGTTGATCTGGAGAATATTGTTCATCTCTCAGTTCCTGCGTTTGAGAGTTAATTTGCCAAAGCTGCTTTCATTCTACACGCCTTGGCTCGGGCAGATCACACATTTCAGAATATATCCGTTTAGAAAAAAATGAACTCTGCTGTTTAGCCATGTAGCATTAATTGATGACATTTCTTTAGCATGTATTTACGTGGCTGTGCAGTCTTGTCTCCGGTTCAGTAAAGCCTTGTCTGAGACTCTCGATTTAGCTGACATTGTTGGGCTAATGACTTTGAATTAATGCAGTTTGTCAGCGGCAATAGACTTGCCATGAGAGCGGGTACATCCTGCTACGTCTTCTTTAGACTGATGTGTGGAATCACACATCCCATTTATTTCTCTACAGCATTATAAACAACATCTGTGCCTCTGCTTTCCTGGCAAGGATGGAGCTGCTCAAATCTGAGATTTATACCGTGGTTTATCATCTTCCCAGGTGATTTTCATGGCAACCTTCAAAGCTTAAACCAAGAGCTTAAAGTGTTGCTCAAGTGTGATCATAGATTGGCTTAAATAATGCCTTGAAAATCAGTTTACTCTCTCAGCTGCTTGGTGCTGTACAGACCCATGTTTGACACGGGGAGGGGTTCTGAATTTAATTAGAGGCATCACAAGGCATGACCTTGGGTTCGTCTGCATCGAAATGCCTTTTGTGGGAGCAGATTTGAAATGGCCAAGCATATTTGTCATTTCTGGTATCGGGTGGTTATATTTTCTGCCTTATAAAATGTAAGAGCTGAAGTTCTGCGTTATGTTTGTGCAGCATTTAAATCCAGGCCCTCTTACGAAGACCCCACTGTCATGCTATGATTGAGTCCAGTTGTGGCTGGGATTCTGAACCCCTGCAACTCTTCGACTTGGGGTGAAGAGCGGTTGGCAGCCTGCTTACTTCTTGTTGACTTAGATGTGAACCGTGGCACCTGGAGTGCAGTTGGGGCAAATTGTCACTGACATGAGGGTGAGGTGAAAGTATATGTCTGTAGTCTTTTATCTTTCCTTTAGCAGCTAGACACATGTTTCCTTCATGCAAAGGGAAGAAAATCACAGGGACCCGTGCTTGTCTCCCTTTAGAACTCTCTAGAATTAGCTTGTCATGAAATGTAAAACTAATGTGCAATTGTAAAAACTGCTGCCAGCTCTTTCCTCACTGCTGCCTGATGGCTAAGTAGATTTGGAAATGAAAGGGGTTATTATAAAGTGATTACTGAATAGCTAGGTATGTCATTTTAAACAAGCAGCTAAAATCTCTCTGTTAGACATTCAGGCTGTAGTCTTGTTTTGTATCATTCGTATTTAAGACATGATTTTGATTGTGGAGGAGTAATCAGTAATCAAGCACTAGGGGTAATTTAAGAAAAGAAAGTACATACTGGGTGATATTTTCTTTCATTCCTTATTAAAATACATTAGAATTTAAATGAGGCATTCTCTAAAAATGTGTAACTATTAAGTAGGTACCAAATATAAAAATCCAGATACCAGCTGGCTCTAGTTCAGAGTTGAAGATTCTTCACTTGACTAAAAACTTTTCTTTTAAAATTCAAGTAAAACCTATTATAAAATAATATGTTGAAAGTGGCATATATCAAAGAATGAATGGTTTAAAAATTATAACTCTTAATATCTTATTACTGTCAGTTTCATAGGGGAGGGGAGATGCCGTGAAGAATCTTAAAAGGAAAACATGAAACCTAAATAAAATGAGGTTCAGCTAATATAGGCTTTTCCTTTATCCTTCTCTTTTTTCTAAATGCTTTTCCTTGGAACCACCATCTGTGTTAGTGGCTTGAACAGTTGCACAGCCTCCAAATCCTTCACCCCTGATCTTGAGCTTCAGGTTTCTCCTAAGGGTCATGCTGGCTGTCCATTCGTGGACGTCATGCAGGCAGCAAACAGGCAGGTCCATCACAACCCCAGCTCTTCTCCCTCTGTCCCCTGTCTTGGCAGGACTGTCTCCTTCCTGTCCCTGGTCCCACCCTCCACTCCAGCCCCTGACCATTTAATGGATGACATTCCGTGGTGTGTATCTCCAGGATGTTTATTGGGCTGCCATTTTCCTGGTACAGGCTGGCTTGGCCATCACCAGCAGGCCCTCCGGGAAGAGCCCAGCCTTGTACCCTTCCCTCCAGGCTCTCCCCTCCTCAGTCCACCCTCTACTGCCAACAGGCCAGTCCCTGTGTCTGCCCCACACGTCACCAGGCCTCCTCTCCCCGTAGCTGAGGCCCCTTGAGCCCCCGTAGGCCTAACCCTTTACTGTCTCCAGGACCCACACTGACCTTGCACGGGGGAGGTCTGACGAGGACACGCAGGTCGTCGCCTAGTCCCTTTGCTCTGGCGGCCTTATCATCTTGTCTTAACCCCCAAGATAACTGAGCAGCCAGATCCCAACTTACTCCACATCAAGAACTAGATGCCTGTCTATTGCGGTACTGGACCCTCTTGCTTTATGACATGCCTGATACTTTCCCTGGAGCACATTCTATGCCTAGGACCTTGCTGGTCGCTGGTAGAATTTCCTAATGTTACCCTGACCCCTCTGTTTTAGTCTCTGCTGAATGGACATGTTATGGGACCACCCAACATTGTGTCTTCCATTTATCAATCGTCTGTTCCACCTGGAATATCTCACCTCTCTCTCTATTATTTGGTCCCGTGATCATATCTTTATAATATATGCCTGCTCTTCTGGTTCATTAGAAGTAAGCTTTGTGTGTACTGTGTTGACTTCCTTTTTTAAATTTATTTATTTAGATTTTTTAAAGTTCTTTTTTATATCATCCTCCTAGAATATCTCTCCTCTCTCTCTATTATTTGGCCCTGTAATAATGTCTTTATAATATATGCTTGCTATTCTGGTTTACATTAGAAATAAGCTTTGTGTGTACTATATTGATATTCTTTTTTTGTTTTGTTTTGTTATTTATTTAGTTTTTTAAAGTTCTTTTTTACATCATCCACATTGGGGGAATGCTTATCCTCTACTCCTGATGCTTCTTCCATGGAGAGGAAAGTCCTCGATCCCCTCTTCTGCCCTCTATCAAAGATAAACAAAGCCAGATACTAGTTAAAGTGGCCAGGACAGATTTTAACCAGAAATACACTATTGTACTAGGGAAACGAGTCCAGCATGAACTGAACTCAGCTTGGATTTGCTCAGAGGTGACTGGGCCTTTACAGGAAGGATGAGGGGGTGGGAAAGGGGTGATGGGGGCTCAGTAGGGTCAGGGAAGGGAAACATTGGTCCATGTGACACCATCTGGTTTGCTGACTGGCACTTATGGAATAAGTCAGGTCCTCCCATCCACAGAGGCTGGGAGCCGGGGCCCTGTCTTCAGGTGTCGCTGGGACCAGAATCCATTCTCTGGGCAGCCTTGAGTTTCTCAGGGGGCCTGGGGTCCCCTAAGGATGCAGCCTTGAGCTGTTAGAAATGATGTCCGTCTTTGTTCAAGTCTCTGTGGGCCCAGGTGGGGGCCTGGTGGAGAGGAGGGCTCAGAGGAGCCTGACTGGGGTTTGGTCCCGGAGAGAATCCTGTCACTTCTCCCTCCTTCCCGTGTGAGCAGCAGGGGCTCATTGGAATGGTGGCGTCTGGCAAAGGAAGCGAGGACGTGTGACCAGCTTCTCCTGGGCATCGTCCTCAGGACACAAATGTTCTTTCTTACAACCACGGATAAATTGACCTCCCCTAGGTGGGGGTGGAGGGAGCTTGTATCTGCTGGTGAAGGAAGGGGTGCGTGTGCATTTAATTCGAGAATGGATTCACTGTACAACTGCAGTAATCAAGGCAGTGTGGTGTTGGCATAAGGATGGATATATAGAGAAATGCAATAGAATTGAGAGTTTGAAAAAAAAAACCCTTATTACATTTATGGTCAGTTGATTTTAAACGAGGGTGCTAAGACCATTCAGTGGGGGAAATAAAAGTCTTTTCAGCAAATGGTGCTGGGACAACTGGACATCCACATGCAAGAGAATAAAGCTGGACACCTTCCTTATATCATTGACAAAAATTACCTCAAAACGGATCATATATCTAAATGTAAGAGCCAAAATTATACAACTCTTTAAAGAAAAATAGGTATAAATCTTTGTGACGTTTGTGTGGATTAGGCAATGGTTTCTTAGATATGGCACTAAAAGCACAAGTGAAAAAAGAAAAAAACAAACTGAACATTAAATTTAAAATGTTTGTGCTTCATAGAACACCATCAAGAAAATTAAAAGACAGTGCAGAGAATGGGAGAAAAATTTTGCAAATTATGTATCTGATAAAGGACTGGCATCTAGTATATAGAACTCCTACAGCTCAACAATAAAAGACAAGTAACATAGTTTAAAAAAATAGGCAAAGGATTTGAATAGACATTTCTTTAAAGAAGATATACAAATGGCCAGTGAGCACAGGCAAAGATGCTTAACATCATTAGCCATTAGAAAAATGAAAACCAGAACCACAGTGAGATACCACCTCATATCAACTGGCATCCCTTTAAAAAGATAAAATTAAAAATGGGAAAATTAACAAGTGTTGCCAAGGATGTGAAGAAATTGTATCCCTCATACATTGCTGCTACTTTGCAAACAGTCTGACAGTTCCTCAAGTGGTTAAGTTACAACATGACCCAGTAATTCCACTCTTAGCTACAGACCCAAGAATGTACGGAGGACATATGTCCACACAAAAACTTGTACATGAGTGTTCACAGCAGCACTATTCAAATGTGAAAATAGTCTAAAATTCTCATCAAATGACGAATGGATATAAAACTTGTATTATATCTATATGATGGAGTACCAGTTGGCAATAAAAAGGAGTGAAGTACTGAAAAATGCTGCAGTATGGATGAACTTTGAAAATGTCATACAAAGTCAGAGGAAGCCGGTTACAAAAGACCACGTGTATATGATTCCGGTTATATGAAATGTCCAGAATAAGCAAATCTATAGAGGGATTAATGGTTGCTGATGGCTGGAGGTGGTGGTGTTGGTGGCAAATGAGGAGTGACTGCTAATTGATATGTAGTCTCTTTGGGGGGTGATAAAAATGTTCTAAACTTAGACTGTGGTGATGGTTGCACAACTCCGTGAATACAGTAAAAAACATTGAATCATACAATTTAAATGGGTGAATTTTATGACGTGAATTAAAGCTCAAAAGGGTGTTGAAAAAAAAGGGCTTAAATGAATGCAATAGCAAGCTTATCTGGCCACAGATATAAGCTTTTCTCTTTCATCACCTTTATCAGCGTAAATCTGATAGCATGATCTTCACTTGTCTAAAATCAATGCATCTCTGTCCCTCAGTTGAGAACCTAAAGGGAAGACAGACTATTATGTATTAGCTTCCTAAGACCTCAACGTTATGCATAGCTAAGGATACCTTGTATCTTATATCCTGCATCTATATTTTATCTTGTATTCACCTTGTATCTAGACTGTTGTATTTATATTTCTTCATTGGTTCCCAATTTTGGTGAGGCAGTTGTGGAAGAAATGTGATTATTTCTCAGCAGCCCCTCCCCATGACCCCCAATCTGTTGGTCATCCATGATATGACTTCCTGACTTGAATCCATTATCTTTTTCAATCATCATTTATTGTATTCTCTCATCTTCACCCCCGCAAGGAGGTCTAGTCTCCCCAGTGTGGCAAATTAACTCTGTCAGGTCACAGCATTGGAGGAATAAATGTGATCATATTCAGTGGGGCTCCTCAAAATCCAGATTCCTGGACGTCCACCCCAAAGCTCAGCATTGCCCCCTCCTCACACCATCCAGGTTCGCTCCAACCACATCTGACCCACCATGTGCTCTGGCTACAAGGTATTAGTAAGTGAGAACGTGTCTGGAAATCCAGGAAAATGAACGCTATACCAAAGAAAGGTTGCTTTTAATTTATGAAGACTATATTCTTTACCAAGAGTTCAACTTCAGAAAGGATGAAAAAAGCTAAGATATGTCATACTAGTCATCATATCAATAAGTTATTAGAATTATTATCTGTGAATCCTCATGAAAATGCCTAATTTTTTTTCTTACATATTTTCAATATGTAAGAGTCATGAGTATTTTTTAACTAAACATTAAATGGCAAATGAGTCATCTCTGTTATTAAGATTATATAATATATTCCATAGTTTTTAAGCCACTTCTAAGAAATATTCAAATGCTCGAGGAAGCATAGTTGTTTGTAATTTTTTAAAACAAGTTTTTGTGGCAAGTTAACAGAAATAAAAGATACATGTATCAGCGAACTGTGATTTATTTTCAAAAGTTGAGTGAGGAATGAGCTGTAATAAAATCCTTATTGGTGATCGTTTCCTTGTTCTTTTATTAAAGAACAGTTCTTTTCTTAAAGATAGAAAAGGCTGAGGGAACACTCTGGTGATCCAGTGGTTAGGACTCTGAGCTTTCACTGCCAAGGGCCAAGGTTCAATTCCTGGTCAGGGAACTAAGATTCCACAAGCCGTGCCTTGAGGCCAAAAGAGAAAAAAGAAAACATGGCTGAATTGTGTGCTCCCCAAAATTCAATTCAGAATGTGACTGTATTTTGAGAAAGGGTCTTTAAAGAAGTAATTAAGTTAAAATGATGTCATTATGGTGGCCCCTAATCCAAAATGACTGTTATACCTTATAAGAGGAAATTGGGACACAGACATATACAAAGGAAAGACACAGGAAGAAGATGGCCACTTACAAGCCAAGGATAGAAGTCTGGAACAATCCTTCCTTCGCGGCCCTCAGAAGGATCCAACACTGATGACACCTTTGTCTCAGACTTCTAGCCTCCAGAACTAGGAAGAAATAAATGTTGTTTAAGCCACAAAAAAAAGATAGAAAACATGGCAAGTTAAAAAAAGAAAAGGTAGCACCAGACAACACAGCACACTTTCTCCAGGTGTCAAATTAATAGTGTATGTCTGTCTGTGTTTGTAATTCAGGGATTCCTTACCAGGTGGGAAGAGGGTGGGCCCCAGATCACCTGGGCAGCTGATTCCTGACCCCCTCTCTCCTCCCCCGGGAAGCTGAGCGTCAGAGTCTAGGGAGGTGGAGTAGTGAGGTCGACACATGGGGTTTTGGGGGGGGGTTGTGACCCCACCCCCCTAATCTTTATGGACTGCAGAGATGAGGATTTGAGTGCTATGAAGTCAGGAGACAAGGGTTCATTTGAAGGAGAAGTTTGGGGTGGTTACTGATAAGGGGTATGGGCAGATGATAGGCCTGCAAGAGTGTTGCAATAAGTGACTATGAATCAGTACATCATTAATAAGTCATCCATTGATTTTCTGGCTTCCAGGAAAACAAACAAACAAACAAATCCACATTGCCTTTCCATTTTGTAAATGAGAAAATTGCACTTTTTCATATTACCTGAGGCTTCATATTTGAAAAGGTCAGAAAACTAACACTGCAAAGTAAAAGAGATGGGAAAATGGAGATGATTCCACACAGAAACTACTTTTAGGGTAAAGTCGATGCTAAAATGGTGCTAATTTGATAGCAAAGTAAGGAGATATCTCAGCAGAGAGGTAAACTACACCGTATTTACGAAAAGAGCAAGTTTTTAAAGTTGCTTGTTGTTTGAGGGAACGGAAATAATTTCAAGTTAGAACCTTTGTTTCCTTTCTTCTTACCTTTTTAAAGCAAAGGAAACTGGTTCCTTTCTTCCCATGGAAATCCCTCTTTCTGTCCTAATATTAACACCCCTCAGTAGGCTGCTGGCAGCATGCTGTCCTTCTAGAACTGAGTTTTCTACCCTTCATTCCCCAAGCGTCCCTAGAAGGTAAGAAGGATGGAAAACTTAGGTTATTAAATACAGACTTGTCCATCATACGTGAATTTAAATGGAGGAAAACTCTTTTTAAAACAAGCTTTTGATGAAAACACAGAATTGTTATACAGTGGTCCCCCCTTACCTGCGGTTTCAGTTACCCTCGGTCAACCATGGTCCAAAGGTATTAAACGGAAAATCCCAGAAATTAACCATTCGTGTTTTAAATTGGGCACCATTCTGAGTAGCATGATGAAATCTCTCACCTTCCAGTGTGTCCTGCCCTTAGTCACTTAGTAGCGATTTACCGAATTGACTGTCACGGTATCACAGTGCTTGTTTTCAAGTGACCCTTATCTTACTTAATAATGACCCCCAAGCGCAATAGGAGTGACGCTGGCAATTGGGATGTGCCCAAGAGAAGCCGTTAAGTGCCTCCTTTAAGGGAAAAGGTGAAAGTCCTCTACTTAACAAGGAAAGAAAATAAATTGTATGCTGAGGTCGCTAAGATCTCTGGTAAGAATGAGTCTTCTATCCATGAAATTGTCAAGAAGGAAAAAGAATTTTGTGCCAGTTTTGCTCTCGCACCTCAAGCTGCAAAAGTTATGGCCAGAGTGCATAATAAGTGCTTAGTTCAGATGGGAAGGGCATTAAGTTTGTACAATCAGATATTTTGAGAGAGAGACCACATTCACATAACTTTCATGGCAGTATATACTAGTAATTGTTCTATTTTATTATTAGTTATTGTCGTTAATGTCTTACCCTGTCTAATTTATAAACTTGATTATAAGCCTGTTCGTATAGGAAAAAACATAGTATTAGTACTATCCCCGGTTTCAGGCATGGACTGGGGGCCTTGGAAGTCAGCTCCCTTGGGTAAGGGGGCCTAGTATATATAGCAATAAATCTAGCAGAGTTGAGTATGGTCTTTTGTGAAGCCATTTGCCCACATTCACAAATAATTTCAAACAGAAAACTGTGTAATCGTAAAAAAAATTGTAAATACTACAGTAGGAGGGTCTGAACAGGTAAAAATGTTTGTAAAAGATTTATCTGCTTAATATCAACTAGTAGAGAGAACGGTTCATATGGGTAAAACTAAAATTGGTGTTCAATTGGTTTTTTCCAACACTAATCACATTACTTCTGTAACCGGGAAGTGACTGGTTTGGGTACTCTTTTGCTCTGGGTGAAATATCAGATCCAAACTTCTAAGGTTTTTTCGTGGGCATCACAGCTTTATGAGGGTTAGAGAAGGTCAAAAGACATTCCAAACCAACTTTTGACAGTTCTGAAAAACTCTGAAAATCATTTGCCTCCTCCTTTAATATAGCCTGAAATAAATACAAAGAAAGTCTTTTACTGGAGAATCATTTTTATTTCATACAACCGTTTCTTGTAAAGCTCATCTATAGGATGAATGACAGTTCATTCATTCCAGGGCATCAAAACAATTGAAGATTCTAATTTTACTGTACAGCAGTAGTGTTCCTCCTGCAGGGATGAACTTTACACTTTGGAAATGTCACTAAGGAACTCAGGCAAAAATGGACTATTCTGGTTGTTAGGGGAGCCATGTTTATAAAGCAGCAAGTAAGACAGAGACGCAAGTCACAGCACAGAACTTAGAAAGGCTTTTCATAGAAAACTGGTAAATACTGGAGAAAAGGAGATGTTTTCTGAATTGACTTACGAAAACAAAGGAACTGAGCTAGACGCTTGGTATTTATTATTCTGTTAGCATCCTTTTATCAAATGCATTGATTAGTAAACATAGGAATCTTCTAGGATAAAGCATTCCTGTTAGACATGGGATCAGTAGTCAATGAACTTGACTGTTACAGAAGACAAGAAAACATATAGAAACATAATCAACGTATGAACATGAGGATTTTGACATTGTGGGTGTATGAATGTCTGAGTTTTTATTTAAACTAAGAAGAAATAGTCATAAAAGAGATTGATTTTTGAACCAAGATTGAAAGGGATTGAAGGCTACTTTTTGGCAGATAAAAAGGTGACTATTCCTGAGAACAGAGATGTTAATTTTGGAGGGAGAACGGTATTTGGGATACGGCAGACAGACTCACCCGACTGGTGAGGAAAGCGAGAATGGTTACAATCTGTTTGGCACTTGTGACTTACTCATGGAATCATTCTTATTTGGTTCCTATGATAAGGGGGCATCAATTAGAAGTCCTCGGATTGATTCAGACGAACTTGTCAAAAAGCAAAGGTATGAGGGACAGATAAGATTAGGGAGGAGTAGCTAGAACTGGTACCTTCGTGAAAATGCAATTTTAAGTACTATATGTGGATATATGAATGTTGAAGTTAATATTCATGGTTAAATGGTTAAATGAGTAAATGGTATTAGTTTGCTGAAAAAAATCCACACACTTCTGTCAACAAGCACACCTCACAGCATATGCACTTCTGCAGACCTGCTTTATCAGAAGTTATAAAGTTGTCCATTAAATTCTCTCAGAACTCTGTGTGTGCAGCATATATAGGTCTTTTTGGTCATGGAACTTGCACATTTAGAACAGTACATAAACATATGCATGTAGACATACACACACAAGCACACTGATTCCAGCAGGGCCACGGCATACGGTTGTGCAAGCCGTGCACAGCGCAAACATGCGGTGCCGATTCATAGCATGAACCCCATAGACTTGTATATTTATTGTGCAGTTTTCCAGCAGGTGACAATACGTGCCTTGAGGATGGGCCGGCCATGGCCTTGGATGGTTGGTTACCTTCCTCATGCTCTTTCCCTCCTCACATAGCCGTCCTGAGTTCCGTTTTGGACCTGTCTTCGAGTATCCAAGAATGAAAGAGAGCGAGGTTCAGAAGTTTGGGCGGGGCAGGAGAAGCAATAACTGTACCCTAAGTGGCCAGAGCCAGGCCTGAGACTCAGCCTTCAGGACCCAAATGTCTGGCTTCAGGGGTGAGAGCATCGCTGGTGTGATGCCTGTTACCCCTTGTGAGTACAGGGCTTTGTAAAGCTCTTCAGGTCACAGGCCCCCAGCCGTGGGTATGTATCCAGAAGAGTTAAGTCTTCAATGAGATATTGTCTTGCTTCCATTAGGTCTGGCTGATAGTAACCATAGTCTCTCTCTCAAAAGAACCAAAGGTAGACTGCTCTCCAGGAAGGAAACTTCAAAGAGCCAACAGTGTTTCTGGGATATTCATGCCTTCCCTGTAATAATATTCTTTTAAGTTATTATGCAATATTTGATAGAAACAAAAGAGTAGAAGTAATCTACCTAAACTGTACAGCATAATAATAATTGACTCCTTGGCTTAAAATAGAGCATCCTTAGAACCTCTGCATCTAACTGCAAGCTTCTCATTTTATCCCTCTTCCTCTAGGACTGAAGTCAACAGTATTCTGAGTTTTCATGTAAATTTGTCCTTTGTTTTTCTCTTCTTTTGTTGTTAAAGTGGTTTTAACACATATGTATGTTCTTAATTCCCTTTTGCTGATTTTTCACTTTTATAAAATTACACAATAGTTCTCTACTGTGACTTGAGTTTTTCCCTCAATTCTGTATTTCTAAGATTCATTATTGCTTCATTCATATTCACTAGAGAATACTTTTTTATTATTTTTTTAATACAGCATGTTCTTATTAGTTAACTATTTTATACATATTAGTGTATATATGTCAATCCCAATCTCCCAATTCATCCCAACACCACCACCATCCCCCCCCCGCCCCCACTTTCCCCCCTTGGTGTCCATATATTTGTTTTCTACATCTGTGTCTCTATTTCTTCCCTGCAAACCGGTTCATCTGTACCATTTTTCTAGATTCCACATATATGCGTTAATATACGATAGTTGTTTTCCTCTTTCTGACTTACTTCACTCTGTATGACAGTCTCTAGGTCCATCCATGTATCTACAAATGACCCAATTTTGTTCCTTTTTATGGCTGAGTAATATTCCATTGTACATATGTACCACAACTTCTTTATCCATTTGTCTGTCGATGGGCATTTAGGTTGCTTCCATGACCTGGCTATTGTAAATAGTGCTGCAATGAACATTGGGGTGCATGTGTCTTTTTGAATTATGGCTTTCTCTGGGTATCTGCCCAGTAGTAGGATTGCTGGGTCATATGGTAATTCTATTTTTAGTTTTTTAAGGAACCTCCATACTATTCTCCATAGTGGCTGTATCAATTTACATTCCCACCAACAGTGCAAGAGTGTTCCCTTTTCTCCACACCCTCTCCAGCATTTATTGTCTGTAGATTTTCTGATGATGCCCATTCTGACCGGTGTGAGGTGATACCTCATTGTAACTTTGATTTGCATTTCTCTAATACTTACTGATGTTAAGCAGCTCTTCATGTGCCTCTTGGCCATCTGTGTGTCTTCTTTGGAGAAATGTCTATTTAAGCCTTCTGCCCATTTTTGGATTGAGTTGTTTGTTTTTCTAATATTGAGCTGCATGAATTGTTTATATATTTTGGAGATTAATCCTTTGCCCATTGATTCGTTTGCAAATATTTTCTCCCATTCTGAGGGTTGTCTTTTCGTCTTGTTTATAGTTTCCCTTACTGTGCAAAAGCTTTGAAGTTTCATTAGGTCCCATTTGTTTATTTTTGTTTTTAGTTTCTCAATGGTGAAAAATTGAAAGCATTTCCTCTAAGATCAGGAATGAGACAAGTATGTCCACTCTCGCCACTATTATTCAGCATAGTTTTGGAAGTCTAGGAGGTGGGTCAAAAAAGATCTTGCTGTGATTTATGTCAAAGAGTGTTCTTCCTATGTTTTCCTCCAAGAGTTTAGTAGTGTCTGGTCTTAATTTAGGTCTCTAATCCATTTGAGTTTATTTTTGTGTCTGGTGTTAGGGAGTGTTCTAATTTCATTCTTTTACATGTAGCTGTCCACTTTTCCCAGCACCACTTATTGAAGAGACTATCTTTTCTCCATTGTATATCCTTGCCTCCTTTGTCATAGATTAGTTGACCATAGGTGCATGGGTTTATCTCTGGGCATTCTATCCTGTTCCACTGACCTATATTTCTGTTTTTGTGCCAGTACCATACTGTCTTAATTACTGTAGCTTTGTAGTATAGTCTGAAGTCAAGGAGTCTGATTCCTCCAGCTCCATTTTTTTCCCTCAAGATTGCTTTGGCTATTCTGAGTCTTTTGCGTCTTCATACAAATTTTAAGATTTTTGTTCTAGCTCTGTAAAAAATACCGTTGGTAATTTGATCGGAATTGCATTGAATCTGTAGATTGCTTTGGGTAGTACAGTCATTTTCACAATATTGATTCTTCGAATCCAAGAACATGGTATGTCTCTCCATCTGTTTGTCTCTTCTTTGATTTCTTTCATCAGTGTCTTATAGTTTTCTGAGTACAGGTCTTTTACCTCCTTAGGTCGGTTTATTCCTGTGTATTTTATTCTTTTTGTTGCTGTAGTGAATGGGATTTTTCCTTAATTTCTCTTTCTGAACTTTCGTTATTAGTGTATCGGAATGCAGGAGATTTCTGTGCATTAATTTTGTATCCTGCAACTTTACCAAATTCATTGATTGGCTCTAGTAGTTTTCTGGTGGCATCTTTAGGATTCTCTATGTATAGTATCATGTCATCTGCAAACAGTGACAGTTTTACTTCTTCTTTTCCAAATTGTATTCCTTTTATTTCTTTTTCTTCTCTGATTGTTGTGGCCAGGACTTCCAGAACTATGTTGAATAATAGTGGTGAGAGTGGACATACTTGTCTTGTTCCTGATCTTAGAGGAAGTGCTTTCAGTTTTTCACCACTGAGAGTGAAGTTTGCTGTGGGTTTGTCATATATGGCCTTTATTATTTTGAGGTAGGTGCCCTCTATGCCCAGTTTCTGGAGAGTTTTTATCATAAACAGCTGTTGAATTTTGTCAAAAGCTTTTTCTGCATCTGTTGAGATTGTCATATAGTTTTTATTCTTCAATTTGTTAATATGGTGTATCACATTGATTGATTTGCGTGTACTGAAGAATCCTTGCATCCCTGGGATAAATCCCATTTGATCATGGTGTACGATCCTTTTAATGTGTTGTTGGATTCTGTTTGCTAGTATTTTGTTGAGGATTTTTGCACCTATATTTCTCAGTGATATTGGTCTGTAATCTTCTTTCTTTGTAGTATCTTTGCCTGGTTTTGGTGTCAGGATGATGATGGCCTCATAGAATGAGTTTGGGAGTGTTCCTTCCTCTGCAGTTTTTTGGAAGAGTTTGAGAAGGATGGGTGTTAGCTCTTCTCTAAATGTTTGATAGAATTCACCTGTGAAGCCATCTGGCCCTGGACTTTTGTTTGTTGGAAGATTTTTAATCACAGTTTCAATTTCATTACTTGTGATTGGTCTGTTCATATTTTCTGTTTCCTCCTGGTTCAGTCTTGGAAGGTTATACCTTTCTAAGAATTTGTCCATTTCTTCCAGATTGTCCATTTTATTGGCATAGAGTTGCTTGTAGTAGTCTCTTAGGATGCTTTGTATTTCTGTGGTGTCCATTGTAACTTCTCCTTTTTCATTTCTAATTTTATTGATTTGAGTCCTCTCCCTCCTTTTCTTGATGAGTCTGACTAAAGGTTTATCAGTTTTTTTATCTTCTCAAAGAAGCAGCTTTTAGTTGTATTGATCTTTGCTATTGTTTTCTTTGTTTCTATTTCATTTATTTCTGCTGTGATCTTTATGACTTCTTTCTTTCTACTAACTTTGGGTTTTATTTGTTCTTCTTTCTCTAGTTCCTTTAGGTACAAGGTTAGATTGTTTATTTGAGATTTTTCTTGTTTCTTGAGGTAGGATTGTATTACTATAAACTTCCCTGTTAGAGCTGCTTTTGCTGCATCCCATAGGTCTTGGATCATTGTGTTTTCGTTGTCATTTGTCTAGGTATTTTCTGATTTCCTCTTTGATTTCTTCAGTGATCTCTTGGTTATTTAGTAATGTATTGTTTAGGCTCCATGTGTTTGTGTTTTTTTACATTTTTTTTCCCCTGTAATTGATTTCTAACCTCATAGTGTTGTGGTCAGAAAAGATGCTTGATATGATTTCAATTTTCTTATATTTAACAAGGCTTGATTTGTGACCCAATATATGATCTACCCTGGAGAATGTTCAGTGTGCACTTGAGAAGAAAGTGTAATCTGCTCTTTTCGAATGGAATGTCCTATAGATATCAATTAAATCTGTCTGGTCTGTTGTGTCCTTTAAAGCTCATGTTCCTTATTAATTTTCTGTCTGGATGATCTGTCCATTGGTGTATGTGAGGTGTTAAAGTCCTCCACTCTTACTGTGTTACTGTTGATTTCCTCTTTTATAGTGGTTAGCATTTGCCTT
This sequence comes from Balaenoptera acutorostrata, assembly GCF_949987535.1. NCBI lineage: Eukaryota > Metazoa > Chordata > Mammalia > Artiodactyla > Balaenopteridae > Balaenoptera > Balaenoptera acutorostrata. The sequence continues at coordinate 61,642,770 of NC_080076.1, forward strand.
ATGTATTGAGGCCCTCCTGTGTTGGGTGCATATAAATTTATAATTGTTATATCTTCTTCTTGGATTGATCCCTTGATCATTATGTAGTGTCCTTCCTTGCCTCTTGTAACATTCTTTACTTTAAAGTCTAATTTATCTGATATGAGTATTGCTACTCCAGTTTTCTTTTGATTTCCATTTGCATGGAATATCTTTTTCCATCCCCTCACTTTCAGTCTGTATGTGTCCCTAGGTCTGAATTGGGTCTCTTGTAGACAGCATATATATGGGTCTTTTTTTTTTGTATCCATTCAGCAAGTCTATGTCTTTTGGTTGGAGCATTTAATCCATTCACATTTAGGGTAATTATCAATATGTATGTTCCTATTACCATTTTCTTAATTGTTTCGGGTTTGTTTTCTGAAGTCCTTTTCTTCTGCTGTGTTTCCCACTTAGAGAGGTTCCTTTAGCATTTGTTGTAGAGCTGGTTTGGTGGGGCTGAATCCTCTTAGCTTTTGCTTCTCTGTAAAGCTTTTGATTTCTCTGTTGAATCTGAGTGAGATCCTTGCTGGGTAGAGTAATCTTGGTTGTAGGTTCTTCCCTTTCATCACTTTACATATATCGTGCCACTCCCTTCCAGCTTGTAGAGTTTCTGTTGAGAAATCAGCTGTTGGCCTTATGGGAGTTCCCTTGTATGTTATTTGTTGTTTTTCCCTTGTTGCTTTTAATAATTTTTCTTTGTCTTTAATTTTTGCCAATTTTATAACTCTGTGTCTCGGCGTGTTTCTCCTTGGGTTTATCCTGCCTGGGACTCTCTGCGCTTCCTGGACTTGGGTGGCTATTTCCTTTCCCATGTTAGGGAAGTTTTTGACTATAATCTCTTCAAATATTTTCTCTGGTCCTTTCTCTCTCTCTTCTCCTTCTGGGACCCCTATAATGTGAATGTTGGTGAGTTTAATGTTGTCGCAGAGGCCTCTTAGGCTATCTTCATTTCTCTTCATTCTTTTTTCTTTATTCTGTTCTGTGGCAGTGAATTCCACCATTCTGTCTTCCAGGTCACTTATCTGTTCTTCTGCCTCAGTTATTCTGCTATTGATCCCTTCTAGAGTATTTTTCATTTCAGTTATTGTATTTTTCACCTCTGTTTGTTTGTTCTTTAATTCTTCTAGGTGTTTGTTCTTTAACTCTTCTAGGTCTTTGTTAAACATTTCTTGCATCTTCTCGATCTTTGCCTCCATTCTTTTTATGAGGTCCCGGATCATCTTCGCTATGATTATTCTCAATTCTTTTTCTGGAAAGTTGCCTGTCTCCACTTCATTTAGTTGTTTTTCTGGGGTTTTATCTTGTTCCTTCATCTGGTATGTAGTCTTCTGCCTTTTCATTTTGTCTATCTTTCTGTGAATGTGGTTTTTGTTCCACAGGCTGCAGAATTGTAGTTCTTCTTGCTTCTGCTGTCTGCCCTCTGATGGATGAGGCTATCTAAGAGGCTTGTGTCAAGAATACTTTTCCATTGTATAAATATCTGTCTGTTGTCTGGTCAGTAGATATTTAGGTTGTTTGCACATTTTCCTTTCTTATTCTTTTGTTAGCAATGCTGCTAAGAACATTTCTATACATATCTCCTGGTGCCCCAGGGAAGAATTTCTCTAGAGATGTGGTTTTCACTCTTGCTGCAGTATGAAGTGTATTTTACATTGTGACACAGTCATACACACACCTGTAAATTTACAGGAGTGTGTGTAGGTAGAGCTAAAACAAAATCTGCACAATCCTCACGTTTCAACCTAAAATGCACTCTAATGTTTTAGTTTCTATCTCTTTCTTTAAAACGAATGCTAATCTAAGACCTGAGGGACCCAGCCTGCATTCTGAAAAGCACTCCTCTAATACAGAGTTTCTCAGACTTTAATGTGCACTAAAGATTCAGCTTCAGGAGGTCAGAGGTGTGGGCTTCCTGTTGGTACCACTGCTTATTGTTCACCCCTTGTAATAGAGAAAATGTAGACTCAACCTGTCTGTTCCTCAATAGGGGGATGCGGAAGTAAACTATTGTTCATTTATTTACTGGAATTCGATACACCAGTTAAAATGATCTCTATGATCTATCCATAGATATAAACTAGATCTATGTATTTCAACTTGGCTGATGTTGAACCAGTCAAGTTGCAGAGAATGGTAGCATTTGTGTTAAATTTTAAGCATCCCAGATACATGTAATAAAAGTACAAAATCATGTCTGGAAATGACACATAATAACCTTAAGGTAGCCTGCAGGAACATGGAAAGGATTTGTATCAGCACTATTTTATTTCTTTAATCAAAAGTGATCTGAAGCAAAACACCTATGTTAATATTTGATATTAGTCGGTACACAGGTGGTTGTTTTATTTTGTACTTTTCAATGTGCTTTAAAGGTCTTATTACTTAAAATTTCAAAAACTTTAAACTAACACCAGAAAAGAATACTTTGTATTTAACAGAATAACATCTTTCAACCATTGTGGGACTCCTACCCTTATTCTTTACAGTTAGTCAGTTCAGGTGGAATAAAATATGACAGATGTTAATGTCAGTGAGTGCATTATCAATGCCAGCATTTCTTTATTTTGGATGGTTGAAAACAGTAATTTGTTTATTCCCTCTTTTTTTCCAACCCCCATTCAACAAACTCTTTACTTGAGAACATTAAATCTGAAAATTCTTTTTAAAAATTATCCTAGAAGACTTGGTGACACTAGCCTAAAACCAGACACCAAGGGTGACTAACCAAAGGCCTAAGATGTATTCTTTTACTTTAATTTTTTTAATGTACAAACCAAACCAAGACCTAAACAAAGCGTCTATACACAGTAGTCTTTTCGGGTTACCTGACACCACAGGTAAATGCTCCCTCCGGGCTGTCAGTGGTCACTTACGTTCAGAGCATGGGTGCAGCCTTACCCTCTTGCCTGAGAAGGTCTGTGTTCTCACCTTAGTCTGTGTCCTAGTCATGTGTTATGCAAGATAATCTTTACATTTCCCATAAGACATGAATAGGAATTTTTTCTACTGCGATCAAAATTAGAATCATTGGTAGAATTGATAAGTGGAGAGTCCATTTCCCAGCAACATAATGTAGTGGGTTACTTACCTTTACGATTTAGGCTGAGTCGAAACCACCACTTGGAAAACAGGAAAGACATTGTGAAGAATATGTCCATCCTAAACCAGGAAATACGGGAAAATGTTTGCTTCTGTGTGAGGCCTGGCATGGCTGCCCTTTCCTTCATTTATTCAATGACTGTTTTTTCAGCTCTTAACTTCGTACTATTTTTGAAATTCAGCTTGTTGTTTAGGAAGAAACCATTCTTTTTTATAGGATTGTGTGGTATATTTAAGAACAGATCGTTTTCAAGTGCGTTTCTTGATTCTAATCATGATGTAATGTAAGAATTACTAATGTGAAAAGTATTTTGGTGGAAGAGGCTATTCAAATTCATATAATTCTTATGACAAGTTTTCATTTATTTAATTACATCACAGGTATATAATGCCTGTAGGGTAGCATAGGTTAAAGGTTGATATATTTCAGAACTTTCAACTACACTGACAAAGAGTACTTTCTAAACTATGGAAAACATCGGCTAATTCAAAAACTATAGGTATGTTGCTTACAAACAGTGCCATGTGCCTGGGACCTTTGCTGGTTAGGAATATTAAATGACTGAGTAGGCCAAGATAATACTAGTTAACCAGGTCTTTGCTCTGATTTAACTGAATAGTAAAGTAAATAAAGCTATTACCTTATTATTTTGTCACTTTCTTTTGTGTGACTGGCAAGGCAGAAATTCAGTAGCTGAAGATGACAAAAGGGGCCCACCATGCCATTCTGGTTGTTATTCCTTTTATTGTAATAGACCTCTGGAAAGTCCATGAAGAGGCAGAAAAGAGAAACCTGTTAGCAGGAGCCTTGGTTTGTAATCTGTGTTTTTGATTATCAATGACAGGATTCTAAAATTACACCCAGATCTATCTCACAGGTCCTGAAATTGAGTTTCTGAAAAAGCACTGTAGTAGTAATGAAAGGTAAAGAGCAGAGTTCCAGAGAAATGAGCTGTGAATTGAACCTGCAATGGAAATTGATCCTATCAGTCAGTTTCTGCCCTTATCCGTAGAAAAAGAGGACTGAGTGTAGAAGGAAGCGGGATCCCTGATTAAATAGGATGCCAAAGTGCTGGAGGCTAGAACCGGCTCGCTCGTCCCTCGGGTCAGGATTGCAAGTGTCAGACACCTCTGCTTGAAACCTAGCTCGAACGGGCAGAAAGAGAACAGAAGGAAAAATGCTGCCAGTGGTACCAGCAAGGGAATCGGCGGGAACTCCCTGCCTAAGCTTCGGGCATGGCAGCCACCGCACTCCCCAGGGGCACCGTTCTGGTCTCTTGTCGTGAGCCCGTGGGCCCAGACTGGATCCGCTGGCCTTATGACTTGTGCCAACGGGGCCTTCATTTATCCATCCTACTGTGGGCAATGGGGATGTGAAGAGAACTGGCCTTGGAATCCACACACATCCTCCAAAGCATCTTTAGGATTGTAAGAAAAGAGAGGCAGATATCCTCCAACTAGTAAATACAATTAACTACCCTGTTATCTGACTCTTAAGAGATTTATTTTGTGCACGTGGAATGGTAGTAATAGGATGCCAAATTTGGGGAGCAGTATTTGCATTTTGCTCCCAGAAATGCCTTGTGAATTGCAATTAGCCGACTGAAATTACGCCATTTCTATCTATGAAGTTGCCGTTTATTTCCTGCAGTGTGATCTGTGTCGACAGCAGTGCCCTTCAAAGTCTTCAGCGATCGTCAGCGTAACTCACTAGGGGAAATGTCCCTGTGGAATGCCTCGTTCACAGCTTGCAGCACACTAATAGACACGGTTCTGGCGGAAACACTGAAGATGAAGGTGCTATAAAACACCAAATTAAGATGTAATCATTAGAAGCCATCACTGCATCAAAGCTCGGTTTTGCAGAATGGCAGAAGGAAAGGAGAAAAGGAGTAGTGAAATCCGGCAGTTTGCTTAGCATGAGTTGAAAGGATTGTCAGATGCCCTTAGTCACTGGACATAGCCTAACAGTGCTATCGTCAAAGGGGATATTATCACAGGTACTTGGTAGCCCAGGACACTCAGTCTGTGTTATCAGATGTCATTTCCCATCTCACTTAAGCGCTTGCCTTTGGGCCCTGGCAAAAGACAGTAGACTGTGTCGCCTGCATCGTCGTATTGATTCAACTTCTCTCTTAAGCTGTTGACTAAAGGGAGAAGCATTTAGGACTCATCCCTCCCCCTGCTGATAGGATTTGACTCCGCCATGTTGCTATTGACATATTAAGAGACACAACAGAACTGTACTTATGGTAGGCAAAGGTCCACAAAGGGCACAGATGGAAATATTCTGTTTGGAAATGATATTAAAATACTTTTAAAAAAGAAAAAAAAAACAGAAACAGATTTACAGATATCGAAAACAAACTTACGGTTACCAAAGGGGAAACGTTGGGGGAAGGGATCAATCAGGAGCTTGGGATGAACACATACACACTACCATGTATAAGATAGATAGCCAACAAGGACCTACTGTATAGCACAGGGAACTCTACTAAATATTCTGTGATAACCTCTATGAGAAAAAAATCTGAAAAAGAATGGACAAGTTATTGAACCCACCGTAGCCACAATTTTTTCATTTCTATACTGGGAAGAATAGTACTTAAGCCACAGGATTGTTTGGAGGAATAGAGATTATATACAAAACAACTCACACACAATAAGTACACACACAGTACGTGGTAGCTATTTTTTGTTTGTTTTATTTTTTGTTTTGTTTTGCTAATCAGTGATTTTTTTTATACTAATTGCAGCTTTATTTTAATAAACCCTATCCTTGGTTATTATATCCTACTCTTCCAATAATGTTCTTTTTATTTTATACAGCAGGTTCTTATTACTCATCAATTTTATACACATCAGTGTATAAATGTCGATCCCAATCGCCCAACTCATCCCACCACCACCCCCACCCCCCTGCGGCTTTCCCCCCTTGGTGTCCATACGTTTGTTCTCTACATCTATGTCTCAATTTCTGCCCTACAAACCGGTTCATCTGTACCATTTTTCTAGGTTCCACATATATGCATTAATATACAATACTTGTTTTTCTCTTTCTGACTTACTTCACTCTGTATGACAGTCTCTAGGTCCATCCATGTATCTACAAATGACCCAATTTCGTTCCTTTTTATGGCTGAGTAATATTCCATTGTATATATGTACCACATCTTCTTTATCCATTCGTCTGTCGATGGGCATTTAGGTTGCTTCCATGACCTGGCTATTGTAAATAGTGCTGCAATGGACATTGGGGTGCATGTGTCTTTTTGAATTATGGTTTTCTCTGGGTATATGCCCAATAGTGGGATTGCTGGGTCATGTGGTAATTCTATTTTTAGTATTTTAAGGAACCTCCATACTATTCTCCATAGTGGCTGTATCAATTTACATTCCCACCAACAGTGCAAGAGGGTTCCGTTTTCTCCACACCCTCTCCAGCATTTGTTGTTTGTAGATTTTCTGATGATGCACATTCTAACTGGTGTGAAGTGATATCTCACTGTAGTTTTGATTTGCATTTCTCTAATAAGTAGGGATGTTGAGCAGCTTTTCATGGGCTTCTTGGCCATCTGTATGTCTCTTTGGAGAAATGTCTATTTAGGTCTTCTGCCCATTTTTCATTGGGTTGTTTGTTTTTTTAATATTGAGCTGCATGAGCTGTTTATATATTTTGGAGATTAATCCTTCGTCCGTTGATTCGTTTGCGAATATCTTCTCCCATTCTGAGGGTTGTCTTTTCGTCTTGTTTATGGTTTCCTTTGCTGTGCAAAAGCTTTGAAGTTTCATTAGGTCCCATTTGTTTCTTTTTGTTTTTATTTCCATTACTCTAGGAGGTGCATCAAAAAAGATCTTGATGTGATTTATGTCAAAGAGTGTTCTTTCTATATTTTCCTCTAAGAGTTTTATAGTGTCCAGTCTTACATTTAGGTCTCTAATCCATTTTATTTTTGTGTATGCTGTTAGGTAGTGTTCTAATTTCATTCTTTTACATGTAGCTGTCCAGTTTTCCTAGCACCACTTAGTGAAGAGACTGTCTTTTCTCCATTGTATATCCTTGCCTCCTTTGCCATAGATTAGTTGACCATAGGTGCATGAGTTTATCTCTAGGCTTTCTATCTTGTTCCATTGATCTATGTTTCTGTTTTTGTGCCAGTACCATGTTGTCTTGATTACTGTAGCTTTATAGTATAGTCTGAAGTCAGGGAGTCTGATTCCTCCAGCTCCGTTTCTTTCCCTCCAGACTGCTTTGGCTATTCGGGATCTTTTGTGTCTCCATACAAATTTTAAGATTTTTTGTTCTAGTTCCATAAAAAATGCCATTGGTAATTTGATAGGGATTACCTTGAATCTGTAGATTGCTTTAGGTAATATAGTCATTTTCACAGTATTGATTTTTCCAGTCCAAGAACATGGTATATCTCTCCATCTGTTGGTATCATCTTTAATTTCTTTCATCAGTGTCTTATAGTTTTCTGCATACAGGTGTTTTGTCTCCCTAGGTAGATTTATTCCTAGGTATTTTATTCTTTTTGTTGGAATGGTAAATGGGTGTGTTTCCTTAATTTCTCTTTCAGATTTTTCATCATTAGCATATAGGAATGCAAGAGATTTCTGTGCATTAATTTTGTATCCTGCAACTTTACCAAATTCATTGATTAGCTCTTGTAGTTTTCTAGTGGCATCTTTAGGATTCTCTATGTATAGTATCATGTCATCTGCAAACAGTGACAGTTTTACTTCTTCTTTTCCAATTTGTATTCCTTTAATTTCTTTTTCTTCTCTGATTGCCGTGGTTAGGACTTCCAAAACTGTGTTGAATAATAGTGGTGAGAGTGGACATCCTTGTCTTGTTCCTGATCTTAGAGCATCAAACTAATGCTTTCAGTTTTTCACCATTGAGAACAATGTTTGCTGTGGGTTTGTTGTATATGGCCTTTATTATGTTGAGGCAGGTTCCCTCTATGCCCACTTTCTGGAGAGTTTTTATCATAAATGGGTGTTGAATTTTGTCAAAAGCTTTTTCTGCATCTATTGAGATGATCATATGGTTTTTATTCTTCAATTTGTTAATATGGTATATCACATTGATTGATTTGCATATATTGAAGAATCCTTGCATCCCTGGGATAAATCCCACTTGGTCGTGGTGTATGATCCTTTTAATGTGTTGTTGGATTCTGTTTGCTAGTATTTTGTTGAGGATTTTTGCATCTATATTCATCAGTGATATTGGTCTGTAATTTTCTTTTTTTGTAGTATCTTTGCCTGGTTTTGGTAACAGTGTGATGGTGGCCTCGTAGAATGAGTTTGGGAGTGTTCCTTTCTCTGCAATTTTTTGGAAGAGTTTGAGAAGGATGGGTGTTAGCTCTTCTCTAAATGTTTGATAGAATTCACCTGTGAAGCCATCTGGTCCTGGACTTTTGTTTGTTGGAAGATTTTTAATCACAGTTTCAACTTCATTGCTTGTGATTGGTCTGTTCATATTTTCTATTTCTTCCTGGTTCAGTCTTGGAAGGTTATACCTTTCTAAGAATTTGTCCCTTTCTTCCAGGTTGTCCATTTTATTGGCGTAGAGTTGCTTGTAGTAGTCTCTTAAGATGCTTCGTATTTCTGCGATGTCTGTTATAACTTCTCCGTTTTCATTTCTAATTTTATTGATTTGAGTCTCTCCATCTTTGTCTTGATGAGTCTGGCTAATGGCTTATCAATTTTGTTTATCTTCTCAAAGATAGTTTTATTGATCTTTGCTCCTGTTTTCTCTTCTTCTATTTCATATATTTCTGCTCTGTTCTTTATGATTTCTTTTCTTCTGCTAACTTTGGGTTTTGTTTGTTCTTCTTCCTGTAGTTCCTTTAGGTGTAAGGTTAGATTTTTTATTTGAGATTTTTCTTGTTTCTTGAGGTAGGCTTGTATAGCTATAAACTTCCCTCTTAGAACTGCTTTTGCTACATCCCATAGGTTTTGGATCATTGTGTTTTCATTGTCATTTGTCTCTAGGTATTTTTTGATTTCCTCTTTGATTTCTTCAGTGATTTCTTGGTTATTTAGTAACGTATTGTTTAGCCTCCATGTGTTTGGTTTTTTTGCTTTTTTTCCCCATGTAATTCATTTCTAATCTCATAGCGTTGTTGTCAGAAAAGATGCATGATATGATTTCAATTTTCTTAAATTTACTGGGGCTTGATTTGTGACACAAGATGTGATCTATCCTGGAGAATGTTCTGTGCGCACTTGAGAAGAAAGTGTAATCTGCTGTTTTGGATGGAATGTCCTATAAATATCAATTAAATCTATTTGGTCTATTGTGTCATTTAAAGCTTCTGTTTCCTTATTTATTTTCAATTTGGATGACCTGTCCATTGGTGTAAGTGAGGTGTTTAAGTCCCCCACTATTATTGTGTTACTGTCGATTTCCTATTTTATAGCTGTTAGCAGTTGCCTTATGTATTGAGGTGCTCCTCTGTTGGGTGCATATATATTTATACTTGTTATATCTTCTTCTTGGATTGATCCACTGATCATTATGTAGTGTCCCTACTTGTCTCTTGTAGCATTCTTTATTTTAAAGTCTATTTTATCTGATATGAGTATTGCTACTCCAGCTTTCTTTTGATTTCCATTTGCATGGCATATCTTTTTCCATCCCCTCACTTTCAGTCTGTATGTGTCCCTAGGTCTGAAGTGGGTCTCTTGTAGACAGCATATATATATGGGTCTTGTTTTTGTATCCATTCAGCAAGTCTGTGTCTTTTGATTGGAGGATTTAATCCATTCACGTTTAGGGTAATTATCAATATGTATGTTCCTATTACCATTTTCTTAATTGTTTGGGGTTTGTTTTTGTAGGTCCTTTTCTTCTCTTGTGTTTCCCACTTAGAGAAGTTCCTTTAGCATTCGTTGTAGAGCTGGTTTGGTGGTGCTGAATCCTCTTAGCTTTTGCTTGTCTGTAAAGCTTTTGATTTTTCCGTTGAATCTGAATGAGATCCTTGCTGGGTAGAGTAATCTTGGTTGTAGGTTCTTCCATTTCATCACTTTAAGTATATCATGCCACTCCCTTCTGGCTTGTAGAGTTTCTGCTGAGAACTCAGCTGTTAACCTTACGGGAGTTCCCTTGTATGTTATTTGTCATTTTTCCCTTGTTGCTTTTAATAATTTTTCTTTGTCTTTAATTTTTGCCAATTTTATAACTCTGTGTCTTGGCGTGTTTCTCCTTGGGTTTACCCTGCCTGGAACTCTCTGCACTTCCTGGACTTAGGTGGCTATTTCCTTTCCCATGTTAGGGAAGTTTTCGACTGTAATGTCTTCAAATATTTTCTCTGGTCCTTTCTCTCTCTCTTCTCCTTCTGGGACCCCTATAATGCGAATGTTGTTGTGCTTAATGTTGTCCCAGAGGTCTCTTAGGCTGTCTTCATTTCTTTTCATTCTTTTTTCTTTAGTGTGTTCCGCAGCGGTGAATCTGCCATTCTGTCTTCCAGGTCACTTTTCCGTTCTTCTGCCTCAGTTATTCTGCTATTGATTCCTTCCAGTGTAGTTTTCATTTCAGTTATTGTATTGTTCATCTCTGCTTGTTTGTTCTTTAATTTTTCTAGATCGTTGTTAAACATTTCTTGCATCTTCTCGATCTTTGCCTCCATTCTTTTTCCGAGGTCCTGGATCATCTTCACTATCATTATTCTGAATTCTTTTTCTGGAAGGTTGCCTATCTCCACTTCATTTAGTTGTTTCTCTGGGGTTTTATCTTGTTCCTTCATCTGGTACATAGCCTTTTCATCTTGTCTATCTTTCTGTGAATGTGGTTTTTGTTCCACAGGCTGAAGGATTGTAGTTCTTTTTGCTTCTGCTGTCTGCCCTCTGGTGGATGAGGCTATCTAAGCGGCTTGTGCAAGTTTCCTGATGGGAGGGACTGGTGGTGGGTATAGCTGGGTGTTGCTCTGGTGGGCAGAGCTCAGTAAAACTTTAATCCTCTTGTCTGCTGATGGGTGGGCCTGGGTTCCCTCCCTGTTGGTTGTTTGGCCTGAGGTGACCCAACACTGGAGCCCACAGGCTCTTTGGTGGGGCTAATGGCAGACTCTGGGAGGGCTTACACCAAGGAGTACTTCCCAGAACTTCTGCTGTCAGCGTCCTTGTCCTCACAGTGAGACACAGCCACCCCCTGCCTCTGCAGGAGACCCTCCAACACTAGCAGGTAGGTGTGGTTCAGTCTCCTGTGGGGTCACTGCTCCTTCCCCTGGGTCCCGATGCACACACTACTTTCTGTGTGCCCTCCAAGAGTGGAGTCTCTGTTTCCCCCAGTCCTGTCAGAGTCCTGCAATCAAATCCCACTAGCCTTCAAAGTCTGATTCTGTAGGAATTCCTCCTCCTGTTGCCGGACCCCCAGGTTCAGAAGGCTGACGTGGGGCTCAGAACCTTCAATCCAGTGGGTGGACTTCTGTGGTATAAGTGTTCTCCAGTTTGTGAGTCACCCACCCAACAGTTATGGGATTTGATTTTATTGTGATTGCGCCCCTCCTACTGCCTCACTGTGGCTTCTCCTTTGCCTTTGGATGTGGGGTATCCTTTTTGGTGAGTTCCAGTGTCTTCCTGTCGATGATTGTTCAGCAGTTAGTTGTGATTCTGGTGTTCTCACAAGAGGGAGTGGGAGCACGTCCTTCTACCCATGGTAGCTATTATTTCTCAAGTTTTCATGCTTATTTTCACTTTCCAATTATAGATCTCTTTATATTCAGAAATGGTGACCACATTCAGGAAAACAAAAATCAAAATATATGGATCAATTGTATGTATGGATATACTAAAGCAAAGTATTTTAGATTAGTTTTTCCCCAAACCCGTGAAAGATAAACTTCTTAGAAAAGTGTAAGGTACATAATAAGGGCTCAGTAAATGTTATGTAGTTAGTATTACTGTATTTTCATCATCATTTCATAAACAAGTTTAAGCTTTCTCATAAACAGCAAGGCCCTACTGTATAGCATAGGGAACTATATTTAATATCCTATGATAAACCATACTGAAAAGAATATTAAAAAAGAATGTGTACATATATACATATATATGTATAACTGAATCACTTTGTACAGCAGAAATTAACACAACATTGTAAATCAACTATACTTCAATAAAAGAATAGATATGCATAAAAAGAATGTCTTCTCTGTATATATTCTTTCTTTTAAGCCCATCAGAATGCTTATAGTCCCTGCGTTTCATTTAGATTTCTAAGCTCAAAACTCTGTCCCTGGAGCTTGGACTTCAGGGGTAGCAAAGAACTACTTCAGCATTGACTGTGTGTAATTCTCTACAAATCACAACCCGAAAAGGCCTGGAGTTCTGTTCAGAAGTTTATGCTCTTTAATCATTGTATTATTTCATGCTGAATTCTCAAGCTTTTACTCTGTTTTCCAATTACATAATGATGAATTAACTTAAAAAGATAAAAAATATATACATCAATTAGCATTAAGACTGCTTTTGTGTATCAGAGCCCCAGAGGAAAGAGCCTTAAGTAAAAGCACTGTATTTCTCTCTAGTGAAAATTTTGGAAGTATACCATTCAGGGTTGGTATGGTAGTGCAGTGATTATCAGGAACCCTGGGTTCTTCATCATCATTGCTTTGAGTTCTTAATGTTTAAGCCTATTATGGTCCATCATGGCTGCATGAGCATGAGACACCCTATCCTCAATCAAGCTAATAGGAAGGAAGGAGGAACAAGGATGGTGAGCCCCTTCCTTTCAAAGACACCGCCCAGAAACCATTCTTGACGTCTCACGTTGTGTGCTACCCACCAGAACTTGGGTAGAAGGATAGACCTCACTGCAGAAGAGACTGGAAATTGTAGTCCTTATTCTGGGTGGCCTCATGCCCAGCTAAGATTTAGGGGTTTTATTCATATGGAAGAAGAGAAGACAAGATACTGGGGATAAGGAGGATTATCTGTGATACCTGGGCTTCACTGGAACTTTTATTATTCTTTTCTCTTATGTTCTCTTTTTCCTTCTTTTGCATCTTAGATCCCATGCGCGGCCCAAGAAAATTGGAAGTTGTCGAAGTCAAATCTCGACAAATCACTCTCCGCTGGGAGCCATTTGGGTATAATGTGACTCGTTGCCATAGTTACAACCTCACAGTCCACTACTGTTACAAGGTCGGAGGGCAGGAACAAGTGAGAGAAGAAGTAAGCTGGGACACGGATAACTCACACCCTCAACACACCATCACCAACCTCTCCCCCTACACCAACGTCAGCGTGAAACTCATCCTCATGAATCCCGAGGGACGGAAGGAGAGCCAAGAACTCGTAGTACAGACGGATGAAGATCGTGAGTACTTTCAAGTGATATGTTTGTGGGAAACATACAGTCTTTCAAAAAAGCAGCTCATGTTTCTTTCTAATTGAGATCTTTACACTGAAAATGGAAGGAAGAATTACTTACTGGGTTGAATAACACAGATGTGTATCTGTGCTGCTGTATACTGAAGCACTGATTAAAAGGGGTAAAGGGAATAAAGATCCAGAAGCTTATTTTAATTTTTATGAGTCATATAATTACTTTTCTACATATGATAATTCTGTATGGTTCTAAGTAGTTCTTCATTCAAGTTTTATCATCATGTTGGACTGAAGAGGTGTTGTTCTGGGTATTCGATTATTTATAAGAAATGCTTATTCAAACGGCATTCTGAAACATTTTTCATAGTTCAGATAAAAATTCAGCCCCAAATAGAGGCTGCCCTTGCTGTTCAACACAGTGCTGAGAAATTACCTCATTAGGTCGGTGGTCATGTAATAGATCATGCTTTTCCATAGGAACAATGCTGTAATTGGATATGACCTCAGTAACCAAGAATTCAATAAATAGACAGTGCATGTCTCCAGCAACTCATCAAAAAAAGCAAATACACAATTGCAATAAACCTCTAAAATAATTTAAAATGGTGAAATGACACCTGGAATCCCATAGCATAGGTATAAATGTGCTTTTACACTGATTATACAGGGGACTTTCATGTACAATAATGAGTCCATGTAGCACATAAAATACAGTGGTGGTTTATCATATATTTGGTTTAAAATTCATTTGCCAGGCATCAGAGTAAGTGGCAAACAACCTGGGGAGCCACTTACTTACTCCTGGGAAAAATAGATTTCACCTTTTTCTCTTCAAGCAGCTGATTATGATCTTTATTGATTATAACATGTGTTAAATGTTTATCACAACACTATTTTTTCATTTAAAGAGCTGACAAAGTATTTCTGACTGTTGATGACCTATGCAACACCAAGCATATTGCTATAAAATAAAAACATGGAAACAGCCAGAGTAAATGGAAAGCTCGACCACATCTTCTCTTTTCTTTTTTTGTAGCCCCTCAAGTCCTGCCTGTGTTGGTTGCTCTCAAGTAGTTGTTTTATTCCAGGTTTTTTTGTGAGAAGTATAGTTTGATACGAGTCACTCAGTCTAGGCTGAGCATGGAAGCCCTATCTCTGTTTCTTCCAGATCTTCCTTGTCTCCCAGGAGAGACTCAAGAACGTTTCAGCACTGTCAGCAGGTCTTTTCTGGCCCCCTCCTCCCCTGCATTTTTGTATTTAATTTGGTCCTAACTCCTGTTGTTGCTACTTCCAAAATCTTAGATTGTTCTTTTTTTGACTTAATTATTTTTATTATATTTCTGTTTTTCATATGAAGAAACTTGAGTCAGGAAAGTGAATGGTAAACCCAGATGTCTGGTTCCAGAAACTGTGGCCTGTACTTCTATGTGCCAAAGTACTTCTAAGTACTTACTAATATGATCATTAGTATTCTAGAGGCCTTATTTATATAAACATTGATATTACTGTCTATTCTATCTTTCTGCCCTGAGGTATTTTTTTACAATCAGCTTTTTAATTGAAGTATAGTTAATTTAGAGTGTTGTGTTAGTTTTAGGTTTACTGCAAAGTGATTCATTTATATATATATATATTCTTTTTCAGATTCTTTTTCATTATAGGTTATTACAAGATATTGAGTATAGTTCTTTTTGCTCTACAGTAGGTCCTTATTGGTTATTTTATACACAGTAGTGTGTATCTGTTAATCCCAAACTCCTAATTTATCTCTTCCCTGCCCCCTACCTTTCCCCTTTGGTAACCATAAGCTTGTTTTCTGTGTCTGTGGGTCTATTTCTGTTTTGTCAAAAAGTTCATTTGTATCATTTTTTTAGATTCCACATATAAGTGATATCATGTGATATTGGTCTTTGTCTGACTTACTTCACATAATATGATAATAGATTGTTCTTTTCTCCCAACTTCCACTACCTATATCCAGATTTTATGCTGAAATTTCTGTAGTAGTTTCTAGCCTTTTATTGTAGTTCCAGCTTTGTCCAATTCCAGTGCCCTTTACTTGTTCCCTAAACTAATCTCTAAAATACATGTGCATCATGTTACTCTCTCCACAAGAGCCGTCAGTGACTCTCTCTACCCATATCTCGGTATTCCAGGCCCAGGCTCTAGACCTGGTAGCTTTTCCTCCCCGACAGTGCATCCTGCAGAGACGTGCCCTGGGTGCTGGCCCTGCTGCCACACTCCATGTATCCTGAGTGCTCCCTCACTGTCCTCCTCTGCACGTCCTCCCCACCTGGCTGCCTACGTTCCATCTCCTCCACGACCCTCCAAAGTCCTCCTCAAGTTCAGATCCTTCATGAAGCTGTCTCCAACTCTCTCACCCTCATTCCTCTCTCATCCTTCTGACCTCATTTGCACTTGACAAGACCTTTAAATCTCTGAGCCTTAATTTCCTCATCTGAGAAGCAAGAATAATGCAGTTCTCCAGCATATTAGCGTTAGAAGCCATTTCCATTGGGTGCTATTTGTAGCTGCAGAGAGGGGCGTTTTAATAGGTGAGCGTTATTATTGTTATTGTAAGAATTCAGAGGAACTTATCGTGCCCCTTTCTTGTTCTCTCATTATGTTATATATAATTTTTTCCTCTTAACGGTAAACCACTTGAGAGAAGAAGCCATCTAATTTTCTTCTATAGCAATTTGCATGGTATTGAGTAGGTAATAAGTACTCAAAATACTTATTAGTCTTTAAAGAAAATAGTAAAATTTGCTGATAATCATTTAATTCAGGCTTAAATCAACAGTAATGTTTCCATCAATGAGAGAGGAAAGTGAAGTGCAGTCGTTTCTAGAGATGAGAGATGTTTTCCTGAAGCATGAACTCACCAACACTTTTGGGTTTCGAATTGACATGAGCTAATAATTCTGTTAAGTGCTGTTAAAACGTAAGGTTAAATAAGTCACTTTTTTGTTTGTGTGTTTAAATTATCTTGCTAGTCCCTGGAGTTGGGGCATGCATTACTTCCAAATAAAAATCTATTGTTTACATAGCACACTGGCGTCCGGTTCATTAGAAAAACTTTGATTTCAAATTATATTTCCTAACAAGAGCAAAAGAAAAAAAGACTTCAAAAAAGACAGAAATAGAAAAATTGTTAATACCTACCGAGCTTGAAGAAAAAAGAATTGAAGTGTCACTTTACTTATCTGCCATTAACAAAGGCTACAATTTGTTGTACATTGTGAGTTTTATTGTAGTATAATATTTTTATTGAAATATTATTTATTTCATCAGAAAATATGTGGGAAAAAGTTATCTTTTTATTACTGATAAGAGTGTCACTAGACACTATAGGGCTCAGTTCCACAAACTTAGATATTATGGTTCTATATCCCAAATCATGAATTCTTAGAACTTCTAAAAAAGGCACCAGACCTAAGTTCCTATGAGGTACCAGTTTCCCTAATTCAACTAAAACTCTTCTGGTATTTTATTTTAATTCACTTGATCTGTTCCTGACCTAACAACAATTATATGAATCACATTCAGGTTTTCCTGTTATTAACATTTTCATGATTATAAGCCCTCCAGTACATTTTATTACATTCATCCTTTTAAAATATCCTCTGTTCAATATAGTTTTGACAATCTCTTTTTTTTTATTTTACTCTAATTTATACTAATTGAATGAAACCAAAGATTTGTTTTTTTCTAAGTTTTCACCCTCTTTACATCTGTACATAGATTACTAAATATTTTCAATTCAGAAATATTATCACAAAATAATAGAACCACACATGCATCATAATTATCTTGATCCTGTGAGGAACCTGATGACGTCAAAATAAACACTTTCAAGGTCAAGAGGAAGAGACTTAGTAGAGCTTTTTTTTAAAATTTTTATTTTATTTATTTATTTTAAAATTTATTTATTTTTGGCTGCGTTGGGTCTTCATTGCTGCGCATGGGCTTTCTCTATTTGCAGCGAGCGGGGGCTACTCTTCGTTGCGGTGCGCGAGCTTCTCATCACGGTGACCCCTTTTGTTGTGGAGCATGGGCTCTAGGCGCGTGGGCTTCAGTAGTTGTGGCTCGCAGGCTCAGTAGTTGTGGCCCACGGGCTTAGTTGCTCCGCGGCATGTGGGATCTTCCTGGACCAGGGCTCAAACCCGAGTCCCCTGCATTGGCAGGCAGATTCTTAACCACTGCACCACCAGGGAAGTCCAAGACTTAGTAGAGCTTTCTCTGGCACGGGCCATCGTAGTCCAACTTCTGATTGTGATGAGCATTTTAGTCTCAGAGCCCAGAATCCAAATATTCTTAGAACTCACCGGTGTCATCACTTCTTAAATACCTTGTTTCTTTGCTTCGATGTAGTTTCACATCAATTCCTTCAACCTAAGACAAACGATTATTTTCACATTTATATATTTTTTAGAGTTTGGACATTAGGGATCAACTTACTCCAACTTCCTCATTTTAGAAGTGAGGCAACTGAGACCTAAGGAGGGTCCGTGAATTGCCCGAATTTCACAGTTTATTCACTGGCAAGTCTTAAGTCAGAACCCAGGCCCCCCATCTGAATCAGTGATTTTTTTTTCTGCTAAACTCTCCTTAGTTCTGTTTAGAATAACTATCAATATAAATGTCCTAGATCTACCTTTAAGTAGCCCCTCAACTAAACAAATGTGTTTTGCCTATGAGTCCTTTTGTAATTCTGGTCAGTCTTTCCAGTCTGAGGAGATCTCACCAACCCTTAAAGGGCTATTCATACCCTCCACAAGCTAACCAAACATTTCTTTAGCCCCCATCTTTTAACCTTTATTGAGATATGTTTATACAGTCATGAGTTGATTTGTGTTGTTTCTACTTTTTAATTATTGTGAATAATGCTCCTCTTAATATTTGTGTACAAGCCTCTGAGTAACATGTGTTTTCAGCTCTCTTGGATATATATGTAGGAGTGGAATTTCTGGATCATATGGTAAATTTATCTGTGTTTAACCATTTGAGGATCTGCCAGACTGTTTTCAAAGTAGCTTTGTGATTTTACATTCCTACCAGCAGTGTATGAGGGTTCCAGTTTCTCCACATTCTTGCCAATACTTGCTGTTATCTGTCTTTGGATTATAGCCATTCTAGAGGGTGTGAAGTGCTATCACACAGTGGTTTTGATGTGCATTTTCCTGCTAGCTAATGATGTTGAGCATCTTTTCACGTGCTTATTGGCCATTTGTATATCTTTTTTTGGAGAGCTGTTTATACAGATCCTTTGCCCATTTTTAATTGGATTATTTATCTTTTTATTGGGATTTCATAGTTCTTTATGTATTTTAGATACAAGTCTCTTGACAGATACATGATTTGCAAAAGCTTTCTCCCTTTTTGTGTGTTGTCTTTTCACTTTCTTGGTAGTGCCCTTTGAAGCACAAGAGCTTTTCACTTTACTGATGTACAGTTTATCTATATTTTCTTTTGTTATTTTTGTTTTTGGTGTCATATATCTTTGAAACCATTGCCTAATACAATATCATGAATATTTATACCTATATTTTCTTCTAGGAGTTTTGTAGTTTTAGCTCTTATATTTAGCTCTTTAATCTATTTTGTATAATTTTCATATTTGGTGTGAAGTAGGAAACCAACTTCGTCCTTTTACATGTAGATATCCAGTTGTCCTGGCACCACTTGGAAAAATTGTTTTGACCCCACTGAATTTTCTTGTCACTTTTGATAAAAATCAATTGACTGTAAATGTGGGGCTTTATTTCTGTACTCTCAGTTCTGTTGTACTGATCTATCTGTCTATCCTTATGCCAATATCATGATGTCGTAATACTGTAGCTTGTTAGTAAATTTGAAATTGAGAAGCCTGAGTCCTCTCAAACCACTTTTTGATTACTCACACCGTCACCAAAAACTTTGATCGCACCATGATCGCACCATCCCCAAATATACATATATTTATAGGTAGTACAGATATACTAGTTTATAAATAGGATAGGCACATGAGACACTAAATTGTATATCAGATAAAGCATACTCAAAAACTTAATTTAAATGAATATGAGATAAATGATATTTTAAAAATAATATTATATGTTATTTTGTAGAAAATTGGCAAGTACATGTCTATCTTCCCTTATGTCAATTAGATTTTCTCACTAATCAAACGGTGTTACATACTTTAGGTTTTAAAAAATGGCATCAAACTTTCCCAAATCTGTTTTTTGTTTTTGTTTTTTTTTTTTAATTTTTTATTTATCTATTTATTTATTTATGGCTGTGTTGGGTCTTCGTTTCTGTGCGAGGGCTTTCTCTAGTTGCGGCAAGCGGGGACCACTCTTCATCGTGGTGCGCGGGCCTCTCATTATCGCGGCCTCTCTTGTTGTGGAGCACAGGCTCCAGACGCGCAGGCTCAGTAATCGTGGCTCACGGGCCTAGTTGCTCCGCGGCATGTGGGATCCTCCCAGACCAGGGCTCGAACCCGTGTCCCCTGCATTGGTAGGCGGATTCTCAACCACTGTGCCACCAGGGAAGCACCCCAAGTCTGTTTTATTATTAATAAATAAAATGAAATATTTTAAAAATATTTCATCTACATCACATCTTTGTAGAACTTCTATTTTGTGTGTACTTTTCATAGACATATTAAATATAAGTCCAAGAGTTCATATATATTCTTCTTTGACATGCTTTTATCACTCAGTGGTATGGTTATAGAATTCATCCATGATGATGTATAAAGCTGTAATCGATTTTCAGTCATTTTTGTATTTTATTGAGTGAATATAAAATAATTTCTTAAACCAATTTTGTCTCCAATTTATTAGTTTTATTTTAAAATGCTACTATGTTGACATCCTAACCTATGTCTCCTGGTACATATGTGCAAGAATATTACTAGGGAATATACCTGAGGTGTGATTATTGGGTCGTATGACATGTGCCTCTTTAACTTTAGTGAGTACAGGCAGATTATTTTCCAAAGTGGCTCTACCAATTTATGGTCTCACAAGCAATGTGTGGGAATTCGCATTGCTCCACATACTTCTTTATGTCTGAAGAATAAAAAAGTTTATTTACAAGATGATACTGAGCTTTGTCTAATTGATTCAAACTTTTTAGAGGAAAATGTGATGAAAGTCTTTTCTTTATAAAGACAGTATGGCCAAAATGGTTTTAAATTGCAGGTGTTTGCAAGAAAATGGAGTATATCTATTAAAATCTTACACCTCAATAGAGAGTTAAAAACCTGTCAAGTCTAGAAAAATGTATTTTGTTTTTGGTTTACTTAAATATGTATCGATTTTTCCCCCCTTCTAGTTCCAGGTGCTGTTCTTACTGAATCCATCCAAGGAAGTACCTTTGAAGAGAAGATATTTCTTCAATGGCGAGAACCAATTCAAACCTACGGTGTCATCACTTTATATGAGGTAGTATATACATTTGTTAGTAATTTAATTTTTACTGTAACTTTTATATAGCTAGACTATCTAGTATTTAAAAATGCATAGTAACATCATGCCTTTTAAGAAGTTGAATGCCTTTAATAGTTATAATGGTTACTGAATAGAAGCAAAAAAGTTAAAAATGAGTTTTTGAATTATGTATAATTTCAGGATGTATATTCACAATGATTTAGATGCTTCCAGATTACATGTTATTGTATGTAAAGCCACACCATAATATAGTTTAAAAATCACCTTTGTTAAAAACAATAAGTGTTCTGTCATATACATTATTTAGGAGGCAACCATGGCATCCTGTTCTCGCCAGCTCTAAAATATTTTACTCCTGAATTATAGAAGAACGCTGATGATCCAATTAGTGGAGTCGATAGACATTGTCTTGGGAATAACAACAGAATAATGTCTTCTGGTTTCTTAGCATTAGCAAAACAGCCTTTAGACTTCTGTGACATAGTTTTGTCTACTGATAGATAGCAGAGAAGAATTCAATGACTTGTTCAGGGAAAAA
This sequence comes from Balaenoptera acutorostrata, assembly GCF_949987535.1. NCBI lineage: Eukaryota > Metazoa > Chordata > Mammalia > Artiodactyla > Balaenopteridae > Balaenoptera > Balaenoptera acutorostrata. The sequence goes on from NC_080076.1 coordinate 61,664,205, forward strand.
AATAACAGCAATAGCGGAGTAGCAGTCATCATCACATCTGTATGAGCGTGATTTCACTCTGCCTATTGTCATAGAAACAAGCAGGTGCATTTTTTTTTCAAGCTAGCATTTATGTGAATGCAAATTCAACAAAATTATATGTTGTTAGGGTTCTAAAATCCGCAGCCATTCTTCCTATGGGACCTCTACCTGAATACCTTTCAGAGCTACTGACAGAGCTGGAGTAGATTCGCTGTCAGACAGTCACCATTGGTGAACCCTCTCCCTGACCCAACTAGCCTCACAGCTATGTTTCCTTGTACCTTTTGAAAATTGGTATTGAAATGCAAAGAAAAAAAAAATTGTTGTTCGTCAAAAGCTAAACAAAGTAAGAGAAAAGAAAAAAAGTTGATTTTCACATTAAGTTATGATGCTTTCCTTGGCTGCTTCATTGTAAAAGAATCATGAAAATTCATGGCTCTCTTTTGTAGAGTTGTTTTTTATAATGAAATCAAACAAGTTCATTTTTTTTCTCAGTGATCAGAATCTTTTAGTTAATATTTTTGGCCCCATGACCATTTTTTGGTTCTGTTTTATGGATTCTTACCTCAGGATAACAGAATGTTTTACTAGAAAAGATACAGTCTTTGAAATCAACATTAAGTACCAAGAAATCAGTCCACCTCTCCTGAAAGCCACATGTTGATATCTAGACGGACAGAAAATAAAGGTGAGATCCTTTCTTTCTGATCCCATGGAGCATAATATTCATGTAATAAGTAACTTTAATGTGAAAACAATAGGAAAATCAGAACCCATCAATCTCTCTGATTTCAGCAGTCAGGATGTCCCTTCTAGCTGAACACTGATCTAAATGCTACTACAAAGGGGATGTGTGATGCATTTTAAAACTCAAGATATAGGTAAGAAGAGCAGGTCAGTTGTTTTTTCTAGGCACCAAAGGGAAAATACCAGATGTGTGAATCAGGCTTAAGTGATTAAGTATAAGTTTCTGACTGTCGAATCTTTCTCTTCTTTTCTCCATGTTTGCTAGAAGTAGGAAGGAAGGTATTCCAGATCCCCCAAGGTGGGCCTTAGATGGTGTCTGTGCAGGGAGCTCCTCTTTGGCTAAAACACACTGCACCCTGGGGCTCGCCCAGCCTGTACCTGAGTCTGCAGGAGACCTAGCTTCCTCCTGGTGCAGGGCTGCTGGAGAACCAGACCAGTGCCCTCCCTGGAGGACCACAGTCCCCTGGGACAGACATGCTAAGGAAACAAAACCGTTGCCCAAAGGGAAACCAAGACCTTAGGAACAGCGTATTCATGGAAACACAGTTGACTGTAGGCCAAAACTGGAAGGCAAGATACGTTATCATAGTTGGAAAAAAGCTTAGTAATAAATGCTATGGGTGTTTCTTGAGGAGCACACTTTTAGGGTTTTTTGAAGAAGAGGAGGAAAAAACAGAAGGAATGTTGTAAATGTTGTAAGTGAACATACTGTGGGTTCACGTTATTCTCAAGTTCTCTCTTTACCTCTTAAGAAAGATATACCAGATCATTAATGATTGGAAAATGCTGACAATGTCATCTTTTGCTGGGAGTTATGGCAGTGACGGCACTAAAGCATCCTCCTGGCCTCAATTCTTTGTCCTCCCCATCCTCAGCCTTCTCAAACTAGCCTTCCTTCCTCTTGCCCCCACCTGTGTTCTAACCCCAGCCCTTCTCATGCCTTACGTCCTGCTCAGCCGTTTCATTCTATCTGAGACATCTTCCTAAAATCTGGGACTGGTAATTACACTTTTCCTCAATGGCTATCCAGATTTTTACTTTATCAAATTATAAATGCAGTATTGTTCTCTGAAAGGATACTTTAAGTACAGAAGTATTCAAAATAAAATGTCTTTGCTTCCCAAATTCACTTTTCAGAGGTAACTACTATGAACAACTAGATGCATGTACTTCCAGAATTTTACAAGGTAGAAATTTATAGTGCAAGTGCACTTATGAATATACATGGATAAAATTTAATAAATGCTAGCAAACCCAGCATTTTATTACAAGAATAATATGCCATATAAGACCCCCTCCACATCATACAAAAATAAATGCCAAATAGGCTCATGATCTAAACACAAAAATTAAACTATATCAACACTATAAGAAAAATAAGGAAGACTTTTGTAATAAGCTTATTTTGAAATAAGCTTTTGTAATATATCTTGACATAAAACCCAGAAGTCATTTAAAAAAGATTGACAGATTTGGTTATATAAGAATTTAAACTTCTGAATGATAGAAGATGCCACAAAGGAAAGTCTAAATACAAACAGAAGACTTGGGGAAATTATTTTCAACATTTATAGCAGTCAACTGACTGGTGGCTGTAATTATAACACACTTGATACAGATTGATAAGAAGTAGACAACGCTCCATTAGAAAAAATGAGTGAAGAATAAAAGGAGTTGATTCATAGGAAAAAAAAAATCTGAATGGCATAAGCAGATGAACCTAACCTTACCAAGGATTAAGAAATGAAATGAAACAAACACTTCAGAAAGTTTAAGTTGGTGCAAATCCAGTGTTAAGGGGTGATGTGGTGAAATTTGTGTGCACAGACCGTTGATGGGGACATACAATTTTGCAACCTCTCATGTAGACAATTTGGGAATATCTATCAAAATTCAGACACTGCATGTCAAGCCTGTTTAGGGAAGTTTCTCAGTCAGTAATACTCCCAAATGCACAGGGATGTATGTCCCAGTATTTTCAGTGTACCCCACTAACTTTATATGGCTCTCGATTGCTTAGTGAATCAACTCCAAACTCCTGGTCACGAGAGTAACACACCAACAAGCTTTTGAAAAAACCATTTAGTATGTATAAGGTATTAGAAGAGAACAAAATATAAAAGATCCTCTCTCTCCTCTACTAGAAGTGAGCAGTCCTATCAGCAGCTAATTATAGAAAAGAATGAAATGAGGACCAAATGTCTGCCTCGATGCCGCGTGTGCATGGCTGTTGGGCACATAGTAAAGGAGAACAGTCTGGACTCGTCAGCCCACTGGGGCGTTGACGGATGGAGAGTTGAAAATACCTCAAGACCCCCCACCTGGAGAGCGGGGCTCAGTGACTCACTCTCCCCTGAGACAGGTCATAGGGTGGAGAGAGGGAGAATTGAGGGGCCCTGTTTGCTATCAGTATTCAAGGCCATACATGGTACCATCCCAATTGATACTTGTTACTGCATCTCCCATGATTCTCTCCTGGAACTGAATGAGCCATGTGTATGGAGTTATCTTTTCTCCATGAACCTTCTGGTTTTTCACACCTGCTTCTGCTTATCCGCTTCTTTCCTCCTGACTGCCTCCCCTCGTTCTCCTCCTATGGCACTTCTGCTTATCTTTCAGCATTTCAGTCAAATTTTGAACTTTTCCGTGGAGCATCCTAGGTTCTTGCGTCCCCTGGAATCCGATTTACTTGTTGGTTCCTTTGATTGCTTGCCCCTCTGTTGAAGGACTGTATTTAAGGCTGGCTGGCATTGCAGCCTACTCATGCTCCCTGGAAGATTGATTGCCCTCGTGGTCAGAGATTACGTGTTATTCCATTTTGGTTCTCCAGAATTTGAGACTTAGAGGAGGGGAAGATGATGCTGGAGTATTTCAGGCACTGACCTGCCAATCAGAAGTCATCCGATGTGAGCAGCAGCTGACTCCACCTCACCTGATCTAACCCCACACATGTTGTCTGCGTGTCGGTTTGCTTTCAGCGTGGGCATCCCATTGAGTCCCTGGGTCCACCCTGGAACGTCAGTGTTCTCCATGGAGACATCATTAGAATCACCTTGGCCCTCAGCCAACGAAACGGCCAAGTGTGAGCTCAGCCCCAGACCTCCCTCCTGGGAGTCTCCGGATGCTCGTCCTTGGCCTGGTACTTACTAGGCACTTAATAAACATGCTGAATGAACCAGTGAAAAAATAAATACTGAAAGTACATGTTGCATTTGGATGTGAGCGTGGAGCTGGGTGCCCTTCAGAAGTACTGCTCAGGAGGACACATGCTTACTGACCATCAGCTGCACAGGCAACGGAGTTCTAGGGTCAAGTTCACCGTGTTCCCGAGGAACCGTTTTATTCCTGGAATTCAGACTCCCAGGGCTCTGGATGGGTTTGAGGGGGAATCCATGCACTTTCTGACATTTTGTGTCCACTTGGACACAACATAGTTGCTTGTTAGGGATTTGTTAGAGGTGAGGGAGAGGATTCATGATTTTTAAGAGCAGCGTATACGTGCTTTGTTACGGGTTGGGGAGAGGATCTGTGCTTTTTAACAGATTGTCAAGGACTGTGACCGAAAGAACCCCAGTCTAGCGGATCCTGCAAGGCCATGGCTAGAGGCGAGTACAAACCCATCAGCACTGGTAAAACAGCGAGTCCTCTGATAATGCATTTGCTTTTTGCTTTGTGGAGCAAACGTCCTTCTTGCCGCACCGTGAGCATGGGTGTGTGTGCGTGCACATACCTGCTCTCCCCGGAGTCTTTAGGAAAATATATACCGAGTGCCAAATAGTTACTGATCACAGTGGGATCAGAAAGAAGAATAAGCTATCACTATTCAGAAAGAAGAAACAACTGTATGAAAAGTTTCAATTCCTTTGGCATGTTTAAGTCACGATTTCAGACTACAAAGAGCTCTTACAGCTCTCCATGATTTATTGCCGAATGGATGGTAGGGACACAGTCACAGCAGCCGGTGTTGAGCAGATCCAGTGATCATTAGGACGGGTTTGGGAAGCCTTTACGGATACGTAGAATGGGAGCTCTGGCTCGAGACATGGATAGACATGTTTTTGGTTCCAGTCTCAAACTCCCAGCAGCATCTTTGAAAGCATTTCCTTCTTAACACACTGTGTTCTTTTTATTTCTATGACAGCTGTCTCTTTTGGCTTCTCCCTGCTTTCTGGCTCTCCTTCTCTGCCCTAAATTAAATATCAGCGTTTCCCCAGGGACCTCATCCAGTCCTGAACCATAATGTTCCAATGCTGCTCACCCCCAGGTCTCAACTTCCAGCCCAGAACTCTCAGCTCCCAGCCCTGTGTCCTACATGGTGTGTCCCCCTGACTGTCACAGGCATCTCAACCTTGACATGCCCACCCCCCAACAGTTAACTTCTCATTCATTCCGTCCCATTTCAGTAAGCAGGACATCCTTTGTTCAAGCCCAAACATGGAACCTGTCTTGGTTCCTCCATCTGTCCCCACATCCAGTCCATCACTGACTTCTGCTCATGTCGGCTCTAAAACTTGCCGATTCCTTTCCTGTATTTCTCTCTTCATGGCCCCACCCTTGGTCCAAGCCACTGCCTTCTCTCACCTGCGCTGCGGCCTCACCCATGGCCTCTGCCAGGGCTCCTAGCGGTCCTCCTACTACCTTTGGTGCCCCCTTCAAGAAAGCAACCCTCCACCTGGCAGCCAACGTGATCTCTTTATAAGGGAAGTCAGATCATTTTATCATCACACTTAAAATTGTTCAAAGGCCCCTGTTGTATGTCTCCACACTTTCTCCCTTGGGGTACTGAGCACTGCAGGGAATTGCCCCCCCACGTTACCAGCCCCCCAGGGACCACGCCACCTCGCTGGCTGGGCTGCAGCCACAGGGGCCTTCTTTCTGTCCATCGTCTGTGTCCGGAATGCTCCTACTTCATGGTCTTAGTTCATGCTGTTCTTCCCCAGACTCTTGGCCTGGCTGACTCCTTCCCAAGTTCAGTTAACTGTCATCTCCTCAGGGGACGCTCCCCCGGCCATTCTGAATGGCTGAGCATGGGCCCCGCCCCCAAAATCCCCTTCATCTTAGCATCCTGTTTCTTTCTTCCATGGCACTTGGTGTTTACAAATTATTAATTTACTTCCTGGATGTCTCCCCAGCTCCTCCCCACCCCAGTCCAGATTGTTGGCTGCCCGAGGGCAGGGCCTTTGTCTTCCTGCTGACTGCAGTGCTCATGCTTGCACAGTTCAGTCAGTATTTCAATGGCAAGAGTGCATCTGAATTCATGGTGGAGGAAAGAGGACAGAGTTAACTCTCTCACATTCCAAGGAGGTGAGAGTTTATAAGCAAAAGCAGTGTCAGAAAAGCCCAGTGTTTGTGGGGCAGTAAATCTTTGTCCCCTGACCAGGACAGAAGAAAATATGATGTCATCCCATGTGAACTTCTGCTGCCAGTGTCCTTGTCCCTGCGGTGAGCCACAGCCACCCCCGCCTCTGCAGGAGACCCTCCAACACTAGCAACTGCGTGGCTGACAGGGTCTTTGAATGAAAAGAATTGAGGACAGTCTCAGAGACCTCTGTGACAACATTAAATGCACCAACATTCGAATTATAGGGGTCCCAGAAGAAGAAGAGAAAAAGGGACTGAGAAAATATTTGAAGAGATTATAGTTGAAAACTTCCCTAATATGGGAAAGGAAATAGTCAATCAAGTCCAGGAAGCACAGAGAGTCCCATACAGGATGAATCCAAGGAGAAACATGCCAAGACGCACATTAAACAAACTATAAAAAATTAAATACAAAGAAATATATTAAAAGCAGCAAGGGAAAAGCAACAAATAACATACAAGGGGATCCCCATAAGGTTAACAGCTGATCTTTCAGCAGAAACTCTGCAAGCCAGAAGGGAGTTGCAGGACATATTTAAAGTGATGAAAGGGAAAAACCTACAACCAAGATTACTCAGCAAGGATCTCATTCAGATTCGATGTAGAAATTAAAACCTTTACAGACAAGCAAAAGCTAAGAGAATTCAGCACCACCAAACCAGCTTTACAACAAATGTTAAAGGAACTTCTCTAGGCAGGAAACACAAGAGAAGGAAAACACCTACAATAAAAAACCCAAAACAATTAAGAAAATGGTAATAGGAACATACATATCGATAATTACCTTAAATGTAAATGGATTAAATGCTCCAACCAATAGACATAGACTGGCTGAATGCATACAAAAACAAGACCCATATATATGCTGTCTACAAGAGACCCACTTCAGACCTAGGGACACATACAGACTGAAAGTGACAGTATGGAAAAAGATATGCCATGCAAATGGAAATCAAAAGAAAGCTGGAGGAGCAATTCTCATGTCAGACAGAATAGACTTTAAAATAAAGACTGTTACAAGAGACAAAGAAGGACACTACATAATAATCAATGGATCAATCCAAGAAGAAGATATAACAATTTTAAATATTTATGCACCCAACATAGTAGCACCTCAATACATATAGGAAATGCTAACAGCCATAAAAGGGGAAATTGACAGTAACACAATAATAGTAGGGGACTTTAACACCCCACTTTCACCAGTAGACAGATCATCCAAAATGAAAATAAATAAGGAAACACAAACTTTATTTTTTTATTTTTATTTTTTTTAAATTTTATTTATTTATTTATTTATTTATTTATTTTTGGCTGTGCTGGGTCTTCGGTTCGTGCGAGGGCTTTCTCTAGTTGCGGCAAGTGGGGGCCACTCTTCATCGCGGTGCGGGGACCGCTCTTCATCGCGGTGCGCGGGCCTTTCACTATCGCGGCCCCTCCCGTTGCGGGGCACAGGCTCCAGACGCGCAGGCTCAGCAGCTGTGGCTCACGGGCCCAGCTGCTCCGTGGCATGTGGGATCTTCCCAGACCAGGGCTCGAACCCGTGTCTCCTGCATTAGCAGGCAGATTCTCAACCACTGCGCCACCAGGGAAGCCCAGGAAACACAAACTTTAAATGATACATTAAACAAGATGGACTTAATTGATATTTATAGGACATTCCATCCAAAAACAACAGAATACACTTTCTTCTCAGCGCTTATGGAACATTTTCCAGGATAGATCATATCATGGGTCACAAATCAAGCCTTGGTAAATTTAAGAAAATTGAAATCGTATCAAGTATCTTTACTGACCATAATGCTATAAGACTAGGTATCAATTACAGGGAAAAAAAACTGTAAAAAATGCAAACATATGGAGGCTAAACAATACACTACTAAATAAACAAGAGATCACTGAAGAAATCAAAGAGGAAATTTAAAAATACCTAGAAACAAATGACAATGAAAACACGACCACCCAAAACCTATGGGATGCAGCAAAAGCAGTTCTAAGAGGAAAGTTTATAGCAATACAATCCTAACCTCAAGAAACAAGAAACGTCTCAAATAAACAACCTAACCCTATACCTAAAGCAATTAGAGAAAGAAGAACAAAAGAAACCCAAAGTTAGCAGAAGGAAAGAAATCATAAAGATCAGATCAGATCAGAAATAAATGAAAAGGAAATGAAGGAAACAATCGCAAAGATCAATAAAACTAAAAGCTCATTCTTTGAGAAGAAAAACAAAATTGATAATCCATTAGCCAGAGTCATCAAGAAAAACAGGGAAAAAACTCAAATCAATAGAATTAGAAATGAAAAAGGAGAAGTAACAACTGACACTGCAGAAATACAAAGGATCATGAGAGATTATTACAAGCAACTCTATGCCAATAAAATGGACGACCTGGAAGAAATGGACAAATTCTTAGAAAATCACAACCTTTCGAGACTGAACCAGGAAGAAATAGGAACTATAAACAGACCAATCACAAGCACTAAATTGAAACTGTGATTAAAAATCTTCCAACAAACAAAAGCCCAGGAACAGATGGCTTCACAGGTGAATTCTATCAAACATTTAAAGAAGAGCTAACGTCTATCCTTCTCAAACTCTTCCAAAATATAGCAGAGGGAGGAACACTCCCAAACTCATTCTATGAGGCCACCATCACCCTGATACCAAAACCAGACAAAGATGTCACAGGAAAACAAAACTACAGGTCAGTATCACTGATGAATATAAATGCAAAAATCCTTAACAAAATACTGGCAAACAGAATCCAACAGCACATTTAAAAGATCATACACATGATCAAGTGGGCTTTATTCCAGGAATGCAAGGATTCTTCAATATACGCAAAACACTCAATGTGATACACCATATTAACAAATTGAAGGATAAAAACCATATGATCATCTCAAAAGATGCAGAAAAAGCTTTCGACAAAATTCAACACCGATTTATAATAAAAACTCTCCAGAAAGTGGGCATAGAGGGAACTTACCTCAACATAATAAAGGCCATATATGACAAACCCACAGCCAATATTGTTCTTAATGGTGAAAAACTGAAAGCATTTCCTCTAAGATCAGGAACAAGACAAGGTTGCCCACTCTCACCACTGTTATTCAACATAGTTTTGGAAGTTTTAGCCACAGCAGTCAGAGAAGAAAAAGAAATAAAAGGAATCCAAATAGGAAAAGAAGAAGTAAAACTGTCACTGTTTGCAGATGACATGATACTATACGTACAGAATCCTAAAGATGCTACCAGAAAACTACTAGAGCTCATCAATGAATTTGGTAAAGTTGCAGGATACAAAATTAATGCACAGAAATCTCCTGCATTCCTATATGCTAATGATCTGAAAGAGATGATCTGAAAAATCTGAAAGAGAAATTAAGGAAACACTCCCATTTACCATTGCAACAAAAAGAATAAAATACCTAGGAATAAACCTACCTAAGGAGACAAAAGACCTGTATGCAGAAAAGTATAAGATACTGATGACAGAAATTAAAGATGATACAAATAGATGGAGAGATATACCATATCCTTGGATTGGAAGAGTCAACATTGTGAAAATGACTTTACTTCCCAAAGCAATCTACAGATTCAGTGCAATCCCTATCAAACAACCAATGGCATTTTTCACAGAACTAGAACAAAAAATTTCACAATTTGTATGGGAACACAAAAGACCCCGAATAGCTAAAGCAATCTTGAGAAAGTAAAACAGAGCTGGAGGAATCAGGCTCCCGGACTTCAGACTATACTACAAAGCTACAGTAATCCAGATACTATGGTACTGGCACAAAAACAGAAATACAGATCAATGGAACAGGATAGAAAGCCCAGAGATAAACCCACGCACCTATGGTCACTTTATCTTTGATAAAGGAGGCAAGAATATACAATGGAGAAAACACAGCCTCTTCAATAAGTGGTGTTGGGAAAACTGGACAGCTACATGTAAAAGAGTGAAATTAGAACACTCCCTAACACCATACACAAAGATAAACTCAAAATGGATTAAAGACCTAAATGTAAGGCGAGACACTGTCAAACTCTTAGAGGAAGACATAGGCAGAACACTCTATGGCATAAATCACAGCAAGATCCTTTTTGACCCACCTCCTAGAGAAATGGAAAGAAAGACAAAAATAAACAAATGGGACCTAATGAAACTTAAAAGCTTTTGCACAGCATAAATGAGACAAAAAGGCAACCATCAGAATGGGAGAAAATATTTGCAAATGAAGCAACTGACAAAGGATTAATCTCCAAAATATACAAGCAGCTCATGCAGCTCAATAGCAAAAAAAGAAACAACCCAATCCACAAATGGGCAGAAGACCTAAATAGACATTTCTCCAAAGACGATATACAAATTGCCAGTAAACACATGAAAGAATGGTCAACATCACTAATCATTAGAGAAATGCAAATCAAAACTACAAGGAGGTATCACCTCACACCTGTCAGAATGGCCATCATCAAAAAGTCTACAAACAGTAAATGCTGGAGAGCGTGTGGAGAAAAGGGAAACCTCTTGCACTGTTGGTGGGAATGTAAATTGATACCGCCACTATGGAGAACAGTATGGAGGTTCCTCAAAAAACTAAAAGTAGAACTACCATATGACCCAGCAATCCTACTCCTGGTTATATACCCTGAGAAAACCATAATTCAAAAAGAGTCATGTACCACAATCTTCATTGCAGCTCTATTTACAATAGCCAGGACATGAAAGCAACCTAAGTGTCCATTCACAGATGAATGGATGAAGAAGATGTAGCACATATATACAATGGAATATTACTCAGCCATAAAAAGAAACGAAACTGAGTTATTTGTAGTGAGGTGGATGCACCTAGAGACTGTCATACAGAGTGAAGTAAGTCAGAAAGAGAAAAACAAATACAGTATGCTAACACATATATATGGAATCTAAAAATAAAAACCAATAAAAAAGCAATGGTTCTGAAGAACCTAGGGCCAGGACAGGCATAAAGATGCAGACATAGAGAATGGATTTGAGGATACAGGGAGCAGGAAGGGTAAGCTGGGACGAAGTGAGAGAGTGGCATGGACATATATACACTACCAAACGTAAAATAGATAACTAGTGGGAAGCAGCTGCATAGCACAGGGAGATCAGCTTGATGCTTTGTGACCACCTAGATGGGTGGCATAGGGAGGGTGGGAGGGAGACGCAAGAGGGAGAGTATATGGGGATATATGTATACGTATAGCTGATTCACTCTGATACAGCAGAAACTAGCACACGATTGTAAAGCAATTATACTCCAATTAAGATGTTAAAAAAAAAGAAAAAGAAAGAAGTTTAGAGAAGAAGGTGTAGGCAAGTCTTAAGCACGGAGCTCAGAAGTTTGAACTTTGTCCCGTACGCATTTGTATCCCATTGAAGTTTTTCATAAGGCCAGTCCTTATGCTAATTATACTGCGTTATCACTGCTGGGTTGGGTCTCCCCTTACCCACCAGACTGCTACCTTCCCCCCAGCAGGTACCGTGTTTGAATCACCACATGAGACCCCAGCCCAGAGTACAGTGCTTGGCACACAAGAGACGTGCAGTGAAGATGCTGTGAATGAGGGAATTAATAAATTTGGAGGAGCAGTTATGTTGTCACAGCTTAGATCTGCCTTCTCTACCTCTTCTCTGGAGCTCTCAGGATGGAGTTCAAAGTGCGCAGCTAAGCGCATAGCAGTGAAGTTGAAGTCCCCCAACAGCAGCTGCTGGTGGGCGTGGTCTTGTCTCTTGACTCAGAGGAACCTGGTGCAGGAAGCCCATGAGAGGGTTAACAGCAAGTCTGCTGCCTGACTGATGGTGTCGTGCACGGCGGTGATTAATATATACAGCAAACATTTTCTTGCCAAAGCGTAGTTGACTCAATCTAAATATTCTTTCAGAGAGGTCTCCTTAATTATAATGACATGCTATAAATATAAGAAGAATGTCAATTATCACTTGGTATAATAACAGTGTTAGTGTTCATGCACATAAATTATCAGTAACTTTAACCTATCTAAAAGCAAGAAAAGTGCTCAGTTTTGCAATTTAAAACTTTTGAATATGCCACATTTAAAAATTATGCCATTACAAGGAGGAGAAGTTAGTAATCACCCCTAAAATGCATGTTCTTGAAGAGTTGATGAACTACTTAAGAGTGAAATTTTTTAAAACATCATTTGAAAGGGCAAAATTTAAAGACACCTATGTTATATTTATTTTCACGCAATCCAGACTCATCCAGAGTGATGTGAACACCCGTCATGTGGCAAACATAAAGCTTCCAGAATTGCACTGTGTCCAAAATGGAAACTCCTAGTCATTCGGAGCAATTTAAATTTAAATTTTAGTTAATTAAAATAAAATGACTCACAGACATAGAAGAGATACTTACGGTTACCAAAGGGGGAAGGGAGGGAGAGATAAATCAAGAGTTTAGGATGCACATATACACACTACTATATATAAAATAGATAACCCACGAGGACCTACTGTATAGCACAGGGAACTATACTCAGTATCTTGTAATAACCTATAATGGAAAAGAATCTGGAAAACAATATGTATATATGTGTGTATAATCATATAATCACTTTGCTGTATACCTGAAACTAACACAACATTGTAAATCAAGTAACTTCAATTTTTTTAAATGATTTTTAAAAATAATAATAAAATGAAATAAATTTTTCAGTTCTGCAGTCTCACCGGCCATGTTTCTAGTGCTCTGTGGCCACTGTGGTTAGGGGCCGCCACATTGAATAGTGCAGAATAGAACATTTCCATCCTGACAGTCCTATTGGACAGCATTGCTCTAAAGAAAAAAGTAAATAGGACACATCGCAAACACCACAGTCACAGCATTAAGGGCTACTGACACGCATCTAGGATTTATTTTTGGAGCAGGTATCTTTGCCCACATTAAGGAAAACGCTTAAAAGTGCCCTTGTTCCCAGCATACGATAATCCTATTCAGGGCAAAATCAGACTCTGGCCCCTGGATGAGAGATGAGGCCTTCCCCTTGTCGGGTCCTTATCTGTTTGAGCTGGTTGTCTATTTTGTTATTTTGTTTTAAGCCAGCTGTAATGTAGTTTTCCAACAAGACACTTTGAAAGCAAATAGCTTCAAGGTATTAGCTTAAACCTGAACTCATTCTTTATGTTCTAATCTACTGGCTTTCAGTTCCTCTGTCTATACAAGTAATAACTCATCACAGTTTTGGCTGAGTTCCTGTGCCCCTTCACTGGATCCAGGATTTGAAGAGTCTAGGGGAGCAGGAGAGCTTATCATAAAGAGTCTGACGGTGCATACATCAGGAGGGCTTATTGGATAAAGATGCAGTCTCGGTCTATCTGCCTCAGGTATTTCATCATATCCCGTCTTCTCTTACAGATCACCTACAAGGCAGTCAGTTCCTTTGACCCAGAAATAGATCTATCCAATCAAAGTGGAAGAGTTTCAAAACTGGGAAATGAAACCCACTTTCTGTTTTTCGGACTGTATCCGGGAACCACATACTCCTTCACCATCCGAGCTAGCACAGCTAAGGGTTTTGGACCCCCGGCAACAAATCAGTTCACCACCAAAATATCAGGTATCGTACATTCCTGAACTGTGTCTCTTATCAGAAGTAGCATTTGGGTACTTTCTCATTCCCGTTGTCAAGTCTGCAGAGCTCACCCAAACATACACGTAAATTCATATTTTTGTAAGTATGAAAATCGGACTCATGGAATTCAATGAAACGCTGCAAATGTTTATCATGTGGGAGCTTCAGATCGTCGTCCTGCGTCAGGAAGTAGGCACTGTTTTAAGAGTGTGTGTCGGAGAACTCAGACATGAGCGGGAGATGCTGTTCCCAGCACTCTCAGCCCTTCGCAGTCCCAAGTCCCCAGAGCAGCAGTGTCGGCAAAGTCTCCATGGCGAGGTCTCTCACAACGGAGTGCTCAGCAGAAAGGCAGCGTCATGTGGAGTCCCTTCCAGAAGGTTCAGCCTTCCGTGGGGCCTTCACCGTTAGTAGTTTCACGTCCTCAAGAGAGAGGCTACTACGGAGATGGGGGCGCCAAGCACTTACATCCGCCAGCTTGTTTCTTGTAGAGACTCAATTACACCATCCAACAAAGGACATAATTTGGGAAATATTTCTGGGCATGTGCAACTGTGCAGAAAATGTCTTTGTGCTTCAGACTAGAGGAAATGGAGTTGCCATCTGGTGTGGGATATGCAGCAGCAATAAACACAGTTCCAGGGGACGTTTTTCCTTTTCCATGTTTTCCCCTTTGGATCCGAGTAGGGCAGTATTTGAGTTTGGGCTGTGACTGTTTTGGTTGGGGGTAGAAGAGCAGGAGGCAGGTGATGGAGTAACTTCTCATCAGTCAGGGTCAGCTAAGTAATATTTAGCCTGATTTTTATATCTGTTGTCCCTCATCCCTAGTTCTGTGAGAGATTTTCTTTAGGCCTGAAGGAAGGGAAGGAAATACAACACAAGTACTCTAAGCCTTCTACTAGGTTTTGAGGGAGGAGTGAGGTTTGGAATTTTGTTTTTTAAGCAATTATAACTTAAGGGATAACTTTGCATTGTGTAAGATTTAATTTATGAGCACAAACTTAACTGGAAATTTAATAGACACTTGATGTTTGATATAAGACATTAGCTTATAAAAACAACATGGAGAGTTGGAAAAGAGGAAGGATACTTCAGAGGTTAGGAAAATGACATAAGTTGTACAGATGTCTGAGTAGAAAGACCACTGGGCCTGGAATCAGAAAATATGAGTTCTAGTTATAATTTTTCCCAGTGCTGCTTCTCTGATCTTGGTCAAGTGAATTTACCCCTGGATGTAAATTAAGATGATATTATCTGTTATATGAACTTATCCTGGAGATTTAAAGAGGTAATGTGTGCGAATGTACATACCTCCAAGCCCCTTTTTTGGTAATTTCTCCCTATGGAAGCCATATTTCAAAGATTATTATCTTAAAGAGGCTATTCTTTTAGAAAAAATAATTCATTTTTACCATTTGTATTAGCTAAAAATTCTGGTTGGTGTGAGTCTGGCCGCTCTTAGCCCACCAAGTTCAACAGTTCTATGCCAAAGCAAAGCCAGTTGACATTTTAGTTAGCCTGCAAAGGCTCATCAAGAATAACTCTTTGATTTTTCTGGTTCAAAGTAATTACGGATTCTGGGCCCCTATTTTCTACTTCCATGGACCTCAGAGAACTACTCTCTAACCAAAATGTAGTTCTGTGTTATGAACTGGAGTTAATTTTTAACAGAATTAGAGCTAATTTTAATGCTGAGATAATCCAACGAATGGACCTGAGCTATAACCCATGTCTTTTACATAAAAGCTTCTTGTATGGAAGAGATTTAAAAAATGATACTCGCCAAACTGGCCTCTACTGTCCTCATCAGGGACCCGACCTGAGGGCCTTACAAAGGCCGGTGCCTCTGCGGCCAGCGTCACAGCCTTCATGCGGCGATGTCTCTTGTGCACCGTGATGACAGAATTACCAAAGAGCTGTTATCTTCTAGTAATGAGCTGAACAATAGAAAGCAAAGACTGCCAGGAAATGGCCTTGGAAATGGGATCCACACTGGGAAGAGGGCTGACATTTGTAGAACTAGATTTGCCTGTCTCTCTTTATCTATTATCTCTTTGAATTCCTGTAATAACCCTGGAGGGTAATTTCTCCTATTTTGATGGATGAGTTAACTGAAGCTTCAGAGATAATTACCGTGCCTAAGCTCTCATGCTGGTCGAAACAAAAGGCAACAGAAAGTCAAGCCCAAGCCTTTCTCACTTCAACTCATTATCTTTTCCGCAGTTGTGCTTTCCCAGAGAGCCCACCGGTGGTCACTAGGTCCAGCCAGGCCCTCTGACTCCTAAGAACCTCTTCAAATCTCTGGATGGATATTTGGTACACAGGAAACCTTGATTTAGATGGGAGGACTGAAATGATCAGTTTTATGATCCTAGTAATTATTTCTTAAATTTGCATTTAATATTTTAAGAAAACCATATGTACAGAAAAGCACACAAATTAAATTTATTTTACAGTTTACAATTTAATTACAGTGATGTACATGTATGGATGGATGTAATGGCTACACCCATTTAGCGAGAATCCGAATCGAGAAACAGTATTACTAACACCTCCTAAGCCCCCCTCGTACCCCCTCCCAGGTTAAACTCAAGACCAAAGTCAACACATGATGGTTTTAACAGCTGTCCCTGATGTTCAGGGTTGGGTAGATACGTAAAGGCTGTTCGTGGTTGGTTCACAGACGCAATTTAAACTAAGTGTGCTGTGTTCTTAATGCTCATTGTAAATGAAAGTAGAAAGGAAATGGAAAAGACAAACCAGAAATCATGAGTCTCCTGTCTCTTGCATCTTCCCTAGCACCCTCCATGCCGGCTTATGAACTTGAGACGCCCTTGAATCAAACCGACAACACGGTGACGGTCCTGCTGAAGCCTGCACACAGCCGAGGCGCACCTGTCAGGTACCAAGCGGAGAAGGGGTGGTTTTAGGTGAAAACTGAAGTCAAGTCTCACATGTGTTTTCTGGGGATTTGCTACAGGTCTCGGTCCACATGTAAACCCGTATTCTTATGAGCTCTAATTAAAAGAAAGGACTGAGGGGAAGGAAAGGGTTTTGATGTGGGGTGATCAAGTATTGTGTAAAGAGTTTGATTCTGATGCAAGTGGGTTGTTCTTTGAAGATAAGGAACAAAAACCCCAGTCCTTTCGGAGGTGGCTTTACTCCTAAAAGGTAATTGCTCCCTGCAATTTAGTTACCCAAGGTCAGGTGAGCCCTATTCCTTAAATGGACTTTCGTGGAGTGCTTTTGTTTGTTTTGTTTACATGGAGTTTTAAGTGCTTAACCTTCAGTAAATTGGCTAATCTCTCAATTGAATATGTGGTGTATAACTATTTTTTTTAAAGAAACAGGTGATTGGAAAGATGATTGTGAAGTCTTTATTTGAACAGATTTAAGTTTATTACCATGCTGTAGGCCTCATTTCTCATCATGTGATGATTTATATAGCTAAGAAATTACAAAGTATAACTTTTACTGTGAATGAATAAGATAAATTTATTCTTCGTAGGAAGGAGCAAAGGAATGCCTGAATAACTCTTGAGTATGAACTTGTCATATGCTCATTAATCTATATAAATGAAATTTCTACTTCTTTCAGAGGGATTCAGATATTTTGTACTATCAGAGTAGATTCCCTTGAAAATAATCTATTCCTTTGAATAGCGTTCTCCAAGGAAACATTTACATTCACAATTAAGGCTACAGGGCCGGGGGTGGGGTTCCTTTCCCTGTGCCTTTTGTAGAATTTTATTTCATTAACCTTTTGAAACCTGGCCTCTCTTTGATCACGTTTTCACTACAGTATCCAAGGCCGATCCATTGGACTTCTTTCTGCCTGATAAGATATGTAAGTTTCAGTTCACAGACTCAAGATGAAAAACAGACAAGCATTAGCTGATAGAGAATTCACATTAGGGTAGAATCAAAGAAACTTTTATTTGAAAACCCTGCAAAATGATATGAAACAAGTTTTAGTTTGTTGACTTACTCAAAGTAGTAGCCCATGTAAGGGATTTCGGATCGCCACTCATAGGTGCAGTAAGTGAGAACACTCTGAAATATGTAAAAGCTCTGTTCCAGATGTAAGATATTACTTCTGCAAGAAAAGCGATGCCACTGACACTGCCCAGCCCTTTGGGTTGATTTGTTTGGCACTGAGGGTTTGCACGAACTGAATGACCCCAGGCTCACCCTCACTGGATGGCTGTCCAAGACCCAAGCATACCTATGGCCACGGGTCAGACTTTTTCACTCCAGCAAGCTGAATTATTATTAAATGAAAATTGACGCTCTGACCGTGGCCTTGAGAACATCGTTTTTTTCTGACCAATTTGAGTTACCCAGACTCAGCAAAACAGGCCGTTAGGACAGGAGTCCGGGTTCTACCGCAGAGGCATCTCGATGAAATGAGAGGGTAGAGGTCATTCACTTTCAGAGCCTCCAAACTGAAGGAAGCTGAAACCCTAACCATTTCTCCAACACTCTACTTTATTCTCATAAAAACTCCTTTCACACATTTTCTATTCTTGTTGCTTCTTTCTTTCTAACCCTTTCAGTTGGATTGCCATCCTCATCTTTGTATAGATCTTCCCAAGTCTAAGTTTTCAAATAACATTTCTTTGGGCAATCCATGTTAGTCCTGTGCCCAGAAACCCTTTTCTTATCTTTTCAAAGTGTCAGTTGTGTCCCAAACGACTACTCATATTTTCCATCATCTGCCTTGCTAAGGCACGGTTTTGTTCTTTTACTTTACACCTTTCTAGTTGTTTTTGGAGACTTTGAAGTCTTACTACTTAGTTAGTTGTAGACATCCTCAGGCTTTTTATTCTTATGTCTATAAAAATACAAATGCAGATGCTGGTCGGGGTGTCTAAAACGCAGGTCTCACATCATTTCATCAGGCCCAGCTCTAACTCTGTGAAGATTTCAGTTTATCATGTCACATGCTCTTTCACACCTGTCATACTGCCTGATTTTCCAAGTTCAGCACTGCTTTGCTTTTATGAAATATCATCTTGTTAACTGGCTAAGCATTCCTGGAATTGACCGGGGTCATTTTGCATTCTGCCTCTATGATGCCTTCTTCTACAATGTTAGCAGCTTGAAATGAACAAATTTACTATCTGTATCCATCGTGGAAATCTGTAATGCTAGAATCAAGATCAATTCTTGTGGCAAACAGTTCAATAAGCATTACAGGGAAATCCACTACAGATGCCACCTTTACTGGAAGGATGCTTGTCTTAAATGGGTAAATTTTATTGGCACAAATTTGAGAGAGGAAATTATCTCAAACTCACCTGTCAAAAAGATTTTTTTTTTTGAGAAAAGTGAATATTCTCTTCAAAGGATTCATTATTATAGTACAGCATAATGGGACTGATTATCTATTGAGTAGACGGAAGACCAATATATCTAGAAAGACTAGTTTGGAAAAAACATGTCCATAATATTCTCAATCTAAATGGGGTATATGAAAATTTTCAATTTCATTTAATGTTTAGAGAAATAAGAACTCTGATTAGGGACTCATAGGGACCTAAAATATAAAGCCATAATGTAGATTGAAACATTTGAACACATCTGGAAATTTGCAAAATGCACATGTAATCAACTGCAATACAAGAAAGCTTTTCCCAAATGGTGAGATAAATACTAGAAGAAGAAATAGAAGTGAACATCTGTTGGCTTTCCTGGATTTTGCACAGAATTATGTGTTCAAAAATACTGTCATTGTGTGATTGCAAAAAACCCATTCTTTTGATTGATTTGATTTTTCTTTAATCCATATTCATTGGTGTTGAAAATTTAGTCATACTTCACTGAGGCACTTTACTAAGTGAGGTGGTTGTATATTGATTCCACTACAAACACTCAGCTTGGTTAATGCGGATTCTTGAAATTGCACTAAACTCTCAGTGTAAATGATTGTTGTCTTTTTATCGATCAGTGCATCAGCTCTGTCACATAAAATTATTTAAATCCTGAGATGGCCGAGAAGAACACAAATTCCATCATTCCAGCCAGTAAACTAGCACCTAGGACAGAATTTTAATGTCTGTTCATGGATTCAATTTTTTTTTCTTTAATAAGACAGGGAAAAGCTTAATTTTCTTTTACTCATTTAGAATCACCTCATTTCTCTCTCTTCTTCTCTCCAATGTTTATTACATGCAGACAGAGTCCAACAGAGAAAACCCTAATAATTTGGCAGTAAAAGAGCAACTCTAAATAAAGAATGAGTTTTACACTAACTGTGGTGCTTTTCTTGCACTAACAAAAATTCTGTCTGTGATTTTACTCTTGTGATGTATGTCTTTATATATAATCTGCTGTGTGCAGTAACCCTCATTAATGATGTTTTATACCTTCTAATGGGCTGTAACTTGAGACTCAATCACATTTTTGTAATTCAAATGACTCTCATTTTTGTTCCTTAGGCATTGTTGCTTTAATTTGTTCATAAATGTTTTGGAGCTCGGTGTCTTCTTAATTAAAACTCAGTGCTTGAATATGTTAACTAATTAAATATTTTGATATTCATTTCAGTGGAATGTTCAAAGATTACCAAATCATTCTTTGATTCATTCATTCAGGAGAAACTGTTGAGTGGGGAAAACATCTATTACAGTTGTGTGCCTACAGGGAGGGATGGAAGGAGGGCAGTAATCACAGCAACAACCAAAACATTAACACCGAGGCTGAACCATGTGAATGTAATTTTAATTCATGGCAGCCACTTTGTTCTTCTAATGGTAACGTAGTCCAGATTATTTCTTTTTAATTTTATTGAAGTATGGTTGATTTCCAATATTGTGTTTAATTTCTGCTGTACAGCAAAGTGACTCAGTTATACATGTATATAATTTTTCATATGCTTTTCCATTATGGTTTATCTCAGGATATTGAATATAGTTCCCTGTGCTATACAGTAGGACCTTGTTTATTTATCCTGTATATAAGAGTTCGCATCTGCTAATCCCAACCTCCAGGTCCTTCCCTCCCCCTTGGCAACCACAAGTCTGTTCTCTCTGTCTGTGAGTCTGTTTGTGTTTCATAGATACGTTCATTTGTGTCGTATTTTAGATTCCACATATAAGTGATATCATATGGTATTTGGCTTTCTCGTTCTGATTTACTTCGCTTAGTATGATAATCTCTAGGACCGTACATATTGCTGCAAATGGCATTATTTCATTCTTTTATATGGCTGAGTAATATTCATATATATTATATATATACACACACACCACATCCTCTTTATCCATTCATCTGTTGATGGACATTTAGGTTGTTTCCATGTCTTTAGCCCCGATTATTTTAATGCTGTGCATTGGCAGTCATTGGTGACTTATACTGTGGCTATCCTCTAAGTTGAATGCTTCCTCAACAGTTATGTTTAAAAAGCAATTTGTGAATAGTTTCTGTTGCTGAGAATCGGGGCCAAAATCTTAAAGCAAATAGGAACTTCACTACCTTATGAATGGGGAAGAGAGGAGGCATAGGGAACAGAAGACATATTTTGCCTAACTTTTTTCAACAATGTGTCCTAGGTAAGTAAGGTTTCAAATGAGATAGGAAATATTTCTTGTTAGTAAAAAGCAAACATAAATGCTTTATTCATCCAAAACACCTCTGATTTAAAAACAGAAAGACTTGTATCATTTAACACCTGCAGTTTCATAGATAAGTCAAGAATTTGTTTATTTTTATATACTATGTCCAGATTTTTATTAAACTGATTTTGCCTTGAATTTGCTCTCATGGTAGACTGCAAATGTGTGCTATTTTCATTTACTCCTAACATTTTTTTCCTTATGCTGCTTTGTTTTACGTGGTAAAGTAGGAAACGTTCTGATATTAAAGCGTCATTGTTAACTTCAATATTTCTTGATTTATTCAAATTACTCATCAGATATTCTTTTGTAACAAATTAGACAGAAAATGAAAAAATGCATTAAAAGATGCTATTTTTCTCATTATAGAACTCTTTGTCTTTTGAAAAATCCACTCTTAGTCTTAGAAGAAGGTGAAGGACAAGTTTTCATTCCATTGAGGATAAATAGGCAGTAAAGCAATTGTATTTATTTTAAGAAAATGTGTTATATTTCTCATACATATTCCATTTGATCCTGGAGCTGTATGGGAAACGAGCTTTATTCTCTTTGTGGGCCTGCACTCGTGTCCCCAAGCTGGGTATCACACAGCAGTTTTTGTTAAAGGGACTCAGCGTGAGAGTGCCAGGGAGTCTGTGACACTTGCCACCTCGGATGGGACAGTGAAACTAACCTTTGTCGGTAAAAGAAAGGAAAGAGATCATTATTACTAATGAAAGGTAGGAGATAATCATGCATTTTGTTCTAAGAAGTTTGCTATTTTAGGAATTAAAATTGTTGGCATATGATTGACTACGGTTTAGAAGTTTGATGTTAGGAAGTATGGACCAGATTCTTTTTACATTTTTTTTAAAGCAGCAGCAATCTATGTGATTGTCTCCCATTTCTAAGTCCCAGGAAAGACATTATCACTGCGTTGTCACCACCTTCTTGGACACCCCTTTCTCTTCTGCTTCATGCAAGGAGCCTTTGAGCATTTCAGCATTATAGGGTTCTTGTGAGGATTAAATGAGGTACTGTTTTTCAAATAGTACTTCAAACCGTACTTCGCACACACTAAATGCTACATAAGTGTTTCTTCTTGCTCTGGCACCCTTCAGACTGTAGCAGTAGGTGGTTCTCATTGTTTCTTTTCACACGACCAGCCCTGGGCCTCTACCTTTTCCTTTGTTGGTCTCATTCTCTTCAAATCTGCTATCACGAAAAATCTAATTTGTCATGGAAAATAAATTAAGAATTTAATAAGTGTGTCTATCAATAAAATCCTGAATAGAATTCCTATAAATTCTAATGTCTCTACTGCATTTTAAAGTTTGATTGCCTCTGGTTACCTGTTTATTTATGCATTTGCACATTTTGAGGAACTGATACTATAACTAGGTAATGAACTCTGCCCCAACCCCAGTTCTGTACAACAGCTCTTTAAAAAGGTTAGGTGTTTCCATGTTGACCCCTGAGTCATTAGCTAATTATGGGCTTTATCAGCTCTAAAGTTAAGTTTATGAATAAACTTAAGCATAAAACAAAAGGAAACCGATCTTCTGTTTAGAACCACTCTAAAAGTAAAGTTTGCAACTGTGTCATACCAACGAAGAGTCCATGAGACAAGTAACTTGCTTGGCTCAGTGGGGTCTGTTGTTGTCTCCACCCTCAAAGAATCTGCTCCTCCTTTCACTTTCTTAAAAGAAAGGTATCTGTTATTCAAGTACCATTTTATGGTCATTCAATCATTATGATTATATTAGAATTTATTCTCCAGATTCTAAAAATTGTCCTTTTTTTTTTTAAATTTTATTTTTCTGTACAGCAGGTTCTTATTAGTTATCTATTTTATCCATATGAGTGTATACAT
Organism: Balaenoptera acutorostrata; assembly: GCF_949987535.1. Taxonomy (NCBI): domain Eukaryota; kingdom Metazoa; phylum Chordata; class Mammalia; order Artiodactyla; family Balaenopteridae; genus Balaenoptera; species Balaenoptera acutorostrata. Next base: position 61,687,432 of record NC_080076.1, read on the forward strand.
GTCAATCCCGGTCTCCCAGTTCATCCCACCACCACCCCCACCCCCACTTTCCCCCCTTGGTGTCCATACGTTTGTTCTCTACATCTGTGTCTCTATAAAAATTGCCCTTTAATCAGAATAGTTTTATCTATTAGTTTGATCTTGGCTCAGAGGAACCATGTAAATAGAGATTTGCAAATATTTTATTATTTATCCATAAAAAAATTTATCTCTTTATATTACTTTCTTGCTGGATGAAAGAAAAAACTATAGTGTAAAACCTTACAATGCAAAGTTTACCTTAAGATCCAAAGATTCTGTAACTTAAAAGTAGCTTCAGGGACTTGCCTGGTGGCGTGGTGGTTAAGAATCCGCCTGCCAATGCAGGGGACACGGGTTTGAGCCCTGGCCCAGGAAGATCCCACATGCCGTGGAGCAACTAAGCCCGTGCGCCACAACTACTGAGCCTGCACTCTAGTGCCAGCGAGCCACAACTACTGAGCCCGCGCTCCGCAACTACTGAAGCCTGTGCGCCTAGAGCCCGTGTTCCACAACAAGAGAAGCCACCGCAATGAGAAGCACGTGCACCGCAACGAAGAGTAGCCCCTGCCCAACGCAACTAGAGAAAGCCAGAAAGCCTGCGTGCAGCAACGAAGACCCAACGCAGCCAAAAAAAAAAAGTAGCTTCATTTTAAATTAACCTATTATAAATCAATGTATAATGTTCAGATCTACCCAGTACTTTGCTCTAAATTAATTGGAAACTACTGAATCTATCAATAATGAATAAGCAAGATCATTACGGCCTAAAAGATAAGACAGTATCAGGTGTCACACATGGTCTTTTGGATGGGCAGAATCAGTCTTCCATCTTTTGACATAGGCAGGAAACTCTTCTAATATTCAAATAATTACTCTGATTATGCATCACATGAATAGCGGACGTAACTCTCTAAAATGACTCCCATGATACAGGGAAAGAACATACTCTTTGGAGTAAATAAACCCAGTTTCAAATCCCAGCTCTCTCAACGACTATCTCTGTGATGGTTACAAATCTCTTAACATCTCTGAGCCTCAGGCCACTCATCTTTCCAAAACAAAGGGTGACGCCACATTAGCTCACGGAGCTGCTGTTGGGGTTACATTGACGTGGTAGACACTAGGTTCCGAGCACTGTGTGACTCCCTGGGGATCCAGAGGGGCCTGTCGTGGGCTCTGTTCTCCCGGGGGTTGCAGTCTAGACACATGAGCCCAGTCTAGACACATGAGCTCTGGTCCCCTGTCTCGGGTGCTGAGGAGCCTGAGGGCGGGGCTGTACCTGGAGGGCGGGGGTTGAGTAAGATTCCAGAGAGGAGCTGAGTCTTGACAGATGGATGTTGCCCACGGGATGTATGTCACATGGAGACAGGAGGTTACGTATGTGGCAGGGACTAAATACTGAGCAAGACAGATGGATCCCAGGAGGGCGGGGAGGACCAAGTTGGCCTGCTCTGGTGATGAGAAGTGTGATATAATTAGAGATGGGAGAAGCGGAAGGGAGATCAGGGGTAGATTGATTGATTGGGCGACCTTATGCTCCATACCAGGGGGTGGAGATGTATCCAATGGGCAGTGAGCAGCCATTCCAGGGACTTAGGTAAGGAAAAAATGTAGGGAAGATCAGCTGCAGCCGTGGAGGGTGGGTTAGTGGGACGGGGCATAGGACAGGTGTGCAGGTGTTCCTTTTCATCCGCCCAGGTAAGGTATCGCTAACCCTTAGGGAAGGGATCTTGTACATGTCAAATGCTAATTTTCATTAGAAACGGGACTTAGGGGAACCAGAAACATTTAGTTCTTTTAGAAGAAAAAAAGAGAATGTATTGCCTAATCAAAGTGATTGGTGATGTTAACTGTTTAAAGTACTGCTAAAGTGCATACTAGGACACTCAAAATTGAAAAACTAGCTCAGCCATGACTCTCTGGTAATTTACTGGAAATCACTAATCATGTGAATATTTTTAAATCCCAATTTTCATAAGCGGTAAAGAGGTGGCATTGTTAGTCCTTCTTGCTCAGAAGAACCTTCTGGACCTTTCTCTTTTTGCTTCTCTGTACCTTCCTTTTACTGTATCACCCTAACCCCTTTGCCCTGAGCCTGTGCTAGGCACTTTTGGGACGATTATGAAACACGCTGGGGTGTGTTCGCAATGCCAGTGAGTGGACGAGGCGGTGTCTTGGCTTTACTGAAGGAGTGCAAGAGGTGTGAATGCTCCAGCACGCTTAGTGGGTGAGAGTGGCTGACGCTTGGCTGAGAGACGGGGAAGACTCCAGGTTTTGATCACACCGTTTCTCGTTTTTCTCATTCCTATACCCAAAGGAACCCATGCTTGTCTCTGCAAAGAGCAATGTCTGAGGTTGGACCACAGCCTACGCGAAGGCCCTTGAGTGTCATTTATAGTGGAGGCCGTACATTATCATACGTGACCGCCTCCCTGGAGGTGAGGGCAGTAGTGCTGGGCAGTCCCCCCAGCCGCCGACCAGGAGCCCAGAAGCCACCTGTCAGGATGGGGAGGCAGACATGCAGGTTGAACTCACTGGCCACTGACAATAGAGAAAGTTACCTCCTGCTTCTTCCCCCCACGCCGTCTATCTGGACCATCCATAAATGTAACAGTGGAATCACAGCTTTTAGCTGTCTCAGTTGTAAACCCAGAGCCCCAGAAGGTTGCCGATGCCTTGAATTGAACAACTTATCGCCTGAGTGACGAATCTCACTGCTGCTCTGCCATTTGCTCTCAGCAGCTGCTGGGTCTTCCTAATCACGATTATTGATTCCATGGGGTTTAAGGGATGAATTTCTAGAGGTGTTCCAAGCTGAGACTGTTAGCCTTTGGGAGACAGGATCTTGGACATTTTGACAAAGACTAACTGATCCGACTATGGGTGCTTCACTTTCATTTTTTCAAGTGTTACAATCACATAAATATGTGAGAAAAGATGACAAGTTCAAAGAGGCTGATAGTTACTCTTGGGGCAGACAGTGAAAGCCAATCCAGGGAGCTGCTGAGAGCTGTGGGCTTTGAGGGCCAAGGAGCCACTCGGAGAGGACCTGACCACTCTCCTCAGGTGTCAGAACCTCGTGATCCTATGGAGGGGGGCGGACATGGCCATATAATGAACACTGTTTTATGTCATTCTCTTCAGCAGAACATTTTCTCAACCAGCGCTTCTAAGTATGTACAGTGTAATTGTTTATGATGAGAACAGCAAAGCACAGGAAAATGCTGATGTGCCTTCTATTTCATCAAAAATTATTTTATTAAGTCTATTATTACATTATGCTTGTGATGGTTACCTATATTTGGTTTTCAGCTCCTTAATTTAATTAACAGTCAGTTCTTCAATCTGTGAGACAGTAGAACGATTGGGTAGCAATGTTTGTTTTTTCCATATCGTTGTATCCATTTTGAGCTGTTCTCTATGTCCTATTTTTTTCATTTCTCTACGTTTCCCTAATAGTGTTTGCCTGTCCAGTGTCAGTGTATTTCCTGCTCAATGAGAATTGGTAAGAGCTCTCTGAAGTTATTAGTCTCTAGTTAAAATTCTTGCCCTTTATAATACTGCCAAGTGTTATAGGAAATTTGAGGGTTGACATTTGCCTATTATTCATTCATTTGTGCACCTAATATCTATTGAGCATCTTTATTTTCAAGTCACTGTGCTAGGATGGTGATCAAGCTGTGTAGAGAAGTCCAGAGTACACTGAGAGCATATGACAGAAGGATGAAATCCCAACAAGGAAATCAGGATGTGCTGTTGCAGCTGCAACTCAAAGGAAAAGTAGGAAGTGGCCAATCAGGGGCTGGAAGGCAGGTGTGGGTCCACCAAGGAGAGGAGCAGCCTTTAGAACAGCCTAGGATCAGAGAAAGTAAAGAGATGTAGACAGTGGTCATCCCAGCAAATACAATTAAAACCACACACGTAGTAAATGAAGCTTGACCAGCACTCAGGAGTATTAATTAGATTTATGAATTTAATGTTGGAAGTGAGCCTTTTCCTAGGCTAATTATTATGTAAAATGTATGTAAATGTAATAGGAAATGCAAAATGATCACAAAATGATTTTCATAATTTAGTTTCTGAATATCCTTCAGTACCTCAAACCTAATTAAGTGTGCAATAAATGTTTATTGAATTGAACGTCATCTTTTTCTTGTGAGAAGTAATTATCGCTGAAACCTTTATAGATAAGAAGCTGAAGGTCTCAAACCTCCTTTTAACTCGTTGGATGTATAAGGAAGAAGAAGCGTTTAAAATTTATATTCTCATCTCTAAATAAAAGTTAAATACCATGACCCTTCCATAGAGTGCAGAAGCATAAAAAAATATCCTACCCTTACCCTTGGATCAATCTTATTTTTTTTAATTAGAAGAGAAATTCAGAAGGACTACTTCAAATAAGCCATTGGTGCAAGTTCAGATTTCCCCAGGAACGTCACTAGAATCTTGCACGCCTATACTGACCCCTTTGAAACTTCTCCTGCTTCTTACCTCTCAGGGTCACTGACACCCTCCTTTCTCCTTTGCTTTCCACCCGCCCCCCACAGGTGGGAAAGGGAGTTGGGAGGTGGGAGAAATGGATGAAGGGGCATGAACTGTGGGGTGATGGATGGTACCTGAACTTGTCGTGGTGGTCCCTCTGTAGTGTATACAGATGTTGAATTATAATGCTATATACCTGAAAGGTATATTCGAATTATTTTTTTTTAAAAAAACTGGGAACCATGGAGAATTATTACAAAGAATTCTCTGAAAACAATTATCATCAAAATCAAATTAAAATGTAATGAAAGCTTAAAATTAATTACTAATTAATTAAAAGGAAAGAACAATTGCATGGACCAGAAGCCTTGGGTTTGCATCTGGGCTGTGTTGTTTACTACTGTGTGACCTTGGGCATCCTGTGAACTCTGAGTCTATCTTTAGTTCTGAAATTGGGTCTAACACACGATCTATCCGTTTCACAGCATCGTCGTGAGGATTAATACAGGCGAAAGTTCTTTGTAAACTGAAGTGCTAAGAAAGGGTAAAACTGGAGCTCCCCTAGTGGCGCAGCGGTTGAGACTCTGCCTGCCAATGCAGGGGACACGGGTTCGAGCCCTGGTCTGGGAAGATCCCACGTGCCGCAGAGCAGCTGGGCCCGTGAGCCACAATTACTGAGCCTGGGTGTCTGGAGCCTGTGCTCCGCGGCAAGAGAGGCCGCGACAGTGAGAGGCCCGCACACCGCGATGAAGAGTGGCCCCCGCTTGCCACAACTAGAGAAAGCCCTTGCACAGAAACAAAGACCCAACACAGCCATAAATAAACAAATACTTTTTTAAAAAAAAGGGTAAAACTATAATATCGGGATTTGCTTAACAAAACACACTGACTAGATTGATGTTCAGTTTTTATTCACTTTATTCCTTGCTTTTGGTAATATGCTTAAAGTTTCTAATCACTACTGCCCTTTAACTTTTATGCCAATATACCGAGATTATCACTTAAGTAGTATCTGTGGGGACTTCCCTGGTGGCGCAGTGGTTAAGAATCCGCCCGCCAATGCAGGGGACACGGGATTGAGCCCTGGTCCGGGAAGATCCCACATGCTGCGGAGCAACTAAGCCCGTGCGCCACAACTACTGAACCTACACTCTAGTGCCAGCGAGCCACAAGTACTGAGCCCGTGCTCCGCAACTACTGAAGCCTGTGCACCTAGAACCCATGCTCCGCAGCAAGAGAAGCCACCACAGTGAGAAGCCCACACACCACAATGAAGAGTAGCCCCTGCTCGCCACAACTAGAGAAAAGCCCGTGTGCAACAACGAAGACCCAACGCAGCCATAAATAAATAAATAAAAGCAAATAAATTTATATGAAAAAAATAGTATCTGTATTCTAAAGGAAACCCATACTTTGACAATAAGTTTATGGTCGTTGTAAGAAATATGTGCAGTCATTCTGTAAAATCATCAGAGTTTTAGAAGACCTACTGTTCCAATCCAAACCCCACGGCGATGAGAAAGCACTGCTGGTTGGCGTAGTTACAAACAAGGGCTCTTTCCTGGGAAGGAAGGTGCACAGGTGTTCAGAAGCATCAAATATGCAGCCAACCACAGCATGGAGTTTGGTGACCCTGCGTTTAAATCCTAGTGCTTATTTGCCCTGTAATCTCGGGCAAGTGATACTTTTCTGTCTCATTTTCTTCCTCAATTAGTTGTGAGTGATAATGTCTACCTCAAAGGGCAGCTAGGAGGTGAAGGACAGTAAGCAAAGCAGTCAGGACAGCATCTAACACAGACGTAATCAGCTCGATATAGGAAAGCTTTTCTTATTTATTGTTGAGTCTATTCTGGTCTGTAAAGATGGCAATACCTTGTAGATAACATGGTAGCCTCTTTTCTTATGCCTGTGTCATAGGAAAGTTTCTAAGTCTCAGTATAATACTTCTGAACCTCAGTTATGATCTGACAGGAATAATAATTATGGTAATAAAAAAATGAAGAATTGTTGTTACTTGGATTGAGTAGCTATAATGTGTCAGTCCCATGCTTGGTCCTTTATGAAGTGATTTCTAATCATCCAGAGCAGAGTTCCTGGTCAGATGCCAGCACTCTGTGTACAGATATAAGAACTGAGGTCTGGGGGGATTAACAGTCGGCCGTGCTCTCCCTGTGCAACAGTGCATGGCCTGCAAGGCCCCTCCCAGGAGCCATCGCCACCACAGACATCGTCCCTGCAGAATCTCTCTGGAACCAATGTGGTTACACCTTCCTTTGCAGGCATGGGCTTTTCTGAAAATTAATATCCTTTCTTTATTGTCTCTTCCAGTGTTAAGAAAATATATAATGCCTTTGTTTTTAGATTATGATCCTTGCAATCTTTGGGGTTTATCTCTAATACTTCATTCTTAGAAGTTAGAAGCAGGGTTTTTTGGTTTTGGTTTTCTTCATTATTTCTTCATTTTTGTTTTTAAACTAAGACTTCCTTTTTATTTTTTTGGTCAAGCCTAACTCCATCAAAATCTGCTCAATATTCACTAGTGAAATTTTGAGTACTTGAAGGACTTGGGTTAAACAGCTTTGTTTTAGTGTATTGGATTGTTTTAATCAAATTCATCAGTCTTTTTTTGTTGCTATGTATGTTCTTTTTCATATTACCATGTTTAATAGTCTCTGGAGAATAAAGAAAGAAAATACCAATTCTTTTGAAATGCTTATTAATAGTTTTTTTTTTTTAATTTTTCCCTCTTCTTTATTGAAGAATTGTAAACTGCAAGACCATCTTAAACCTTTGGGGCTAAAGGTTCTTTTGTCACAGTTCTGGAACCTTTTGAAAAGGTTCTATCCATTGCTAAAATTGTTTAAGGAAAGGAGCTCTAAATACCTGACTTCCAACCTAAAATTTTTCCTTTTTTCATTGGTACACATAGTCACAAAAACCAAAATGTCATTTAACAGTAAAACTTCAGTTTTATATTACTATATTGGCTCAGTTTTTTTTTTTTTTTTTTTTTTTTTTATAAATTTATTTATTTATTTATTTATTTTTGGCTGTGTTGGGTCTTCGTTTCTGTGCGAGGGCTTTCTCTAGTTGCTGAGAGCGGGGGCCACTCTTCATCGCGGTGCGCGTGCCTCTCACTGTCGCAGCCTCTCTTGTTGCGGAGCACAGGCTCCAGACGCGCAGGCTCAGTAGTTGTGGCTCACGGGCTTAACTGCTCCGCGGTATGTGGGATCTTCCCAGACCAGGGCTCGAACCCGTGTCCCCTGCATTGGCAGGCAGTTTCTCAACCACTTCGCCACCAGGGAAGCCCTTGGCTCAGTTTTTTTATGAGTTATTGTAGCTGAATTGCTACAGAGTGTGTTCACAGAAGGTACTAAATCCCTTATTACCACTGCCACCACCCTTCCCCCACCTGATTTTAGGTGACTTTTATTGTATTAAAAAATAATACTCTGGATTCCTTTACTGCCAGGAAACAAAGATCATTTTTATTAAAGTTGCTTTTAGGATGACAGTGTCAGTCATCTCTTTGAAAATGCATTTTGGAAACTAGGTTTGTTCTTCCAGAACCCTTGAAAAGAAGCCAGAAAAATTGCAGGGGAAGATAATAATAATAGAGTAGATGTATTTGAGCAGTTATACTGTGAAACTTAATTTAACTTTCCCTCAAACTCCATTTCAAACTTGCTTTTGTGCATGAAAATATACTGTCTCGCTTTCCTTCCCTTATGTCTCAGATTTTCTTTTTCTTCAACATAATCCCCTCTGAAGGATTCTGTGTAGGAGATCAGAGCTCCAGTCTGATGCTCCGGGACCTGCGGGGCAGGTGCACCGGCCTTGCTCAGGGCCTTCTCTGCAGAAGGCCGGGCCAGGGGCCACTGGCCTGGGAAGGGCGCAAGGGACTCCCACTGCCAAATTCTACCACCACTGCCCCCAAAACAACCAACACATCTGTAATATTTTGACTTCACCTTAATGATTAAAGTGGAGAGCAAATGAAATACTAAAATTGAGAATTGATGGCTCTTGTAACCTGCGGCGTGATTAGAGAAGGCAGAAAAAGGAGTTCCAAGTTTGCCTGGCAGGCACCTGTGGGGAGGTGGAGGCGAGCAGAGACCGAGGCTCTGCGTGTTTGCAGGCTGCTCTCCCTGCCCTCCCCCAGAGAGCAATCTACCTGGTTCTTATTCCTCACCTTGGGCATCACAGCGGGATGGGAGTCAGCAACCAGCCCTGATTGTCATGCCCTGCAGCGTCCTTCTGCCAGGAGCTGGGCAGTATGGAACCTGTGAGGAAAACCCTGCCACTCCTGGGATTCCTCTCCGGGAAACTCGGGCACTGTCGGGACAGGCCTGCTGGGACCCTGGCAGGCATCTGAGCCAGAGCCCGGCCATTACCCTCAGTGTTTGGTCCTATTGATGAAAGATCCTCATGCTTCTTGGGAGTCTGATGGGAGACTTGTTGAGACTTGGGAGGGTCTTTGTTAGCACAGGTGGTCGTAGAGAATGGAGATTGCATTGGGAATCCGAAGACATGAGCTTTTTGTTTGTTCTCATTGCTTTATCTCTAATTTGGGGGGAAAGTTGATGGCTGTAGGCAGCACAGGACAGTCTTCAGGCGTCACCGGCAGTAGGAGCGTTTGGGCACTAGGTCCAGGCCAGATGTCCTCGGGGAAGCTGATGCCACAAGAGATTTTTTTTTTTCAATAGATCTTTTTTGGAGTATAATTGCTTTACAATACCATGTTAGTTTCTGTTGTACACCAAAGTGAATCAGCCATATGCATACACATGTCCCCATATCCCCTCCCTCTTCAGGCTCCCTCCCACCCTCCCAATCCCACCCCACTAGGTCATCGCAAAGCACGGAGCTGATCTCCCTGTGCTATGCTGCTGCTTCCCACTAGCTATTTTACATTCGGTAGTGTGTATATGTCGATGCTACTCTCACTTCGCCCCAGCTTCCCCCTCCGCGCCCCCGTGTCCTCAAGTCCACTGTAGACACTGACACTCCCCCTCTGTACCCTCTTTCACTCTGTACAAACCTCCGTCAGCATCTTGTCCCAGTTCTTTGTTGGAGGGACCTGTTGCTAACACCCCGAGAACGGGGACAGTGTGGACTTCATTCCTCTTTTTCTTCTTCCCTTGTGCCTGGCACAAGGCTTGATATGTGATAAATATCGTAGAAAATAAGGAAATATGAATAAAATAGTTTTCTTCTCACTTGCTGATGTCACAACTTGCCTGATCTTGTACCGGGGATTATAAAATATCAGAGCTGGAAAGGACCTTAGTGGTCAGGGGATGATTTGGTGGCAGTGCTGGACCCAGCCACCTGGGCGTGGGGCTCCCAGTTCACTGTGCTCTCAGCGGCAGCCCCTTCGGGATGGTGGCATTTGTATTCCGGCTCACCTGGCCTGCACTCCTGCTACTTTTAGGGACTGAAAGATTCCGACTTGAGTATAATAATGAAGCTATTTAGTGTGGCTTTGATAGTATTTGATTTTTCTAGTTTTATTCAAATCCCTAGAGCTATTTCAGAAAAACGAGCTTTAAAAATAGTAGCAGACCTTGAGTTATAATTTTTATAGTCATGCATTTGTTATGAAATTGTGATGATTAAATTATGACAAACGTAGCTGAAATGAAATGTGCAAAGGAAAACGTCTTCACTTGTTAAAAGGAGGAGAAGTCACTCTTAAAGATGTTCCATCTTGGACCAATTTACTTGAAATTTGGTGCCTGTCGTGAAGATTAATAACATGTGGCCTTTTACACAGCTTCTCAGCCCGAGTCTAATGTTCTAGTTGTCCTTTTATTATCCCAAACCTCCATAACTAAAGGATTTTTCCTTCCTGCCCTTTGTTCACAATATGGAGCTGTAATTGAGTTCATATTTCTCACCCAGCCTTTCAGCTATAATTAATATTTTATTATATCAGATTTTGTCACTAACTAGCAGAGCAGCAGGGTGTGGGACCACGTGCTCAGGCGTGCTTACACATACACACACACATGTGCACACACATGCAGAACAGAAGTAACTTAGGGATGCCAGGCGAGCTCCTGATGATGAATTATGGCCGAGAGAACATCAGTTTTATTTGTGGTACCCTGAAAATATGCCACAGCAATAGATGGCCGATCCTATCTAGAACAGAGCAGGACAAAGAGAAATTAAAGTGGGCAACATAGACTATTCGACCCCACGGATCAGTTTATGCTGCGCAGTGTGTTACCCAGGGTCCATCGTGTGTGGAAAACTAGTGATCAGACCTCGTTTGTGAGTCAATGAGCAGGACGGGCTCGGTCAGCTGCCTTCAGCACCAGTGTTACGTGGATCCTAGTCATGATGACAAACACATTGAACTTATTGAACTGACCTTTCTTTTTCCTCATTTTAAACTGGTGACAATACTTTTAAAATGTAGTTCAGCTGTACCAGGTCATTTGGATCTTCAGGGTGTCATTTCAGTAAATGCTGACAGGTTTAGGGAAAGGATGTGACTGAAAAAGAACAGGAAGAAAATACATTCTGTGTTATTGCATAAATAAACCTGAATTACACATTTATTTTACCTGCCTTGAATAATAATTTATACTTTCATTTTCCCTTACCCCCCCCAAAGAGTTAATCTTCAAGAAGATATTAATACTAGACTCTATTCTTTTTTTCTAGAGAGAGAATAGGTGGTTTTTACCAAAAATTGCAGATCAAGCTGAAAGTCACTAATAGTGCCATGAAATGAAAAATATTCTAAGTCCTTGAAATGATGAGAAATGCCAACTTTAAAGGACTGGCAAAAGCAGCAATGAAACGGATCAGTACTTTTCTCCTCCTCACCCCCCCATCCTGCTATCTGGTTGGATAATCCTCCAATATTTTATGCTGATAAGAAGCAGAATAAGTAGATAGAAAAATGGACTTACGACTAAGGGCTTAATCTGGAAATGAATTAGGACACACATCTTGAAGTCAATTTCAAATCTGCAGCAGGCTTCTCGTAACATCTTCAAAGTTAGAAAAGACCAAAACCATTTTGTCACATTTGAACTTTCAAGTTTAACAAACTACATGAAAGATGTTCAGATGTTCTTTTCTAGGTTATACTTCATGGGCTAGTCTATATAAATGCAGATTTCTTATTCACCTTCTAAAAGCCTTAGAGTTTTGTTGTAGAAAAGCCTAGCATCAATTAAACTTTAAATTAAATTTCACTCTGTAAGAAAGTTCGGATACAGTGATGTCACATTTTTGGCAGATTCATCTTCACGATGGATTGTGCCCTCACATTGCACATGCCGTAGGAAAGTTTTATGTGATTTTAAATTCCAGAATAGTGGTGGAGGAAGGCTAGGAATGGTGAGACTTTGATAAACAAAGAGGCCGTGAGTAACACATTAAAAGGATAAAAGAATTTTAATTCAGCTGACTAAGCTAGAAACTTCTGTTTGGTTTTCCATCTGTGAGAATTTGCTTTTTTCAATCATCCTTTTAGGAAAAACATTCAAACAGTGAGATTTTCAAATCTGCTTTTGAGATGACACTTGTGGTTGGAGAGATCTTGTGAAAATCATCAGTGGGATGATGTTATTTGTACAAATGAAAAGCACATCAGTCACCAAGTTCTGTCCAGGTACCATTGACCTGGATGCCAGTAATGTGTTCATTTCCATCCAGGAGGCAGCAATGTGTGGCCACTGGGCAGCAGAATGGATTCAGCCATTTTTCATTAGCACTTGGACTTTGATAAAGGGGAATAGAAAAGAGCTGCTTGACCTTTCAGCGCTTAAAATTATTAAAGAGCAAATAGATTTGAGGTCTGGATGCTTGCAAATCTAATTTGTCTTGTGGAGGAAGGATGAAAAGACATTTTGGGTTTGAAATTGCTCTAGTCAACTTAGTTCTTCCTTTAATATATCTGAAGATAAGTAGATGGTAGCTATTTAAAAAGTAATATGTCTGGAGTAGAGTGCATGGCATAACATACCAACTGGCTGAAATGGAGGCCCACTAAATAATCATTTAATTCTTGCATTTTCATCTGATCCTCCTAAACTTGCTGCTTGGAAAAATTAATTTTTTTCATCCATATTCACTTAGATGGCATGTAAATTACACAACAAAATTGTCTTTCTCTAAGGAGTGTCAAATATCATATTGTTCAAGTTAAATCAGGCCAGTGCCTGGCACATACTAGGGGCTCAGAAATTATGCGTTGACTTAATAAATGAGGAAAGCTGGGGAAAGATGGGTGGAAAGTGAGGATGGAGATGAGGGGAGAGAGGAAACAGAGTTGCAGCTTCTGATTCTCTCCATTTCTCCTTATTTGCGGTTGTACAGGGTAAACTTGCAATCTAACCTGCATTATCTTATCGCAAAACCTTTTTCTTGGTAATTCCCTTCTCTCTTACCTCTTGGGTATTCAGGAAATGAATACAAAAGAAACTTAGTATTAAAGTTTAGTAAAGAGAAGCATATTAGTGAATATCAGTATATTTCCTCCCTCCTACTACATATAAGGTATATAAAGTAAAAATTACTTCTGGATTACGTTATGCTTTCAAAAATATGTACTTCGTGGCCCACTTCATTCTGTCTCATGAGATACAGAAGTGACTGACTGTGTTGTCGGATGGTCAGCAGACCACATCTACTATTTAATTAACTATGTGCCCCAGATAGAATGGGCATCTCACCTCTGAACCTTAGTTTTCTCATCAGTAAAACCAGAAAATAAAACCTACATGTGCAAGGCTCCTGGCCTAGCACTTCCTGTATGGAATAACTTCTGCAAATTTTTTTCTTCGCATAAATCTTCATATTTCTACTTTGTCTAGTATACTAGGCTTCCTGGAAGGTGTTTTTAAAGTGGAATTTTGAAAATCATGTCCTATAGCAACTAAATTGGAAAAGCTTGCTGATAGAAGAAAACCAGTGTTAAAAATTACTTAATGGAGAATCTCTTTGCAAAGCAATTAATTATTCTTTGATTTATCCATCTTGTGAGAGTAGTTCTTGTATGCTGAATAAAAATTCTGAATAAAAAAAATATAAAATGTACCTTGGAGACCCATCTAGTTCTCTCATTTCATAGGAAAAAAATAAGAACCAAAGACGTTAATTTAAAACCCCAGTTTTAGCAGAATTAGGAGTAGAGTCTAGGGGATGCACACGCCAGTGTCTGCTACCCTGACAGAAGGCGTTGCAGGAAAACAGTCACACTTTCTTAATGATGTTTGCACTTCTCTAACCGAAGCCTCGAGAGTTACACGTTGTCCCTCTGTTACATTCTGTTGGTTGCATGCAATCTTCAAGGTTAGCCAACACCATACTTGGTGGGAGAAATGTCAAAGAACTTGCAGATGTAGTGGAATCGCCACATCTGACTGTAGATATAAGAGGTCAGGGAGAAGGGGGAGTGAAATCAAAGCCCCCTCTGTCTCTGCCTGTGTTCCTTGTTCCCCCCACCCCCAAAGGAAGGTCCTTCCTAAATTCTTCCTTCCATGTTGGATACACCCTGCAGTGAGAACTCTGCAAGATTTGGTGGAGCATCTTATGGGACCAATAGAACGTCTTGATGTTAGGAAGTAAGAGTCATATTTCTTTTCTTTAAGTTTACATCCCTGCTCAGAAGTCCCTTTATCATTATTTACACTGTAAACCTGCTGGACTCCCTGCCTACTGAGCAATCATTCTGATGTTGTACAACCATCGATTTTTGTTTGGACAGAATTACAAACTGAACGGCAGCTGCGTTGCATGACTGAAATAGAATGTGCTAAGTGGTTGTACTTCCAGAAACAGGAGATTCACTGGGTGCAGATTCAGAGTTCACACGGACAGGAGCACAGAGAGGGACCTCTCCGGGCCGACCCCAGCGCGTGGCGTTGGTAGGCACCTCCCTTCTATTCTGTTTCCCCGGCTTTAATGAGTGGCTGTGCTGAGCAGCCCCAGGGTTACAGCGTTGCTCGGGGAGTCACGGTGCTTTTCTGACAAAGTAAGAAAAAGATATATCTCCTTGTCAGAACGATTTGCAATCTAGTCTGGATTCAGTTTTTGAAAGCTGCTGTCAAGATTTGTTTTTTCTCAGTATTAGAAACTTTTTTTTCCCCAACCAAACTGCACAACAGTTCATCATTCTAGTAAATGTATGTAGCTCAATAAAGAAGTCCATCCCTTCAAGGTTTCTCCTATTCTCCTAAGGTTAATTCGAAATTCACAGATATTGGAAGGGGGTGGGGAGGGAAAGGTGAGTAGGGACCAGGAGATCTACTCCTTGCTGGGGACGTCTGTCTCTCAGGCATCTTCTGAGGATACTCATTCCCATCTTATCTTTATATAGAATTCAAGTAGCCCTGTTCATGATTTACTCTTAGAAACCACTTGTAACTCCAGGGTGTTGGCTTTTGAAATTCCAGTGCCTTTTCTCTGCTTTTCTGATGTCCTCACTTTCCGCTGACCGAATATGGTGCAAGGCAAAGGAATAGAAGGAAAATATGGGAAGTTACACCTTGGTTAACCCGAATCATCACACACTGTATCTTGTGACTTGATAAAACTTCACACACGTTCATACAGATGTCACCGAAGAAAATATTACGTTGCCTTTTTAAATAAACTTACGGTTAATATTGATTGGTTCATTGACTAGGTAAACTGAGTTCATTTTCTACAAATTCATCTTCAGTTACATGTAAGAAGAACGTTACCTTGGTGTCCTGCTCACATAAACAGCAGAAATTGTTATATAAAAACGTTTTAACTATGGTAAATTTTCTTTCCCTCAAGAAATTGTCTTATTTGGGGGTGAGAGAGTTCTGTGCAAAAGCATTAAGCACTTTCCCTCTCTTTCATGGAGCAAGTGTTGAATCCGTGTCCATTAGGCACTAAGCACTTATTATTGGCTCTATCCAGTGTGTTCTTTATTTGGGGTGTCCTGTGGGTCTCCGCAGTTGAAGACCATGGGGATCAACTCTGTTATCTGAAACTATCACTGATAATACTCTCTTTTTTCTAGTGTCTACCAAATAGTTGTCGAGGAAGAGCGTCCTCGAAGAGCTAAAAAGACAACAGAAATCTTAAAATGCTACCCGGTGCCCATCCACTTCCAGAATGCTTCTCTACTGAACTCCCAGTACTACTTCGCTGCTGAATTCCCAGCCAACAGCCTCCAATCAGCTCAGCCTTTTACTATTGGTGATAATAAGACATACAATGGATACTGGAACACCCCTCTCCTTCCCCATAAAAGCTACAGAATTTATTTCCAAGCTGCTAGCAGAGCTAATGGGGTAAGTTTTATAAATGGCTGTTTACTTAGGCCATTCAGCATTATCAATGCGAACACAGTCAGATCACATAAGGTAGCCGTAAGAAGGAAAGTCATGCTTTTGTGTGCTTTTACTTGGAATAAATGTGTTTTAATCTCTCTTTTTAAAATTATTTTCACCTGGAGAAATTCATGGGAAGAAATGCATATATTCATATTTGTTTGGGTAGGAAGAATATATTGTCAACATGATGGTTTTTATTTTCAGTTTTTACTTGTTACCAAAAGTTGGCTAGTAATTCTGCTTAGCCTACTATTTTACAGGGAAATAGTACAGCTCTAACACGTACATTCAGCTCATTTACAATTTTGTGAGATTCACAACATCTGTCTTTTCAGCATATTCTGTCCCATTTCTTTGGTTCCACAAGAGTTTAAGCTTCCTATAGCTGGGACTAAATTAGTTATCTTTCTTTTTTTTTCTAAGAGAAAACAGCTTTGGAAAGATGAAATAGAAACAAAATAAAAACTATCAAGTTGTTTTTGAATTTTTTTCCCTTTCCTGTTCAGACCAACCCAGAGCTCTGATGAGATAGGAAAGTCTCCTTAGAAGGAAGGGCAAATTTTCCAGATACGACAGTGGTTTCCTCCTTCACAGCGTGGGTCTCGGTACCATCATTGCCTTTGGCCAATGAGAAGGGGGGGAAATCAGGGGCACAGATTTTGCCCACGAGTGTCTGCACAGGGATCCAGTGAGGGTCCGGAGGAGGAAGCCAGGGGGGCCACCTGGCAGAGGCGTTCTGTGTGTAACTCCAGGCTTGCCATCTGCTCCCGGGGTGCCCACCAGCGCCACCGCCAGCACTGGAGCCGGAAAATGTATCAGAGCGCAGTCCAAGTGCTAATCACTGTGTGGTTAATGCCACACTTGGAACAATGAGAACCTCCCTTATCCGTATTTAAAGAGAACTGCAAAGATTTTATTTGTTTCACATAAAACATGAATAGTGATTTTTTTTTCCCCCTCTTTATTTAACACAGGAAACCAAAATAGACTGTGTCCAAGTGGCTACAAAAGGTAGGTTGAAATTGTGCGAAGCTCTGCTGGCTTCTGTCCTTTACGAGTTTAGATGGCTTTTCAGGACTTCTTGAAATGTTCATGTCATTGAAATCAGTGTGTGGGGGGATGTGTGCTCCTAGGTGTGTGCTAGGATTGTAGGCCAGTTAAATTTGACTGTGTTTCACACAGGTATTTTTTTTTAATGAGAAGTCACATTGCTGTGTTTCAAAGCAATTTTCAATGGTTATCTTTTTAAAACTTCTATTAAAATAGAATTGATTTTTATATGATCTCGTTTATACTGTGGTATAAACCACAGTACCCTACATAGTAATACTGTGTCTAGTGAATGTTCAGATGCACAATAGTAAAATACCTCCTGCTGTTTTAAAGCAATTATCTAGTTATAATAGATCTGTAGAGTCTGCGTGGGCTTTTTTCACTGGGGATGTGTGTCTCTTTGAACCCAGGAACCAGGTGATGTTATTGTGGACCTTCTGTTTCCCAGGCCTGGTTACAATACTGAGAAAATGTGATTGAGGATGAAAGGTAGATTAGGATGAACCAGTGTAAGCTCACCACACAGGGCCTCCTAAAGAAGAGAGTGCAGGGGGGTGTGTGTGTGTGTGTGTGTGTGTGTGTGTGTGTACACATACTGTAACATCATCTTGTCAACCTCGCAGTGTGCTTTTGCCATCCCATGTGGAAGTATTTGAGAAAATGCCACGAGAAACATACGATGCTGCAGGAAAACGAGGCAGTATACGTTAACACTTGTAGTTAAACGCACTCTTTCAGATTAGTAGAGGAGCCATGAGCACAGGGAGGAAGTGCTGTGAGACTGAATTTGGGAAGGACGGCAAGAAAGCAGAAAGCACCAGATTTCGTCAGCTCATAGGGGGTCACTTGACAAGTTCTGTTGGATGAACCTACCTTGTTTTTGCTGTTTAACGTTCAGGCAGCTTAGTTTGAATATATCGTGGGTGCCCATCGGCATTTTCAAAATTCTCATTGAATTCTTATTTCCTGAAGAAACATGACCTTTTTATTCCATTAACTTGACACACATTTCTTGGTTTCATGTTATGTGCCAGGCCTTGTGGGAGGTACTCACCTTATTTGTATTTTGTTTGTCCTCATGGGCTCATAGCTCTATCTCCAGGAATCTCCTTATATTGATTTTAAAACACTCAATTCTTTATATCATATTGTACCTGATTAAGAGCCTTTATTTGTAGGGATAAATTAATAAAAAATGAAATTACAGACATTGATGTGTTTTCTAAACTGTAATTCGCTGTTAACTATTAATTATCACAGTATTATAAGGCCTTTGAATGAGGTATCGACGTTCTCAGGCCTCTGATCATGGCCCATGCTCAGGCTGCTTTATTGAATTCTGCTGACCCTTGAGGTCTCAACAGAAAACCCAGTTCCAGAGTGCCTGATTCATAATGCCTTGCATTTCACATCACAGCTGAAAGTTAAAATTACTTTCATATGTATGTTCTCATTTATTTCTTCTAAATTACTGTGAGAAAGGAGACATGTATTGCTATTTTTATTTTTGAGACGAAGAAAATGCATATTTGGGGAGATGAATTGACTTGCCAAGGTCACTCAGCTAATAATCTGTGTGTCAAGGCTTGATCCCAAGCGTTTGGCCTCCTACACCAGTGTTTCCCTGTATCTCATGGCTTTTCACCCAGCAGAACCTCTGGCCAATCGTAGTTCTGCAGCATATAAGTATCTGTCCTCCTTTTTATTAGAACTGAGTCACTGCCCAGTTGACTCTGGAAACAGCAGAATATCTGCCATCCTGTTCATGTGCAGAGTTAAATAATTATATAAACAACACACTAGTAAATATGGAAATGTGGCGTTTGCTCTTTTCACAATAGATTGAATTAGATGGTGATTTGGATCGTTTTCTTCTATCATCAGCTAGATTTAATCAATATTGTAATTTGTTTTTCAATTCACCAAAGGATGATTAGGCAATCAGATGACCTGATTGACTAAATATTTCTCCGCTCATATTTTCTGAGTCATTTGCAAACATTTACACAGCAACAAACTCTATCCAACCAAATAACCTTTTGCGGGGAAAGAGGGAAACAAATTTTAATTTTCATTGCCTCACTTTGTCATTCCTAGTCATAAAATCACAGCACAGGAGGGAACCTCAGGAGATAGTCTCCTGCTGGGTGAAAACTACACTGTTTGGTACCATTTTATTTCATGAATTTCTATATGTACAGGTTCAGCAACCTTCCTTTACAGCACCGTCCTATGTTTCATCACCTTTATAATCAGATCATTTTTTGCTTATTCATACTAAAATTGATTTTGCAATGAAGGAAGCCATTCCATCTTGACGACTTCATCAAAACAGAGAAATTGGCAGGTCTGACATTGTTACTGGTACCATATCATAAAGATGTTTGAAATTTAAAAGAGTTAAGCATCTTGACTGTTTTTGCCACTTAGTGCTGACAATATAGTGGCTTAATTGAATTTTCAGACACTAAACCACTTTCCTGAGCAGCATTTTGAATTTACAAAGATTTCAGTGTTCTCGTGAAACAATTGTTGACAAGTATCTTTATAGAGAAAGTATGGAGGTGGATTTTTTTCCACAAGGAACTAATTTGTAATTTCAAACACGGATATGTCTCTTAAAGATACATTTCATGCTAGTTATAAATTTAATGTAGTGATTATTTTAATCATATTCCAAGGGTACATTTTGATTCTAATCATCTCAAATATAAAGCCTCATAAAAAATTGGACACCAGAAAATACCTAAGGTGGGTCATTACATATCTCCATATGTTGGGGGATTGCCTGTATTTTTATGTATCCTCCTTTAATTTATATACCTAGATTCGTCATAAGTACATATGGTTAGCTATAGGCAAACTCACCCGAGACTATTCTATCTCTTGAGTTAAAAAGGCACCATACGGGACTTCCCTGGTGGCGCGGTGGTTAAGAATCCGCCTGCCAATGCAGGGGACACAGGTTCGAGCCCTGGTCTGGGAAGATCCCACATGCCGCGGAGCAACTAAGCCCGTGTACCCCAGCTACTGAGCCTGCACTCTAGAGCCCGTGAGCCACAACTACTGAGCCTGCAATCCACAACTACCAAAACCCGCGTGCCTAGAGCCCATGCTCTGCAACAAGAGAAGCCACCACAATGAGAAGCCCGCGCACCGCAACGAAGAGCAGCCCCCACTCGCCACAACTAGAGAAAGCCCGCACGCAGC
Source organism: Balaenoptera acutorostrata (assembly GCF_949987535.1). Classification (NCBI taxonomy): domain Eukaryota; kingdom Metazoa; phylum Chordata; class Mammalia; order Artiodactyla; family Balaenopteridae; genus Balaenoptera; species Balaenoptera acutorostrata. The sequence goes on from NC_080076.1 coordinate 61,707,531, forward strand.
AATGAAGACCCAATGCAGCCAAAAATAAAATAAATAAATTTATAACAATTAACTAAATAAATAAATTAAATTGTAAAAAAAAAAAAAAAGAAAGACACCATACGATGACAATATACTTGATGTTTTGGGGTTACCCTCCCAACAGGATTCTTTTTAATCTTTATGGTGGAGTACATAGAATGGCTTTTAGTTATTTTTAGATTCTCCTAATTTTTATTTTGATTTTTAATCACATTCACATTTTTATAGTTGAATTCTGTTTAACACCACTTGATCCAGCTGTGTCTTAGCAATCCTTGTATATGTTTTCCTTAACTTTCACATACCTTATGGCTGCCTATGGTAACTAGTAGGGTGGAAACTCTTTTCTGCTAGTTTTGGAAGAATTTGTTAATGATCAATTCTAAAGAATTTGTTGATGATCAATTCTAAACTGACAGGAAACTTTTACTTTCACTTAAAAGTAAAAATCCGTCTTGTTAGTAAATTAGATTTCTTGTATTAAATGAGATATAGTCATTCTAATTGATATAATAATTAGTTTAAACTGTTTACTTTGCATTAATCTCCCATAAAATAATTTTTTCCATGACATGATGCCAGCTATGTTTCTCCTTGACAACATAGCCATTTGGGAGCTTTCTTGTTATACATTTATTTTAAAAAAAAATATTTGAGGACACACATAGATCAAAAGTGAGGGGATGGAAAAAGATATTTCATGCAAACGGAAATGACAATAAACCAGGGGTCACAATACTCATATCAGACAAAACAGGCTCTAAAACAAAGGCCATAAAGAAAGATAAAGAAGGACACTGCATAATGATAAAAGGATCAGTACAAGAAGAGGATATTACACTTGTCAACATACATGTACCCAGTATAGGAGCACCCAAATACATAAAACAAATACTAACAGACATAGATGGAGAAATTGGTGGGAATACATGATAGTAGGAGACTTTAACACCCTGCTCACATCAATGGACAGATCTTCTGGACAGAAAATCAGTAAGGCAACAGAGATCCTAAATGATACAATAGAACAGTTAGAGTTAATTGATATTTTCAGGACATTACATCCAAAAAAAACCAGAATACACATTCTTTTCAAGTGCACATGGAACATTCTCTAGGATTGACCACATACAAGGGCACAAAACAAGCCTCAACAAATTTAAGAGGATAAAAAAAATTTACGTGCCTATTATGTTAGGCATAGTGTAATCTGTAAAACTTCCAAACATAGATACATAAATATATCACTTTTTAAATTTTGAGGATTTCGAGTTCATAAAAGTTTTGAGGTTTTTGTTTGTTTCTTTGTTTTTAGTGTATGGGGGGAGGGGTGTCATATGTATTAACTTATTCCTCTCCTTGCTATGATTTGACTAGCAGCAGTATAGCTAGAAATCAAGACAAAAACTGCATGAAAACTACATGTTAAATTATTTTCAAAAGTATTATAGTAGTTAGATATAAACCTTAAAGAAAAAGAAAACAAAACCGTTATTCTAATGTCATATTTTAAGGTGAATTTTCTGTGTGAAAATGCTCCACTGTTTTTAAGTGTAGTCTTTTATTTAACTTACATTTTTATGGCAATGTGCTTTGCTGGGAGACCTTCAGGAAACTTTGAAGGATTTCTATTGTTCTGATACAATTTCTAACTATATTCAGAAATGTGAATGTTTCTCTTTTTAATCACTAGGCTCTTTGAGAAGTTTCTCTACACTGTTTTTCTGTTCATTGTTTTGTTCAAAGAAATGCCATCCTTTCTAGGCCACAGTGCTACAGAATGAAAGTACACTGATAAAAAGAACTGAAAAGAATGTCGAGATGTAAAGCTAATTAAGATTCCTTTTAATTACTCATATTCAACACACAAGCAAACAAATTATATAGTAAGGCCGCTCATATATGCTAATCTGCTATCATTTAGCTATGGGTTTAGAAATAGAAACGTAAATATGATACGCATTTGCCGCTCTGCATTTTGTAGAGAAAATATTTCCTTTTCTCTACTTGAAAGTCTCCATACTGTATGTCATGAGTGCATTAAGGCCCCCGAGAAGTTCCTAAGGAAAGGAAACCTGTTTAACTTTGTTCAGCCCTACAGTTTCTAAATTTATTTGACCCAATCTCATTTTTCAAGGAGCCCTAGAGTCATATAAAACCCAGTTTGGTAAATACTGGGTCTTCAAATTCCAGAAGATACCACCACCTGTAACTGAAATGGCAGGTTAGGAGCCGATACACCGGGTGTGATGTTTACTCTCCCGTGTGCACCTTTGTACCTAAAGGAGACCCTAAGCTTATCAGCACCAGACGCCATCTTTAAAGCCTAGGAATTTAGCGATACTCTCTTTCATAATGCATTCTTTTGATATTTTAAGACATAGTGCAGCAAGTTGTTCTGTAAAGGGCAGATGGTAAGTATCGTAGGCTTCCTGACCCACACTGTCTCCATCAGAGCCCCTCAGCCCTGCCTTTGCTGTGGAAGGGCAGCCGTCATCATGGGTGAACATGACTCTTTGCCAATAAAACTTTATTTGCAAAAGCAGGCAATGGGCCAGCTGACCCCTATTTTACAGTAATTTGTAACAAAATCAAGTTTTTTCCTTGTAACCAAGAATAATTGTCACAAAGGAACACTTTACAAGGCAGAACATAGAGATCAGATAGAAACCCTTCCTGATCCCTGTCATGGACTTTTCCATTTGAGTTTTGAGCCTCAGTTTGTAACTTGTCTTCCTTTGAGTTGTGAATACAGGGCTGCCTGACATAGCTCTTTTCAAATATCTTTTTCATATTGTTTACCAATTTCAGTATCGGATAGATGTTCTATTTTTATAGAAACAATGTAATTTTTCTCAGACGTAGAGTAGGTCAAATTTTCCTGTAAGTAATGGAAAACTGCACAGGAATGTTGGTTGAACAACAGTATCTATGACCAAGCAAGTGTTCTGTGCATAAACTTGGAATTGGTACCAACTTTATCACGAGTCTTAGAAATAACATTTTACTGTTTACAGTTTATTATGCAATTTTGCATACTGTGTCATACCAAGAAAATTATCTTTGTGATATCTTGGGAGCTCTCCATTCTCTGTCCAAACTGTTAGTTTATTCATCTCACTGAGCAAAACTAAAAAGTTTTCATTAGTAACACGTGAAAGATGATGATACCACTTTTAAACTCAGTTGCCTCTGTTGTCTGGCTACAAGGAGCAACTCTGTTTGAACAGTGCAAAGGGATATTTCAAACTATTATGTACCAGCAGTTTTGGGTTTAATTGTCTGCAGATGGTAGATGATCTATTTTCCTTACTTGCTGCCACATTTCTGATAGCACCCAGGCTGTTCCATGTAAATTAGTCATCTTTCATGTAAGCATGTCCTTAATTTTCCAATATTTTTTCTTTGCATCATTTTCCAGCTATATCATGTTAGAACTGACGTTTTAATTTTCTCTCTTTTTTTTTTTCAATATCTGTGTGTCATGAATGTTAACCATTTAAACTCAACTGCTGAGCTCTTCAGGCAAACCAAGAAACCCGCCTGGTCGGCTTCAAGAATCTTAATCATTTCTCTGGTCACATGTTAACCATGACAACTATAGCAAAGGCAAAGATTAGTCTCTTTTTTTTAACTGATGTTTTGAGATGCGTTTTTTTTCATTCCCTGAATGTGACAAAATAAAATTCCTAAATGGAAATTCTCTACAGGAAATTTAGTTATCAGAGAAATTTCTCTACATAAAAATGTTTTTAGTGAAGGAAGATAATATTCTTCACAAAGGTGATTTTAGCAAGAAGAGAAAATATTGTGACTTAAGCAGAAGAATTTTAAATAACCTATTACATGTTGAAAGCTTCAAGTTTGGCTCATCAGAATTAGCAATGAATCTTTCTACCCCCTTCTCAGGAGCAGTTGAAAACACTATTCCATCTAGATCCTTATTTAGAACGAATGTTTTTGGTTTTTGCTTTTTTTTTTCCCCCTTTAGTCAATCTATCCACAATCTCAGCCCAAGCTTGCAACTGTGTCATGGTTAGAAATCCAAGTGCCTGATGAAAGCCTGTTTAAGGGACACGAACTCAGAAAATTCAACGGCTCGCTGCGGTTGTTTTCCTTTTTCCTTCTCTTTTTGTTGTTGCTGGAAGAAAGTTGAGATGATGTGATATGCGGATGGAGATTCTCCTTGCTAGCCTAGCTTCAGTCTGGCTTTTTCTTCCCTCATGCATGCTGACCTGGGAATCTTCCTTTGCCATAGCTGCGATAATCGTGACTCAGCTTACGACACCTCACATTCGCATCGCCCCTGCTGCAGGCGACGACCAGCTGACAGGTCAGACCTTCAAGTATAGATGAGTCATCTTGCCCATTTCCTCCTCATTTTTCTCAGCTTCGTTTCCCCTCTACATTTCCTCCTTCGCTTTAAGGCTTGTTGACAATGTCTCCGACTCTCGGTACAGACCTGTGCCCGCGTTAAATTAAGTGGTGTGCTCGGCCTCTTCTGTGTGCACATGTATACCCCTGCATTCAGCACAGCCCCGCTGCATGATCCCATTGTCTGTGTGTCTGTCGGTCTGTTCCTTTCTAGCCTAATGTTATACAGAATGAAATTTGCTGGATTTGCAATGACAATGCCATCAAAGAGGATTTCAATCAAAACACGTAAAGATGTTTTCCCAGTTATCCAAATTAATCCAGAAAGGCGTCGAGATCTGAGTGTGAGAGGTTTATTTTCACCTTGTAGGGTCTAGTTTGCACACGCATTTAGCGATCCACAGGCTGATCTGCCAGTGTTGTCAAGTGAAGCCACCCAAAGATGTTTGGGGTGACGCTGTTCAAACAGCTTTTCAAGTTCCTACAACTGGAGCAGAGCAGATTGCATTCCTTATAGATCCTTGTTTCAAAGCACACTGTTTATAGCAAGCAGAGGCACATCTGCAAGTCAAATGCACTGAATAATTTAGGGAAGTTTTTAAAAAATTGAATGGCTTTGAGTCGTGGAATTGAGCTATGTGCCTCTTTATACCAAGAGAAGTTAGCTTGTCCATTTGAACTGCCTCTAAAGGTATATGGACAAATGTATAAACTTATATAGGAAAAGAATCCAATACATTACTGCATATCAAAGGTGAGTGGTTAGAGAATGCCAGAAGACCAGCTTTGGTCCTGCAAGAGAAGCAAGCCATTGTCAAGGTTTCTACCACAGTCACAGGAGCAGGACTCAAGTTCTGCTTTCAGAGGCATCACCAATATGGTAGTTTGTTGCATGAGTTATAGGCATGAGGAAGCCAAGTAAGAAACATGCAACTGCATTCCATAGAATTTCCACTCCTGCAACTGTTTTGTGTGTATGAGATTAAGGCATATACCCTAACATTTAAGAAAAAAAAGTAAAGCTTAACTCATAGTAAGAATTCATGAATGTTTATGTTGTTCCGTGAGCTTATTATTTTGGAATATAAAGCAGCTGAGACTCAGGAAAATTATAGACTGCTTTTTCTAAGGTAAAGAACTGTAGGATAATTTTACTTCTTTCTCAGCTGGAATTCCATACACATTTTCAGCCCTCTGTTTCAGGGCCTAAAAGCTATAAACTTATTACTAACAGTTCTGCCTTTGCTTTCAAGTTTCTTTTAAGCATATTTCTTTTACTGGTTGAAGTTCGGTTGTTGCAGACACTCTCTTATCCTGAACTTCTGATGTGTTCCTCCCAACAGTTGAAGTACTTAAGGGATCGTGTCTTTCTTACATAAGTCCTCTCCTCTAAAACCTTTACGTCTCAGGCCTGGCCCATGCACTCTGCGTAGGGTCTGTGTCCACCTTGAAGGTAATCTGGGATCTTCAGCAAGTCTGACCCCTGCCCCATTACATCTGAGCTGGTACCAGTCTTGTCAGCAAACATTAAAAATAGGTTGGCCTCACTCTCATAAAGTGAGTACTTGTAGGGAATATAGTTAAATAGCCCCTTTTGAGACTTTCCCCATAACCCACTGCCTTCAAATTCAGCACGTGGTTTACTAGGAATAAAGTAAGAGAAACTTCTGAATATAGTGTTCCCTCTAAAACTCCCATGATTAAGAAGACACCTCATAAATCAGCCTCCTTCCCAAAGCTTTCAGATCCATTGTACCTTGTTATTTTGTAACTAGTCTGCGGAGGACGCATACATAGCTGAAGTATGTGGCAGCTGTCTTCTAAGGGCTGCAGGTGATCACCATCATTTACTTTGGTTTATTAGGGATGAAAATGATGGAGTGTTAGAATAAGCCTCAAAAGCCAGTACAAAACTACTCTTGTCCTTTTTTTCAGTATTTCCTGCTGCTGTTAGTGATGGTTACTCTTACCCAGATAAATTCAAGCTCAAGTAATATTTCTTTTGTATTTTCTATTTGCATCAGCCATCCACTTGGATAGCAGTAACACTGTCTTTTTAAAATAGATTTATTCCTGAGTTGTACTGCAAGCATGAGACTTCATTCATTCAATCGCTGATTGACATTTAGCACCTTCTGATTGAGCACTGATTGAGCACCTTCTGTGTGCCAGGTCAAGGGCTACTAGCTCTCATAAATATGTTTACTTTGTGTGGTTGCCCAGACTCTTGGCATCAGACATATTTGCGTGAGTGACACCAAAACCTAAACGCACACATGCTCTTATGAATGAAAAATGACCATCATGCTTGTCATTTCATAGTTGAGAAGAGACAACAGCTTTGTAACAATGGGGGGAAAGGACGGGTATTTCAAAATCTTTCTCTTCCTGTCGAGTTGCTTAGAAAATGGTCAGTGGGACAGTTCTGAACATTTCACATCTGTGACCCATTGTTTACTAGATCAACACAGGCCCTTCCGGAAGCCCAACACAGGCCCTTCTGGAAGCCAACAGGAAATCACGAGGGATGCATTTTGAATGCCTAGCAATTTTCTGGTCCGTTTTGTTTTAATTGTGCTGATATCTTGCCCCTACAAATGCTATTGGAAGCTGTACTTAGAGGAAACTTTGATAAGACAGTGAGTTCTCCGCAGCCTAGATCCTGTTGTCCCAGAATGTAATCCATGCTGGTTCGGTTCACCTCGGTGTAGATGGGACCCCCCTCCCTTCTGTAACAGAGAACGCAAGCACCCGGTGACCTGACTCCCAGCACCTGGACCGTGTCAGACACAGCAAAAGTGCCCATAAATGTTGGCTAATTTAATTCACTGAATGAATGGATCTCAGATGCAGGATGCTGGTATATTTGATAAGCAGGCCTGTCATCACACTGGGGCTGTTTCTTAAACTTTTTTGTCCTCAGTCAACAGTAGGAATACATCACCACCCAACATACACACATACACATACACAGATGTTTAACTGAAGCAAAAGATTTAGAAACTGTCCTACCAATGCTACTCCCTGAATAAGCTGCATTCCGACCTGTTCTATTCTGTTCTATCTTATTCTATTTCATTTTTTTAAATTTAGGTGCTACCTACTAAATCGATTTCATTTCCCACTAATGGGTTGTAACCCACAGTTTTAAAAAACAATTTACTAAACCACTATAGTTAGGGGATTATGAAAGGGAACAGAATATATAATTGAATTAATGGTCCAGTCTTACCTCAAAATTCCTACTCTAAAGAGAGCACACAGAAAATTCTAGAAACTGGAAATGCTTCTTTCTACTTCATTCCCTCAGTTTCGTTATTAATTGTCTATAATATAGAACTGCTTTGGGAAGAAAATTAAAAGCTGTACATGCTAGAAATTTTAAGATTTTTTTACTTCACTTTATAAATACCTCTAGGCTGTTTATTTTATATTGATATTTCTGTTTATGATTTAAAACCCCAGCCAGCTCTGAGATGCTGTGGAGAATGGTTTCCTGCAACAAGTACTTTTTATCATCTGTTTTGGTTAAGACATACATCTAAAATGATAAGATCTGTATTGTAGAGTATTTATAAACAAGGTGACTTCTGGGATTCAAGTACAAATCAGATACATCAGAGCATGTAGAATTACTTGCTAGATATAATTAGTACTAAAAAAAATAGAGAACTAGCCAACACTTATTCCCACATAAAGTTTGAAGTTTTGAAAAAGATATGTGTAGGAGATGTGTGTGTCGATAAAGATAAACACAGCCCGACATCAGCTAAAGTGGCGAAAACAGATTTTATTCAGTAACTGCTGACTTGTAAGGGTCGAGCTGCGCTCCAGTCTGATTTGCTGAGAGGTGACTGGGCCTTTACAGGAAGGATGAGGGGGTGGGAAAGGGGTGATGGGGGCTCAGTAGGGTCAGGGAAGTGAAACATTGGTCCATGTGACACCATCTGGTTTGCCAACTGGCGCTTATGGAATAAGTCAGGTCCTCCCGTCCACAGAGGCTGGGAGCCGGGGCCCTGTCTTCAGGTGTCGCTGGGACCAACATCCGTTCTCTGGGCAGCCTTGAGTTTCTCTGGGGGCCTGGGGTCCCCTAGGGATGCAGCCTTGAGCTGTTAGAAATTATGTCCGTCTTTGTTCAAGTCTCTGTGGGCCCAGGTGGGGGCCTGGTGGAGAGGAGGGCTCAGAGGAGCCTGACTGGGGTTTGGTCCCGGAGAGAATCCTGTCACTTCTCCCTCCTTCCCGTGTGAGCAGCAGGGGCTCATTGGAATGGTGGCATCTGGCAAAGGAAGCGAGGACGTGTGACCAGCTTCTCCTGGGCATCGTCCTCAGGACACAAATGTTCTGTTGTGTCAAAGGGGCTCAGAAGAGCCCACCTAGAGTTTGGTCACAGCGAGAATCTTTGTCAGTATATCGGCAAAGCTCTCACTATATAAACCCCAAGGAATTTCTCTTTCGCCCCAACGTGGCTCTTAAAGCAAACAGAGATTTTTTATTTATTTTTTTAATGTAACATATAACACACGGAAGTCAGTGAACTAGGTCTCCACTGAGGAAGGAAGTGGCCCCATTGTTTACGGACAACCTTCTGTTTGAGAGACCCCACTGCATCCCTTCACTGACTCCTGCAGAAACCCCACAGCCTGCGCTCTCGGCTCCTGTTCGCGTCCTTCCAAGTATCACTGGAGAAACTGCAGAAACAGGCAGACATTCTTGAGGTCTGCACCTTGGCCGCAGTGACGTCCCCTGCCCAAGCGGTGACAGAGGCTACATCCACCCCACCGGCCACTGCAGGGCTTGTTCTGCCTGAGAAGGTCTCCTCGTCCCTCAGATTATCCAGCCAGGACCCTGAATTTGGGGTATTTTCTCTCTTTGACTTTTGAATCCATCTAGAAGTTACCACTGAGAGGGCCTGAAGTGTTTCCAGGGCAGAGGTCCAGCTTCTTCCCAGAGAAACAACCAGTTAGGCTGGTCTCATCATTAAATAAGCAACTACTTTCCCACAGGAATGAAAGGCCATGTCGTCAAGTATTCAGTTATCACATGTAGATTGTGCGAAGGGCCTCTTTGTCTCTTCCTAGTGTTATCATCACCTTTTGATGACACTGGCTTTTAAGACATTTTCGGATGAAACTAGAATTCTCTCCTTTTCTCTGTCAGAAATCCCCCAGCCCTCATCCTTCTCTGTCTACTTACCAGCCCTCCCAGCAGCCCAGAAGCCCTAGAATGACCGGCTTCCCTCCCCTCCCTGACCCCCTCCTCCCTCTGCCTCTGTCCACACCAGTCCCCGCTGTTGTCCTTCAGACACACCAGCCAAGCTCCCACCTTCAAGCTCTCACTCCAGCTTCCCCTGCTTGGGAACATTCCTCCCCAGGTCCCCGCTTGCCTGACCCCCTCACCCCCACAGCCTTTGCTCAAACCCCACCTTCTCAGGGAGGTCTGCCTTGAACACTTGGCCTTCCTAAGGGCGCAGCCCCCCGATGCCTCTCTCCCTGTGTCTCCCCGACACAGTCCGTTCCCTTCCACTACCACGTCCTTGTTCTTTACAGGACTTATCACCTCTGTGCCTATTTGTTCTGTTTCTACCGTCTTTGTCCCCCTCCTGGAACAGAAGCTCCCTGAGGGCAGGAATCTGTCTGCCGAGCTCTGATAAATCCTAGATATCAAGAAGGTCCAGTGCCCACAAGGCAGCCAGATCCCAAAAATGCCACTGAGATTCTCTTTGGAATCTTATTAAACGTATGCGTCATCATCACTGTGGGAAATACGATAGATTCCTCCATTTATTCAGATCTTGTCGTAAGACTTTTAATACAATTCTGGAGGTTTTTTTTAATATGTAAGTCATTTTTGTCTAGTCTCCCCCCAAAAGATATTCCAAGTTCAGCCACATCTCACCTTCCCACGGTCACCACCCCCCCACCCACCCAGGCATTTGACGGGTCCCCGACTCGCTCCCACGACTCGCTACTCCTTCATTGTCCATGCCGCAGCCGACCTGACGTGTGAAATCGAAGCCTGGCCCCGTCACTCCTCTTCAGAATCCATCGAAGAGCTTCCTGTGGCATGCAGAATAAATTCCGAGCTTGGCACCACAGTGCAAGGGCTGCACCCTCCGGCCCGGCCTCACAGATCCTCATCTCACATCCCTCACTCTCAGCGCCCATCTTCCTTCTGTTCCTCCAGATCACCAAGCTGATCCTGCGCCGGCTGTTTGCACTTGCTCTGTCCCCCGCCTTCCCATCACCAGCTGCTCCTCAGCACCAAGGTTCAGCACAAGTGTCGCTTCCTCGGGAGACCTCCCTAGACCATGGTCCCCGAAGTCCACGGCCCCGTGGCCCCCTGGCCACCGGCCAGCCCGTCACTCTGCCTCTCTTGGAAGTTCCCTCATGACTCTATATCTCCCTCCTAGGATGTGATGGGAGCAGGGCTTTGTCTGTCTCTCCTATTCTACCAGAGGTGTTCAAAATTATTTACTGAGTGACTGCACAGTTGATGCTTTTCCTAGTTAAATTTATTCCTAGGTATTTTGTAGCTTTCCTCACTATGATAGGTAAATTTTGAACAAATTTTGAATGAAGGTGAGAATCTTTTGACATTGGTTTATTTTGCCTACTTTTGACGGATTTTATGTTAATTGCCAAATATGTCTCTTGTTTATAGTATATATTTCTAATTCAGTCGACCTTTCCGTTGCAAATAAAATAGACGCATGGTTTTGCGACCCATTTACAAAAGCACAGTTTTAATCAGCTGTTTCTTTTGGCCAGAGCCATAGAAAAGTTTCCTTTTCACTGAATTGTTTAGAGAGATGCCCACCCACTCACAACAACGTTATCTGTTTTACTCCCAGTCCCAGACTGCGTCTGTCCACTTCTCCACCTCCGCCTGTCAGACCCAGCCAGTGGGTCCTTGGTGCTGTTTGTGAGCAGTAATCTGGGGCAGGGTAAATGCAGAGAGGCAGTGTTTGTCCTTCTGTGGACCCAAGGTTCTCTGTAAGATGAAGACATAACTAAAAGCAGGTCTTAGCCACATTGTGTAGCTCCAAGGACTGGCTACAGCGTGAAGGTGGTAGGATTATTCACTGACCTGTAGCTCAGTCAGTGGCAGGAACAGCACGTGCAAAGGCCCCACGGTGGGAAGTAGCTTGAGCAAGAATGAAGGATTGGAAAACGGCCACCGTGGCTGGACAGATGCGTGAGCACTCAGGTTGTACAGGTGAAAGGAGGTTGACTGTGACCCTGTAAATTACAGTAAGGGCTTTGATCAAGAACAGTAGGAAGCACTGAGATGTTTGCAAGAGGGGCAGACAGGTTCACGTCTGCACTAGACACCCCAGCCGCACTGGAAACATTGGAGGAGAGGTGAAAGAGGCCAAGAGACTGAAATAAAACTCTAAGAAATGGAAGATGGTCCGCCAGCCTGGAGGAAAAGAACAGAGTGAGTGCATACAAATAGAAGAGCTAAATGCCAGGGAGTTGATACAGTCTGAGTCCCTGCCCTGGGTTATTGATCATCTACAATCAGCATGAAAGAGCACATGATAGGAAACTAAAGGGACAGGTTCCAACACATCTTAGCAACACATTGAGTACCTTGGAGATGGGATGGTTTCATTCAGCCTCTTGCCTGAGATCAACACTGCATTTATTTTGAGCGCTATTTACCGGGGTGTGCATGTGAATCAAAACTGGCAAAGAACATAAAGGATAATAAAACTCAGCAATACTGCTTGAATATATGCGCACTGAGATAAGTCTCACCACTTTTAGCTGCGGACAGTTATATTTTGCCCTTTCAAGAATTCAGTCATCCATCGACAGATGAATGGATAAAGAAGATGTGGCACATATATACAATGGAATATTACTCAGCCATAAAAAGAAACGAAATTGAGTTATTTGTAGTGAGATGGATGGACTTAGAGTCTGTCATACAGAATGAAGTAAGTCGGAAAGGAAAACAAATACCATATGCTAACAGAGATATATGGAATCTAAAAAGAAAAAAAAAGTGGTTCTGAAGAACCTAGGGGCAGGACAGGAATAAAGATGCAGACATAGAGAATGGACTTGAGGATACCGGAAGGGGGAAGGGTAAGCTGGGACGAAGTGAGAGAGTGGCATGGACATATATACACTACCAAATGTAAAATAGATAGCTAGTGGGAAGCAGCCACATAGCACAGGGAGATCAGCTCGGTGCTTTGTGACCACCTAGAGGGGTGGGATAGGAAGGGTGGGCGGGAGACGCAAGAGGGAGGAGATATGGGGATATATGTATATGTATAGCTGATTCACTTTGTTATAAAGCAGAAACTAACACACCATTTTAAAGCAATTATACTCCAATAAAGATGTTAAAAAAAAGAATTCAGTCATTAGGCTCATAAAGTGTTGTACTGGAGATAGTTGCTTGTGTCTACTATGAAATATGTGTGGAAATAGATGGGGTTTTTAAAAATTAATTAATTTATTTATATTTATTCTGGCTGCGCTGGCTCTTAGTTGCAGCATGCGGGATCTTTTAGTTGTGGCATTCAGCCTCTTCGTTGCTGTGTGGAAATAGTTTTATCTGCTACTCCAGGGGCCGTATTGTATGTCTCTTTATACTTTCCACAACCTGCCACTCAGAGCTGGGCAAGTGAAAGGTATTCAGAGACCAGCTCTCATTTTCCGATGGAATGAATTCACTTGTAAAAGATAAAATGGTCTTAAAGGTGTGGACTAATTTCCACACCACTTTTTAAAAATAACATCCCCCCGAGAGGAGCTCCTGACTGTCGCGCCGTCAGGACTGGGTCTCCGGGAGGTACAGAGTGTCACGTGACCAAGTGTCCCATGGGCCTCCGATGGCCAGCCTCCCATCCGGCACTTCCAGGAAGGGCGTACAGTTTAGTTCTGATAGAAATAAGTCGCAGCATTTCAGTCCCTGGAGCCCTTAGCTGTCGTGGCTGTGCTCTGCACTGCTCCACGAGCATCCACTGTCTGTACTTTAGGAGGCAAGCTTCCCTCATTCATCCTTCACATTGAAGACCTTCTCATCTCCTTGGAGAGCTTGATGGGTAATGAGGTCTGCGTTAAGAGATGAGGATTCAAGGAAGTGTAACTTCTGTCTACCATCTTTGTTAGGACCGACATAAAACAGTTCAATAAATAACCCACTTCAACAAATTTACCAGTTTCTTGAACTCTTTGTAATACGATACTTGCATAATGAAATAAGTTAACTTATAATCAGTTGGGCTCTAAACGTACTATCCTATTATTCCCCAGTCATGGAGTCATAGAGCTTCGATTGGACCTTTTGAGAGAATTTTGGGTGAAAATTAAGCAAAGAAAATGCCTCCTTTAGGCTTCCTTATCAATTAAAATGCCAAACTCTTTATTGAAGCCGATAATCAATATATTGGAAATAGTGGCTGAGTAAGACCTACCATTTTCCAACTAGTTAGGTGTCCTGGCTTTTTTCAAATGCAGTATCCTATCAGTACAGAGGATTAGCAATTCACATGCCCCGTCTTGGGCATTTCTTAGTAAAGAGGGAACAGGGTATCAGTGCTGTACATTTCAGAGGCCAACATGGGCAGTTAATGTGAGGAGAATTTGGTTGGAATTTCAGCATCTCTTATAAGGGTTGCTTGAGGATTCTAAAATTTCCTTTTCATCTAGAAGAATATAAAGTGAGGGGAAATTTTTATTCTTCCTGCAACACCAGCTGAATGCATTTTAATGGGCTATAGTGTCACGGGTAATTTATTGCCCTTTTTTGTTCTTTTATGCGTTATATTTGTCATTTTGCTATGGCAGTTTCATCCATAAAATGGCATAGTTACAAGACAATGGTGAGAGGATACAGGACTGCCAGGGAAGATTCTGTTCCTTTTTCCTTGTCATTTTTGGAAGGAAACACTGAGTCAAATGTCAAGCATTTAGTTTCAGAAATAATGTATTTTAAAAGATATATATTACCCTGAAATAGTGTTGTTTTCCATTTTTACTACATAAACTTTAGAATTTCTATGTAAAAGATTTTCAGTGTAAGAGAGCCATTTAATTTTTCAGTATCCTTTTGTGTTTTCTCTTTCTGTCAGCAGTGTGATAAAGGAAAATAAAACAATGTGTTTAACTGTCTTTCATTTGCTTAAGGCATAGAGCTTCCTGGCTTGAAAAGCATAAATTGAAATTTTATATTTTAGGAAATCTACCTTATAATTTTGTTATTAATCTAGTGCATTGTGCATATCCAAAAGGAATGCTGAAGGTAAAGTTTTGAGCTTAAAATAAACCAAAATTTGGGTAAAAGATGCAAAATACTGGGAAAAAGACAATGCCTGCAGTTTTAAAAAATAGAGATTTTGCACAAAAGATTTTATGTCACTGAGTTAAATTATTCTTGCCTTTTCTGTAAGGAATATATAGTATCAATTTTATAGTGAAATTATATTAATTCATACTTGATATCAGTTAACATGGAAAAGGCCTGGATATTTTTTTAAATATTTATTAAAGCTGAATGATAATACCTGTTTTACTAGGTGTTTTTTTTTTACCTCAGTGGCTAGCATGGAACTAGACAACATTGTAGGCATTCACTGACTATTGTCGATAGATACCAATTGTGATACTTTGGTTTTCAGCACTTTACTTGCTTTAGAAAAACGTGACTACGATTTAGAACATAAGGCATCAAGATGAATTCCAACAGCTTAATGTCTAAGAAACCAGTGAATTCCATTGAGAATTTGTAGGCAAAGGGCCATGTCTTACTGCTGTGCTTTTTTGGTTGACTTTGAACTAGTTTCTCCTATAAATAAGTATTTTTAGAATGCTGTAAAATGCTTAGTATATGTGAGAGGTTGTTGTTTTGTTTTGTTTTATAAATTTATTTATTTATTTATTTATTTTTGGCTGCATTGGGTCTTAATTGCTGCACACGGGCTTTCTCTAGTTGCGGCGAGTGGGGGCTACTCTTTGTTGCGGTGCACGGGCTTCTCATCGCAGTGGCTTCTCTTGTTGTGGAGCACGGGCTCTAGGCGCACGGGCTTCAGTAGTTGTGGCTCATGGGCTTCTAAAGCGTAGGCTCAGTAATTGTGGCACATGGGCTTAGTTGCTCTTCAACATGTGGGATCTTCCCGGACCAGGGCTTGAACCTGTGTCCCCTGCATTGGCAGGCGGATTCTTAACCACTGTGCCACCAGGGAAGTCCCTGTGAGAGGTTTTTAAAGTGTTTATGGGTGTGAGCCAGTGTACTGAGTCAGAATGGAAAAGAAGTCAGAACTTCCTCCAGCATCTTAACAGGGCAACATGTTGAGGAAGCAAATCAAGAAAACTTCCAGGATAGATCTAGCATAGACAAAACTCTTTTCTGGAGAAAGAATTCTTATTTTAAATACTCTACTGACCTTATACGAGAATCAAGGGAAAGGTCCAGGACCAGAACAGAAAGTTGAAAAAGCACAGTCCTTTCAACCCAGGTGCCTCATCTTATTTGCCCTTTTGACAATATCAGTGTCAAAACTTGTTCATCAGTGTCTCCAGAGGGCTGACGGGGAGGCCCAAAGTCTTTAAAAAGATTGACTTCTGAAGTTCTAGCATGTTCAAATCCCGCCCCCCCCACAGGCACACGCAGGCACATATGTACTGCTTTTAGAGTTGTCATTGTTTTCATGTGAGAGAATCTTGGGTTTGGCTTTGAATGTCTGATTCGTTCTCAGGCCATGGTTTTTCTAGCTTAGGGACCATATATTCTTAATCAAATAACCTGTCTCTCTCTCTGGAAAGGTTGCCCCAGGGGGAAGGGGGAAAGAGGGGTCGCTCTCCTTTGTGGAACTGTAGCCCTTGTCTAGCTGCCTTCCCATCTCATATGCTTGTCAGACTGGAATCCAGGGCTTCCAGAAGGGAGTATCACTTTCCTTGGTGGTAAATAATTTAAAACATTATTTGCATTAAAAATCAGTATATCACAGAGCAAAAGGCAACATTTACATGCTGCATTCAAAAAAATAGAGCTACGGACTTAAAAGAAATTTGAAGCCAGTGGTGGGCCACTCAGGATAAAGCCCAGATTCAAGCTTCTTCCTGTTCTCTCCCGCCTGCCTTACAGGGACATATGATGGGAAAGTGCAAGAGTCGCAGCTACCCTTGACCGGCTCAGAGGGAACAGTGAAGGCCCTCGGGTTTAGACTCCGGATCATCTTCAAAGCCACACTTCCTAGGGCCATTTTCAAACATGTCAGACAGGAATCTGGGCCTGGATTTAACAGGGCAGTTCTCAGGGAAACTCTGGGTCCCAGTGCACAATTCAGAAAGTATTTGCTTTAGATAAAAGGTAGTGAGCTCAGGTCCAGACTTCTTGGGCAAATCTCTTAAACTCCAAAACTCAGCTTCCATATCTGTAAAACGTGAGAATACTATTTCTTAACCTCACAGGGGGCGGTGGGAGAATTAATACAATAACATATGTAAAGGACCTCTCACAAAGCTGGCTGGGGGTCAATGCAGAGGAGTTGGCAGTTGCTGGTAACTTATTTTGTGGCTTTGTTGTTTGTTGTTGTCCTGATAGAGGATTGTTTATGGCTGTTAGGGCTTTCAAGAGACCAACGTAATTAATGCAGGCCACTGCCCCTCCCAAGCTTGAATGCTAACCCCGCCCTTCCTAGAGGTTCAAACTTGAACTTCCCAGAAAATGAATGGATTTCTTGATGCTAGGTAGGGTGTTATCTACACGAACAGCACGTGGCTACTGGGGTCTCCAGGAACACTGGAGCGTGAGAGCAATGTGATTATTTTATTATATGTCAGGACCTGTGATGAGTCTCCCACGGATGATATTTCCCACTCACCTGCCTTTGGCATATAAACAGCATCAGCAGGACCCAGCCTATTCTCTTGCCACTAGCAACAATGGTGATGATGCTACTGATGGAAAAAAAAAAAAAAATCACTGCATTTTCAAAGACAGCTGCTTTATTTGAAGCAGTAATAGCCCAAAGCAGTGCCTAACCTAGTGTGCACTTCCCTGTAGCCCAGCGCACGGAATAAAACGCCAGGCTTTCTTTTGTGGTCCTGGCCATTTGGGGGTTCGTTCGTTCCTTCCTCACTGTCCTTGGTTTAGATATGGACACCTCTCTTTGTGTTTGTCTCTCAATTACACCGGTTCTCAAGGGAGCACGAGACGAAGCACTTTAATAGAACTCTATTGAGAGGGATGATAGATTATCTCATTGAGTACCTTTTTCAGACACTGGGTATGACGTTGGAAAAATATAGAGCGGTTTGTAAGGGAAGGAGAAGCAACATAAGTTGTTTTCATTTAGAGGAGTGAATAACTATCTCTGAGAAACAGTCTTTGAAAATCATCCTGGCACCTGCCCGGGAATTAATAAATGGCATGTGTTCAGCACATCTATAAGAATCTCTGATGAGTTTTCCCATTTCCTCCAGTAAATATCCAAGCAATACATCACTCTAGCCATGTAATTGATGTTCAGTTTAATCTGTATAATGTACTTATTGGTATTGCTAATGATGCAGTTATTAATTATGGTTTATTATTAATTATAACAGTTTATTCAAGTTAGAGTTCTTGGTCAAAACACATTATCAGCATACCAGTTTTTTTCTGGGATTTTTGCCTAGGTGCTGTCCTTGCAGTGGTTTAATTTTGTTCTTTTTTACTCAAGATTATATCTAACTTCACAGTAAACGTGATAAAAAAAAAATTGTGGGATATTACCAATTTGGTGGGTACTTCTTTTATGTCTTTGAATAATCTCTTTAGACTTTGGCATATATTTATGTATAAATATGTGTGTGCACACACACACCCCACACCAGAGTGATTTACATGTGTCTTTTAACCAGCTTAAAGGCTTAATAAAGGGAATTTTCAGATTTCTACCTTATTTCTTCTCTGAGTAACAAGGAAGTTAGAAAATGCTTCTAAAGTAAGGTCATAGGAATGATATAACCATTTTACTAAATAAAATTACTCTTAATAATTGTAATCATATTAGCATCATCTTAGAAGTTTCTCTTTTTTTTTTTTGCTTTCTAAAAAGTCCCAGACCATTGTAATTATTCTCCAGCAGAAATTTTGACTCGTTTAAAGACTTCTAAAACAAATTTGACATATGATCATGAAGAATGGTCTACAGCTACCTAATCATTACAAGTATTAAGTTCATAACACTTTATTCTTGACAGATACTCATTTCCTGTCTCTCTGATATGTACCCAGTTAACTTTCTCATCACTGATGGATATATATCTCACTGTTTTGGTGCTGGAAATATAACATTTTGCCACTAGTATTTATTTCCATGCTCTTTCTTTCTAGTAATCTCATTTTATCATTGATGAAAGTTTGGTCAGTAAATTTACTGGCAAAGACTTTTATCTGTCATCAACATACTGAGGAAAGCCTTCTGTGCCCTGGCTAATCTCTGGCATGGTCCCTGGAGCCAAGGCTCAGATGGTCCTTCTTTCTCAGCATGTTGTCTTGATGGCCACGGAAGGTCATCCGAAGGCAGCCGCAGACCCCACTCATCTTAGTAACCCCCCGCTAAATGCCAGGGGTCAGTGGAGGAAAGACCACAAAATCGGACTTGTCTTTACACTTCTACTTTTTCCTCTTTTTTCTTTCCTTTTATACCCATCACCCTATGTCTGAGAACTTTAACGCAAATGGAAAAAGAATAGGTCGGCTGTGAAGAGAGTACAGATGAGAAAGACAGAAAAATTAAAGTGAGACTTATTGGGAGAGAGCTTTGATTCAGCATGAACTGCGGGCACATAATAAGATGCTGGGCCGGGTCATGTGAGGGCCGAAAAGTAAAACCAGCTTTGTCCCAAGGAGCGCATATTAGCGTGTAATATAAAGGACTTACCAAAATAACTGAACTCAAGGTTGAAAATAGTCAAGAGGGGTGAAAAGAAGGTGCTATAGCAGTTCAGTAGGAGAGAGAACACTTCCTTCAAAGGCACAGGAACAGTGCTGGGCTAGGTGGCCTTTGAAGGACGGGTAGGATTGAACCTATGAAATGTGAGTAGGGATGGGTCCATGGAGAAGGAGTGGCAGGGCCAAAGGGGAAATGTTGCATGTGGGGGGGGTGGGGGAGACTGAGCATCTCCATTTGGTTGGAACCCAGGTAGATGCAGGAAGGTAGAGAGAGAAGAGGCATAAAGTTAAGAAAGGGGCTGGGAGCCGGTTCATAGGAGGCCTGGCTACCTTTTGAAATCAGCATTAGGAGGCTTTTGGGTTTTTTGTTTCGCTTTTTAAATGAAAGAATGGCATAATTAGGGCTCTTCTTTAGGAAGATCAGTATGGCTGGAGTGTCTAAGAGGCCAGCTGGGATGTCTCCTTAGGAGTCAAGAGCAAAATCCAGAAGAGAAATAAACCAGGTCCATGGCAGTGGGCAAGGAGATGAAGAAAGTATAGCGTTTTTTGCATTTTTAGACATTGGGCAGGGAGGTAAACTGACCTAATGTCAGGTGACTGTTCTTCAACCTGAGGATAGAGTAAATAAATCTCCTTTGTAATATATTTCTTTTTTATGTGCTGAGGGTCAAAATGTCCTTTCTGGACAACCAAATTCATTTCCTTGCTCTGAATTTGATTAAGTACATGCCACATTCTAGGCACCAAGGATACAGAGAGGGAAAAGGGGCAGCTTTTCTCTGCAGGAACATGGACTCCTGCCTTTGTTTAAGCCTATACATTCAAAAGCATTCCACTCACGTACACAGATGGCACATGGTCAACGTCCTCTTTTAAAACTCCCCCTCTGGGGCTTCCCTGGTGGCGCAGTTGTTAAAAGTCCGCCTGCCAATGCAGGGGACACGGATTCGAGCCCTGGTCCGGGAGGATCCCACGTGCCGCGGAGCAGCTAAGCCCGTGCGTGTACCACAACTACTGAGCCCGCGAGCCACAAGTACTGAAGCCCACGTGCCTAGAGCCCGTGCTCTGCAACAAGAGAAGCCACTGCAATGAGAAGCCTGTGCACTGCAACGAAGAGTAGCCCCCGCTCGACGCAACCAGAGAAAAACCCGCGCGCAGCAACGAAGACCCAATGCAGCCAAAAATAAAAATAAATAAATTTACTTAAAAAAAAAAAAAAAACAACTTCTGTGTTTTAAGACTTTCGTTCAGGAAAGACTTATCAGGTGACCACTAGGTTACAGACATCGGGTTAACGCTTACAAGTCACAAGTGGGTGAGAAATAGTACTTCCTCTTGGGAAGCTCCAGACCAGCCGTGGCACCTGCTGGTCCGTCCTTGGTTAGATAAGTGCCCTTTGCCTTTTATCACAGTCCTTCTTTTCTACCCTGCCGATCATGTGTGTTTCTTTTCTTTGATTCCCTTTCAGCCTTGACCAGCGCACTGTGCACTGGAAGGATCGCATGCATGCCACTCCTCTGGTCCAGTTCAGAACCACAGTGATCCGGCCTCTCTTGCCTGGACTTAGGCCTGGGGCGTCCTTAGCCCTCATCTATTTGTCTTATTTTTCTTGCAGGATTTTAACTTCCTTATGGCATTGTTCTGCACTTTGATTTATCTTCATTCTTTTGTTAGGCTCTCCTCTTTACAACTGGTCATGATGATTTAAGCTGGAGTCTTGTCCTCCAGAATGTCAGCCATAACCACCCGAGTGATTACTGTGTTCCTGGGGGAAGTGGAGATGCAGTGAATCCCGAGGGCTTCAGGGTCACACCGGGATCCCAAGTGTAGCGCCCACCCCCACCCCATCCCCACTCTCACGTCCCTTCTCACTGGCTTGAGACAATCTCCTCTTCCTGACTGCTTCTGCTGCCTCGGTTTCCCCATTTGTAAAATGGCATTAATTATACCTCATGGTGTGATGTTACATAAAGGTTACGTAAGATACCTGGCTCACAAAGTAGGTGTTCACGAAGATCAGCCTTCTTCCTTTCCATCTAACTTAGTAGCACCTGGGCAGTTGATCAGCATACTTTAAATTCCTTTACAATTAAGAACACTTTCCAATCCCTACTAACTCTGGGTGATCATATAACCAGGGTTTGATTCCACCAGGTTTGCCTTTTCATTGTGTCAAAGGATCTTTTAAAATAGTGCAATGAAGGACATTGGCTAAATGATAAAGTAAGATATTAATATATTAGGAGGTATTTTATAAACAACCACCCAATTAAGTATTTTTCCCATTTTGCCATAGTCTGTGAAAACCTTCCTCAAAGATATTTAGGACCAGTGGTTCTCCGGTTGGATTTTTCCTTATGTCGTGTAGAGCATTACCTAGGGCGGAACATACAGATTCCTGGGTCCGACCTCAGACCTTCCATCCGGAGTCCCTGGGAAACCCAGCCGTCTGCATATTCAAAAGCTCTTGGAATGATCCTTAAAGTCTCTGTAATTAGAGAACTTCTGTTCTAAAATATATTAACAGAATGATACAACTAACGTAAGCCTTATTTCTTAAATAACTTCATTGTTTGAGGAAAACTATATGCTTAGTAAATGAGAGTCAGGGGATGATGTGACCCCACTCTCTGCTGAGACCCCAGGAATCCTCAGTACGTCTCTAAGGGTCACTTTTTGTGTGTGTGGCTCATTGGCCTGTAAAAAGACATGTCACAATTCTGCAGGCAGTTTGCTACACCCTGTACACTTTTTGAACCTCAGAAATACGGATTTTTCTAGCAAGGACATAGAATTTATTAGGTACACTTAACTTTTTGATAAGAGAGTGAATGACCAATTTCAAGCAGCAGAAAAAGCTGCAAGGGTCTTTTGCAAACAGTTACTGCTTTGTGCAGGATGCTGTGTGATCCTTTCTCCCACATAAATGATTTTTAAGAGCTAAACGTAAGCGTGACCCAAGACACAAAGTGTGGAAAAAATGTCAGGGACAGTTGATTTTTATTTTAACGCCTTCAAAGTTTAGTTTCAAACAAGCTGTTGGAAATGTCCACTCTTAACTGATAACATCCTCAAAATCACCCACTCACATTTCCTTTATTGATTATTCAGTTCATATGAAAGGCGAACACAGTTGATGCCTTCTTATTGACAAGCTGTTCACTCATTTTATTACTTGACAGTGATTTGAGAAATGCAGATGGAAAAAATAAAGCCATTTCATCAGACCAGTAATGGCACTAATAATTCTCTGGAAACTTCCAGAAAGTAAGTTATAAGGGTTTTATCATCTTACCCACAGGCTGTAGGCCCCATCAATAAATGAGAGCAGTAACTGTCATGAAATTAGAACAAAAATAAAAAAGTAGATTAATTTTTTAGAGATGGTATATATCAAACAATCTAGCATCTCAGTTTTATATGAAAAATTATGTTTCTGATTATTACTTGTACGTCATACCTGCCCTGCATGCCCTACGGTGGAAATGAGGTACAAAGGAAGAACGATAAATTCAAAAGCATAATCAGGTTACAAATAATACATAAAGTGTGAGTGGAGATTATTCCAGGGGTACTGACTGACTTTGCATTCCCAGAAAGAGAAACAATGATGTACAATTTAAATGAAAAATCTTGGAGATGTTTTGTGATTATATATAATGTTAAGGTTCAGCTGGAAAAACCAAACAGAGATGGCAAGGAATTCTGATTTTCTGAGCAGCAAGACATGAAAGAACTGACAGTA
Source organism: Balaenoptera acutorostrata (assembly GCF_949987535.1). Lineage (NCBI taxonomy): Eukaryota > Metazoa > Chordata > Mammalia > Artiodactyla > Balaenopteridae > Balaenoptera > Balaenoptera acutorostrata. The sequence continues at coordinate 61,730,569 of NC_080076.1, forward strand.
ATCTTTAAAACCAGGGTGTTGCTATTTTTAAGACAAAGAAAAGACCTCTGCAAAAGGTGAAAAATAACTGTGAAAATTATTTGAAATAGATTCTCTATTCCATAAAGTCATAAAAATGCTAGTCCAAAGTGGCTGAGGCTTCCCCGATGGATATTTTAGAATATCTTTGGGGACCAGTGCTCTTTTTTGTTTGTTTGTTTGTTTTAAATTGGCTTACCAGAGCAAGGCTTTTTTTTTTTTAATGAATTGACATGTTTTTATTTATTTATTTATTTTTGGCTGTGTTGGGTCTTGGTTTCTGTGCGAGGGCTTTCTCTAGTTGCGGCAAGTGGGGGCCACTCTTCATCGCGGTGCGCGGGCCTCTCACTATCGCGGCCCCTCCCGTTGCGGGGCACAGGCTCCAGACGTGCAGGCTCAGTAGTTGTGGCTCACGGGCCTAGTTGCTCCGCGGCATGTGGGATCTTCCCAGACCAGGGCTCAAACCCGTGTCCCCTGCATTAGCAGGCAGATTCTCAACCACTGCGCCACCAGGGAAGCCCCGACCAGTACTCTTTGAAACACACTCAGAGAAACAATATTCTTACATGTTTCCACAGCTTCCATTTTGTTTTTTCTCATAAGGTTTCTCAACCTCCTGTTTCTCTTTTCAGCAGCTTCCCATGGTTGCTGTCCCCCGACTCTTTTCTCTCTTTCCTCCCTCAAATACCAGAGGTGGAATTTCGGTATTTGGTTTTGCATGTTGTGAGAATGAAGTATTTTGTTGTTTGAATTCAGTGCAAACGTTGAACCCAAACACCAGTTCCCCCATCAGGAAGCGGGCCAGGTATTTCCATGAGTGGCACCGACATCCACCCAGTGCCTGGCGCTCTTAGACCGGAGGGCACTGTGTGCAGCCAGTGGGGTGCCTTCCGTTGAGTCCCTGCATCCTTGCAGTTCCCATCACCCACTTGGACCAGACATTGGAGGCCCCTGGCCTGGGTGAGGCAGTAGCCTTCATTGCTCTCCAAAGGGAACGTCCTTCTTTCCTCCAGTTGGGTTTTGAAGCTCACCCGTGGCACCTGTCGTGGCCTCTTGCATCGGGCACGGAAGGCTGAGGTGTCAGTCGTCTTGCTCATCTCGAGTCCCCTGCAGAGCCTCTTTACAGGACCTGGAGCATAAAAGGAGCTGTTTATTTGAAGACTGTGAAAACCAAGATCGGCCGCGTCACAGGGATGGGCATAGGATGGCTCGGGCAAGCGTCCCTTCCCTGTGTCCATCCCAGCGATGCTCCCGCCTCTGACGGACTCACTCTCAGTGTCCATCCCACCTGCTCACTGGGATGGAACTCGGAGCAGAGCCCCTCTTTGCCTTTTCTCCTCCTCCTCCTCCCCTTCTTCATCTGGTTGTGAGGAGGGAAGAGGGGGCCCAGCTCTGTGCTCCTGGATAAACCTGCAACCCCACCTAACCCGCCCATATCCGTCGCCGTCCGCCTTGAGATCGTCAGGATTCATGTCATGAGGCCCTTTTTCTCAAGGAGCCCGGCTGTCCACCTCCCCCTTCTTCCCCTAGACCTTCGCCCCCTTACCTCTCTGTACAACTCTCTCCAGGCCCATCCCTTCCGGCCCCTTCAAGGTCACTGCTCCAGCAGCCATCTCCTTTCCCTCCTGCGTCATCAACCTTTCCCTCTCTCGGGGACCGTACGCATCACCATTCAGAATGCCCTGATTTCTCGCATCTTAAGGAAGAGAGCGTCCCTGGATCCCCACACCCGCCCTGGCTCCGTAGTGATGCTCCCTTTCTGCCTGTATCACACTGACTCCCTCCTCCTCCTCGCCGATTTCCCTCCTGCCCCCTCCCTCAATCTGCCATTCCTTTTTGTCTCCATTACTGGTCCCTCCTCGTGACGCACCGTCTCTCTTCACCTCCCAGGTGCCCTCCTGAGTCTCGTGGCTTTAAAGACCATCGTTTTGCTGGCAGCCCCCCAAATGTTCACCCCACGTCTAGACCTCTCCCCTTTATGCCCCACAGCCTACTTGAGATACTAGACACCCAAAGGGGATCTCAAAACTAACTTGTCCAAAACCAAATTCCTGATTTCCCCACCTACCCTTCCACATCTGCCCCTCCAAGTCCTCTGCATCCCAGGACATGGTAACCCCATCTTTCCAGTCACTCCTGCCAGAAACCTGGATGTTGTATCAACACACCCTCCATCCAGTTCATGGACAGATAATGATGGCTGGACCGTCAAAATAGATCTCAAGTGTGACCATGTCTCACAACCTCCACTGCCATCTTATTCCAGACCATCCTAATCTCTTGTGTGGATTATCGCAATAACCTCATAACTGACATACCTGTTTTCACTATTGACCCCCAACGGTCTGTTCTAAACACTGCCACCAGTGACCCTGGTGATCCTGCGTGATCCTGTTGAAAGCTAAGCCAGGTCACATCCCTCTTCCACTTTGAATCCCTCCGTGGCTCCCATCCCATGCAAAGGAAAAGCAAAGTCCTTCCAGATTCTCTTGAGGTGCCCCCAAGTCTGTCATTGTGCCCCCCACTTTCCCCGGCATATCCACTCCAGTCACACCTCAGTGTTTCACAGCCTCGTCTTGTAGCTTTAAACTTTTTCTTCCCACTGTCCTCCCTGGATGTCAGCATATCTCACACCCCTTCCTCTTTCTGGTCTCTGCTCACATGTTATTTCTCAGTAATTCTTCTCTGATAGCCCATCTCAGAGCTCAGCAGCAGCTTCCCTGCCCTGCCATCCCCACCCCACACGGGTTCCTCTGTAGCACGAGCACCGATTGACAACCTGCACAGTATCGTTTACCTCTGGGTCTGTGTCCCACAGAAATCTAATTTCCACAAGGAGAGAGGCTTTTGTTTTACCCACGTGCTCGCTGCTGTGTTTCTAGAACAGTGCACGACACATCGTTGGATGTGCAATAAACTCTTGATGTATAAATGGAGAATATTACTGATTTCCCCCACAGTCAAGGGCAGCCAGCCCTAGTCACCATCGTGCAGAGGTTCTGGGTAGCCACGCCCCCTCCCTTCCCTCTAGAAAGGCTTTCCGTTTGCTCAGGAGAGGAAGACCTGGCCCTGGGGCTCAGCCACTCCAGGCAGCGGTGATGCCTCCGTGTCCTTCTGGGCTGGTGTCCGTGGGTCTTCGGGGGAAATTTATGCAGCCTGTTCAGTGGCCAGAACTGGGCCCAGACCCTCGAGCCAGTGGCTGAGTACATCCAGTTCTCAGCCTGAGAGCTGCTGTTACTGAATTTAACGTCCAACCCTGGACCAAGACGGACTGTTTCCTGCCAGGTTAAAAACCAGCCAAACACTGCATTGGCTAATTGCTCCCTTTCTTTTGAGAGTTTTCACGTTAGACATTATATCTGAAACCTTAAATAATGCAGGTTCACTGGAATACCATCCTTTTTTAAAAAAAAAAAAAAAACTTCTTTTGGTCATTGAAACAAAACAACACGCCCGGAGCTGTCACTGGGAGTCAGCAGCGTGGGCATCTGTGGAGATGATGTTCATTCTCCTTCCCCCTGAAATATTTAGCTTATTTATCATTTTAATGAATACGTCCACTGTGATAATGCCCACTGTGAAATGCATTTCACTGTGAAATGCATACATTTGAATTTATTCTCTTTAAAAGGAGCTACATGTGCAGTAACCTCTAAGCACGATGCACAGTAGAAGAGAATAAAAGCACCTTTCCATGAAGAATTAGAATTTATACCAAGAAAAAAAGAATAAAAGTTTATACCATTAGAAACCCGGCAAGAAAATAACAAAACAGAGGGGAAAATATTATAACAACTCTTTTGCCAAGCAGTTTGTAAATTACACTCTTACGTTCATAGATTTGGGTAAAGGGGGAAAAAAACAAGCTATCAGTTGCAACCACATTCTGTCACAAATTATCCTCTGTCTGAGGCTGACTGACAGCTCACAAGCACATGTTTCCAAAGCAAGAAACGGGGAGAGAAGAGCATCCTGTGGGGGAAGGATGGAAGGATGCCCATCTCAGGCCGGGATGGAGGGCAGAGCACACGGAGATGGCAGGGATGGTGTGTCCCTGAGGGAACCTGCAGTGAATAACACACCTTCGCGAGATTATCCCGGGGTCTTGACTCATTTCAGCCCAACTTGTGTTTCCCCAGAGTAGTCCTAAACCCGGACACCTGAACCAGCCCCTTCACCCAGGCCCCACCACGGTGAGCCGGTGGCCGTACCTTTCAGGTAAAGGGAGGGTCGCGCACAGACCTGCAGGGCAGCCCTCCTCACGTTTTTTCAGTTGCTCCCCCATTTTGCATGATTGCTGCCATGGTTACCTTGCAACTGTGTCCCACAGAGGTTGAACATTTCATTTTCTTGACCTGCAACGTGAAATGAGTTAAAAGTAGGTGCTAAAGAATGATGATCCTGACCTTCGCTGGCTGCATAACAATGTGCTTGCCTGCTTCCTGCAGGGAATGAGGGGCTGCAGGGCTGATCTCTTTCCCTGACCCAAGGATGGGTAGGATCACTCCTCACTTCTCAGAGAGCTTAGGAAAAAGACTAAAGCACAACGTAACTAGTCGTTTAGGTAACAGGAGCAAACGTGTGACCATTAACAGGACGCTCTTCTCTTAATGGAGTGTTTACAATGTATGAGTTGAATCCTTGTAATTTTTTAAATTTAAATTTTTAAGCCAAACCCAGTTTTTCTAAATAATTTCTTCCCCAAGTGTTGTATTTACTGGAATAACTTAGTTACAAAAAACTTAGAGAATCATTTATTTAGAAAATGTATCTGGAGAACTTGCATTCTATCCCTAGTGAGATAAATGGAATGGTCCCCAATATGCCAGCATTTGGAAGAATAAAACCAATTAGATTTTATTTTTTTAAGTTAAATTTTCAAATTGGGTAATAAAAAAATCAAAATTGAAAGCCATTGGACTTTTTGTCAGTTTTGTGAATTTGAAATATGTTATTTTTACATGAATGGCTTTTTTCACCTTTTATTCATTTTTTAAAACATACACAATGTTTAAATTTTTCTTAGCAGTTTATTCAAAGTAACAATATCCTCCAAACCTACCACTTGGCTGTATGTTCCAGTGGCCTATTGGAGTGGTATACTTCAGATGTTATTACAATAAAAAACAGTAAATATTTTCAAGGTTCATTTGGACAACTGTTTGAGGGATATTCTTTCAAACAAAATAGCAGGACTTCCTCCTGAAGTGGTCAGAAATAAAAATGGCCTGTAAAGAGTCATTATATCCGGAAGGGTTTGTATTTAATAAGGTGTGATTTTTCACATCCCCACTGCTCTCCTTGCAACCGTCGCTTTGATTGGAAAGTACACGTCGGGTGGAAACTCAGGTGATCGTGGCCCTCCGTCTCCTGCCTTGTGTTTCTCCCCTGATCTTGACCAACTCCGTCTGTCTGATGGCCACGGCCATGTTCAGGGTGCAGAGTCTCATATAAAATCTTAATATGAATAACTTTTGAAAGAAACATTTATATGTTCCAGTGGAAACAGATGGAAAGTTGCAGCTTGACACCCTGCTTCTCTGTGATGACTCATCTTAGACTAAGCCCTGCCTGGAGTGCACAGGAGACAGTGATGGTTAAGTTTTTCAAGAGTCAGATGAAGCATGAATGCAAAACCTAGTGGAAGAGTAGAAAGGGCTGGTACCATAGTCAGTGTTGATTTCATTTTTACCAACAAAAGCAAGAAGAAAATTCTAACGTGAGAAATTTGGACATAAAATTCCTACTTTCCCAATGACCTGTCTCCCTAGGGAGGGAACGTGATGGCTCAGATGCCAAGGACTGTCGTGTTCTGATTAAAAAGGGAGAAGCCCTTCCAAAGTGGATTCTGTTTAGTGAATTGAACATTACAGTCCTAATATTTTTCATCCTGAACTCATTTAGCAGAGGAAATGGATATTTCATCAGACACAGATTTGACATTCCATCACATTATACTGTAAACAGGACAGATAGTGTTTTGAAAATGGGAAAGCAGGAGAGCTAAGACAGTGGCCAATGGAAGGCCCTGGTTATCTCATTTAAACAGATACGAAATGTGGGTGCCAGTAGTGTGATCATCGGCTGCTTCCCACTTTGTGAATAAATTGCTTAGAAGGAGTCTTTTGCCTACCAGATGTGACCTAGATTTAGATTTTCAAAGGCAGGGGGGAAAAGAATCTCTATTGTGTTAAAAAACAATTGCTGGTAAAATGCACAGTAAGTGAGCTTATCTCTCTTCTCCAGGTGTTTGGGCTAATATTGTTATGGAATTACTGCTTCATTTATGAAAAATAATTGGGGGAAATGTTCCAGCAAATCAACTTTGGATAAAGGCTGAGGATGTCTATTGTGTTGTTAGCAAGTTTCTAAAAGGCAGAAAGATCAGGGAGCCCATAGAGATAATAAATATATTTTAAAAACTGTGTTTGAGAAGAGTCTCTTATAAAAGGGTCAGGTGTGGGTGTGCTTTCCAACTTGTGTTGGGATTTAGTGAAATATGGAAGAACAATGCGAACAATTACATTCCTTTCAGCGCCTGTGAAAGCCGTTGAAAAAAATCAAAGCTCGTCTGTCTGCTAGCTCTGATAAGTCTTATGACTCTGTTAAATGCAGCAAAATTTTAAAAAGCTAACATTTTTATTCTCCCTTACCCACCGTGTCGTCTTTCTCGTTTCCTCTCCCCTTCAGGAGCTGCCACTCCAAAACCAGTCCCAGAACCCGAGAAACAAACAGACCACACAGTCAAGATCGCAGGAGTCATCGCTGGCATCTTGCTGTTCGTGATTATATTTCTTGGAGTCGTGTTGGTCATGAAGAAAAGGTGAGCTCCTGGCCATTGCCACCCATATGCTCCTGGCCCGCTGTTTGCCGAGAGGCTTCTTGTGTGTGAAAATATTCAGTTACTCTTTTGGCTTTGATGACCAAGATACATCTGTGGCTCTGGTTGTTCCTATTTTGCATCATAAAGCAGTCAAGGTTATGGGACAAAATTTAGAGTACATGGCTATGATTTTGTGTAAATATGCAGTTTCTCATGCTGGGTCAACATAAGGATCATGTGTCTTCCCACGAGTTGGTACATAAAACTTGGCAGAATCAGTAAAATCATTTATTCACCAGGAAATGTTTAGTATTTACTACCAACAGACTAGGTCTTGAGGATATGAGAAAAAAGACTTCTCCTTCTCATTATCTTGAAGATTATGGCGATGACAGAATTTATTGGGCCCATGTTATGTGCAGGCACCATGTTAATATCCCATGAGAAAGGGACTCTCAGAAAGCAGCTGGACAGCAACGCAGGGCATGGACACATAAGGACAAGAATGGTAGCATGTTGGATGTTATAAGGTTGCCCTGTTTGGCCAGGGGTGGTCAGAGAAGGAGAAAAACAGATATGGCTATAATAAGCAATCTTCACCTCTAATACGTGAAAAATAGGCAGTGTCTTTTGTCTTGTGGAAGTGAGTGAAAGCTTGCTTAATAATACAATGTTCAGTTTATATAGGGATGATCAACATAAAATATAGACAGCAAGAAGTGAAAAGACAGATTGTCCCTTTTTTTTAATTAATTAATTAATTTATTATTATTATTTTTTAATTTATTTATGGCTGTGTTGGGTCTTCGTTTCTGTGCGAGGGCTTTAGTTGCGGCAAGTGGGGGTTCATCGCGGTGCGCGGGCCTCTCACTATCGCAGCCTCTCTTGTTGCGGAGCACAGGCTCCAGACACGCAGGCTCAGTAGTTGTGGCACGCGGGCCCAGCTGCTCCACGGCATGTGGGATCTTCCCAGACCAGGGCTCGAACCCGTGTCCCCTGCATTGGCAGGCAGATTCTCAACCACTGCGCCACCAGGGAAGCCCCAGATTGTCCCGTGTTTATGTAGTTTAAAAACAATTATAAACAACAGGGTCCTATGTCTAGCACAGGGAACTGTATTCAGTATGCTGTGATAAACCATAATGGAAAAGAATATGAGAAAGAATATGTATATATATGTATAATTGAATCACTGTGCTGTATACCTGAAACTAACACAACATTGTACATCAACTAGACTTCAAGTTAAAGAAAAGATTTTTTAAAATTATGGAGTGTGAGTAAGGTTACGGATGATAGGAGGTGAGGACAGAGGGGTCGGCAAAACCAGGTCTTGGAGGTCTTGTCTGGTCATCTAAGGAGCTGGACCTGGTCGCAAAATCCACTGGTGGCATTTAAGCAGGTAGTAATGTGATGTGCTTTTGCTCTTAGAAAGATCACTCTGATGTTAGGGTTGAGGCCAGCAAGGAGAGAAAAAGGCTGGAGTTAGGAAGACCAGCAACTTCAGAAACATAAGGAGCTACGTTGTAGTAGCCGTTTGGAGGCCTATCTGAGGGAGATGGAGCAAAATAGAAAGAACCTCATTGCTGCCGTGGCAGTTGGTGGGGGTATTGCCACTCCCCAAATGTGGAATGTGTAGGAGGTGGGACATGTGGAGCGTGAAGACGGGGAGCTCAGCTCTGCACTTTCTAAGTTCACTCTTCCTGTAACGTGGAGTAGACATGACCACTGAGCAGTCAGATATGCTGGTGTGGACCAGAAAGAGTACTTTCCACAGTCAGAGTCATCCATCCACGTACGTCCGGCTGAAGCTGGGGCTGGGACGAGGGCACTTAGAGCTACTGTCAAGTCAGAAGGAGGTCAAGGATGAAGGTAAACCCTTGGGTCACAGCGATATTTAAGGGGGGAGTTAATATCCAAATGTGTATACATACATATACATCTTTCCTTGCTTCTTCCTTCGTTTTCTGGTAACTGGTCTAGTTAGGCCTTAGGACAAACAGCTGCTCTGTCCCAGCTCATATGTGACTAATTGGTCCCCATCATTTCAGCTCCTCCTCCCCACTTGTCATCCATACTTTCTTCCTTTCTCTTTGCTCACACATTGTTTAATTTCTCTCCATTTTTTAAATCTTTTTTCTTGTGTTGAGAACTTTCATGATCTACTCTCCTAGCTACTTTCAAATATACAGCGCTATAGTGTGGTGTATATGTAGTGTTACTAGTATAGTGATATTAACTATAGACACTGAGCTGTACATCCCATCCCCAGGACTTGTTTATCTTATAACGGGAAGCCTCCTCCTCCTTTTTCATTTCTCGTTTCTCTAGCTTTCTTTTCTTTACCCTTCTCTGCTTCTCTAGCTGTCAGTCTCTTTATTTCTTTCTCCCTTCACATCTCTATCTTTTTTCTTCCTTCTTCTTCTCCGTCACCTCTCATACACTTTTTCCTGGATGTGCTTTTTCTCTCCCCACCTCGGTGTTTATGTGGAAAGCTTAGCTTTAGTACCAGTGGTTGGTACTTTTTTTTTTTTTAAATATGATCCAGTACAAATTCTCAGCAGCACTAGGCCCTTGTACGCCTGGATATTCAAACTAAACATTTTGGAGAGTTGATTTTTAGTTGTGGGAATTTGTTGGATTTTTGTGTCATCTGGCAAGTTCTCTGTGAGGAATAGCCTGAAACTACAAATCCAGTTGCCCTCGTGACCTTAGCTAAATGTTAATTCATCCTCCAAGGGTCTGTTTCTGCAGGAGTAATTCATTATTCTACCTTGGACTCTCAGGCAGTCATGGAGGTTGTGTTATAAATTATGCATTTGAAGAAATTGCCTATGGTAACATATGGCCTTGATACAACTTTAGACTAAATTCCAGTGACTCATATCAAATTTACATGATTATTTACTAGATAATAACCTTAACAGGGTTATTTTCACAGCATGTGCCACTTGTGTATTTGCTTTTTCTGAAATATAGAATATGCTCCCTTGTAAGGCAAATTTGCCAATATACTATGCCTCTAAGTACAAAACTTGTAAGATTTTGACCTGAAGAGTCATGTGGTCCAAACTGTCGTATTTAATAGAAATTCTAAAAACTTCTAATTGTTCAGGGTTTTCTCCCAAAATTTGAGTCTAAATTTTAAAAGTTGTATTTTTAAACAGAACCGTTAAAATATGATAGTAATCATGAGTAAGTGGCTGAAGAGTTATTGATACATAACAAGCTACAGTGTTTGGTTAGCAACAGGGAGTTTAGATTTGGAATTCCTAGACCTGTGTTTTAACTAATTTTGTGATTCTGACCTTCTCCGGGCCTTAGTTCCTTCATCTTTAAGTTGAGCAAATTGCACTCCCCGATCTCTGAAGTCCCCCCAAACTCTCTGGTTTTCTGTTACGCGGCAGCCAATGGTGACACGACTACGCAGTTGCTGTCCTGCAAGTGCAGTGGGGGCTCCTTACTCTGTCTCATGCTGTAAACATACACAGTTGCTTCTCCAAAGCTTGCTTTGTGCAGCAGATTCAGGTCTCCGCGTGTTGGCCGGTGAGGGGTTCATCTTTTAGCCACGCATTTACCATTGTCACACAGGAGGCACTCGGTTAAAAGGCGAGCAGTGGGGAGATGTAATGAGAGAAGGAGGGTGAACAGGAAAGAGCTGGCTTTCAGTGTAGTGCTAGGTCGTGTTTGCTTGTTCGAGCCTGTGCTAATCAAACTTGCAGGCCCACTGCTGCCCGGGCTAGACTCTGGGTCGCCAATGCGAGCACATGCCATTGGTCATAAGGACATCCTGGGCCCAAGAGAAAGTGTGGGTGAAGCAAATGCATCCGTAGTTCTGGAATTACAATTGGAAGTCTGTCCTGCCGGGGAAAAGTCAGTAGTGACCGTCTGGGTGGGTCAGCGTGCCAGGCCACGTGGGCCTGAGCTCTTTGGAGGAGGGACAGCAAATTTCACTGGGAGACATTGCCAGTTATTAGCTTAACTAAGATCGTGTGGGCTTCTGAAGGCTCAGCCTTCTCTAAAAATTAGTTGCTGGAATAGAACCTGTAAAATCTGTTCAACTCATACTAACTCATGGAATCCTTTCACACCTAGGCCATAATGACTGAAAACTGAGATGACCTTCAGTTTTATTTGGCTATAATGTTTTACAAACCTATCACAAATTAGACTAGTTGTTACCTGTTTGTGAATATTAATACATTTGAGCCTTGCCTAGACTAATACAATACAAAACCTGCTTTTCCTTAAAACCTTTTACAAAACCTTTCCATGTATTTGTATCTTATTCTTTAAGAAAGCAATTTCTTATTACTTTCCCCTTCCCAGAAGTATGTGTTCTTCTGAGGGTGCAGTGTTTTGACGCAGCAAATGTTAAGAAAGGGTGTTGAGATGAATAGCTATGAAATAAAAGTTTCATGCAGAGTCACGTGACAACACACTCTCAAAATTAATATAAAATAAGTTGAGTAGCAGATACTTAGTTTTTATCATTTTCATCCCTGTATAATTAAATTTATTTGTATAAATGAAAATGCCTGCATTTTCAACATTTTTCATAAGGAATAATTTATCTCAATAACATGTTTGACAGAATTTAGTATACAAGCACCATCTATTTTACCCTGATTAATTATATTTACTATTGTTTCTAAAATTGCTATAGATCTTTTAGAAATTTGAGAACATTTGTATCAATTACAGTAATATTTCTGTCTCGGTCATTGTGGTAAATAGAAATTACAGAAGTTGTGACTAAACGGAAATCATTAAAGAGATACACATTCTTGCTCAAAATAGCAAATGTTAGTTATTCTACTTCATGAACACCTGTTATAGGTAAATGTGACTATTTTCATCCTCCAGCACCATACCTCTATCTCCTTCCCATAAAGCTTTTTAACAGATGTACATTTTGCAAAAGCAGCCTATATCATTGAATATTTAACACCTTTCTATTATATTTTAAAAACACTGGAACTACCAAGATAAAAAAGTTCAATAACATAGGAAGAGTATCTGAAAACATGAAACAAAAAAGATAAGGGAAAATGTCTGTTGAAAGCCCTCTTTTCAAAGAGACGCCTACAGCATGTGAGTGGAGGTAAGTCGACATTAACTGTTCCCCCACTAGAGCGGTTGACACTTGACATAGGAAAATTTTTTCCACTACAGTTAAGTGTGAGTTACATGTGAAAAATGTCTTAAGTCTGGATGCTTTATCTGAAGTCCTATTTCAAAATCACATTTTCTGAAAGTGCATTGAGAAAGTCACATCTAGACATGTCTTTGTGGTTATTTAGAATATGTGTACTTGATATGTAGCTGTGTAAATAATAATCAGATGCTGAGACTTTTCTACTCTAGCACATGCTTTTGGCATATGTGAAACAGGATACATGTGTTCACAAATAGGTCCGGAAGTGCCCTCCTAATCAATCAATCAGCTAGTGTCCTTCAGTTTCCTAGATGATAATTGAGTGGGCTCCTTGTTCAGCGGTAAATTAAATTGACCTTTTTAAGGGTTCTTCTAACCTGGACTTCATATGGTTACTCTAATAGCTGCCATATTCTGACTATTTCTGGACTCAATCTAATGGTTTATTTAATTATGTTCTATTGGGGGCTCTCCGGGCCCTCTTTTTTTTTTTTTTTTTTTATCTTGTAACATTTAATAATTGCAAATATATTTATTACAATTTACAGATTAGCTAACAGTTAGACACACAAATATAATTTTAGCTATAAAGTCCCAACAAACTGGTTACATTTAAATCATTGGATCTGTAGAAGCCAATTTAGATGTCTTCTAGTCCCCTAACTTCACCTTCCTTAAATTATAAAAAAATAAAATCTGATAGTTTTGATTTCAAGTTAAAGATGACGAGATGGTGTTATCACATTTGAACACTCAGAAAAGGAAATTTTACTTGTCTGTACAAAGCCTTTCATATGCTACATTGATACTTAAAGCACCGTTGCAATACTTTTAGGTGTGTAAAATGTTCAGTTAAAACTTCCAAGGATTTTAAGACTGAAGGTTTAAAAGGAAGGTGGGAAACATAGGCACCAGTTTTTTTAGTTTATAGGAGGAGAGTGTCAGAGAATGATAAGGGCAGCCAACAGGCTTTAGACTCTCACAGACCTGTGTTCACTCCCCAGCTCCTACCTGATGGCAGCATAGATTTAGGGAAGTCACTTAACCTCTCTGAACTCAGTCTGCAAATGTGAAACATGACGATAATGATGATGATGATGATAATGTGTACGGGGGAAGTCTGAAAATCAAGTACGGGCATAGCTGGTGCTTGATAAACGATAGCCCAGAAGTTCGGAAAGCTGTTCAAGGCCACATGGGTATACGCGGCAGAGCCTGGGGTCAATCCAGGGGTGTCTGAGTGTTACCACCCCACTGGTCACAGCAGTCAAGCTCAGAGGTGCCTCTCACTCTGTAAGCCTCAGCTGCTCTTGGGTAACCAGTAGCTGGAAACACCAAATAGTCGTCGGCTTGTTGCTGTCTACTCTTGCTGGAAGTCTACAGATATTTCAAACTGCCAGCCTGTTTTAATCTCCTTTTTGAGCTATCATTGGAGAATAGCTACATGAAAGCGTTTTCCTCTTCCTCCTTTACAGAAGCGTTTTGTAAATCCTTTCGAATACGTGTGTTCCGTGGCATTCTTGGAGCCGGTGGTTTACTTCTGATAATTCGCAGCAGTGAGGATGCTGTGTCCTCGTCTGGTTTAATGAGTGAGAGAACTTTGTTGAGTTTTTGTTGTTGTTGTTGTTGTTTGTTAACATCTTTATTGGAGTATAATTGCTTTACAATGGTGTGTTAGTTTCTGCTTTATAACAAAGTGAATCAGTTATACATATACATATGTTCCCATATCTCTTCCCTCTTGCATCTCCCTCCCTCCCACCCTCCCTATCCCACCCCTCTAGGTGGTCACAAAGCACCGAGCTGATCTCCCTGTGCTATGCGGTTGCTTCCCAATAGTAAACCTTCAGCAAGCGAGCTTCTCTCCTTCCTCCTCAGAGGCAAACCCTAGATTCTGGGGGCTGTGGAGTGGGCAGCGGCCCCTGGAGACAGAGGCTGACACGGACTCTGCTGAGCTGTGTGACCCTGGCACATGGCTGGCTTTCCGTCCCCCAGCTTCCCCAGTAAAATGCCCCGAAGGCATCATAATAGGACTTTCCCATGAGTGTTAGGAGAAGGAAATGAGTTACGACCATTACGGTGCTGGCCCCAGTGAATATTAACTACTTTGTCAGTACGCATGCTATGCTGCTTTGCCCGTGAGCTGTAGCTGAGGCTAGTCTCAGGTCCATTGCCCACCTTAAAGGCTTTGTTTCCACCCTCAGAGGCCGGCCGGGACCGGGAGCTGATTCTCCTTTGGAGGGGGTCCGCCTCTCCATGCGGAGTCCACGTGGAGCACGTGGGTCTTAGTTGCGAAGGTGGCCGGGAGCACAACCACCAGGAGTAGGACAGGTCGCAGGCCCCGCAGCCTGAAGCCAGGCCTGGGCAGAGATGCTAGAGCTGAGAGCGCGGAGGAAATGCTCTTGGGCCAGACTGGCCCAGCGGTATTCCTTGTGCAGAGGCCCCTGCTCGATCGGAGGGTTTTACTCCCTACGCAGAAGGAAGCAAGTGCTGGGGCACCGACACCACCTCCCTCGCAGACTTCCTGCTAAGCCCCAAGTTCATCTGAGTAAGCATGGCCTTGGCACTCAGCGCAGATTCTTTGGGTATCCGAACCTGTCAGACCCAGACCCGGGCTGGGGCCGGTGGTCTGCCTCCCGGCTCAGAACAGAGGACAGCATCAGTCTTTCCCAGGTCCTTAAGAGCATCCTGCATCTATAGGGGCACCCCGAGCCTGCTCTAGCACCTCTCAAGGGGTGTGGACCCTCCTGCCACGTGACCAGCCCTGAGCCTGCGCACACTGAGCTGGGCTCTCCCCAGCCATCTCAGGGCGCAGCTGTCCTACTGATTCCTATTGGAGTGACCTGTAGCTTTCCAGCACAGCTCGTTTGTATCCTGTATCCGTTAGCACAGCTTATTAAAATGTGTTCTTTCACTGTATCATCCCTCTGAAGTTCAAGTCTGACGGTACCTATAAGGGGTTCAGAGGGGGTTACATATTTACCACTGAGATTGATTGTTCTCCATGGCTGCTGTCCCCAGATGCTGTGTTGATGTCCCCAGCTCTGTCCCAGGAAGGCTCTGCATGTTGTAGAGGGCGTCTGTCTCATTCATGTTGACATGACCTCACGTTCTAGTTTGTAGGGTAGGAAATACCCAGGGCATGAAAACTGAGGATGTTTTACTTAGGGTGATTGTTGAAACCTGTCGTCTTGGTCGGTGAATCCGAGAATTCAAACTTAATAGTATCACTTGTTCAGTTCTTTCTAGTTTTGTATTAATGAGTAAAACAGTAATGAAAAATACTTAGACTATAGAAAATATATATATGTTAAAAAAAAATAAAAGTAGGCCAATGTCTAACTTGACTTCTTTGGGCAAAATTCATGGTCCCTCTTCTTCTAACATAAATCTAAATTTCTTTTTAACAAGGAAAGGAGTTATATCTGGAATCTTTAACTTAGGTTCATTTATAGAAAGTTACATAAAATTAATTTTCAAAGAAGATAAAGAGGAGCTACTGTGTTAGTAGAGGAATGCTATTTTCTTTTTCTTTTTCTTTTTTTTTGGCATATCTCACCATTGTAAGATGTGATGCCGTGTTAAATAATATATTGACTAATAGGAAAGGCATGTTTTTGCCCAGTGTCCTCACAGACTGTGCCTTTCAAAGGGCATAATGCTTCACTGGAAGGAGTTTTTGTTCTTATTTTCATGTATACTGTTTTCCTCTTGGCACTGCTGTGTTGGAACTAAAGTCAAGCTATTTTTATGGGTTTTACAGCAACAAGTAAAAATTGACTCATTTATTAAATCCAACATCCTTCTATTTGTTTGTGAAAACAACACAAAACCAAAAATTGGCCAAAATGTAGCCCAGGTTATCCTATCTACGAATGGCCTATTTTCTCTCTCCTGCACACGCAGGCACGAACACAGCTTTCTAAAGTTAGTTATGTTCCTGAGATGACTCGGAGCACCAGTAGCCCAATAGCAGAATTCCAGGGTGGACCTGGGATGCGGTGCTTCCCTGACTCACCTCATCACAGCGCTCAGGCTGCACCTTCCACGCATTCAGCCTCCTGAATTATTCGGGTACCATCTGCCTCTTCTGTTAGATTCTAGCATGTTACAGGCTGTGATGTGATCCTTTCTAATTATCTCTGACACCCCAGCACAGTCTTTGCCCCTAGTAGACATGGAGTATATTTAGTAATTAAAGACAAAAAGCACTCCTTTCATGCAAGCCCTTCAGTGCCACCCTGGACTTTGAATCGCTTTGGCTTTTTATTATTAGGGATATATAAGTTTTATAATATAAGATGCTTTATTAATTTTTCTGTACTGTAGGTTTTCTGGTGGACAGATTCCCTCTTTTGAATAGTATGATTTTTAAAGGTCTGAACAACAATTATTTAAGTTTTTTATTTGATATATTAAAATCATTTAAATGAATAGGAATATATTTAAATTCAGATCTGGCTTAATTAAAAGAAAAATGGGCTCATATCTATCATTTACTTAAATTATC
Organism: Balaenoptera acutorostrata; assembly: GCF_949987535.1. Taxonomy (NCBI): domain Eukaryota; kingdom Metazoa; phylum Chordata; class Mammalia; order Artiodactyla; family Balaenopteridae; genus Balaenoptera; species Balaenoptera acutorostrata. The sequence continues at coordinate 61,747,078 of NC_080076.1, forward strand.
ACTTATTTCCAAACCACCTTTGAAACATTTTTTATAATAGTGTACTGCCTTGCATATTTTTCACAAGCAACATCAATCGAGATAGAAATTATTATATTCAGAAAAAGAATAAGAGCCTCAGGATGAAATTTTATCTATACAATGAGCATGTGCCCTAAATAAATTAAAATATCCAGTTTTTCAGGTCTTCATTTCAGTGGGTTCACAATGGAAATGCTCAGACTTACGTCTTGGTAATTCATGTGGGTCTTCTCATCGCCAGCCCTTCATCTGCTAATAGCACTCCCACTGCATCCTTGCACAGCATTGTTCCTCCAAGTGTGCTTGATGAGAATTTATGGTAAACATTGGCTCACTGGCCTTATGTCAGAAGGAAAACATTAATAGAAACAAAATCAGGAAAAAGCCATTTCCTGAACAGCTTAATGTAAGTGTGGAGTTATCCGGAGCTATCAAAATGTCCTTCATCCCTTTCCCTGATTTAGCTAAAAGCCTGGGTTGTGGGTTTGGAGTCAGAAGTCAGTTGTGGAAGAATTGGCCGCTCTGCAAAGCAAATTGCTGCCTAATTCCTAGGAATGGTTCTTACCTTTACTAAAAGGGAAGGAGGAAAATCTCAGAAATACATTAAGATGGTGGGAACAAAGTGGGACATAGCATTAACTGAAACTCTTCACTCGGTGGCTGTCATCTGGGAGTGGTATTGTCCCCTTAGGGGACACTGGACATGAATGAGGGTGTCTGCACGGAGAACGGCTTAATTGTATACATCTGTCGGCTGTATAGTTTCATAGTTACAATTGCCAAGGTTTTTCTTTTATAATTTATCCAGGTAGGGTTGACTCAGAGTTCTGGTCTTAAAGTCACAGGAGGTCTAGATTAAGGTCTCAATCAGAACTGCCTACAAGGAGGCCCAGGAGGGCTGACCTGGGGCGGGGCCTGGTGAAGAGCGTGTCTGGAGAAGGTTGGGCTGCTCAGGCCCATTAGGTGTGCCACTATGTCACAGATATTACTGTCCCCTCCCACCCCTGGGGAAGTGAGAAATCTTGATTTCTTTTGTTAAATCTTCTGAATTTTTTTCACACTGGCAACTAGCCATTTTTTAATGCTGTGTTGGCCAGATAAAATGGGTATCCAGTTGCCAATTGGTGATTCCTAATTCTATTTTAAGATAAACTAAGCAGGAGACATGAAAATAACCCCATTTTAAAATTCACATACACGTTTCTGGCTATAGATGATGCTTATGCCAGAAAAAGACAATAGACTCTTTCCTTGCCCACGTCTTCAGTACCTGAGATGCCATCAAATCGATGAATAAATGGTTCCCACTTGGAAATACACGAAATTTAAGCTTCATTTATCTTGTCCGTGATGCCGACAGGTGGTTTGGATTGTGTGCCTCCAGTTTATGACAAGAGCCCGTCCCATCTTTCCGCACTTAGAATTGCTGTTGACTTCTGTATCGCTCTGTAATCCAGGTCGGGAAACTTTGGAATCTAGAGGAGCCTCAGATTGTAACATCTGTTAGAGCGCTTTCACTCAGAAGATTAACATTAAATTTCTTAAATTCTATTCCTATTCTAATCATCTTCCTGGTCTTTCAGAACAGTTTGCCTAGCACAAGAGGGCCCTAGGCTGCCCCTGAAGTTGAATCCGGCCTCTGTACCCAACACCGAATTAAATCTTGGAGACAGAGTTTTGGGTGAAGTAGAAAAGAAATGCTTTACTGCTTTGCCAGGCAAAGGGGGTCACAGCGGGCTAGTGCCCTCAAAACTGTGTGTCCCGGCTTGGAGGGGTAGTGAGGAGTTTTATAGTAATGGTTCAGAGAGGGCGTGCTCAGCTCGTGGACATGCTCCTGATTGGTTAGTGGGGAGACAGGAGTCAGCATCATCAACCTTCTGGTTCCAACCGGTCTGGGGTCTAGTGCTTGTGGACAGTACACCGTTAACTTCTCCCACCTGGTGGGGGTTTCAGTATCTGCAAAGCAGCTCGGAGATATTGTGTATCCCTTGCTGGAAGCAGGACCCTGCCCCAAGGCTGCACTATTGTTTCCTGACTGCTCCTCCCTTGTCTCTGCATCCCCTCCCTTCCCTGATTAGCACCTGTTTGAACTGCCCCTCGGAACTCAAGGAAGGTCATGGGGGCTGAATAAAGCCTATTTCCTATAATCAAGAAATGGGGGGCACAGAAAGGCTTTTGTGCCCAGGAGCTCCACAGGGTCCTGTTCGGTTTCACCCCGACCATGCTTATCATGGTGGATGGGGTCTCGGGAGGGAAGCCGGCCCCCATCAGCCAGACCCTCCTTCCTAAGGCGGCCTCCTGATGGACCGTGCCCAGCTGACCAAGTCAGAGCCCGGGGTGCTATGGGTTCTCCCGCTGCATAGCCCAGCCGAGGTAAGAGAGCCAGAAAACCTGGGGATCCTGTGAGAACAGGCTCCCTGCTAGCACCGTGGCTGTTGATTTCGTTACGCTGGGTTTGAGAAGCAGTAGGACTTATGTATCTGCCATCATCTGAGAATAAAACGGTAGTGTATTTCCCTGTATACCCTTTATCTCCCACCCCAATACACATACATCTTTACGGCCTGTCTTTAAGAAGGAGAATCCAAATTTAAATAATCTCCGGTGCCCTGAAGTTTTGGAGCTGCGCCAGTGTCCAATCCAAGACCCCACTTGGTCTTGACATCAGACTGCAGTTATGAGACTCTTCTGCTGCTTTTGGCTGCGGCGAATCCTGGAGCCTTCACAGCACATCCAGAGACCTGCCCCCGCAGCCCCGCCCCCTCTGCTCAGCGGGCATCTAGCACTTTCCGAGGAGCCCCCAGGAGCCTCAGAGCCACTCCACGGCCGTGCCACACTCGCTCTGGGGCCAGGACCACCCACTTGCATTCCCTGGCAGGAAATTGCTCAATGCCTGAGCTCTACGGCCTTCACTTCCAGAGCAATTTAATTTCCTACCGCCCTAATTGCTGTGCTGGTGCCTGGACTTAAATGGCCCATCCATTTGGATCTCCAAACAGCCTCTGACTCACCCAGAAACTCCTCCCTAAGTTCTAAAATGGTGATTTTTTTAACCTGGAACTTTGGGGTGCCAGCCTGATTCTGTAAACCTTGCGTAACTCTAGGTCAAGTCTGGTCTATTGAACGCCCCTCACGCGGTGACATGCCCATCATTGTGGCAGTGTGAGGTCCAGGCTCTGTCTGTCACCCCATCCTGAGCCCCTGCCGTCCACGGCTGATACCCAGGTTGGTAGTGATAAGTCGCCAGGGAAGCCTTCCAAGCACAGAGCTGCTGACCGTCTTTTAACGAAGGAAAGCAACATGAATAAATGGTTCATTCTTATTCTGCATACATTTTTACTTTTATGATCTACACTGATATAAAGAACAACAATGACAACAAAATTTAACTGAAGTTGTAAGTAGCAGAGTTAGAACGATGATTCACCATATGAATGGAAAAGCCGACTCTAGGAAGAATGTGGTTGATTAATGAGCTTTGTTAACAAGTTCACAGTTTCAAAGGTCAAAATTATAGACCTGATGACGTACAGCGCAACACTCTTCACTGATGTTCAGGTCCTTTTCCTAACACAGAGCGTCAGAGGGCATCACCAACAATTATTTTAATACCATGTGTTCTATGACTTATAAAATTTTGGATTCTTAAAATATCTTTTAATTACTGTCCTGACCAGTGCATTAGCCTCAGCGTTTTTTAGTTTAAACTGAGGGCACTCAGCAATCATTTCTCTTTCACTGTGACACTGCTAATTTTAATGACAGTATGTGAAGAACCTACAACAATTAAGCTGGAGCTCTGAACAAATAACAAGTCCTGTTAAGCTAAGGAAAAGGAAATAGCCGTAATGACAGATCCATAAGCTAAGAGAGAAACTAAGTAGGATATAGAAAGACAAATTAAAGTGGATTTTTGGATTCTAAATTATTGTTGATGATGATAGCTTGAGGGGCTCCCTGGAAGAGAATGGATTAGCCCACAAGTCTCTCCCAAGTTAATTTCGTGATTTGGCAAAACACAACCTATGAAACTTATTTCTCTGGCCACATGCAATCCCTTTTTAAGTATGCACGAAATGAGAAGCATACTGAACCGGGACCCAGAGATGCAGCCCTACTGTTTTTATTGACAAAAATGTCTTTCTACGTATATACCACAAAGAATTGAAAGCAGGGACTTGAACAGGTATTTATACACCCATATTCATAGCAGCGTTATTCACGATAACCAAAAGGTGGAAACAGTCCAAATGTCCGTCAACAGATGAATGGACAAACAAAATCTGGTGTGTCCATCGAGACAATGGAATAGTATTCGGCCTTAAAAAAGGAAGGACATTCTGGCACCTGCTACAACACGGATAAACCTTGAGGCCATTATGCTAAGTGAAGTAAGCCAGACACAAAATCACAAGTATTCTATGGTTCTACTTATGTGAGGTACCTAGGGTAGTCAAATTCATAGATACACAAGTTAAATAATGGTGAGCAGGAACTGGGGAGAGGAAAGAATGAGGATAGTGTGTAATGGGTGCAAGTGTTTCAGTTTAGGAAGATGAAAAAGTTCTAGAAATGGATGGTGGTGACGGTTGCCCACAATGTGAATGTACTTGTTGATGAAAATTTAATTAACTATCAAGTTAAGAAGAAAAAAGGAAATTTTATTTGAGCCAAACTGAGGATTATAACCCAGGAAGCAGATTCTCAGAAAGCTCTGAGAACAACATAAAGTTCACCAAGGATACATAGTCCAGGTAGGCACATACAAAGTGAGCAGCAAGTCACCATGACCCCCTACGGAGCTGGGAAAGCACACAGTTCTTTTAAGTTACATTTGCTAGCGTCAGAAGAAAGAAAAGAAAATTGATATTTACTGTTGAGCAGGTCTTCCCATCTTTGAGGAGCTCTGATTAACGTGTATGACAGATGCACATTGCACATTAGGGAGGGAGAAGGCGCAAACAAACACAGAGAGAGAATTTTATGTTTAATTTTTTCTTGGCTTGCCTTAAAATATAAATTTTATTTCATCATACTTAATGCCACTGAGCTCTACACTTAAAAATGGTTGTTAGTAAATTCTGTGTTATCTATATTTCACCACAATTTTTTTAATGTTTTAATATTGGTAGACAAAGGATGTTTAGACAGGTTTTGAAGTACTGCCCTCACCATTCTAACCAGCAGTCAGCCCCAGAGCATTAGGCCAGCCTTGGTACGGGGGGCCGGGTGTATGATGGAGCGTCTGCCTTTTGAACTCTCAGGCCTGGGCTGCTGGGAGGGTTGCTTTGCCGAGCTCACAGCAGGAGAAAACTGATGCAATTGTGCGTGTTTACCTGGGGTTAGGAAAGCCCCAGAAAGACACCCAGCCACATTCAGAGCACGCAGCCCGGAGTATTCCTGCATCGTTACTGGCAACGGTGAAAGCAAGGAAACCAAATTGCCTCCGAAAAGCACCTCCTGAATTGTCACCTTAATACCCCCCAAAGCCAAGCAGGCTGGCCATCAACCTGGAACCAGCCGGAACACATGTGCCCAGATTCCTGGGGAGGCACAGGGTATGTCAGTCATAAGTGAAGAAAACAATGCGCCCTGTGCCTTATTTTAAGCCACCAGAGAGTGGAATGTGGGTAGTGCTGGCGGAGGCTCTCAACAGCTGTCAGTTTGTTATTTTCTTTACTAGTAACAGCGACTCTGCACAGATCACCTACAAACAGAATATGAGTGTGTCTAGCATTCTGGAAGCTCACAGCACTTCAGATCCAATCCACATCACTCCCTAGTGCAGGCCTCAGAATTTGTGCAGTTTCAGCTTTACGGCTTTGATTAAAAAACAGAAAACAAAGAGAAACTAAATCCCGTATGTGCTGCCTAGAATGTAGGGCTGGGGCTCCTCTCTTTCCATGGGTGGGTCCTGAGTCGGTCTCTGGTTTGCCTGTTTCTAAGCAGACTTGCTGCCTCTGAGTTGACTGGAAGCCCTCTGAGGGCAGGATCACTGAGTGAGTGAATAGACAGCAGGTCCTGCCAACATGACCCCTGGGCGCTCTTCCCACCGCATGCCCCCGTGCCCCCTGCCAGCTCCTCACAGAGGCATAGCTGACTCCAGACCACCTGCTTCCAGTCATGACCAGGCAAGGAACAAGTCCTGTTCTTGCTCGCCATGCTCCTCTTCCTGCAAAACCCTTTCCCTGAACTGCAGCCTCCTTTTTGTGGCTGGAGTCACGTGAAGACAGCAGTACCCCCAGAATGGAATTCGGCGTGACTACCCTACCTTGGGGCACCACATTTTTGTATATATTTATGTATGTCATCTGTAGGAAACTTCTTACAGGGCCCGTCCTTCCTTCAAACAAGTTTATTGACCCAGTGAGATGATAATGACCCAAAAAAGGATACAAGCAAGATTTACCTTGAGAAATCTGAATTACTAAACATCCACGAGTGAACACGAGTTGGCTTTTCTCAATAGTCATTCCATCTGTGTTAGTTGTTACTTATTTAATAGTGATGGTGATGATGATGTTGATAGCCAATAAAAATTCAGCATCTGCTTCATACTAGGCACCATTACAAGTTTTTATGAGTGTTATCACAGTTAGGCCTTGTAGCAACACGGAGACAAGTAAACTGTTTAAAGTCACACAGACCGTAAGCGACAGAAGCAGAGGTGAAGCCAGGCCACCTGTCTCCAGAGCTCCGTTCTGAGCCGTTCTGGCTCTTTAGTTGAAATGAAACAGACATAGAAAAAAGACAGACACAATGCCTACCCATGGAAAAGAAGCCACAAGAAAGTCCCATGACCTATATTGTAACTAGCATTCCCGTATTTCTCATCTCAGTCATTTGGTGAGAGAAGAAAATTGTGCCCCGTGTGAGAGAGGAGCCCTGCAGAGCCAGGTGGACAGGCTCGGAGCTGCCCCTGGAACCCAGCTCTGCCGCTTACGCTCAGGAAGCAGAGAGGGGACTTGGGTGACTCAGGCTCCTTTCGAAGCCTTTGACAAACCGGGCATCTCAGTAGGCTTGAAATGGGCCACAAAAAATGGCCACGTTCATGCCTAAATAATGTTCAAGCGTCATGGTCCACACACTGTAAAAATCCACATTGGTTCTGCAGCCTCCGTCACCCAAATGCAGCGAATACTTGGCTTGGGAATCCTGTCTCTGCCCCCACTTCTGGCACATGTAGTATTCGGCCCACGAGTCCACACAAAGCCTGTCGTTGCCGTGTGTGTGCATCACCCTGAGGGCCAGGCCCAGCTCCTCAGCGCTGCCCTCATCCACTGGGCTCACCTTTCCGATGCAGAAGTCCGTCATTTAGACCCTGTTTCCACCCCACAGGAAAGACTGGACCTTGACACTCCAGCTGTGTTCTCATTTCTCATATCCTCGCTTGTTAGATCCTCAGAGGAAACGCAAGGCCGCCGGGCTATGGGGGAACAGGGTCCAGCCCTGCGTTTCAGCACTGCCAGGCTTCTCCTGAGGACGAGTCGCTGGCTGGTGCTGGTGGGGGCGTCTGGGGTTCAAAGGCAAGGAGTCTAGTGTCCTGAGTGAAGAAATGCCACGCAGCGTGAGGTGTGAACCTTAGCCAGCCAGGTGCAGGCTCTCCAAGTGGGCTTGTGAATCCTCCCTTCAGAAACAGGCAGGGGTGGCCTGTGGTCCTGATGTGTGGAAAGTTGGGTAAGATGAATGTGATAGAGCAACTCTGATTTTTTGGTCTCTGCTGACGTAGCGTAGCATCAGATGCTGAGACAAATATTACCTTCCAATGATGTAGGGAGATGGGATGGTGAGACTTTAAAGTGATTTACATCTTACCATTCTGGCTGGCATTGGGGCTCTAAAATGATTTTCATGCCAGCTTTCCACGCTTGCTTTCTTTCTTATTCCCAGTTGTAGCTCCCATTCGTATTCTCTTCTGCTAGGCAGAGAGCCGTCCAGCTTGCCAGCGCTGTCCGCAGAGAACCATCCAGCCTCCCAGCTCTGGACAGCCCTGAGGATGTTTCTAGCACTCAGCTAAAAGCATTTACTGACATCTATATCTATTTCAACATTATTTTACAGTATTAATCTTAATCTGAAAGGTATTTCCTGAGAGCTATTACATATTTTAAATGAATTTAACCAGGACATAGTTTCATTTTTGATCACGTCTAATCTGATTTTGATGCCGAACTGTTTGGTTTTCACGTTAAACCTGGCAGCCCCAGATCACTTTATAGCCAAACTGAAGTACTAGGAAACTTATGGCAAGGTCTTTATAACATCTTTTGTAATTCTTACAAAATATACTTTGAAGTAGCATCATAAATATCTTAAATTAAACTTAGCAAAAATAAACACTTAAACTACAGTTAGTGCCTGCGGTACTCTTGGTTTTAATTTTTTTTCCTCCCTCTCACTAACAGATTTGCTAAATTTGGTAATTTGCAGACTGTTTCTTCTATATTAGTGAGAAAAATAAGTTAGTTCCATATTCATTTTTCTTAAAATAACTATTTTCTCAAGTTCCCTGTATAAGAATCAGCACTCAATTATTTGTGTTAATGGAGGAGAGAAAAGATTCGGATAAAACAATGGATAATCACAAATTGTTTACATAGGGGAAAAGTGCTGAATTTTGTGAAACAAAGCTGACTTACGACAGTTCACCCCTCTCTTACTAACTTGCGTGGAACAGGATTTAACCAGTGCAAAATCTATATAATAACAAATTTTGTTGCTTTGGAATTCCCCTCAGTAGGGCCTTCCAGTGTGTGCCCAACCTCACGATAGCACAGACGCCCTGTCGCCATAGGTAGGTTGTAAACAGGAACCTTTGTTCGTTCACCCGTGATCCAGATTCATCTAGTATCACACAAGTAAGCCCTGCCGGACTCAGTGGAAGAAGTTAAATAAAACATATCGCGTTCCTGTTTGACTTTGGAATTAAATTTCTCTATAAACATCCTATCAACACCCTTAGAGCAAGCTTCCTTAAAGAAATATTGTGAGCGTATGGAAGGAAAATGCAGACTGAAAAGGATAAAGGTCGCCGACATATCACAGTGAGAAACACAAGACCATGGTCAAGAGTCCTGTCCTCCCCTACCTTTCTGTGTTCATTATTTTCTTTTCCTTCCCCCAGAAAAGTTAACTGAGAAAGGCCTATTGCAGTGTATGACAGATACACATTAGCAATGGCTGCCCCAAAAGTCACACCTCCAAAAATATCATGTTGACTAAGGCAAGTATCGCTTATCAAATTAATGAGACAAAAACTTTTTGTTTGTTTTTCCAGGGCATGAGGGAAGAGGGAAAGTCATAGATTTAAATGGATTTCTTGAAAACTACCCCTCCCCACTGCTGAGTGCATTCTCTGAACACCTCATAAAGCGTCCTCCATGCAGCTTTTCCAGATAGCAGTGCTTTAGACACAGAAACAACATTCTCAACGACAAAGAAGAAAAAAAGCGTACCTCACTCATTGATAGCCATCGTGAGATTCTCTCTAATTCATAGGATTGGTAAGAATCTCGCCCAAGGCAAGAATTCAGTGTGGTGTATGTGTGTACTTTTATTCAGTCTAGAGGAATCACAGAGACTGATTACAATTTTTTTTTTTTTCTGAGAAGCATATATATTCATATAGGCTGAATGGATGCTAATTCCCTGAAATGTGATTTTCCTTTTAAGGCTGGGTACATTTTTGTTTTCTGTAAGTACTTATTCCTGACACAACAGTGTAAGTAATTTGAAAACATGATTTAGTATGCAAGGATTCACTTTCCATTTCTATCATTTGGAATGCGTTTAATGCGCGAGATTGTTCAAACTAAATGATGCATAGAATTTCAAGAGCTGCAAGGAGCCTTGGAGTTCATCTCTTCCTAACCTCTCATTTTATAGATGAAACAAACAGAAGCCCAGATAAGCTAAATGCTTTGGTGGTGGTGTTGGGGGGTGGAGGAGGGGGCCCACAGCTGTGAAGCCCAATGTGCAACTTCTGCACAGATTGCTTTAATGCGACTTTTCTGGTGACTGCTTAGCTGAGTGATGTCAGCCGAGCTGATTTCGGGACGTGTCACTGACAATGCAAGGGCCAAGCGATTAATTTGAGAACATCTGTATTTTTCTAGTGCAGCTAGGTGAGCTCCACTAAGCAAGAAGTCTTAATCTGTGACAGGCCCCAAACGTGGGGACAAAGTGCCTGGCCCGGAACAGGCCGGATGTGATTGATCACCGTGCCCGCCACACAATTACAGTCATCACAGGCTTTGCTCCCTCAAACTACCAAGCAGTAAATTTGTACATGAGCTGAGCATTTGTTGTTATTAAAGCTTCATTTTACTGTTTTCTGTATGCAACAAACATTTAGCATTAAATTCACTCAAGAAAAAAAAGCTCTCAAAATTATATATAGGCAGTCTTAGGCCTATAGCTACTTTATTTAGGGCCTTTAAAAGTAATATTCAAAGGTTTGCCTACCTTTCTGTTTGTTATTAGAAATAAAAGTTTAGACTCATGGCCTTGGCTAGGAGGAGAAACTCATTAAAGGAGCAAAACACAGGAAGATTCCTGAAGGATCAATCTCTGGACCAGTCCAGGCATCATTAGAGTCACTGGAGCAGAAGATCTTTTCTTTCCCGCCCTCCTGGTGACCAACAGAGAGGTTCTGCTGCTTGTGAAGTGACAAGTACATTTAAAGGTGGTGTGGAGTGACCACCGATTGTCAAAACGAGTCCAGAATGAAACCGTTCATCCCTATTTACTTCTGATTCGCATAATTTGCAGATGTCCTGCAGCAAAAATAAATTAGCTCTAAATTTTCTATTGAGCAGAGCCTTCCGACTGGGTGTCTTATGAATATTCTTCAGTCAGTTTGCTGAGGGGGAAGAGAGGCTCGGAAGATCCCCAGGCTACAAGAGTGGCAGGAAACTCATACTCCCAAGAAAAGATGCTACGTTAAAATTAAATACCTGGATAATTAATGCAAAGCACAAAAATCATGCATTGTAGACTTAAGTAAACTTTTCTTGCTAAAAACTTTTTTCTTTTAAGTTCCAGTGTTGACCGTCTGAGGGAGGCTTACAGTAAAGGTTACGCTTCTTGCATCCAGAATGTGCAGGAAGTCTGCAGCTATAGATGTCTCCGTGGCAAATGGGCCGCACGGTGTCGCCACCGCAGCCCGTAATTTATGTTGCTTAGGGACTGTAGTTTTCTAACAGATTGAACTGTTAGTTTTCAGGAGGATTTAATGAGATATTGGACCAAATGCCACTGGTCTGCCATGGATGCGGGATTGTGGGAAATGAGGAAATGTTGCTTTGTGAACAGCTCGGACCTCTGTGAGGGGAAGCAGGCTGGGGCCTTGGTGAGAGAGAACCACGACAGGAGAAAACATGGCAGGTTTCAAGTCCTGTGTTTGCATCTCTGTCCTGTGCTCATTTAGAACAGGAGGCTGTGTCTAGCTTGGGACCCTGTTGACTGCCCAGAAAAAATGGTCCATATCTGGAGGTAGGCAATAAGGGGCTGAGGTTCTTCTGTGTCGTTGTTGTTGTTATCTGCGTGTTCGTCATCTGCGTGGCCTTATAATTCCCCCAGATATATTTGTGCTGTATTCCCATTTTCAATAATATTATCAGATAATTGGCATCAAGACTGAACTAAAAGATTTTTTGCCAAGAAAACAGTCTCTTCAGAATGAAATTCTTACACATCATTTTGAGAGCCTTGACAATTAGACTCTTCCCCTAACATTTTAGGACTATTTCTTTCTTTCCTTCTTCTTTTTTTTTTTTTTTTAATGACCATGGTGTCAGGACAAGAGGTCATTTCTCCAAAAAAAAAAAAAAATTATTCAAGTCATGAGTTCAGATTTTGATTTGTCTCTTTAGGACAGGCAGGTACTGTTAGATATTTCGTCTTCTCTGTAAGCACTCATTCCAACTTAAAACACTTTTTGAGCATCACCCGGGATATTTTACTTAAGATTTTTAAAGTTGGCATTTAAAATATATCTCTAGTTGTCTTCTTTTAAAAAGCCTTCTTGATTCTGCACGACCCATCCTAACCAGCACCTAAGAGCACTCGCAGAGGGCCACAGGCAGTGAGAAAGGTCTGGCATAGGTCTGAGTTAAACATGAAAATATACTTGCCAATTAAAGGAAAAATTGTGAGTTTAAAAATGAATAATCAAGTCCACAAGGCTTCATGTCCATGGAGAGATTGTCTGTCTAGATAATCAAATACCCTATGTAACCTGGATTAGCTTTTAATGGGAAACTGAAAGTCATCAGTTTTCTCTAACTACTTTTAGATAGAAGTAGACAACATAGTTGGAAACGTTGCTTATGTAATTCCATCGGTCCTGGGCCAATCCTTAGCAGCTGATCCTAGGAAAGAGGTGGGAAGCTAAAGGAAAAAAGACACCTCCCCTTGTCAAGTTCCCCATAAAAACCACGGTGCCTGCTCTGTACATATTTATTTGTACCCGTTTGATAGTATAATATAGCAGTTACTTCTTACAGATCATTCAAGGGAACCCTAGTGGAGTAAAAACACTAAAGTTCTCCTGAAAAAGGTTAAGCGCATCCTGGTTTGGAAGCCTAGGCAACGGGCCCTGTCTGGGGGCCTGGATCGTGACCCCAGCAGGGCCAGGAAGTTATCTGTGACCTTTGGCAAGTCTTGGGACCTTTCCTGGCCTCTCCTGTTTGTCAGTTTAAGAACTGCCAGATAGGGGCTTCCCTGGTGGCGCAGTGGTTAAGAATCCGCCTGCCAATGCAGGGGACACGGGTTCGAGCCCTGCTCCGGGAAGATCCCACATGCCGCGGAGCAACTTAAGCCCATGAGCCACAACTACTGAGCCTGCGCTCTAGAGCCCATGAGCCACAACTACTGAAGCGCGCGTCCCTGGAGCCCGTGCTCCGCAACGAGAGAAGCCACGACAATGAGAAGCCGGCGCACCACAACAAAGAGTAGCCCCAGCTCGCTGCAACTAGAAAAAGCCCACGTGCAGTAACGAAGACCCAACGCAGCCAAAAATAAATAAATAAAATAAATAATTTTTTTTTTAATTAAAAAAAATAAAGAACTGCCAGATAATCCTCAGGGTTCCTTAGCACTACTGGTGTCTGATTCTAATAGTACCAGCTCTGATCTTTCCAACAAAGAAATGGGATAAACTAATACCCAAGTAGCCTCTAAGAGAACCCTAGTCCACTTATTTGCTTTGTCCGTTTCTATGACGCTCACTCCAGTCCGGCAGATCTGTAGCCTTCAATGTACAGGGAAACCTGTTTCCTGTAGTATTTTTTATTTGCGATGGCTACCAACGAAGTTTGAAACTTGTTTCTTGGGTTCTCCCGTGCCCCTGATCTTGCCCTCAGCCTCTCCCTGTAGAGTAATAAGGACCTGCTGTTGCCTCAGCCACACGCCCATCACTCCGTTAGCCAAAAGGGGAACCAGGAATTAAGCAACAGAGGATTGACAGGTACATTTCAGACATTTGCCCTCAACGTCCCTCAGATTTATATGATGGATGGCAAGTGGTGCAGATAAACCTGACTATTCCTATGTAACGTTTCGAGTCTGACCCTCTCTCACTTTCTGGATTACCCCTCCCTACAGCACATGCAGGGCGGGCACCATCCCAGCCCGTCTCCTGGGCTTGCTGCAGTTAATAGCCAGTTGTAGCTGGTCTTCAGGGCACTGGGGGGGTTCAGTGTTGGGCAGGTTGGAGCTGTTCCCAGACACATGACTGTGTTCCTCAGTGTTTAGTCCAAGGACCCTCTGCCTCAAAATCACTGGGGGTGCATGTGATAGTGGACACTTCAGGGCCACACCCCCAGGCACAGTGGGAGGAGGGAGGGATGTGTATAACAAATTTCCAGGTGAGACAGTGATGCTGTCTGATGTTTACAGCCACCGCCCTAGATGCTTGGACCAGCTGTTGACACTCCTTGCATATGTGAGGAAGGTTCTCAACCCTAGAAGGTTAGCTTAGACACCACAAGAACCAGCTGCCCAACCCCACGAGAGCCCACTGAAGAAGAAGGAACATTTCAAGGAGAACTAATTCTGCTGGTACCGTGTGACCATCCTACAGCAAACACCTTTTAGTATGAAGGCAGCTGGTCTCATGTGGTCCCAGATGGACTCACCTGGCACCATAATTAATTGAGTGTGATGTCCATAAAACAAAGCTGTGTGTACACATGCACATGAGTGTCTACACACAAATTCAAGTACTTGTGTCTTAATTTATGGGGTAGTTAAGATTTCATCCTTCTTTTTTTTTAATTTATTCGTTGTTTTTTTTTTCCTTTGGCTGCGTTGGGTCTTCATTGCTGCACGCGGGCTTTCTCTAGTTGCAGCGAGCAGGGGCTACTCTTCATTGCGGTATGTGGGCTTCTCACTGCTGAGAAGCTTCTGTGGCTTCTGTTATTGAGGAGCACAGGCTGTAGGCGCGTGGGCTCAGTAGCTGTGGCTCGCGGGCTCTAGAGCACAGGTTCAGTAGTTGTGGTGCACGGGCTTAGTTGCTCTGCGGCATGTGAGATCTTCCCCGACCAGGGCTCAAACCCGTGTCCCCTGCATTGGCAGGTGAATTCTTAACCACTGCGCCACCAGGGAAGCCCAAGATTTCATCCTTCTTAATGAAATATGGTGCTCAGTTCAGGGGTTCGGAGTGGTAGAGACACATGGATTCATTCAGTGAGTGCCTGAGTGCCCCCTTATTCAAGGCACTAAGCCAGGTGTTGTGGAGACAGCACACATCAGACTAACCCAAGGACCTCAAGATCATGATAGCCTAGCAGGAAAGAGAAGCCACATTAAAAAAAAAAGAGAGAGAGAGAGAGAGAGAAGCCACAGACGTAAAGACAACATTGGGTTGAAAATGATAAAACACCATGGAATGTATAAGTAAAGGCTCTGCCAGTTCGGAGGGAAAACTTGCTTTCAGCTGGAGGAACCAGGAGAACTTCAGGGAGGAGGTGGCACTTTTGTTGAAATTTTCAGGGAGGAGAAAGGAGAGACAGGTGGCAGCATGTGTTATGGGAGTGAAGTGCTGTCCTTATCAAGAATTGTTGTGCTCAGAATACTTCATGGCATTTGCTCTGACAGAGCACCTAGCCTGCTCATTTCACGTCAGCGCCCATGCCAAGCGATAGAAACAGGTTGGGTCTACTTTCCAACAAAGCATATTGGTCCCCTTACAAAAGCAAACGAAGTAAGTTTACTCTGGAAGTAAACTAAAAGATCAAAGCAAAGACAGATGGCACGGGGAGTTTCACAGCATAAGAATCGGAAAGGTACTCTCGTTAATTTGATGAAAGAAGTTATCAACCTAATGGTAAGAAGTATAATGCAGATGGAGTGTGGAAAAGTACTTAGCTCAGAGATGGTAAAGCAGGAAGCAGAGGGGGAAATACCTACCGAGAAAGTGCAATTTGCTGTCTCTTATTAAATTAAAAAATGCATGGCTGCCTGAGTCAGGATGAGACTGTCTTCTCTTCTTAAAAACTATCTTTGTCTGAGGATTGCCTGTTACTGTCTGAATCATAACTTCCACTGTTGCTTTCATTCAAGAGGAGCCATGAAACTCACATACTTCCTGAATATGCCCAGTGTATGAAAGCTTTCATTAAATCTACAAGCAGAGCCTTAAAAGAACAAGGATCAAATTAATTGCTACATGGGCCATGCATTTGTTTCTCTGACAGTCCCCGTGCTTTGGAGAAAAGGCAATCTGTGTGCCCTTATCCTGAATTAGTAAACTCAATATCACTTTCCATTAGCATAGCCAAGTCAGCACCATACGTGCTGCTCTGACACTGCTTACATGTTAATGCTCCCACAGAGTCTGTTCCAACTGGTTTCCTGTCGGGTTCCCAAGCAGTAAATCCACAAACTGTAATAAGGGGTCTTCTGCTCTCTGCAGAGCTGTTTGTGTGAGTTCTTCTCCAGACCGAGTTTCATAATTAGACTGTGGAGTAATTAAGAAAAATTCAGCACGTGCAAATAGGGCAAAAGGACTTGCTGCTATTTATGGCTGTTATACCACCATCAAGAAAATTTAATTTATAGTATTATTATTCGGCTTTTCAATGACCTGCAAAAGTCTAAAATGAGGACGTGGTGTTTTGTGCTCCGGAAAGACTTCTACAGCCAGAGTTAATAAATATTTGCCCCATGAGGAAATTAGAGTAAAAGTGATATATTTGAAATTTTAGCCAAAAAAAAAAAAAAAAAAGACTCCAAAAATTCCTGTGCTCCAAAAGCTTGAACGTTTATTTACTTTGCTTTTATTGGGGGTTTGTTTTTAGAAGGTGCTGGTTTTTCATATGCCCATCTTATAGTATCATCCCACTAGTAATCTATAAATACCCACTTCCCCTACCAACTTTCAGCACTTGCAACTGGGAGTTTAATCAGACAGTATATAATTTTCCTGTTTTAAGATCTTCACCTTTTAATACCTTCACCAAGGCCAGATGTTGAAAGCCAGTGGCCCCTGACTGGTTATACTCAGCTCCTAAGAAGGAGGTAGGTTTGAACAAGGTGGCCTGGCTGAGCCCCCAAGTCAAACAGGTATCTTCAAGGTAACTTTGTTGGTTGCACATTGTTTAGAATTAGAACTGCAAAGACATCTACTTTGACACATTCCGTGTTTGCACCTCAGGATTGTTTCCCGGGCAGAGAATTACATTCTCTCACTGGAAATGGAAAGATTCATTTGTGAGCTGTACACCTCCTCCTTGCTACATGTTTTCTTCCTTGTTTCTCATTTCCTTGAAGCTGACGATGAAAACACCAGCATGCATTCTTAGGACTAAAACAGGGGAAAGCAGCATTTTTAAGAGTAAGGGCTTTGCATGTGAGTTAACAGAAGCGATGTTCACTACGTATTAAAAATTCAAGGTTTAGTCCATCCAGGGTCAAATTGGGAAATTTAAAAATTGATGAGCTTAGATTGTTAATAGTTTCCTGAGGGCAAGTCCATCCAGTATTTTGAGCTATTAATGAATTGCGTTTTGTATGGCAGTATAATAGAGAGAAAGCGTACAGTCAGACATAATCTAGAAGTTCTTTTTGGAAACAAGCTAATAACAAGGGAGGCTGTGTAATCTCTAGCCACTGCCATCTCTAAAAATAGGCTGGATAACCATCTATCTCCAGAGATTTCAGAGTGGTGTGCCTGGAGGCTGGGAGTTGGATCTGGTGACTTCTGAAGTCCCTTCCACTTTTTTAATTCCCATAATTATTCCTGCAAATATAAATACAGACAACACGGTTTTCGTTATGCCAGTTTTCACTGTGTGAAAAAAAAGAAAGCCTAGAATTCAGCACTCCCATTATAGGACATTGCTGTCCATTATTCAGCTTCACCCCAAAGAGCTGTCTTTGTTAATAAAGGGAACCAGAGTGCACATCGTCACCAACAGGATGGTCATTTGTGATGTCTTTCAAGTGGCTGGATGACCATGGCATGAAGGGCTGAGAGAAAGGTCACGCGGATTAGCTCCAGACATACCCAGTTGTCACTCAAGAAGGATTTTGCTCTGATGAGCAAAACACCAAAGGCCAGTCAGGGCAAAAAGGTCAAGGCCAGGAACCTTCTGGAAAAGAAGTCGACTTAGTAATAAACAAAGACTGCCACCATCTATCAGGCCTCCACACCCACGCAGGATTGATAATAATATCCTCCACTGTGCCTCGAAAGCCTTGCCCACAGTTCCATTTCTAATTATTTGTGGCTCAGATGGGACTGAAATACATCTATTTCTTTTCCACCTTTTCTTTTTTTGCCCTTTGTTTGTACATGCCTTAAATTTCTCAATAATTTTGTACTTCTTTTTATATCTTTTCTATCAACTCCATTTTCTCTTGCCTTTCTGAGGAGATGTGGTTTCTTAGGACTCATTCGAATACTGATAGCCTTTGGAACAAGTGAAATAATTTTTAAGCTTTTTTTTTTTTAACCTTTTTAGAAATACAGAAGCTTTTCTTATATTCGCGGTATATATTTTCTCAGCCCATTATCCAGCCAATGAAATAGTTTCTTTAGTAATTCTTTACAAAGTCTTCCCTGCCTCCTCCTTTGTTTATTTATTCATTCAACAAATTTTTGAGAACCTATTCCATGCCAGACACTCTTCTAGACATTGTGAATATAGCAGTGGACAAAATAGACAGAAATCTCGATCTCTCTGGAGATCTGAAAATTACTTCAGAAATTTTGCTCTGTGAGCAGTAATCAAGGAGGAAAAGGTGAGAGCTGGAAGTACTTCTGTCTTTCTCCAAGTGCACCCCAATCTTCTTCATTTTAGTAAATGTTGGCTAAATGACCACAGTCCGCTAAGACTAGCCCAGAGGAGACATGCAATTGCTAGAGGCACGGATGAATCAGAGCTTCTGCAGGGCTGGGAAGGGGTGCAGGAAAGGAGGGGAAGGTGGGGAGCAGGTCTTGTGGCAGAGGGGCTCCCCCCACCTCCAGCCAATCACGGGAAGACGGCGACCTCTGCGGGACGGATACAGGATGCAGGAGCCATGCTGGGCCTCGCCAGAGGATGGGGTCCTCGCAGAGGATGGGAGCTGCCAGCACAGCACTTGTCCTCCCCAAGGGCACCAGAGCCTGGACCACGGGGTGGAGAGAGACGAGGCCGGGCCCGGCTAAGCGGAGAGGACAGCAACCCACGTGCAGGCAAGGCAACTGCCTCGGGCAGCGGGTGTTCCCCCTGGGTTCATGTTATTTTCTCCTGCTTGTGCATCTTAGAAGAGTGAAATTGTGTGCTGAAATCTCTCCATCGGCTACTTCTCCTGACCCTTCAGTTGAATCAGACAAACGGAGAACCTCTGAGGGCACATGAACCTGCACCAGGTCCTCTCCAAGTTAACCCACTCCGTCCCTCAGTGCTGGCCACGCGGCAAGGGTCGTTTTCTGTAGCTGGGCATCCCCAAAGCAGGTTAGCCTCTTATTACCGCTTGGCAAAGAAAAACTAGACATCAAAGGGAGCTTGTCCTTCTAAATGTTTTGCTTACACTTCCAGATGGAGTTGAGTAGTGTTAGTTGGGGGCTTTACTTATACTGGGCCTCTGGCTCACCTTCTGAGCCAACTTTGATGTTTTCAGTTCTTACTCTAATTGAATTGTCTTTCCTGTGCCGTGATTACGTCATGAAAGGCAGTCCCTCAGATTGTTCACTGTAAAGCAGAACCATACAGAAGTGGGACTATATTTATGGGTGCCGAGCACGTTAAAGAGTCTCATTTATTTTAGAGAAATCTCACCTCCAAGGCGGGGCTAAGGCTCTAAGATATTGTTTTAGCTAATCTTTAGTGCATTTTTAAATATTTTAAAGTTAAAGTGAGCTGTTATGAATGCCTTATAAGTTGCAGTACCTTTTCTCTTGAACTTCTTTGTTGCTAAACTTACTTCCAAATCAGAATCAACGAAGGGACTTTTTAATTTTAATTTATTTATTTTTTTGTCTGTGTTGGGTCTTCGTTTCTGTGCATGGGCTTTCTCTAGTTGTGGCGAGCGGGGGCCACTCTTCATCGCGGTGCGCGGGCCTCTCACTATCGCGGCCTCTCTTGTTGCAGAGCACAGGCTCCAGACGCGCAGGCTCAGTAGTTGTGGCTCATGGGCCTAGTTGCTCCGCGGCATGTGGGATCTTCCCAGACCAGGGCTCGAACCCGTGTCCCCTGCATTGGCAGGCAGATTCTCAACCACTGCGCCACCAGGGAAGCCCGGGACTTTTTAGATACACAGATATCTCGCGCCCACCCACCCTATGTGACCCCACAGAGAGAATAATCAAAGAGCTCTGTTTTTAAAAACGCACCACAGGTGACCCTATTTGGAAATGACTATTATACTGTACTCAAAATTACATAGTATAGCTGCAAAATAACTGATTAAATGATAGTTTTGATAGCTTTCTTATCTTTGGAAAGCTAATACATGTTTATTGTAAAATATTCCATCACAGCAGAAAAGTGCCAAGAGAAAAGGAAAATCATCTAATATATTCCCCTGCCACCAATTCTGTGATTGTTCTGGTGACGATGTGTGCACACGTGTATCCATGTGTGTATGTGTGTGCGTGTGTGTGTGTGTGTGTGTGAAGGCAATGGATGCTATCTGTGTGGTTCTCCAGCTCATTTTTTTCGCACAGTATGCCACAAACATCTCGCCCTGCCAGGAATTATATTTAACAATTTAATGTCAGTCAATAATCTCCAAACATTCTGCTTTAACAGGAGATTAACTTTGTGGTCACACAGTCCTGACGATTAGATACGTTTACATTTCTTTCCAAAAGTTCATTTTTATCGGAGTTTAGACTACCCCCTGTAGACCCCTGAAAACATTTGGGAAAAGCTCCTCATGCCGACATAAACTCTTTATTCTAAGTGTGACTCACCAGCTTTCTTATTTCTGAAACGTAAACAAAGTACACTTAGCTTCTAAGTGGTTTTCAGCGTTAAACTGTCCTAAAAATAAATAGCTTTTCTTCTTGATTTAGAAGGAAAACCCCGCAACGGGTTCTTTAAATATGACTAAATTCTGCTGTGGTTCAAACCCTAATTTTAATATTATTTCTAAAGATGTGATGTGATGACTTTGTTATCAGAGTCCCCACTGTGGTCCATGATATAATCACGAGACAGAAAAAACAGGGAGGGAGGGACGTCCCTGGTGGTGCAGTGGCTGGGGCTCCGTGCTCCCAGTGCGGGGGGCCTGGGTTCAATCCCTGATCCAGGAACTAGATCCCATATGCATGCCACAACTAAGGAGCCCTCGAGACGCAAATAAGGAGCCTGCCTGCCACAACTAAGGAGCTCACGTGCTGCAACTGAGAAGGCGGGGAGCCTCAACTAAGAAGCCCGAGAGGCGCAACTAAGGAGCCCACCTGCCGCAACTAAGACCCAACGCAGCCAACCAAATAAATAAATATTTTTAAAAAAGAAAAACAGGGAGGGAAATGATCCAGCTGTGGTTCTATAAGGGCAGTAGCTGAGACCTTTTGTCATTTGTCCCAAGATAAGCCTCTCCCATTTGCTTTTATTTTTTTTTAACATCTTTATTGGAGTATAATTGCTTTACAATGTTGTGTTAGTTTCTGCTATATAACAAAGTGAATCAGCTATACGCATATGTATATCCCCATATCCCCTGCCTCTTGCATCTTGCTTCCACCCTCCATATCCCTCCCCTCTAGGTGGTCACGAGGCACCGAGCTGATCTCCCTGTGTGCTATGCAGCTGCTTCCCACTAGCTGTCGATTTTACATTTGGTAGTGTATATATGTCAGTGCTACTCTCTCACTTCATCCCAGCTTACCCTTCCCCCTCCCCGTGTCCTTAAGTCCACTCTCTACGTCTGCGTCTTTATTCCTGTCCTGCCCCCAGGTTCTTCAGAACCATTTTTTTTTTTTTTTTTAGATTCCATACATATGTGTTAGCATACGGTATTTGTTTTTCTCTTTCTGACTTACTTCACTCTGTATGACAGACTCTAGGTCCATCCACCTCACTACAAATAGTTCAATTTCATTTCTTTTTATGGCTGAGTAATATTCCATTGTATATATGTGCCACATCTTCTTTATCCATTCATCTGTTGATGGACACTTAGGTTGCTTCCATGTCCTGGCTATTCTAAATAGTTCTGCAATGAACATTGTGATACATGTCTCTTTTTGAATTTTGGTTTTCTCAGGGTATATGCCCAGTAATGGGATTTCTGGGTCATATGGTAGTTCTATTTTTTGTTTTTTAAGGAACCTCCATACTGTTCTCCATAGTGGCAGTATCAATTTACATTCCCACCAACAGTGCAAGAGGGTTCCCTTTTCTCCACACCCTCTCCAGCATTTATTGTTTGTAGATTTTTTGATGATGGCCATTCTGACCGGTGTGAGGTGATACCTCATTGTAGTTTTGATTTGCATTTCTCTAATGATTAGTGATGTTGAGCATTCTTTCATGTGTTTGTTGGCAATCTGTATATCTTCTTTGGAGAAATGTCTCTTTAGGTCTTCTGCCCATTTTTGGATTGGGTTGTTTGTTTTTTTGATATTGAGCTACATGAGCTGCTTGTATATTTTGGAGATTAACCCTTTGTCAGTTGCTTCATTTGCAAATATTTTCTCCCATTCTGAGGGTTGTCTTTTCATCTTACTTATGGTTTCCTTTGCTGTGAAAAAGCTTTTGTTTCATTAGGTCCCATTTGTTTAGGTCCCATTTTTTGTTTTTATCTCCATTTCTCTAAGAGGTGGGTCAAAAAGGATCTTGCTGTGATTTATGTCAAAGAGTGTTCTGCCTGTGTTTTCCTCTGAGAGTTTCATAGTGTCTGGCCTTACATTTAATCCATTTTGAGTTTATTTTTCTTTATGGTATTAGGGAGTGTTCTAATTTCATTCTTTTACATGTAGCCGTCCAGTTTTCCCAGCACCACTTATTGAAGAGAATGTCTTTTCTCCATTGTATATTCTTACCTCCTTTATCAAAGATAACGTGACCATATGTGCATGGGTTTATCTCTGGGCTTTCTATCCTGTTCCATTGATCTATATTTCTATTTTTGTGCCAATACCATACTGTCTGGATTACTGTAGCTTTGTAGTATAGTCTGAGGTCCGGGAGCCTGATTCCTCCAGCTCCGTTTTTCTTTCTCAAGATTGCTTTAGCTATTTGGGGTCTTATGTGTTCCCATACAAATTGCGAAATTTTTTGTTCTAGTTCTGTGAAAAATGCCATTGGTAGTTTGACAGGGATTGCACTGAATCTGTAGATTGCCTTGGGTAGTATAGCTGTTTTCACAATGGTGATTCTTCGAATCCAAGAACATGGTATATCTCTCCATCTGATGTATCAACTTTGATTTCTTTCATCAGTGTCTTATAATTTTCTGAATACAGTACTTTGGTCTCCTTAGGTAAGTTTATTCCTAGGTATTTTATTCTTTTTGTTGCAGTGGTAAATGGGAGTGTTTCCTTAATTTCTATTTCAGATTTTTCATCATTAGTGTATAGGAATACAAGAGATTTCTGTGCATTAATTTTGTATCCTGCTACTTTACCAAATTCATTGATTAGCTCTGGTAGTTTTCTGGTAGCATCTTTAGGATTCTCTATGTATAGTATCATGTCATCTGCAAACAGTGACAGTTTTACTTCTTCTTTTCTGATTTGGATTCCTTTTATTCCTTTTTCTTCTCTGATTGCTGTGGTAAAACTTCCAAAACTATGTTGAATAATAGCGGAGAGAGTGGGCAACCTTGTCTTGTTCCTGATCTTAGAGGAAATAGTTTCAGTTTTTCACCATTGAGAATGATGTTGGCTGTGGGTTTGTCATATATGGCCTTTATTATGTTGAGGTAGGTTCCCTCTATGCCCACCTTCTGGAGAGTTTTTATAATAAATGGGTGTGGAATTTTGTCAAAAGCTTTTTCTGCATCTTTTGAGATGATCATATGGTTTTTATCCTTCAATTTGTTAATATGCTGTATCACATTGATTGATTTGCGTATATTGAAGAATCCTTGCATTCCTGGGCTAAACCCCACTTGATCATGGTGTATGATCCTTTTAATGTGCTGTTGGATTCTGTTTGCTAGTATTTTGTTGAGGATTTTTCCATCTATATTCACCAGTGACATTGGCCTGTAGTTTTTTTTCGTGACATCTTTGGTTTTGGTATCAGGGTGATGGTGGCCTCATAAAATGAGTTTGGGAGTGTTCCTCCCTCTGCTATATTTTGGAAGAGTTTGAGAAGGATAGGTGTTAGCTCTTCTCTAAATATTTGATAGAATTCACCTGTGAAGCCATCTGTTCCTGGGCTTTTGTTTGTTGGAAGGTTTTTAATCACAGTCTCAATTTCAGTGCTTGTGATTTGGTCTGTTTATATTTTCTATTTCTTCCTGGTTCAGTCTCAGAAGGTTGTGCTTTTCTAAGAATTTGTCCATTTCTTCCAGGTTGTCCATTTTATTGGCATATAGTTGCTTGTAGTAATCTCTCATGATCCTTTGTATTTCTGCAGTGTCAGTTGGTACTTCTCCTTTTTCATTTCTAAACCTGTTGGTTTGAGTCTTCTCCCTTTTTTTCTTGATGAGTCTGGCTAATGGTTTATCAATTTTGTTTATCTTCTCAAAGAACCAGCTTTTAGTTTTACTGATCTTTGCTATTGTTTCCTTCATTTCTTTTTCATTTATTTCTTATCTGATCTTTGTGATTTCTTTCCTTCTGCTAACTTTGGGGTTTTTTTGTTCTTATTTCTCTAATTGCTTTAGGTGTAAGGTTAGGTTGTTTATTTGAGATGTTTCTTGTTTCTTAAGGTAAGATTGTATTGCTATATACTTCCCTCTTACAACTGCTTTTGCTGCATCCCATAGGTTTTGGGTCATTGTGTTTTCACTGTCATTTGTTTCTAGGTATTTTTTGATTTCCTCTTTGATTTCTTCAGTACTCTCTTGATTATTTAGTAGTGTATTGTTTATCCTCCATGTGTTTGTATCTTTTACAGTTTTTTTTCCTGTAATTGATATCTAGTCTCATAGAGTTGTAGTTGGAAAAGATACTTGATATGATTTTAATTTTCTTAAATTTACCAAGGCTTGATTTGTGACCCAAGATATGATCTATCCTGGAAAATGTTCCATAAGCGCTTGAGAAGAAAGTGTATTCTGTTGTTTTTGGATGGAATGTCCTATAAATATCAATTAAGTCCATCCTGTTTAATGTATCATTTAAAGCTTGTGTTTCCTTGTTTATTTTCATTTTGGATGATCTGTCCATTGGTGAAAGTGGGGTGTTAAAGTCCCTTACTATGATTGTGTTACAGTCGATTTTCCCTTTTATGGCTGTTAACATTTGCCTTATGTATTGAGGTGCTCCTATGTTGCGTGCATAAATATTTACAATTGTTATATCTTCTTCTTGGATTGATCCCTTGATCATTATGTAGTGTCTTTCTTTCTCTCTTATTGTAACAGTCTTTATTTTAAAGTCTATTTTGTCTGATATAAGAATTGCTCCTCCAGCTTTCTTTTGATTTCCATTTGCATGGAATATCTTTTTCCATCCCCTCACTTTCAGTCTGTATGTGACCCGAAGTCTGAAGTGGGTCTCTTGCAGACAGCATATACACGGGTCTTGTTTTTGTATCCATTCAGCCAGTCTGTGTTTTTTGGTTGGAGCATTTAATTCATTTACGTTTAAGGTAATTATCGATATGTATGTTCCTATTACCATTTTCTTAATTGTTTTGGGTTTGTTTTTGTAGGTCCTTTACTTCTCTTGTGTTTCCCACTTAGAGAAATTCCTTTAGCATTTGTTGCAAAACTGGTTTGGTGGTGCTGAATTCTGTTAACTTTTGCTTGTCTGTAAAGCTTTTGATTTCCCCATCGAATCTGAATGAGATCCTTGCTGGGTAGAGTAATCTTGGTTGTAGGTTTTTCCCTTTCATCACTTTAAATATGTCCTACCACACCCTTCTGGCTTGCAGAGTTTCTGCTGAAAGATCAGCTGTTAACCTTTTGGGGATTCCCTTGTATGTTATTTGTTGTTTTTCCCTTGCTGCTTTTAATATTTTTTCTTTGTATTTAATTTTTGACAGTTTGATTAATATGTGTCTTGGCATGCTTCCTCCTTGGATTTATCCTGTATGGGACTCTCTGGGCTTCCTGGACTTGACTGACTCTTTCCTTTCCCATAGTAGGGAAGTTTTCAACTATAATCTCTTCAAATATTTTCTCAGACCCTTTCTTTTTCTCTTCTTCTTCTGGGACCCCTATAATTCAAATGTTGAAGCATTTAATGTTGTCCCAGAGGTCTCTGAGGCTGTCCTCAATTCTTTTCATTCTTTTTTCTTTATTCTGCTCTGTGGTAGTTACTTCCACTGTTTTATCTTCCAGGTCACTTATCCGTTCTTCTGCCTCAGTTATTCTGCTCTTGATTCCTTCTAGAGAATGTTTCATTTCATTTATTGTGCTGTTCATCATTGTTTGCTCTTTAGTTCTTCTAAGTCCTTGTTAAACATTTTTTGTATTTTCTCCATTCTATTTTTTGTATTTTCTCCATTCTATTTCCAAGATTTTGGATCATCTTTACTATCATTACTCTGAATTCTTTTTCAGGTAGACTGTCTATTTCCTCTTCATTTGTTTGGTCTGGTGGGTTTTTACCTTGCTCCTTCATCTGCTGCATATTTCTCTGTCTTCTCATTTTGTTTAACTTACTGTGTTTGGGGTCTCCTTTTCACAGGCTGCAGGTTTGTAGTTCCTGTTGTTTTTGGTGTCTGCCCCCAGTGGGTGAAGTTGGTTCAGTGGCTTGTGTAGGCTTCTTGGTAGAGGGGACTGGTGCCTGTATTCTGGTGGGTGGGGCTGGGTCTTGTCTTTCTGGTGGGCAGGACCACATCTGGTGGTATGTTTTGGAGTGTCTGTGAACTTGGTATGATTTTAGGCAGCCTCACTGCTAATGGGTGGGGTTGTTTTCCTGTCTTGCTAGTTGATTGGCATGGGGTGTTCAGCACTGGAGCTTGCTGACCGTTGGGTGGAGCTGGGTCTAGCGTTGAGATGGAGATCTCTTGGAGAGCTCACGCTGATTGATATTACATGGGGCTGGGGAGGTCTCTGGTGGTCCAATGTCCTGAACTTGGCTCTTCACCTCAGAGGCTGAGGCCTGACACCGCGCCGGCACACCATGACCCTGTCAGCCACACGGTATGAACCAGGAACTAATCTAGGTCCATGGATTTCAGTAGTAAAAAGCAGTCAAAAATGTCTGGCTTCATGGAGTTTGTTCTCCTCGTTACAGGAATTCCAGTGTCTCCTTTCTCTTTCCTCACCTTGCAAATAACAGTCATTTTCTCGCAAGCCAGAAGGGAAGATCCTTGAGGACAGGGAATATCCTTCTTTCTCTAGTGCCTATTCTAATGCCTGGTCCATTGCAGAAACCCAACATGTAATCGGGAAGAACAAATCTGACTCCATACTGGATCAGTTTCTTTTACTTTAACCTTTGTATTAGATTGCTTTTGCTTAGTCGTACTAGCTCAAGCAGGCATGAAACCCCCTTTTTTTTTTTTTGTTTTTAAGAAATTTAGTTATTTTATTTATTTTTTATTTTTGGCTGTGTTGGGCCTTCGCTCCTGTGCATGGGCTTTCTCTAGTTGCAGCGAGCGGGTGCTACTCTTTGTTGCGGTGCACGGGCTTCTCATTGCGGTGGCTTCTCTTGTGGCAGAGTTCGGGCTCTAGGTGCATGGGCTTCAGTAGCTGTGGCGTGTGGGCTCAGCAGTTGTGGTTCGCGGGCTCTAGAGCGCAGGCTCAGTAGTTGTGGAGCACGGGCTTAGTTGCTCCACGGCATGTGGGGTCTTCCCAGACCAGGGCTGAGACCCGTTTCCCCTGCATTGGCAGGCGGATTCTTAACCACTGTGCCAACAGGGAAGTCTCCCACCATTTGCTTTTAGTAAAGGTTTCTGGGCGTCTTTGTCCTTCCTTCTTTGCCCCCCTTGACTCCCTCAGGAGCTGCCCCAGAGTCCCCTTCATCTGGTCACAGGAAGGCCAGCATCCAGGGCACAAGGATGCTGCAGGCGTTCTGAGAGGAATAAGACAGACATGGTCACCACCCTCATGGTGCTTGAGGTCTGGGGAGGCGACTGAAGATAAACAAGGAAACAAAGGGAATCGGGACAAATAGACCCCTCTTTCTATCATGTTTACCTCCTCATCCTCAGAGGTGACCTGTCCCAGGATTTTGTGAAAGTTTCTCTGGGTGGGTTTGACCACCTGGGGTCCAGGACCCTCACCTGAAGAGAGGATTCGTGGGAAGCACAGAGCAGAAAAAATAAAGTAAAATACTTAGGGACCATGTTCACATATAAATCGAATGATTATTAGCTGCTTTATTTGTTTTCCTCAGCCAAGGAAAATGAGGCACAGAATTTTGGGGGAAACAGACTAACATTAAAAAGTAGCTAAATATCTGACAATTGTAGCCAATGTATGGATGTAGGGTATTTGTAAAAATAATAATAATAACAGTATAATTTAATCAATGTATAAGCATAAATAAAGTAAAAACTAAAGGCTCTGCCCCGGCTGCCCACTTGCCCCCTCCATACCCACCCCCACCCCTCGGACAGGGAATCTGACTCCTAAACATCTGAAAAAATATAGTATACTAACTTATAAAAAGAAAAATAACTCAGAAGCTTATAAGAGAGTTTGATATTCATTCTACTCCTTTTATTCTTTACCCACATATTTATATGAAAAGATAAAGTATTTTGTGTTTTGTTTGTTTTTATATAAATTGAATCATTCCTTACTGCTAGTCTGTGACTTTTTATTTAGCTTCATATGTCTTAGGGCTCTCTCCTATCACGCAGGGTATTTGATCTACATTATTCTTTTAACGCTTAGTGTTTTCACCTTCCTTTATTGATGAAAATGCAGGTGATTTCCAGGTTTTGTTTTGTTTTTTTTTTTTGCTTTCTTTTTACTTTCACAGGAATAGCTGCACTGACCACTCTCGTGTGGGCGCCTGAAAGCGTCTCTCACCTCTGTTTCCACATCAGTGACATTCATCCTCCTCCACAGGAGTATGGGCCAAAGTATATTCACTGGTCTTTTAGAATTCCCTAGAAAACCATTCACCCATTTGGTATTTTTGGTGCCTTTAACAATAATAATAGCGGTAGTAGATATTGGTAGTGACCTAAGAGCAAACACACATAGAGGGACCGCGTGCCAGGCACCCAACTCGTTTCAGCCTCACAACAACTCTACTTTTATTCCATTTTACAGATGGGGAAACGCAGGTCAAGGAGGGTAAGTGACTTTCCAAAGCCACACAGTTAACCAGTGGTGCTGCTAAGGTTTGAACTGAGGCCAGCGGCTACAGAATGTGTGTTTAGTTACCATGATACCCTCAACGGGCTAGGCCCAGTGTTGATGAAATACGGTGACTAGTAGCCTTATACCTGCCTTCATGGGCCTTTCGCTAGTTGAGAAGATAGGTACTGGTAATCACACAGTGAATGTGCAAGTGCTCTGTGGCAGGTGTAACCGAAGGTGGGGCACACGGTGGTCTGTCTACAAGCCCACAATCAGGGGAGAGACTTAGCGTGGTCCAGGAAGGCTGCCCTCGGGCAGAGGCTCCAGTGAGATCTACAGGTGGGAGGAGTTAATGAGATGACCTTGAAGTTGGAGCCTCCCAGGCAGCAGAAGCAGCATCTGCAGAATGCCCTGTGCCAGGAGGGGCGTGGCAAGTATGAGTGACTAGAAAAGGCCAGGGAGAGAGGGTTTGGGGGTTCTCATTGCAGGGGGCGGGGGTGCAGAGCCTGTCGGGTGAGGAGGCTGCATGCAGATGCAGACTGGAGTCGGACCCCAGGGTGCCTTCGAGGTCAGGGGAGGAGTTTTGGCCTCATCTGGAAAGGAGTAGAAACCACTGCTGTGCTTTAAGGAAGAGATGTTGTGATCAGATTTGTGTGTTCAAAGCTCTCTCCGGTGAGTGTGGGAAAAAGCAGATGGAATGGGGCCAGTCTGGCTTCCAGAGACCTGCAGGGAGGCAATCACTAGAGAAGATGGAAGCCTAGACCAGTTGGCAACGAGGACATGGAGGAAAGGGGACAGATTTAAGAGGCAAATTAACAGGACATGGATCCTAGGGCTTCAGGTGAGGCAGACATGCAGGAGGCATGGCAGTGCTGCTGACCAAGTTGGCCAAAACACAGCGTGAAGGGAAACGCCAGGTGTGGGACCTGCACCCACCTGGAGAGCGTGTGGGCTTCACAGGATCCGCACATGACTCCCTGTGAGCTACTTTACCCTTGAAGGGCGGCCTCCAGTGTGTATTGAGCAATATATCGTGCTTTATTCCGTTCGCCTTTTGGAGATTTGTATGCAGATGGCCATTTCAGATGCTTACATTTAATATCATATTTTTCCTGTTTCTTTCCAACGATTCTTAAAAGCATACAAAGCTTTTCGTTCCGTGAGCTAAAAATATTTCATTTCATAAAGAGAAGAAACTATGTCAGAAAATGTAGGTTCCTAAATCCAAAAAAAATTAATTTTGCTTACATTGATTATTTCTCAGATATTGATAGAGAAGTGGAAAGGAAATGTTCAGCAGAGCACCTCATTTTTAAACAATAAAACAAAACCAAAAAAGTCCAGAAGGCACGCAGTTCAGCATAAAGCTAGCCACAGTTGTGCGTAAAATTTGAAACCGTGTAGTCAGAGGGAAGGTTCCTCCTGTGCTTTGTACAAAGGAGGTGCACGGCTGGAGTTTTTACAGACCCTCATTGTAGCAGCAGCTAATATTTTTCTGCATGCTCTAACCCTGAACCAACTCATAATTTTGAAGCAAACTCTGTAGGAAATATTTAAGTGAATAATGTAGTTCTATAATGAAGCAAATGCTGAATGCTTCTGTAAGTCGCGGGCAGTGCATTACCATAACGTTAAAGAAAACATCCTTCCAAGGGGCTCGTCTCAAGCCCTCATGGTTTGCCTGTGTTGTTTACATTCAGTCTTTGAAAGACAATGAACCAGTCATGCTCTTTGTGTTTAACTTGGGTGAACAGCATAGGACTTAAGGTTGAAGACCATAATGTTGATGGTCTTTACTGTGAAATTTTTCTTAGTTTCATTATAATTAGTTTAATGGACAAAATCTAATTTTCTTAAAATGAAGGAGTGTGCATCAGAAGCACCTAGAAAGCTTTTTTTCCCCCCTAAGTACAGAGATACAGATCCCCCCCGCCGCATGGATGATGTACAAGCATGTATACTTTTTAAAAATTTATAACATTAAAAAAAATTAGTCTCCTTCCAGTTAAAAGCTATTGGATTAATAAGGGTTGCGGCTACATTGAACCAGTTTTTCAGAAAATGCCTTTCTGAAGATAGCTGGTTGTAAGTTATTTTTGTTTTATTCATTCAGAGGTCTCAGAGTTGAAGGATAAGTGGAGAAAACAGCCTCTGTTCTTGGAGAGGCCAGCTCGGGGGTGGGCGCTGTTGTCTCTTAAGTGGTCAAGGCAAGGACATACTGACCCTGCCACATCACTGAGGGCAGTACCTTGCCAGCCCGGTCCTCCTTATAAAAGCTAAAGCATCTTGCCAAGTAAGCTCACTTTCTTCTTGTCTCCTCAGCCCAAAGTGAGATGATGACAAAGAAATTTTGAGAACGCTTTCTCTATGCCTGAGATTGGCATCCTTCAGAACCAGTATGTCGGGTTTTCATTTGTTCCTTGGAGTGGAGCAGAGGGGAAGGTAACCCACCTGAAGGAGGAGTTCAGAGGTTGCCAGTGCCTACAGGTCACCTCCTCAGCTGGCCTGGAGTATCTGGGGAAATTCTCACTGGGAGACCTGACCCCAGAGTGACCACGGGGCTGCCCATCACCCTGAGACTTTAAAGAATCATCTTTTAAGATGCGACGAGATGGTGTTAGTAAATTTACTGTATTGGCACACAAACTGCTTATATTTGCAAATTGGTAGGACTATGTCACTTTTTCTTTGCAGTTGCCTTTTTACTTTTAATTATTTACTTAAAAAATAAAATTAACAATACCATATTTTAAACACATACTCAATGCCAACCCTGTAAGAGTAGGCTTACTTTATCTCAATTTTCTGAACCGATAACACAGTGACAGCTGCTAACATGCTTTTTCTACTGGTTGTTCTAGACTCCTTTGGCTTTCAAAAAACAAAGATAATACCATGCGTTTAAGAATCAGTAACTAAGTAAATTTTATTTGAATATCTTATTTTAGTTCACCCTCTGAAAGTAGTAAATCCATGTTCTACTGTTTGTGTATAATAATTGCATATAAAATACAGTTACTCTAACAGATACATTAGATTTTAAATACAGTGGAGTTAAAAGTAATTGACAAGGTGATTGCTTTACTGAGTGCAGATAGTTGTAATGCAGAGAATATATGTGGAAAAATGTAGAAAACTACTTAGTCGTGGCAGATTGTTTTCCTGACACTATAACTAGACTGAATTTTATTTTAATGAAAAAAAAATTGTGCATGTATTGGGGGTGGGACGGAATGTCACGTGGGGCAGGTCATAGCTTAACAGTTGTGGACTGGCATAGAAAAGAGTAATTGTTTTGTTATTAAATGGAAGGCTGCTAAGGGCACAAGTAGGAGACTGAGCCTGCCTCAGGAGAAGTCTGTGTTTGCCGCAGAAGGAATTGCTGGGGGAGTGACAGGATTGGTGGGAGAGGCTGCAGTCAGACTGAGCCGTTGACAGCTCTGCCCAGTCACCAGGGTACCAGCCTGAGTTCACAGACAGCCTGGGCTTTGGGAGGATGGCCTTCAGGTTGCTAACTCTTCATGTGGCCGTGTCACCTGATACTTAACCGGCGTGCCTGGAGGTCAAGTTTAAGGTAGAAGTTGGTAGAACATAGGACACGTCTGAATGGCCCATCTTATTGAAAAACCACAAGAAACTATGGAGCATCTGTCAGCCTCCTACTCAGCTATACAGGAGATGGAAAGACTTCTCCAGGTAGAGTGGAGTGGTTTCCAGGGAAGGAGACAGGCAGGAGAAAATCTCTTCTTCACAAAAGAACACCAGCTGATCATTGTGGAAAGGATGGCAGGGTCAGAGGGCCACCATTTGGAAAAGGCCAGTGAAATATAATGTGCAAATGATTACAGCTGGAGTGATACCTTTTGAGTAAGAAAGAAAGGAATAAGTAAATATATGTATTTGTTTGTCTGTAAACACACACACATACATTATTTTTGCAAGGAGAACTCAAGAAGAATAAGCCCAAAATGCCTGAAATTGATTACTGTGAGGATAGATATGTGGGAATGAGGTGGAGGAAATAAAGAATAATGAGCAAGAGACTTCTCTGAGTATAAATTTTTATATAGTTTTGACTTTTGAAGCACGTAAATGTTTTGCAAATTCAAAAAATTAAGTTAAATTAAAAATATGAAACAAGCCTTGTGTTCTGAGTCACCCCGAGATTGAATATAGATGGAAACACAAATTAAGAATATTACTGCCCAGAAGAAAAAAAATTAAGTAACTTTTGAACACAAGCCTCTGACTATGTACTCTTAGTGGTGTTGCCAAACCAAACTTGGGTCCACTCACCCACGCACAGTAAAGTCAATCTACTGACACCTGGTAGTGGTGAAGGAAAGTGCAGCGTTTATCGTAAGATGGCAGACAAGGAGTGTAGGGCAGCTAGTGCTCAAAAAACCCAAACTCCCTGATGGGTTTCAGGGAAACATTTTTTAAAGACAAGGTGAGAGGGGAAATTGCAGGGTACGTGATCAGCTCGTGCACAGTTCTCTGATTGGTTGATGGTAAGGGTAATGTCACAGGCGATTGTCACATTATCAATCCTCAGGCTCCAGCCAGTCTGGGTGCTACGTGCTCATGGTCATCAAGTAGTAACTTCTTCCATTTGATGAGGGCTTTAGCATTTGTAAAACAACTCAGGAATGTGCATCAGATACTGTTATCGATGTACTTCAGGGAGGAACTAAAGATTCTGTGACTGCCATATGGCTGATTTACTGTTTAAATTGTTACCAGTTCTCCTGGCCCAACTGCTACTTTTGTCACTACACGTTCACATCCTTTCAGTCACTAATGTTGATCCAGGCTTTTGCAACTCAGGGGAGGCCTGGGAGACTACAGCTTTTCTACAAACAAGAGGCAGGCAGAGGACATGGGGGGACCCCATAGGGTCCTGCTCAGTTACAGTGGGATATATTCTAAGGACAAAAAGAACTAAAATTACATCTTCAACATGTTTAGTAGATTTATTTTTCATAATAATGTTCATATTGCTATTCTGAAATGATTTTTATATAGTAGGATAAGCAAATAAGCCCCAGAGTTTTCACTGTAAGAGAAGAGAACCAAATACTTTTTTAAAAAAGAAAATCTCTGTAATGTTAAATTTGAATTGGAAATATCAATATGAAATCATATCAGCATGAAGTCATGATTTAAATATATACGGTATATAATACATATAAAATTTCCTAAGCTCTATTCACTCAAAAGAGCTAGAAACAGTGAAACCCTGGGTGCCGTGAGCATAACTAACAGTGAGATCTTGATTTCTAAATGCTGTTCCCTAATAAAAACAGTAGGGCTTCTTGGAGAAATGACTAATTCCTGCTCTAGGTCAAGGAAAAACCAGGTGAGCCTGTAGCATCTTATACCAGAAAGCGAGGTCATACCCAGTGACTAACGGGATGATGTCAGAGGGACACAGCAGCCAGCTTGAAAGGGCCGCCAGGTGCCAAATGTGGGACAGTTCGATCATCCAAAAGAATAATGGCAGTAATTGATTATGAAGCATGGAATTTTTAAAAATCCGTTCATCTATGGTAAATATTTAAAAACCAAAAAAATAAAAAAGAAATAAAGAGAAGGGGACAAGGGAAGTTTTTCCTTACAGGGCAATGCCAGTGAGTAAATGTAGAAATGGGAGGATTAGAAAATCACCATTTTGCTAAGCCCAGTATAGTAATTGATTCAGATAAGAATCATCAGTGTTTGCTAAAACGCCTGGGTGAGAGATAGTCTGGGAGTGAGAATATTCACACAATATTGTCACTCACAGATAATTTTATTCTGAAGGAGAACTTAGCCTTTACAATGGGAAGGTCTGCCCGTCTACATCTTACTCATCAAATTTAGCAAAGCCGATAACGGCACAATTGAACATTATGTGCCCCCCGAGGGGATACAGTTAGAAGGGTACAGAGTCACCTGTGTAGCAGCTTTGACATAAATGTTTAATCTGGGACAACCAGAAATGTCTGTCTAGGTGAGACGCTCTGCAATAAAACTAGCCTTGGACTCTTCAAAAGTCAACGTTGTTTAAAAAAACGAAAAAAAAAGCAGAGAGACTTCTTCATTAAAGGAGGCTAAAGGGATATAACCCAAAGCAATGTCTGAACCTGGATGCAGAGTTTTAAAAAAAAGCATTTGGGGAACAACTGGGGCTATTGGATGAATAGACTACATATTAAATGACATTAGAGAATCATTGTTTTTCTCAGTTGTGATTGTGTAGGATGTGCAAGTGCTGTCAAACGCTTCCGGGGGTAAAACTACATAAGGTCTAGATACAGAGATAGAGAATGAAAGAGCGAGCAAGAAAACGCTCACAGTTGCTCAGTCTAGGTGGAGGGTATTTGCAAGTGTATTGCGCTGTTCTTTTGCCTTTACTGTAGACTTGGGGATTTTCAAGATAAAAAGTCGTGGGGAAGAAAACTATCAAGTATTGATAGTACAGTAATACAGCTGCATTTTCTCTTCCAGATGCTTATAGATTGATTTTGTGTGATTTTTATTCTTCTTCCGAGTATAAAAGTTGTCAGCAAAATGTGTGTAACTCCCAAAGCCCTTTAAAAAATATGATTAAGTGACGGCATAAGGGTTTGCTTCCCCCAGCGAGCTGGGGTCAGCAGTACCGAGTGGAAGCAGCACAGGGTGCCCGGCCTGCGGCCCCGGCCAGATGCCGTCCCCAGAGCATCCTTCCGTGCGGACTCTTCTTGTTAGGGCCCCACTTGCGGGGGGGAGGGGGGGAGGCAGAGAGCAGGAGTGAGTGCACAGCTGGCAGCCTTCTGCCTTGATTAAGACGAGAATAGCAGGGAGGGTCCCAGGGATGCCTGGGTAGAGACCAGGGCTGCAGCCAGGCTTTGGGGGGGAGAGCCCTGCTCCTGTCTCTGGTCCAAACTCGGGGGCTCAGGGGCTGTAGGGACAGGGCCCTTGGCCTGGAGCCCACTCTCTGCCCCCTGGCTTGTCTTGCAGAAGTGCTGTGGGGATTGCAGTGGTTTCACACACATTGGGTGTTACATGTCGAGTTCTCCTGGATGCGTGTTAAGAAAAGCCCCGGCGGTATTGATCTGGGATGGCAGATTTGTACTGATGTTGTATACTTTCTCAGTGACACCCTGTGGTGTCACCCTCCTACCAAAATCCTCCTCCTTATGAAAGGCCATTTTTGAAACCAAGCAACAACTTTTACTTCCAGCCTTCATCCTTCCAACTTTTACCCGTTATTTCGCGTGTCTAAACACCACAATTCAAACTATGTCTAGAATATTTGATACGGTGCCAACACTGCCGTGCCGTCTCCCCTTCCTCGTCTTGCCGTCCTCATCCCCGTGATCCCCTTTGGCAGTTTCTCTGCTTTTAA
The DNA here is from genome assembly GCF_949987535.1 of Balaenoptera acutorostrata. Lineage (NCBI taxonomy): Eukaryota > Metazoa > Chordata > Mammalia > Artiodactyla > Balaenopteridae > Balaenoptera > Balaenoptera acutorostrata. Next base: position 61,783,283 of record NC_080076.1, read on the forward strand.
GCTGAATCATGGCAGCCTAGTTAACGTGAGGAATTGCAGTGACCGAGTGTGCGGATTGTTTTAGCTGAGGGGGTTTTGAGAATAGTGGGGGAATAAGTGTGAGAAAGTTGTTTAGAACAAAGAGATAAGAAAGAAATACTATATGATATCACTTATATGTGGAATCTAAAATATGACACAAATGAACTGATCTACGAAACAGAAACAGACTCACAGACATAGAGAACAGACTTGTGGTTGCCAAGTGGGGGGAGGGGAAGTGGGGGAGGGAAGGACTGAGTTTGGGATTAGCAGAGGCAAACTATTATATATAGAATGGATAAACAACAAGGTCCTCCTGTACAGCACAGGGAACTATATTCACTATCCTGTGATAAACCATATGGAAAAGGATATGAAAAAGAAAAAAAGAACAAAGAGGTAACACGTGGAAAACAAGAAAAATTTAAATCTCAAGGTTCTGTCTCTTTTAGAAAGTTCTGTCTGCGGAAGGTTATGCATGTGCTCGGGGCCCATGCGAGCAGCAGTGGAGCGTGCTGGACTCCAGCCTCTCACAAACCAACCCCTCACAGATCAGAACCCTCTGGTCCGTCCGTGGTCGCACCGGCTATTCCTACATCAGGTCGCGTTTATTGTCGTGGTCCCAGTATCCCAGGGAATTACACCACAGGCCTCTGGAAGTGGTGTGAGCAGAAAAGCACATAGCCACAGCTGCATCCACCCAGCACATCCTGCCCATTCACAGTAAATGTAGAAATCCACTTGTTAAGGACATTTTGCGCTGCTTTTTCATTTTTCTTGCTTCTGAAATACTGTGCTGTCCTGCGCACTCCTGTTTGGGACGCCACGTCCTCACTGTGACCTAGTGTCAGTCAGCCCAGGACTTGGGTTGTTTTCTCTGTTGCGTCAAATCTGAGCTACAAGAGTCCTTTTTATTACTGGGAGGGTCGGGCATACAAATCCTCCCTCTGGGAGTCAAAGAAAAACTCCCGGGAAACTGCCTTTCCCTGAGATCCCAGCTCCCCCGAGAGCAGGACTCCGCCTGGAATACGGTTCATCTTGACTCTCACGTTTCTGCCCATAAACCTCTCCGGAGCTGCAGGATTATCCACACACTGGCCGGGGGCACTGGGGGGGTAGTAGCCAGGGTGGAAACGAGTCAAAATTCTCAACTCTTCGAATTTCCTTTTTTGTGTGTGTTCCGGGAAAGCCAAAAGCAGAGGCCTTTCACGTGAACTCCAGCAGCAAATTCTGGGCTCTGGCTCGAGTCTGTGTTTGCTTTGTGGCCCCATCGCACGTGACAGTGGCCTGAGGGTGTTAAGTGGTGACAGCCTTTCAACAGAGCTCAGCGGCTGTTCCCACGTGAGGGGTCCCCCAGCACTACACGGGCGATCCATTTTGAATGGGCAGACTAACAGTAAAAAAAGAAATATAAAACCAATTGGACATCGTATGAGAAAAAATAAAACGGGCACGTCTGGATCCTTCCCTAAGCTGGAGTAATCTCTCGTTACTAGTTAGGGGGCTTCCCTTCCTCGAGCACTTTGATCAGCTGGTGGGAGTCTTTTAGGAAGGTCGTCATGCTCTAGAGTTATGGAGCCTCTGCTTCCACTGACTTAGCTGTCCTCTAGCGTTGGAGCCATAACGTGGGTTGGGTAGAAGTGGTGGTCAGGGAGGCTTGCAGGACTCCCTTGCATCAGCATCTCTTAAGATCTCTGGGATGGGACCTCGCACATCAGTTACTTCCTCGATGTATGTACAGGTAAGCCTACGTTAGGGTGCCTGAGATCAGTCAAAGGTTTTTGCCAGTAATGTTAACGAAAACTCTCAGCTACTGTCTCTTTCTTCAGGTAAAGTCTAATGCCTCTGTTCCTTAGTGCTTTTACTGCAGAGAGATGGGAGTAGGAGGAATTGAGATGAACAGTGTCTATCTCCTGGAAGAAAAGTGCTGTGGATGCAGGGAATGTTGTGCAGCTAAAAGATACGCCAGCATCCGGGTCTTGCAAGGCTCAGGAACTCTCCTGTTTGCATGCGGCATTTGCCTAGAATGTCAGCTATCTAGCATTAGTGCCCATTTGGGGGGTTGACCAGAGCATTCTCATTGTAGTTGGCTTTCAGATTGCTTTTTACATTTGACAGTAACTATGTTAAGAAAGATCACTAGCTTATGTCAAAAAGTAGTTTGGAGAAATATTTGTCTGTTGGAAGGACTCCGGCGCTGATGTTTCCAAACGGAGTGTGATGTTGCCATGTTCCCATACCAGCCCCAGCTCCTCTGTCATGAGCTCGGGTTAGAAGCCGCTGTCCTTCTGAACCATGATGTCACTCAGGGAGGTGTGTGGTCGCTCAAACTCAGAATTGCATGGGGTATGTGGTGGGACAGAAAGAGCTCCCAGTGTATCTGTATCTGACCTTGGTGAATATCTGACCTGAGGATATGGAAACAGGCAAACTGAGGGGCCATTAATAACTTGAAATGTTGATTGCCTCTAAGTTAATTGGGAGTGTGTCATGTAGAAAGCCAAATAAATGCTAATTTCAAGCACTTTGAGGTAAGGACAGTATTTGATTGTGGTTTGATTTGAAAGACTAGAATGGTTTTTGCACGTAGTAGGTGCTCAGAAATATTTCTTGAGTATTTGAGGGAACACCAAGGCATCAGGTAATGTTGTAGTCTTCTTTATTCGCTCTAAGCAATGTTTTGAGTAATAAGGGGAATTCTTCAAGGTTCTTATCATGTATTATTTTAGGTAATAATGTCCCTATTTACGCATTTATGTTTTCATGGAAAATAGTGTGTGACACACATGCTCTGACACTAAGCTAAACATCTATGAAGCGTCCTGGATATTCACCCCATTGATGATTACATATAAATTTTAATGTGGTAATCAACGCTTAAATTTTTGGAAGGCTGTATTTACAATGAAAGGATAAGGAAAACTAAAACACATGTTACTTTTTATCATTCTGTGAAATTTCATGACTCAAGACTTGGGCACTTTCGTTTCTGTTCCTAAGACAAGGTTAAGGTTAAGGGAAATAGAATTAAGAAGTTGCTTAGGAGTAAGCTTTTCTGTTTATTGGGAGCTGCTATTGTACAGTCATAAATTTATAATCTGCATTATGTTCCAGCCGTACGTTAATGCTGAGTTCATAAGATTCATCAGGCCACATGCTGTCCTGTGGTTTCACTAATACAGTTCTCGGTTACATCAGCATCTTCTCTTTAACTCCACACACAAAACGCCGTACAGAGCAGTGTGTAAGCAGTCCTAACAGGCAAATGTTCAGACATAATTAAAGATGAAGTTTAGCTTTTCTGTTATGGTTGGTGAGCAAGCTAATGTTCTTTAACTGTATGATAGGAAAATAGAGAGAGTCAAGAAGGCATTTGGCTGTCAACCCTTGCTCATTGAAACTGCAGGCAGGATTTCTCCAATGACTAGAAGCTCATTCCAGGAATTCCAGCCTCTAGGGATCAGGAAGAAGGCTGGTAGAACGAGAGGGTTCCAAGTCTGATGGGTGGAAACGGGTCATCCCGGCTCTTTGGCCACGTTTTCCTACGTGTACAGTCTGCTTCTAGAACTTTGAGTAACTGGATGTTTGTTGGAAGATCACTTCCTTTGGTGCAAACTCAGAAGGTAGGTGCCTTTCACTAAAGCAAAATTTTGCTACTGCCTGTTAGGAATTGGATCTTAATTTTAAGCTGAGTTGTGTCTTCTTAATTATAGACATGCCCCCAGATATATCACAAAACAGATCAGCTACAATAATCACTCATTGAACAGATGTTCACCCAATACCTACTTGTGGGGGGCACCTGCTCGGTGCTGGTCCAGAAGTGGTGAGCGGAAGGATCCAAGTGTAAGGTCGTCCACGGGGTCACTCTGTTGTTCTGAATACTGACCCAGTGCCTTCCGCCTGGCCTTGTGGCCGTACCCCTTAGATGCCTGCTTCCTCGTAGTCTCTGTTGAATAGAGCGCTGCCCACTTAGACGGAATGAAGCACGGACAGCTTCTAAAACTGCCAGAGTCCAGAATCAACTCCAAATAAATCATGAAGATGATGGTTTTAACCAGGCTGGCTGGACTGACTTCTCCAAATTTATCAATTGTTATCGGGTTGTGGAGCAATGACAGCAAAAGAGGATCTGAGGATGCAGGTGTGCCAGGACCTACCTGGAGGAACAGGATGCTGGGCCCGCTGTCCTTCAGACATCTGGCACTCTGAGGGAGAGAGATCAGGTCAGGCTGCCCCCGTCCAGCCAACTCATCTTCTCCCGCCCCCGCTGCATCCGCTCTTGATTTTTTTCTGTATTATAATAATAATCATCATCTAATTTTTTTCAGCCTTCCCACACATCAACTAGTGGTCTCATATTATACAAATCTGTTTTACAGTAAACAGACATATTTTGAAGTGATGTTACAAAAAAAGAGATGCCTCTCTGTGTTATATGTATCATATTCTGTTTATTCTGTGTTTAATTTGGGCCCAAGGGGAACAGAAGGACATACATTCACTAATTAAGCATCTCTACTTTTTTACCTCCTTTTTAGCTCATATCCAGAAATTTGTCTATATGTAAAAACAAAAAACACAGATTTGCATGTATCTAGAGTAACCCTGCCCTTTAAGATGTTCATGTATGATTTCAGTCCAATTTTTAATTCTTCCTTCCGCTCCTCTTATGTTCTTAGAAATGATGAGAACTTGTCAGCCTTCTCCCTGAACCCCCAGCAGTGAGCATGCTGCTGCTAATTCATGGCACCTTTGCCTCATAACAGCTTCTTATTTCTTCCCAGACCAAGACCATCCTCCTATGATTTTAAGTACTTTTCTCCTTGGCGCTGTCTCAGCTATCCTGTTCTTCCCCATCTCCTAGGCAAGCCCCTCCTCTTACTAAAGCACAATTAAAGCTGCAGAGAATTCCAGTAGGCCCTCCTCTGTACCTGAGACCCCCCAGTGTCACCTGACAGCCCATCTCCCTCCTGTACGCACACCCCTGCAGCCTCCTCTTCCTGGTGAAGGACCCGCGCGCCTCGGCTCAGACGCCCACAGCTGTGATTACCTTCCCATTCATCACCCCTAAAAATGAATGTGCACTTTAATTTGCAAATATAAAAATATATGTATTTGCTTACAGTGAATTTAACTGAATGTGTATCCATGTAATTACTGCTAGTTCGGATGATTCTTGGGGAAATGCAGGGAGGAACTCCCATCCGATACAATTATTTGGTACAGCTCCGAGTATAGCATCATTCTGAGGTTTTGAAGGCAGCAGGATGTAACTGGTATTGCGTATATTAACACTCACTGAGTTTCTTTGCTCTTAAAAATAACTGGAACTCAGAGAAGCGTGGTACAAACTACTTTGGAGTGAATTCCTCTTTATAAATCATATTAGAAAAAAAAACACATAGGTTACAGGAGGTTTTTATAAAACAACTGGTTTGTATTCTTCAAAAGGCCAGTATCATGAAAAGAAAAAATTCAGAGACTGTTCTAGATTCAAGACGCTAAAGACACATGATAAGTAAATGCAATACATGATCCTTGATTGATTCTCAAGCAAAAAAAAAAAAAAATGTAAAGGACATTATTGGGACGATTTGGAAGTTTTCAATATGCATGTATATTAGATAATATTTTTATATCATGGTTAGATTTCTTGAGAGTAGTAATAACACTGTAGTTATGTAGAATTCCTCATTCTTAGGTGATACATGCTAAGTATTAAGGGTAAACTGTCATAATGTCTTTCAACTTTCAATGATTCAGCAAATTAAGTGTACATATTACATATGTGTGTACACCACACACGCACAGACATGTAAGTTGCAAAGATTCATTCCTGTTATTCCTTATTGCTTCTAAAGGAGTGAAAAATAGTTTTCTACGTTAACTTTCCTACTGATAAATAAGAGATTTTTCTTACACTCCATGAGGCAAAGTAAAGGAAGTGAGTAGCGTGGGGTCGCAAGCATCCTGACCGTGGTCTCCCGTGCCCTCCATGGAGTCACCCCTTCTGTACGTGCAGAATTGAACCACACCACCTGCCAACTGCAAGAGGTGTTTCTCTGCTATTTCTTGAAAAAAGGAACCCAAGAAATTTAAATCACATGTTGTCAAATGATCTAAAAAGTGTCGCCAACTTTTGGGGTGTAGGTCTCTTGTTCGTAAAAAGAGTGAACGGGGGGAGAACTGCAGTTAGTATTGTGCCCTTTCTTGCTGTCTCAGCAACAGTGCCCTCAGTGACACTACTTATTGGTCATCGCCTCCCATACTTTGGGATGTATGTTACCCTCTGCTTTATGGGTGTATCGAAATGTGTGGGAAGGTAAATTGAGTCTTAACATTTTGAAATAAAATGACCTTTTCTTTTTAAATCCCTTTAGCTGTTGAGTGAAATAGTTCAGTAGGTTTTTTAATTGATATGCAAATAGGAGGCAGATTTGTTTTGAAAGCACAATGCCATTTTAGAAAATACAAAAAGAAAGGGGAAAGAAAAAACCATGAAGCTTCTGCCTAATGTCAGTTACAGCTCTGGGGAGGAAGGGAGGGGACCAGCCACAGCCTGTGGCCACCTCCACGCGTGGCAGCGTCAGTGTGCAGGGTGACAGGAGGGCCATTTCACCTGTACTTTGCTTCACTTAAGAGTTGTCCAGAGCTGCGTTTGGACTTGATACAGAAAATGACTGGATTGAGAGCGTTCTTCATAAGTAATCCTTCTGTGGTAACTTAAAAAAAAAATTCTTTTAAACCTAATACTTCCCATCATAGAACCAGAAAACTTTAAGAATTTGTATGTCCTCTTGTTTTCTGTCCAGTGTATTGAGTTTCGTGAGTCTTCTGGTCAGAGTGTGGAAAGAATTTGGTTTATCAGCATGTGCCGTATTCTACTTGTTTCCTATGCATTTGCAAACATAAAATGATACTTTACTGTTTAAGTTGCTGTTGTGTGCTTAGGGTTTTTTTTTTAATAGAGTTGTTCTTCATTGTTAGCAGCCAAAATATTGTGTGGCTAAATGATTTCAGTTTATCTAATTTGCTTGACAATTAGACAACCATGCTAGCCTTGGGAAGAAAATATGTTCACCATAAAAAAAATTAAGAATGTGATATAAAGTTCAAAGCGAAAATATTAAGCCATTTAGTTAATAGGAAGCTTTCAGAACTCTGCACTTAGTACGCAAAGAAACTATGATTTCTCACTGCTATAAATTCTGTTTCTGTCCATAAAAGGAAAATATATCAAGTTTAATCATTTGATAGAAAAAAAAAATTCCATTAGGCGACCTTGGGCGAGGGGGAGGTTCGCCAGACTAGCATCCCTATTATTCCTATATGCATGTATAACCTTAGGTTATGTTTATATGATTTCATTTTTAGAAATGTTTACCAAACATGCATACGGTTTCCATTACCAAGAATCAACTACACTAAGTTCTTTGGATCTGCTTTCTTTATTCGTTATGTTTAATTGGTTACATGCTTTACAATTTTCAGTATTTTGGCATTTTAGAATACATGCAGCAATATATTGCTATGGTGCGTATACAGACAGTCCCCAACTTAGAACAGTAGGACTTAAAGTTTTTTGACCTTACAATGGTGCGAAAGCAATCAGTAGAAAATACTTGGAATTTTGAATTTTGATCTTTCCTGGGCTAGCGATATGGAGTATGATCCTTTCTGGTGATGCTGGGCAGTGGCAGTTCCCAGTCGGCCACATGATCCAGAGGGTAAATAACTGATGCACTTAGAACCATTCTGTACCCAGACAGCCATTCTGTTTTTCACTTTCAGTGCAATATTCAATAAATTACATGAGATATTCAACACTTTATTATAAAACAGGCTTTGTGTTAGAGGATTTTGCCCAACTGCAGGCTAATTTAAGAGTTCTCAGATCATTTAAGGTAGGCTGATGTTTGGTAGGTTACATGTATTAAATATATCTTTGACTTAGGATAGTTTCAACTTAAGATGGGTTTATCGGGACGTAACCCTATCGTAAGTCAGGATGATCTATGTAGTTATATTTGGGATGATACATTATGCTTCAGTTATAAAAATAATTTGACACATCCACTGTGTTCAGTGGATATTGTGTCCGCCAAAAATATTTCCATTTCCACACGGCTAGCTTTCATGCATAATTACTTACTTGTTCATCTCAAGATGTAATGTCAGCTTGTACTGTGTAATATGAAATAATCTCATCTAGACACATAATGAATTTCTATTATCTAAGAGTTGTTTATATTTGATGACATTTTCCTTCTTTGGGAAAATATATTTCAGGAAGAGGAAAATTGCAGATATTTTTAAAATCAGTGTTTTTTTTGTTTGTTTTTTTGTTTTTATTGTGTTAAGTTTGGCGTGCCCAGTGATTTGAATCACTGTCGTTTAGTGGCAACATGCTAAGTCTGTGAAGTATGAGAAATGTTTTTTTGCCTCACGAATTTCGTAACACATTATACATATTGAAAGGTAATTAATCAAATGAGACAGGATGAGGTCAGGATAATTACTGCTTTGGAGTTCAGAGAAAAGTGACGTCACCATGGACCAAAAGATTAGATGCATCAAGGAACCCAGCCTTGAAGGATGGGAAAGAATGAGCTGTCGTAGGGAAAGGAGAGAGCAAATGCACAATGAGATGAGAGAACAGTGGAGGCAACGAAAGACTTCCAACCAGGCTGAACATTTTGTAAAAAATGGCTGCTACTCTTAATGTAATCCATTCAAATCCATGAATGGTGCACTAAGATTTTAATAGAAAAATAGGCAAAGGATATGAATAGTCAGTTTATAGAAGGGGAAGTGCAAACGATCAGTGTATGCATTAAAAGCTGTTCATTCATTAATAAGCAATGAAATGTAAACTTAGAAAGTAAAATACTCTATTTTTCACATCAAATTGACAACTACTTTTAAAAGCCAGTAGGTTATAGTGAGAAGGGCCTCCTCATGCATTTTCTGGTGAGAATAGAAATTGGTACACATTTTTAAAAAGCCATTTATAGTTTGTAACACTGCTGTTTAAATGGACATGCCCATTAATACAATACCACTGAGAATTTTTTTTTAACATCTTTATTGGAGTATAATTGCTTTACAATGATGTGTTAGTTTCTGCTTTATAACAAAGTGAATCAGCTATACATATACATATATCCCCATATCTCCTCCCTCTTGCATCTCCCTCCCACCCTCCCTATCTTATCCCTCTAGGTGGTCACAAAGCACCGAGCTGATCTCCCTGTGCTATGTGGCTGCTTCCCACTAGCTAGCTATTTTACATTTGGTAGTGTATATATGTCTATGCCACTCTCTCACTTTGTCCCAGCTTACCCTTCCCCCTCCCCATGTCCTCAAGTTCATTCTCTACATCTGCGTCTTTATTCCTGTCCTGCCCCTAGGTTCTTCAGAACCTCTTTTTTTTTTTTTTTTTTAGATTCCATATATATGTGTTAGCATACGGTATTTGTTTTTTCTTTTTCTGACTTACTTCACTCTGTATGACAGTCTCTAGGTCCATCCACCTCACTACAAATAACTCAATTTCGTTTCCTTTTATGGCTGAGTAATATTCCATTGTATATATGTGCCACATCTTCTTTATCCATTCATCTGACCACTGAGAATTTTTTCAAAGGGAATTTTCAGATTTATTGATAAGGATAGTCATCACAGTATATTATCTGTGACAGTAGAAAATTTAGAAGCTAGCTAAATTACCAAAAGACATTATTAATGTCATTTTGAGTAAGTATTGTTTAGTCATTAAAACCTATGTTTTCAAAAAATTTTTAATGACATTTGGAAGTCATAGAAATAAGTACAGAAAAATCCAAATTTTTAAAAAATTAATATGTGTAAAAAAAAAAGACTGGATTAAAATATCCTGAACTGTTAGCAGTTATTATTCTGAGGGGTAAAATTATAAGTGGTTGTATTTTCTTTAACCTTCTCTCTATTTCTAGATTTTGTCCAATTGAAAATGAATTATTTTTAGAAAAAATATGTTAAACTTTCACTTAATTTATTGAAACAGGACAAATAAGGTAGTTAGGGTAAAGTCTCAAAGAGAGGATTTCATAAATCAGTAAATGCCAGTGTGAATCCTTTGACCAGCTAGTGAAATGAAGTTGCTGAATAACAAGTGTGTGTGTCTGTGTGTGTGTTGGTGTGTGTGTGCACTAGTATATTGTAAGGCTGAGAAAAATGTTTTAGTGGAGACCCTGCTGAGGAAAGTTAGGGTATCATCCACAGTCTAGGGGCTACAGAGGACCTAAGCAGAGTGGGGTTACACACCCGGGCCAAAAACATTAGCGAGAGTCAGAATAGGGTGGGAATTGATGTACAAGATTAATAAGAACCGGCACCATTTAAAATAAATAAAACATAATAGAGAATAGAAAGAGCTATAATGGCACCTATCTTGTGTAGTAAAGGTGGGAATTATTCTAAGAAACTTCTTGTCGTGAGTTTACACACAAAATATGTTCGAATGACTTTGTAAGTCTTCAGAACTAAGTGCCCTTTTCAAGGTCATTTTCAGCCTGACCTGCCAGTATGTCAGCCTGGCATGGTCACATCTCAAGAGTGTGATAACACAAGTGACCAGTGAAGTGATTCTGGCCTATATTTCAGAGACATTGGTTTCTTCTAGTCACCGTCAAATATCAGCAAAATTCTAGATGGCAGATGCGTGAACATCTCTGTAGAGGCTCTTTTAGTTGAAATTCTACCATTTACTTGAAAAATACCTAAATGTTTGTTATAAAGGAGTAAAAAAGACCCTAACTAATGATTACTATGCATGTTGCCAAATTAAACACAATTTTAAAAGTTCAAATACATAAAAACTAAAGGATAGTGAAAACCTTAGGATGAAACACAATTTCTGCTCTAGAAAATGTGTATAAATAATAAATTGATCATGAAGAGCACAGTAGAATTAATTCTAGTATTTGTACCATTATTTGGTCTTCCAGATTTCACAACAAATACTAAAATTCATAGTAAAGACTATCACTTTTAAAAAGTATTTGGCAATTTGAGAGAAACACTTGGGTACTTGATCAACAGATAACTCAGAAATTAGATATTATGTCTAAAAATTTTAAGCGTTATGTCTGAGAGGAAAAACACGAAGGGCCAAGTTCAGAGGAAGTGGGTAGAGTTAGAACCACAGTGAGGGGCCCTGTCAACAGCACAATCACAGGACAAGGTCCATTCACACTCCTGCTGGTCTAGACTCGCGTATGCCCACGTGTGCAGCCACCTGCTTCAGTATACAGCCCGTTTACAGTGCAAGTGAGTTATTTCAGTCCTCCAGTAAACACACTCATGTTGGCTAGTACTTATGTAGACACTGAATATGGGTCTCTTCATTCATGTAGCGGATGCCAAATGAGCAGCTGTGAGCAGCGTTCTAAGTTCTGCAGAAAGGAATCAACAAAATTTCTTCTCTTGTGGAGCTTGCCATCTGATGGGAAGAGACAGACCACAAAGGAAATAAGCAACTTATCTGTAAAACGGAGGAAAATAAAACTGGGAGGTAGCCAGGGAGTGGAGGGGAGGGAGGGAAGTTGGAAGAGGCTAGTCTTGTAAACAGAGTGGTAGTCAGATTTCTGTTTTAGAACAGAAGCGTTGTCTATACTTGCCTTCAGATCCTTTTAAAAGACTGAACGTGGCCACTGTGCTAAAACCAGACCATGATAGTGTGGGCATTTAACAATATTAGTTCTTCCCGTCCATGAACATGGAATGTCTTTCAATTTATGCATATCTGCTTTAATTTCTTTCCTGGGCGTTTTCTAGTTTTCTGCATACAAGTCTTTCACCTTCTTGGTTAGGTTTATTTCTAAGTATTTTATTATTCCCCAGACCACAGAATGTGACCTTATTTAGAAATAGGATCTTTGTATAGGTAATCAGATTAAAATGCAGTCATTAGGGTGGGCCCTAATCCAATGTGACTGGTGTCCTTATAAAAGCGGAAATTTGGACGCAGACAGTGTGAAGAGACTCAGGAAGATGCCACGTGAAGACAGAGACAGAGACTGGAGTGTCGTTGCTGTGCTGGGAGAACCAGGGAGATGAGGTGCTAAGGTCACTGTCATGACTACCAAGGGACGTGACCTGGGTCAGAAGAGAAGTGAGGACACGAGAAGATATAAAAAGCTTGCTGAATGAATAGGCAAAGATTTAAGAAAAGAAGAAACCGTCATCACGAACAAGGCAGTCTCGTAAAGAAAAGTGTCATAAAAACCAAGGGATCAGGTCTACAAAAGGGGACCACAGAAGAGGCGGTGGGGACGTTCCCGGAGGAGAAGGGTCACCTGTGCCAGGGGCGGAGCACCAGGAACCACTTCAGAGAGGAAGTCATCAAGAATGAATGGGAATGAACAGATGGGCAGGTGCGCGGAGAGAACATCAGTGCAAACGGGACCCCCAGGGATGACAAGGGACGTGTGGTCGGCAGACAATGCACTGATTAATAGACCTGGAAACTAGCGTCTTCACTATCTAGGATTGTGACAGTACCTATTGTATTTCTTAATTACAAATTTAATGCTTCTTCATCCTCCCCAGTACATGTATGTATTTGTGTGTATTTATAATTTGTTATATGTAATTTGCATACAAAAACTGATTGTGTAAATTCTATATATAAGATTTTTAACTAACATGAGCGTCTCATAAATACAGAACAAAAATACATCGTTTGTCTTTCCCCCTCTGCCCACCTACCACCACCTTCACCTCAGCCTCCTTTCTCTGACCTCCTGAGCATCCTTCCCAGCCATTTCCAGGATAATCCCTCACCTTCTGGCCTTCATGCTCCTCCATCTGCCAGCACTCCAGAAGGCCAACTTGAAAATGCAAGACCCAAAGCTCTAGTGTTTCGTGTGGGTCCCCAGCAGATAACACACACCGATATTAAGAACAATATGACAGAGCTTAACAGGGCTTGGCACCCTAACCTATTGGTCGTGAATCGTGAACGTTTCCATGGGGTTTTCAAGTTTTTGTTCTGAATTGTTGAATCACAAAGATAACAGAGGTCCCTTATGCTAAGTATATTCTGTGAGGACAGTCCTTGCACGTAAATGTTTTCTTAAATGCTTACTATGGTAAGGCGTCAGCATAGTGAAACTCAACAGGCTGCAGGGTGTCATGGTAACATGAGCGCGTACTCCTGTACCTGCAGCCCGCTGGTGACAGAGTTGTGAAAGCTCACAACCAAGACGGTGCAGGGCGCTGTACCAGTCAGCATGGCTCCTGATTAATTACAAACCTAAAGAAATCCCACTTACAAAAACCCTATGGGCCAGAGAAGGTTCTTTGGAAAGGGAGACTGACATACCTCCCTGGGGCAGAAGCATAACTTGTGGGTGGGGGCAGCTCCATTGGCATGTTTACAGCAGGTGTTTCAAGGAACCCATTGATGAGACAGTGATAAGCTGTAGATGAATAGATTGTGAACAGACAGAGGGAGAGGGTTATCAGAGTGGCACCTCTGTCCTTCCGTCCTTCATCCCACCAGTGCTTACTGAGTGCCTACCCTGTTGTAGGGCCCAGGACTCCAGGGTGAGCAAGATAGATGAACACGCATTCTAGTGCTGGCCGGCAACTTAAAAGAAACGAGTGTATAAAAGAAATATAAGAGAGTAGTGTGTGCTATGCAGAAAATTGAAACGGGGAATAGGACGGAGAATGGTCGATGATTACTCTTGGCCTCCAACAAGCCTTAATACCCACGAGGCTGTGTTCAACATGAAACAGGACGGTCAGATCCACGTTCACGGAGCATTCATTAAGCACGCGTCCTATGGCAGGCCCCTGACAGGAGATTTCATAAAACAGACTTCTTGTCAGCGTTCTTTTGCTTCTTCACAAATGACAGAGGTCATCAACAAAAGAGTCCTGGGATTCAGGTGTATGTCACCCCAGTTTATGCTACTTTGGACTGGGTTACACTTTGAAATGGGGATTAGTCATATCACACTATAAATTCAGGCCCAGAAAATGGTGGAAACTGAAGGAATTCCCAGAGCCACTAGGATTCTCCCACATTTGAAATGCCAGGTCCCTCCTGCACCCATAGAGCTTGGGGGTGGTGGCAGTTGGTCACCAGGATCCCGGATCCTATGAGTTCAGCCTTTCATGAAAGGCATACAGAGGTTCTTAGTAATGCACAAAGTAGGTGTCACTATGGTCACTGGATGAAATTACGGCCCCTGGGCCCCTATAAGAAAGGGTCTTATAAAGGGTCTGCTTCTGTTTGGTGGTGCCTTTGTTGTGACCCAGGGACAATATTGGTCAACAATAACGTTAGGTAGCAGTTTCTGAACCACAGCTCTGAAAGCATGAGCAATGGTCGTTTCCAATTTCATTATTAAATTCTTGCTAAGAGATTTGATTATCCCTGATGGCAAAGAAAATGCAGATTGCATTAAGTGATAATTTTGTATTTCTTAGCATTCTGTTTTCTTTATCAACTGACGAATTTTCTTCTTACCCACAGTAACTCTGTCTCTTGAACTTTTAAATCCAAACTTTGAGTTTTCAATAAGTAGTTGGTATTTTTCATATGAAATTCAGAACATCCATGTTAATGATTTAAATACATTTTTCCATAGCACCAAGCTTGATTTCCTGTGACTAGCACCATTTTGACCGCCTCATTAACACCAATGAATAGGATGAAATTTGAAAGTTATACTCTAAAAGTATACCTTCCATACCTCCTGAACTGGGTTTCTGAAAAATCGTGTATTAGGAAAACTCATGGCTGAGGAACAAGATGGGAAGCAGTGGAAAGAGTTGACTTATGACATCCCTAAAAGAGTTCTGTTTCCATTCTATGATACAATAATGATGGAGCACCACATAAACGGGCCATCAACTGCATAATCATACTTTAAAATAGTAATAACCAATATTATGCAATAATTGTCATTTACCATCTCTTGCTTGATAGAAACTTTTCAAGATCTGCCATTCTCAAAATTTTGGGAAGATACTTATAGAAGCATTTTCCATTATTTCAGGAAATACGCACTTTAAGAGGCATTGTCTCGTGTGTCTGGCTGTATAGACAATTGTTCAAAGCCTTTCTGATTTTAAGGCTCAATTTTTCTCTCCTTATTTTAATTCTTTCCTCAAGTCCTACCTTGTGCTTCTTATTTGGTTCCCCGGATGCAGAGTAACTTGTCTGCTTTGAGTGAGAAAGGCTTGGAGTGACCTTTTTGTAACCTCCAGAGCATATTTCACGGAACCTCTCCCTTCTCCCAAGAACTGTGGTTGGCCTCAGTTGAAGCACATGCCAAGGGTTCCTCCTCACAGGAGCGTGCCTTTCTATGGCCCTGCTTTCTTCCTCATTTTCCTTCATGTTGACTGGTTTTATTGCAAAAACCCCTATTTCTGTTCCATCTTTAACTTTACCTTGGTTTTCTCTTTCTGAAAAGATCTCTTCTTACTGATTCCTAATAGGATTGTCTGGCCATTCATATCCTCTGTATCTGAAATTCCCCCAATGATGTCAGATTTTTGAAGATATAAATTTATGTGCACTACAATTTTGCATAGAGAGAATTTGTGGTTGAAAAGAGATCATGGTATCCTATTTTAATTAATCTCAAAAAATAAATAACATATTATTTCTAGAACCATAGTCATATCTGCACAGAACAGTAATAGTTCAGATATGTAAAAACTATTATAAATACTCTCATAATATCCTATAAGGTAAAGAAAACATATTCTGCTGATTTATTTCTTTCTGATACTTTTCCTCTGATTCAATGTAATCATGTTGATAATATACTTGTTTTAGTGTGTCTTCATTTTTATGGTTTTTGAGGGGGATTGTTTGTTTTGTTCTGTTTTGTTTTGTTTTCTGAAAGGCCAAATCTCTCATTTGGTTACTCTTTTCCAAAATGTTTTTTTTTATATACCAGGTATGTTTTGATTTAATTTTTTGCCCAACTGGTTTATAAACAGTCTCTGAGTCATACGGTGACATATTGTTTCCATGAGCATGCATTTTCAGGGCAATTACAGGCATTTTGTAGGAGTGGTGGCTCTTTTTTGCAAAGAGCTGGCAAAGAGTTTTTATTTCAAGTATTATAAACCAATATAATGTTGATGTCCATCGAGAGTTATCAAGGAACTCCTCCACAGCAGCTGACATGGGATACTCGGGAGAATAGCCGACTTCTCTCTGGAAAATGGATTAGGAGGGCTGGTGTATATCCGTTGTGGAAAGAACAGGTCATGTTTCCTTCTGGAACCAACCGTGTTGCTGATGGACACAGCTTTGTGGAGAATGTTTGACTCTCAGGCCACTTGGAAACCTTCTGCCTTGGCAATATCTATCTCTTTCATTTAAGACTGTGGCAAGGTTAATAATATTTACACATAGTTTTCTCTGTGTTGCGAGATGTTAGTATAAACTGGGACATGCTGGCTTGTCGATTTCTAAAGTGAATCCGTTTATCTTTGGTTTAGCCTGAAATTGCAGCGGAGAGTATGTGTCCTCCTGGGATCAGAATGCAAAATAACTGAAGCAGATTGAAGCTGGCAGTGACTAATGACGTCTCTGCCCAGGTCGGCAAGTCAGTGGGTTTCTGAGTATCAGGTAGGGAGAGTGGGAGTAGCCAGAGCCTCTTTGAGATCAAGGCGTTTCTTCCCTTCCCCCTTGAGCCCAGCTCCAAAGTGGGAGCGGGACTTAAACAGCCCTCCTCCGTTCTTTCTAAAGACATCAGATTCACAGTATACAAATTCGTTACATTACTGATAATTCCCAGCTAGCTTCCTTGTTTAATGAGCCATTTCAGCTGCCTGAAGGTATTCCACATGCAATAATTTTAATCAGTCACATAAAATTTATGAAGCTGAGTGTCCAGTGAAAATTAGCATGAATTAGAACAGTTTCTTTGAGGACTCCTCGAGCCGTTGGCTACCTTGTTCCACCGTTAGTATTCTGGAAAGTACTCTGCATCGGTGATAGACGTCAGAATGACCACCTTGTTTCTTAGAGTCTCAGTTTGCAGGACTGCGGGTGGCTTCACTTGTTGTTTTGTTTTGCTTGTGGTCATTATCTGCATAGATTCTCCTATATCCCTTAAACAGACACACCTTTACTTTAGAAAATACCAGAGTAATTTCTTTATTTCTCTCTTGAAATGTTTTATTTTTGCAGCTATTTTTTAAGCTTTAAAATGGTTTCAGGAACCCACAGCATCCCATTGAATTGATGAGATTACATGCGTACCATTTGCTTGGCGCATTTAGAAATACGTTTTGAAAGACATCACTGTGCACCCTCCCCTAAGTTCATCTCTCACAGTCTGTGCCCACACGGAGAGCAGCAAGATTTGTGTTTTCCAGCTCATTAAACTGACAGCAGAAATTAGTTTCTGGTATTAAAAACTAAAAAGTTAAATTACAGCTACACGTGTCCTTTATGCAATGGGCTGTGTGGAAGATGTTTGATTTTAATGTCTGCTATAATGGAGAATTTAAATTACAATGTTTGTCAAATCTCTAATCTTTGTTACAGGGCGGAATATTAATTAGGCTTTTAACTACGAGAGGTAAATAAAACGGGCACCCACCACACGCCCAGGGGTAAATTGCAGATTACCCACAACGCGGCAGAACACACTAAATGTCAGTTTTGTCAAACAAATTTAGAGGAACAGTTAAACTATTAGCTTCCCATTGTTCTCAGGCCTTTCTTGAAGCAGCGACTGTTTGGAGCCGCGGGGACACCGTGCCGTCTGGAAGACGAAGGGGGTTAGATTGAATCAGCAAGATGAATGAGGAGACCCTGCACTCAATTAACTGATAACTGTCTATTAACTTCTGTAGATGGTTTCAAATAAACAGCCGATTAACCGATGCACTTTGGGGGAACTCGGGGAGCCAGGGCACAGGGGCTGTGCGATGCTCAACGGGAAGGAAATTTTCGGGCTCTCATTTTTCTCTGTCTTCCACTTTCATCGTTTTGTCAGAGTTTTCTGCGGGTTTAGAGGATAGGCCTTGAGCAGTGGCCCCACCCTTGTGTTTCTCTTGGTCCGTCTTGCCTGGAACCCTGGCGTAAGCCTCTCCAAAGAGTAAGCAGGGTCCAGGTCACTGCGAACCTATCCTGGGGAAAAGAGCTCTGACTCTGAGTTCTTAGGATTCAGGAAGAGGAAGAGTCCCTATCAATGATCAAAGCCAGGGTTTCCTTCAGCAGCTGAGGGTGCGGAAGGGGTGCTGAGCAGGGAATCCTCATCTGATGGGCAGCCGTGCGCAGCCTCACAGGGTGCGTGAAGCCTGCCTTGCTTCCAGTGAAGGTGTCATTCCTCAGTTCGGTGTTTTGTTGTTGTTGTTTGATTGAAGAATAGTTGATTTACAATGTCATGTTAGTTTCAGGTGTACAGCATAGTGATTCAGTTATACATACATATATACATTCTTTTTCAGATTCTTTTCCCTTATAGATTATTACAGAATATTGAGTAGAGTTCCCTGTGCTCTACAGTGGGTCCTTGTTGGTTATCTATTTTATATCTCATCTTGTGCTGCATTGAGGAAGCATTACATGGTATGATGATTACATTACTCTTGAGAGGAGCTGCACATTTTGATATGAAATTGTTAAAGAAACAGTGTGACTTAAAGGGGAAGAAGGAGATCAGAGAGGGGAGAGGGAGGGAAAAAGAAGACCAAGAAAATGTGGAAACTGTGAGTGATGATTTCAGGAACTTTAAAGTATTTCTACTGGTTCTGAACTTACTTTCTTCAAGTATGCATATCAACTTCCTTTTGGGGGGCTGCAGACATTACGTAACACAAGCCATTTATCAGAATCCTTGTGTATAGCACAGATTGCCGTAAAATACTCCTGCTTTTCTTTACACACATATGCACACAAACATATGCACAAAGGGATTTCATTTTTCTTATGCTAATTTGAAAAAACTAAGCAATTTATACTCAATGCTCCCACTGGCCAGGTTGGGGCATCCCCCATGTGGAAATGTCCCATTGGGAGCAATTGTCATGAGAGAATTGGGAAAAAGCACAACACTCAGTGGATGGGTTCCCTAAATCCGTATTATTATTTTGAGTTAGAAAAGCTATGGTCTCTCCTGAATAAGCCTCCTTTGAGGAAGAGCCAAGACTTTCTCTAGCTCTTGAGTGTCAGTTTTGATACCTGTGACTATAATTGCTGCTTTACTTTATTAAAAGAGTGTTTTCTTTGATCATCCCTTGAATTACCTATCTAAAGACCATTGATGTTTTTAATACCTAATTTTACTTTGGATTATATGTAAGCATTTATGTGCTGATCGATGCTGCATCTCCTTTATAACCGTTAATGAGAACCATCAGAGTGAGGGCAGTTTACTTACCAAATACTGCACGAAACCCTCAGGAGCTAAGATCCCAATTACCAAAGTTATAGCAATCAGGTGGAATAATAATCAAGTGATTGCCCTTGAAAAATAGAGACATTTTGCTTAACCTGAACTTGAACTCTCTTTCTTCTGTGCCCCCCCCACACCCAGAGGTACTGCTGGTTTCAGAGGGTGTTTATTTTGCAAACTACAGTTAGAGGCATTCGTTATAGAAGAGTAGGGAGAGTAGACCTGAAGAAAAGCATCATCCAAATGATAGTCCAGAGTCTATTCTCTCATTTGCCTGTGTACCCTGGTACCATGTAGAGTCTGTACCAAACGCACTTTACTGCTGCTCTCGTTGCCTCTGTGGTGGTTTTATGTGCCCATCCTGGCAGCTTTGAGCTTCTCAGACAGGAGAGCTGATGTCTTCACCCATATCCCCAGCTGCTAGCACACTGCTGGGCTCACAGTGCTTATGAACTGCTGAATGAATAAATACTAGAAAAAATAGATTGAAAGACATCTTTTGTGGATTCTCAAATATCCAGGAACAGCAGCATTATTTGAAACAGCAGTCAGCTGTTAGAGAAGGGTTCTGTCTTATTTTCCCTCCTAACTATTGAGTCCTTACCAAGTGTCAGGAAGTGTACTTCACCTGTATTCTCACTTAATCCTCATAATCATCCTAGAAAATATGTGATACACTCTCCCCATATGGGGAAACCCAGACTTAAGAAAGTGTCTGTGTCTTTCAAACAGAAAGCCAGAACTGGCAAAAATATGTGTATGGGGGAGGCGGGTATCTCCTCTGGTTGCTGCTGTTTACTCAGTGAAATAAGAGGTGTTCACCTGACAGAGGAGAGGGGGGATCATGGAGGTATGAAGAGATGAGAGAAAATGGAAAATTCTTTTTCCTAAAATCTAATTCCTATTATATTATTTCCTGCTCAGTGTAGCTTTTCTTGTCTAAGTATTACCACCCACCTTCTCAACTTCACCTCCACAGCCTTCCACGGAATAACTCCTGGCCTTCACTGTATGTAGGCAGCTCAAACCCTATGTGTTTTGCTAAAAGTTGGTTGACTTATTACGAACTCCAAGATGCATAGCCATATGATAGTAATTGTAAGAATTAATGATTGTATTTTGTTGGAATGAAATGTTAAGGGAGCTTCAATTCAGTGGCCTAGAGTTGCTGGGTAGAAATTCAGCTCATCTCTCCAGTACACATTTTAGCAAATAGTTTTCAACTCTCTCCATCTTAATATAAGTCTCAAATATTACAGAGACTTTTCACGTAATTGTTTTAGTTCTCTACGTCGTTAGCAGAATGAAACGCTGAGCATTCTCTCTGTGACTCAGGGAGCAGAACATTCCTTTGCACAGCCACCAAAGCAGCCCAAAGTCACAAGTTTGAAAAAAGAAATGTGCATGTGACTGAGGATGATTTGGGCTGTTTTTGCTGTTCCCCTCACCCCCAGGAGTCTTAACTCTTCACACTGCTCAAGCCAATACCCCACACAATATGAATTGTGATTTATGTCAGCTGCCATATAAGTTTGCTGTCATGCCATTTAATGGGGAGGTAGGTGTTTTATAAATTAAGCAAAGCCATGAATCTCTTCTGTGTATATAGCCTATGCAAGGGAAGCTTTCAAATACCTCCTACACGTGTCCCTTCCCCCTTAACTCCTTGATGTGCGTCAAGAAACGCCATAGCACGACACAGACAGGTCATTATGTTTGAATTAGTTGGGGGTGGGGAGGGGGATGGCAGTATTTCTCTTTGCTTCAGAAATCAAAAGAAAATGCAGTACCTGCTGGATACATCTCCCCTGAAAGTTGCTGGCACTGTTCACAAGACAGCTCCCAGATAAGCCGAGGGCTTCTCTAATGATTAAACCCGATTTTTCTAAAACGCTAATTAGCTAGAGAAGGATAATTTGAAAGTCTGTCATACTTTGCAGGAAATGTCTTTCATGGCTGTGTTATTTGCTCCTACGAATCACGCAGCCATCACCTGAGTTGGCTCAGTTTCTCACTTTTTATTTAAATCATGTGACTCTTCAATCACAAGAAAAGGGGAAAGACCATTAATGAGGAAAAGGAGACTCCCCTTTTCAGGATGAAGTGCTCAATTAAAAGGAAGGCTATTTTTCTCTTTGCAGAAATCAGCTTCATTGTTACTTTTGAGCTCTGCATTTGGAACAGTCACTTCAGTGGCTTCGTATGGCAAGTGCATCTCAATTCACTTTTCTACGAATTTCCATTGAAACATGGAAAACCCCAGTTATCGCTATGAAAGTTCGTTCTGACTCTGAGCTTGTCAAGCTAGAGGTCTTGGTCAGAATGTATTGGGAAAAATGAATTAAAGGGTTGGAGACCTGGCTATTGTTCTGGTCACCTAACCTTTCATAGGTGCGTCTTCATTCATAACATGGACTCACGTGTTCCACCCGCCCTCACTTGCTGAATAAGCCATTCATCCTGTGGAATCTCCTGCGTTCTGAATTTGGCTGACCTGTTCTTGGTGTGTCATCTAAGGTCCCTTTCATCATCTATTCTTACTGTGATATGGGTGAGAGAGGGAGGCTGAATCAGATTCAGGCTTCTTGTTTTGGTAGGAACTGCTTGTGGTCATGCTTTTACTTCCCATCACGCTGCATCGGGAAGCACGTAACGCTCAGATTGATTGGCGGGTGGCGGTTTCGCCAACCTGATCCATCCAGTACAGAGTTCCACTTCAGCCTTTCACTTAATGGCTTTTTAAGCTACTGATGATGATTGCCTAGATCTATTATTTTATTAGGGGTTTCAAAATGGTGACATCCTAATTCCATCACTCCATCCATATTTATTAAGTGCCATCTCGGCTCAAATATTTGGTTATCCTGAAATACAATTCCTGTAGGAAACTCGAGATAAATGTTTAATTCATTCCCTTTATTTTCTAGTTTCGGAATGAATTGGTGTCATAACAACTTTATACAGTAACCAGTAGTACCATTATGGACTCAGGGATTTTTACCTATTTAATATGTTTGAACGCTTTACAATAACTAGTGTTTGCATGTTGAGAGCATCTCCTCTTTGGCCAGAAGGAGCCCCTTCTGGTTGTCTCTTGTGTTCTTTCAACATGACTCCAGAAATCTTTGGAGCTTCCCTGCTTTCTGGTCCAACAGGATGGTCTCAGCTAATCTTACTCATTGTCTGCCCCATGACTGGAATCAGCCATTTCTGCAAGAAATCTTGGAGGTTTTAGTAGGCAGTGGCACTTAGAGAATATATTCTGGCTTCAGGGGTGCTCATTGAACCTGGTTGCTTCTAGACCTACGTCAGCTACTTTCACCACCATCTTGAACCCTCTTGTCTGCTTATCTTTTTGCCATACCTGACAAGCCAGCATCTAATTCATCCCCTTTGTCACTAGGAAGAGAAAGAGCACCAGGTATAATAAAGTATAGGAGAATATCTTTGTCACTCAGGATAGGGAATGCCCTAAAACCATCATGGACATAATCATAAACTTTTGTATACCAAAGGACACCATAAACAAAATTTTAAAACAAGCTATAGAAGAAAATATTCTTAATATTTATATGTTGAAGCACTAGTGGCCTAACTGTAAAAAAATATCTAGACATCAATAAGAAAAGACAAACCCAAATGTACAAATGGATATAAAATATACATAGGCAACTTACAGAATACCAGTGTATGGCTAAGTGACATTTGAAAATATATTCAGCCTCACACATAATCAGATATACGCAGATCTACACAATATGAGATGCCATTGTTTTACCCATCAGATTGGCAAACATTTTTAACTGATATCAAGTGTTGGTGAGTATGTGGGAAAACACAACTTGCTAAATATGATAATTTAGTACAACTTTGGTGTTACCTTTGAGATTTCATTTTAATTTTGAAAAAAAATTCCTCTGTCTCCCATCAACCCCCTCTGCCGCATACACACATACATAATAAATAAATAGCATATAAAGGCGAGATTATTTGCTTTTCACATTTCTAATAGCAAGTAAGAACCTTTTGCTACCAGTGTACCAAAGTACTAAAATACATGTAGTTTGCTTTGCCTTTATCTGTAAAAAAGAGAAACTTACAAATTCAGAATCAGAGGTAAAATGTTTTAGGTGTGATTTTTGTATTTTTCCATGGGGAAAAGACTATTTTTGTCAATAAAGTGACCACAGTTTAGAATAAGTTAAGAAAACATAGACCTGGATTGGGAAGAGTGGTTGGTAGATCAGTGGATTTTTAGAAAGGCCCAGTGACCAGTCAGATGACCATAGGGTTGCCTGTAAGTAATGAAATATTAAAGCTGGTGCTTCTGCAGCAATCTCTCTCAGTTGCTGTGTTCCACACAGGTTGCTAGAGCCCCAAAAGAAATGAGTTGTATTTGCCCCTGAATAAATTGACCAGCAGCCGTATTTTACACTTGGAATAGAACGATTTTGTGAAAATTTTTCATCCTGTATGTTTATGAGCTTCTTGGATACTTAGTTCTGCATATCCAAGGGGTCACCTGGATTTTATGATAATGTCCCTGGTTAATTCGGAGACAGAATACACAGTTTTCTTGTTTATTGGACTCTGATTTCCCTGCGTGTTGACACCAATGGCTTGCTCTGTTTTTCATAGACAGGCATTCCAATTTTTTAGTGAGCTTAACAAACTCCGTCAAGGGGAAACTAGAGGTACTATTCCGATATGACACGCATTAAAAATTCCTCTCTCACTCGTATTTATAGTCTGATGGAGGATCAACAGTGTACGAATTTAGTCTTGCGGCAGAGTGACATTTTTGAAACCATTAAATCACGATAACGTGCACACACAGAATTCAGCCACATAAGCTGACTGTGAGTGGGGACCCACTAGCACTAATGTCACTTTATTCCTATTTTGCTCTGTTGTGGATTTTACCCATTTCCTATTTTCTGTGCCATCGCTGGTTCTAGCCCCTGTGGATTCATATTGCCCTGATGCGAGAAAGAAGACTAAACAAAATATTACTAAGATTGATAGATACTGCATCTATTATTTTTACTACTGGCTTTTTTTAATGTTTCAAAATCTTAGGCTGGTCTGGGGAATTACAGTAGGCGCTCATATGAGCTGTGAGTTACTCCTGAGTGGAAGATGTGTGTGTCAGGAGAGCAGAGTGTGTGTGTTCATTGGTCCTTGCTGCAGCCTGTTTTTGGAGGAGGCCAGCTTAAAACATCACCAGAGGGTTATGAAACAGGCGCTCTCACCCTCTGGGCCAGATAGAAAATGGGGGAGGGTATGGGGAAAAGTTGGGCTCTCAAGGAATTTCTCTTTGGTAGGAAAGGTAACCAGGGAGATGGGGAAGATGCCCGAGCAGATAGGAAAGACGGGGGAGAGTGATAATTAAGTGCATTTCAGGACTGACCCAACAGCTTTTCCTCCAAGGCTGTTACAGGGATAATGTTAAGTTCAAGTTACCCAAAAAAAGAGTTGTGGGTTTGTTTTTTTTTCAATTCCTCTTTTATCACTTAGAAAAATACATCTACATCCATGTTTTGTGTTTTCAAACTGGCAGGGTCCTTTTCATTCTTTCCACAAACTGAAAAGCTCTAGGATTGAGCCCTGAGAAGTGCATGTCAATTCCAAGTACTGACCCAGAGACCTTTAGCTTCATTAGCTGTGCGTCAGAGTCACTGTCTCTCTGTCTCTCTCTGTCTCTCTCTGTCTCTGTCTCTGCCTCTCACAAATATGTTCATCCCATATTTTTATAATTAGGAAATAATATTATGATTAATCAGATAATCAGAATAAGAACAAATAGAAATATTTGTTGAATGCCTACCCCAGGCCAGTACAGTTCTAGGACAGGGCATATACAGCAAACAAAAGAGGCAAAAGCCTTGCCCTCATGCAGCTGATGCTAACATTTGCCAAGAAACATAGTGAAATACCTGTGGGCTGAGAATAAAAACAATGTTCCCCAACCATATCCGGATAATGTTTTCCAACCAGAGGTTCCTTTGAAACTCAAGGGTGAGGAGAAGTTTTATCAGTCAAACACTCTATGGTTCAAAAGCTTTAGGTACTTGGACTCCCTCCAGAAAATAACAGATTCTATTCTTAATTCTGTTAATTCCAAAACTAAAACATAGGATATTGGAATTATTTTGTTCCCACATGTTAATTTAACATATGAGTCCATGAAGTTTCTTGCAATAAATAACACGTTCCCAATCCCTTTATTTATTGTAATTTGTAATAATAACTGTCATCATCAGAGTCATACAAAAGATACACACATCATGATTTTGAAGTGATCCTGGATTGTAATACATGTAATTTCAACTTGTTTTCAAAGAAAGTCAACCTTTTCCAGGTATTTCCTTTACAACTTCTAAGTTTGAGAAAGACTAATTTTTCATTAAATTCGTATAATATGACTCTGTTATTTGAGCCTCTTCAACATGAAATACTCATGGTTATGGTACGTGTACATGGGTACAAAGAGAGATCCTGACAGCTACTAGCCTAAGAGGTCCACAGGGTTCTTCACTTCTCTTGGCTGGTGTGTGTTCCTTGCAGACACCCTGACTGGTCAGTGGAGCATTCTAGGGCATCTTTGCCTCTAGGTAACCCAACATAAAACTGTAGCCTTAAGTAATATGCTAATAAAATCGGCCCCCACTTCTCAGTTGCAGGGGAAGAAGACCAGTGTCGAAGGCCCCCTCCCAGTCTGCCTGAGGCAACTCCAGCCTATAAATTTATCTCATCACAGGGTCAAGAGGTAAACTCTGAAAAAGAGACCCAACCAAGATCAAAACCCTGACTTGTCTCAATGTGAAACTCTATTCTTTGTGATTAACACGCGCCATGTTCACTAGTCAGTGAGAACTCAAAGGCAGCTGGGTGGGGAATGAGTGTGTCCATAGCGCTGTGTCTGCAAGACATGGATACAGTGGTTTCTTTGGTGATGATACAGTGAGCAGCGAAGTTAGAAGAACACTCTTACGTTGGTCGTCGGCCACAAAGTCCCAGCTGGCAAAGAAAACTAGCCTTTATTTTCTGTGTCCAGATTTAAGCAACCAATAAAGTTTGCTTAGTGATGCTAATAACAGTCTCATGGAGGTGGTTTTATCTCAACACAGGAAACGATGCCAGAGGTCTAGAGTTGTCTGGCCATGTGGTCTTGGGAAACTTAACAACACTGTGCCTCAGTTTCCCTCTCTCTAGGATTGGGATAACAATAGTAATCTCCTCACTGGGCTGTTGTGAGAATTAAGAGTTAATGAATGTAATGTGCCCGGTTTATCTCAAGTCCTACATAAGTTCTTGTAATTATTATCCTCATGGTTTTTCTATTAACTGTTACAGTGCCAGTTCTTCTGCGTTGAAAGTATTTAAAATGTCAGATCATTTTCTTTTCCTTTTCCTTAAAATTTTGCCTTTAAAAACGACATCATCTGGTAGTTCTCACAGATCCATCTTTACGGGGACAGCCCCCTATTCACTGAGGTTTATTCAGCTGTATCTTGGCAATTTGGTATAATGTATGCATTCTTTGACTCAACCAATATCTACTTCATCCCTACTGTGAGAAAAAATTAAATTCTTCTTCTCCGTTCCAGCTTCTGCACCAATCCTTAACTAAGTCGAAGCACACACTTAATTGTAGAAGCCAGGACCAGAAAGCCATTTGCCTTTTCCTTCTTATGTCTATATGCAATTTGCAAATCCTCGAGTTTTGCCTTCCCTGTAGAATTTTAAATGACAGACCATTTAAGAATGAAGATACCTTTTTTATAGCCAACCACTGATCTTCAGGTCAGTGTTACCAAGTCCTTTGTTGGTCATGATCTTTGTTGGTGTAACCCAACATGGCAGGGTCTCTGTTAGGGTTGGGAGTGGGGCCAGTCGGGCTTGTTGGGGAACTGTGTCTTATAATCCTGAGTTGCAATAAACCAGGAGCTTGACTAGGGTCCAAGTGGAGGTTGACCTTTGGATTCCTTCCCCTTGAATCTGCTTGGTGCACATGGCAAACATGCCCTTCCACCCTGATCCTCTGACAACTGCCACTCAGTTGAGATTCAGGGAGGAAAAGAAGAGGAGGAGTTATTTCTGCTTTCCTCCCAACTGTGCTGCACTTGGGTCTCCTAACTGGTGGCCACTGTCCTGTGTCTCTTCCTCCCGTAGGACACGATGCTGAAGACATCATTCTTCACCGTGTTTTCTTTACTGGCTCTAAGTCATGCCTGTCACATAGTTAATAACTTGCCAAGGAGTTTTCTTCCAATTCCCTTACCCTCGTTCCTTGTTTTTTATTTTTATGCCAGGAAAGAAATACAAAAGAAATGTTGGAATAGAATAAGCATGAAGGGCCATCCTTTTACTTTGAATTCATCCCACATTTCTTTCCTCCTCCTCTTTTGTTCTAGTTGGGAAATTTAGGGCTCTAACTATCTTTTTTCTCCCTCTTAATTTTTTTTCCAGGCAGTATTGCAGGGTTTTTTTAATAGACTTTATTTTTTAGAGCAGTTTTAGGTTTACAGCAAAATCAAGCAAGAAGTACAGCAAGAGAACAGAGAGTTCCCGTATACACTCTGCCCCCCACACACAGCTTCCCCCTCTGTTAACATACTGGACCAGAATTGTACATTTGTTACACCTGATGACACGTCATTGTCACCTGAAGTACATAGTTTACGTTAGGGTCCACTCGGTGTCATATGTACCATAGTTTTTAACTGCTGAATAATGACACATACCCACCATTATAATATCATACTGCCCTAAAAATCCTCTGTGCTCTGCTTAGTCATTCCTCCTTCCCTGCCTGGAAAACCCTGATCTTTTGTTTTTAATTGAAGTATAGTTGATTTACAGTGTTGTGCTAATTTCTGCTATACAGCAAAGTGGCTCAGTTATGCACATACATACATTGATTTTTTTATCTTCTTTCCATTATGGTTTATCCCAGGCAAACACTGGTCTTTTTATTATCTCCATAGTTTTGTCTTTTCCAGAATGTCATGCAGTTGGAATCATACAGCAGGGAGCCTCTGCAAATCGGCTTCTTCACTTGGTGGTATGCATTTATGTTTCCCCCATGTCTTTTACAGCTCGATTGCTCATTTCTTTTCAGTGCTGGATAATATTTCATTGTCTGGATGGACCACAGTTCATTTATCCATTCATCTATTGAAGGACATCTTGGTCACTTCCAAGTTTGGGCAATTATGAATATAGCTTTTATAAACATCAGTGTGCCATTTTTATGCGGACAAAAGTTTTCAGCTCCTTTGGGTAAATACCAAGGAGCATGATTGCTGGATCATATGGTTTCTATTCTTTTGAGCTTGTTAAGGTGTGTTTTATAGCCCAGAATGAGCTCTATCGTTGTGAATATTCTCTGTGAACTTGAATATGTGTTCCAGTATTGTCGGATGAAGTATTCTATAGATGTCAGTTATTGATATATCAGGTTGATGGATGATGCTGTTGAGTTCAGCTATGTCCTTACTCATTATCTGCCTTATGAATCTGTCCATTTCTGGTCGAGCGGTGTTGAAGTCTCCAGTGATAGTAGTGGAATCATCTATTTCTTCTTGCAGTTCCATCCGGTTTTTTTTTCTTTTCACATAGTTTGATGCTCTGTTTTTGGGCACATACACATTAAGGATTGTTATGTATTCTTGAGAATTGACCCCTTTATCATTACCTAATGCCCTTCTTACCCCAGATAACTTTCCTTGCTTTGACAGTTGCTTTGTCTGAAATTTAAAAAGCTACTCCTGCTTTCTTTTGATTACTGTTAGCAGGTTATAACTTTCTCCATCCCTTTACTTTTTTTTTTTTTAAAGCAAACACTGTTTTCTTTCTTTTAATATTTATTTATTTATTTATTTATTTTATTTATTTATTTGGTAGCACTGGGTCTTAGTTGCAGCACATGTGCTCCTTAGTTGTGGCATGCGAACTCTTAGTTGTGGCATGAATGTGGTCTCTAGTTCCCTGACCAGGGATCGAACCTGGGTCCCCTGCACTGGGAGCTCGGAGTCTTAACCACTGCACCACCAGGGAAGTCCCTGCATCCCTTTACTTTTACTCTACATGTATCTTTATTTTTAAAGTGGTTTTCTTCTAACAACAGATTAGTCGGGTCTTGCCTAAAGTTAGCAATAAACATTTACAACCAAATCAAGTCCACTTGCAAATAACACTATATTGCATCACAGTTAGTGTAAGTACTTTAGAATAATGAAATATGCCTAATTCCTCCGCCATGTCCCTTGATTCATTCTATCATTCACTTCACTCATACATAAACTATAACCATCAACGGTATTGTCGCTGTTATTATTTTGAACAAACTGTTATTTGTTAGATCAAATAAGAATAAGCAAAATAAAAGATTTTATTTCACTTTCATTTATTCCTTCTCTAATCCTCTTCTTTATGTAGATCTCCTTCTGACCTATGTCATTTTCCTTCTTTCTGAAGAACTTCTTTTAAGATTTCTTGCAAGGCAGGTCTACTGGCCACAAATTCCCTCTATTTCTTTTATTTATTTATTTTTTATTGAAGTATAGTTGATTTACAATATTGTGTTAATTTCTGCTGTACAGTAAACTGATTCAGTTATACATATATATACATTCTTTTTTTATATATTCTTTCCCATTATGGTTTATCACAGGATATTCTCAATTTTTGTCTGAGAAAGTTTATTTTTCCTTCAGTTTTGAAGGCTAATTTCACAGGGTACAGAATTCTAAGTTGGTGGTATTTTTCTCTCAACAGTTTGTATATTTCACTCCACTCTCTTTTTGCTTGCATGGTTTTTGAGAAGAAGTCAGGTATAATTCTTATCTTTGCTACTCTATAAGTAGGGTTTCTTTTTTCCCCTTGGGCTTGTTTCAACATTTTTTCTTTATCTTTGACTTTCTGAAGTTTGAATACGCTAGGTGTAGAAGTGCTGGTATTTATCCTTCTTGGCGTTTTTTCAGCTTCTCAGGTCTTTGTTTTGATGTCTGACATTAACTGGGGGAAATTCTCAGTCACTGTTTCTTTGGATAATAGAAATAGTGACTTCTCTTTCTTCCTTTCTCCTTCTGGTTTCTCACTATACACATGTTACACCTTTTTTAGTTGTCCCAAAGTTTCAGGATATCCTGTTACCTTGTTTTACAGCCTTTCTTTCCCTTTGCTTTTCAGTTTTGGAAGTTTCTATTGTCATATACTCTGGCTCAGAGAAACATTCCTCAGCCATGTCCATTCTCCTACTGAGCCCATGAAAGGCATCCTTTGTTTTTGTTGCAGTTTTTTTTTTTTTATCTCTAGCATTTCTTTCTGATTCTTAGAATTTTTCATCTCTCTGCTTTTGTTTTCCATCTGTTCTTGCATGTTGTCTACTTTTTCTATTAGAACCTTTAGCCTATGACTCATAGTTATTTTAAATTCCTAGTCTGATAATGCCAACATCCCTCCCATATGAGCCTTATTCCAATGCTTCCTCTGTCTCTAAACTGTGTTTTCTGCCTTTTAGTATGCATTGTAATTTTTTATTGATGTCCAGACTTGATGTACCAGGGAAAAAAGGCTTCTGCAAATAGGTCTTTAGTAATGTGATAGTAAGGTGTTGGGGGAGAGGAGGTGACCTATGACTGGGTCTCAACCTGTTAGTGAACTTGTGCCCCTGAACTGTGACCTGCACAGGTGCTTCAGTGCCCCTACCTTGGGTGGACAGGATGGCTGGAGACAGCTGGATTTGGATATTTTCTTCCCCCAACAGGTTCCCCCTTCCTCAACCATCTAGTAAAATAGTATTCTTGAGGGCAAGCCCTTTTAAAAAGCACAGAATGCTCTGGGCGTATTTCAAAATGTCTACTTTCCCCCTCCTCCTGCTGGAAGCCCAGTTTTTTCATTCAGTCTTTACTTTGAGAATGAGGTAGGGTTCCTGGAGATAAAATTCAAAAAGGTGTGGGGTACCCCTAAGTCTGGACGCCCTTGGAGTTTTTAAGTCTCAGACTTGTCCACACTGACCCTCCAATAATTCAATTCTAGTTTAGGTTTTTCTACCCCAGTGATGGTTCTCACACAGATTTCTGCTCATGGGTTTCTGCTCTGGTGAGTTGTGATTCTCTGTATCCACCTGTTTGTCTCTGTAATTTGGGGGGCATTGGTTTGCCCTGTGTCCTCAGTTATCTGACAAGTTAGAAGGAGTTGTTGATTTTCCATCTCTTCAGCTTTTTACTTGTTGTTAGGACAGAGTGATGACCTCCAAGCTCCTTACATGCCCGACCATAAACCGAAAGTCCTCTCTCTAATTCTTTATGCTCCATTTTTAGGTGTTGGTAGGAACATTTTTAGTTGTTGTTGTTACTAAGGGTCTTTGAGATTCATGCAATCCAAATTTAGGGATTTGAGATTGAAATATCTCAGGCAAACCATTTGTTTAAAAATCAAAATGGAGGGCTTCCCTGGTGGCGCAGTGGTTGAGAGTCTGCCTGCTAATGCAGGGGACACGGGTTCGAGCCCTGGTCTGGGAAGATCCCACATGCCGCGGAGCAGCTGGGCCCGTGAGCCACAATTGCTGAGCCTGCGCGTCTGGAGCCTGTGCCCCGCGACGGGAGGGGCCGCGATGGAGAAAGGCCCGCGCACCGCGATGAAGAGCGGTCCCCGCACCGCGATGAAGAGTGGCCCCCGCTTGCCGCAACTGGAGAAAGCCCTCGCACGAACCGAAGACCCAACACAGCCAAAAATAAATAAATAAATAAATAAATAAGAAAATCCTTTAAAAAAAAAAAAAATCAAAATGGAAAATAAATTTACTTGTGTCTTTAGATAAGATTGCAAAGAAAATTGCCTCCACTTCAGGAGTTTTCCTGCACAAAACACTATCTCATTAAGTTCACAATGTTTTTCTGACAGTTTTTAAAGTTTTCTTTAAAATATAAAATACAGATCTGAAACACAAAGTCCAAAAGAGAAATAGATAGTAGAAAAAGAAAGAGAATAAATTTCAATTTATCCACACTCATTCCCAGCTCTCAATTCTAAATCTAACCTTCCTCAACCATCTGTAATTATGGACTCGCATTTAGCTGTGCATGAGGACAAATCAAAAATCCCAAGCAATGACTCAAAACCTCTGTGACCAAGCAAGCTACTTTTGATTAGGAGGTTGCAGAAAAACTGTCTTTTCTAATGCTTTGGTGTAACAATTGTTAATTCAATTAACAAGCATATTTAATACCACCTGCTTTCTGGAAAGCGTTGGCTAGGTGCTAGTAAATTAATCCTACTTTTTTCAATTCATAATATTTAGTTATGAGGTGATAAGAGTATTCACATTTGAAAGCAACTTGGTGATAATTATAATGTAACTTGTACGGAAATGTAAATGAATGAAATACTTTACTAGACACAGCACATTGTTCTAGAATGGGTACCTTTGGGGTCAAGAGAGATCTGGGGTGCAATTCCAGCTCCACCATTTGGACAATTTACTTAAGTCCTTGAGACTCAGTTCCTCCATCTATAAAATAGGAAGTAAGAATAGCTCTTACCAGGTTACTAGGATTAAATGAGAGAACACTTGCAGAGCACTGCCATACAGTAGTTATGTATTATATGTCAGTTTCCACTCCCTTCCCTTCCAACACAATTACGTTTCTAAGTGCTGTATTAGTGGAGAGCAGAAGTGTCCACAAACGTGCTTTGTTTGGGCCACATAGTCTTTTAAATTTTTAATTTGAATTATTTGACAATACTTAGAATTCAGATAGTTCCTATAAAATCTGGATTTCTGGTTTCTCCTGCAGTTTACAATGTCTGGGACCCTTATGGGGCATCCACCCTCTGGAGCTGAGAGGCTGTCTCCCCTTCCGTTTCTCCAGTGCCCACCACTCCTTATTGCCTTAGACCTGCTTCACTCCCTTGCAGTACCTGCCGGGTCCCCAGTGAGACATTTGTATCTGTGTTCAAAGGGTGAGGGTAATGCAGGAAGGCTTGCTGAGGACGTGGGAGCCATGTTTTGAAGGTTCACGGACACAGAGTATACGCTTAACGGACATGAGCTTAAAGCTGTGGGTCTCCAAGTGGACCTCTGCTGGATTTGAGCAGGTTCTCATGAGTCCTTAATGGGCTTCTTTTGTGCTTAAGGAAGATGAGCAGTGGAGTGTGTAGCGTGACATCACTGAAATTAGTTCACACACGGAGGATTAGAGAGGAGAAAGATCTTTCCAGTACAAGCTTGGCTTTTATTGGAGCACACATCCCCCCCTCCACCACCACCTCCCACCAGCAGTAAGAAGCACTTTCACTGTCATTTCCTAACCTGTAAGGATTAGAGAAACACAAGCAAGAGAAGACAAAGAGGGAAGTCTGGCGAACTTGACTACATCTCTCTTCATAGGCAAAACAAAAGAAAATATTGAGGCAATTATCTGCATAACTCAGTCCAAAGCAAATTAAAGAAATTCCAGCAAAGGGGGGATGTTTTGCCTGAATGATGCCGCTAATTATCTCGGTCCTCCACTTTAGTGCTCCTGGGGAGACCTGGCTTAAGAATGCTTTTCCAGTGAGCTGGCAGACGTAGAAGTGGAGAGCAAATGTACTGTTGTAACTGCAGCTGTGGGTCTGGAGCCAGTGCTACCTCTATCCAGAACACCTGTGGAGAGCATCCAAGCCTAGACTCTGCCTCTTAGACTAGCGTGATTGGCTGGAAAAAAGGGGGCTCTGGAGAAGATGACCAGCATCTGCACACTGGCACCCAGAGGAGCCATGCCAGCTTCCTTTTCAAAACCTTTACAACTTTTTTTTGTAAATGCATATATTTTTAATTTTTATTGAAATATAGTTGACTTACAATGCTTTGTTAGTTTCAGGTGTACAGCAAAGCAATTCAGTTTTTTATATATATGTATTGTATATATTTATATGAATATACATAAGAATATATATTCTTTTTCAGATTCTTGTCCCTTATAGGTTATTACAAGATATTGAGTATTGTTCCCTGTGCTGTACAGTAGGTCCTTGTTGGTTATCTATTTTACATATAGTAGTGTGTATCTGTTAATCCCAAATTCCTAATTTATCCCTCCCTCTCTTCCCCTTTGGTAACCATAAGTTTGTTTTCTATGTATGTGAGTCTATTTCTGTTTTGTAAATGAGTTCATTTGTTCATCATTTTTTTAGATCCCGCATATAAGTGATATCATATGATATTTGTCCTTCTCTGTCTGGCTTACTTCACTTAGTGTTACAATCTTGAGGTCCATCCATGTTGCTGCAAATGGCATTATTTCATTCTTTTTTATGGCTGAGTAATATTCCACTGTATATATGTACGACATCTTTATCCATTCATCTGTCAGTGGACACTTAGGTTGCTTCCATGTCTTGGCTATTGTGAATAGTGCTGCTATGAACATTGGGGTGCATGTATCTTTTTGAATTAGAGTTTTCTCCAGATGTGTGCCCAGGAGTGGGATCGCTGGATCATATGGTAGCTCTGTTTTTAGTTTTTTAAGGAGCCTCCATACTGTTCTCCACAGTGGCTGCTCCAGTTTTATTATACAGTCCCGTCTTTACAACTTCAACACTGTCACAGAAGGTATAGATCATTTTCATTTTTCTCTTTAAAAATGTATCTTTTTTTCCCAACAACTTTTGGCAATAAAAAAGGGGCAACTTATTAATGAAACCCTTCTGCCTTCCAAGCATGAAATCAAAAGATTATTATAACTACGGACAAGAAAGCATTTGGATGATGTGGCATTTGGAAATGAAAATAAAGTTTATCCAGATGGTCTAATGTTGTCAGTGTCTTACACTGCATTAGTAATCACCTAATATGGGGGGGATTTTGATCATGCAGCTCATTTTAAATTCTGCTGTGTCCTAGGTTAATCAGAGTCAAGATGATTTACTAGAAGTAGCTGCCATTTTCTTGTGTACATGCTAAGCGCTTAAGCAAAATTAGAATATTTAGGACATTATATTTTGACTATGACGGTGCTCTCGTCTTCTTAAAGCTTCTTGCTTTATACCTTCTTCTTAAGCATCTCTAATTCTATTCTTGTCTGTCCTGGGTGCATCAAACAACCTCCGGTTGTAGTAAGAGCTATAAAAGTGTGTTTTATCTGTGTATTCGAATGTCAGTTTCCCTTAGGTTTTTATGGGTTTTGTCCAGGTCTCTGGAATTTAAGATTATGGGCTTGGGCTTCTGGCGGTTAATGAGCATGTTAGAAAGGCCGGGGTTAAACTCTGTCTCCAAAAGAACTGGAACTCTCTCTGCCTTCCAGGGCCTTTTTGCATCTCGTTCACCCAGGGAGGGAGCCTGAGGACTCACTCCTCTGCGGAACTTGGCAGGGAAGCCGACGATTTGACTTTTTTTTTGCCTTCTGCCCTGTTGACCAGCCTTGATGGGGAACTACTTTGGGTTCATTTGGGGTTCGGTCCAGTGTCACAGCCATCTGAGGTTCGGCAGATGCCCCAGAGGCCTCCGTCCGTGCAGGCTGCCTCACGGCCTCTTCCCTTCCCACACACACTCCAGCGACGCTGTCTTCACACCTCGCCTGGGCTGTTCTTTGGTTCTTTCTGCAGGGCGCCCCTTAGATTCATTGCTTGGATTATTTCGGTTTTGTATGATGAACGTCTACTAGGGGGATCTACTCTTGGACCCTGGATATGGCATGTCAGGAGGAATTTAGTGAAAAGTTAGTAACTGTAGAAGCCTATCAGTAAGTATATCATGACTGCGTTGTACTAGGGTCATTGGCTCTTTTACTTTAGCTCATAGTAGGAGAAGTGTAAGGTAACGTTTAGGCTGTACGTTCCTAACATGACTGAGGGTTTTTTTTTTTTAATTGAAGTATGGTTGATTTACAATGTTGTTAGTTTCAGATGTACATCCAAGTGATTCAGATATATATATATACTTTTTCAGATTCTTTTCCCATATAGGTTATTGCAAAATATTGGGTATATTTCCCTATGCTGTACAGTTTGTTGTTTATTTTACATATGGTAGTGTGTATATCTGAACTGTCGGAGTCTGTTTTGTAAGTTCATTGGTATTACTTCTTTCTTTCTTTATTTAATATATAGTAATATGTATATTATCTGAACTGTGTGTGTCTGTTTTGTAACTAAGTTCATTTGTATCATTTTTTTTTAGGCTCCACATATAAGTGATATTATAAGATAGTTGTCTTTCTCTATCTGACTTACTTCACTTAGTATGATAAACTCTAGGTCCATCCATGTTGCTGCAAATGGAATTATTTCATTCTTTTTTTTAATGGCCGAGTAGTATTCCATTGTATATATGTATCACATTTTCTTTATCCTTTCCTCCGTCGATGGACACTTAGGTTGCTTCCATTTCTTGGCTATTCTAAACAGTGCTGCTATGAACACTGGGGTACATGTATCTTTTTGAATTATGGTTTTCTCTGGATATCTGCCCAGGAGTGGGTTTGCTGGATCATATGGTAGCTCTATTTTTAGTTTTTTAAGGAACCTCCATATTGTTGTCCATAGTGGCTGCATCAACCTACATTCCCACCAGTGGTGTAGGAGGGTTCCCTTTTCTCCACACCCTCTCCAGCATTTACTGTTTGTAGACTTTTTGATGATGGCCATTCCGACCGGTTTGAAGTGATACCTCGTTGTAGTTTTGATTTGCATTTCTCTACTAATTAGCGATGTTGAGCATCTTTTCGTGTGCCTTTTGGCCTGAGGGGGTTTTTCTGAGGACAGGCAGGAGATGGGTCTCCTCTGCATGTCTGCAGCTGGCAGAGGACCTGCCATCTAGAAGGCATCATGAGACACTGTTATGGATGAATACCATTAATTCCATGCAAGTGATTCCCGGGCGTTGGTCAGTGCACCTTTTCCATCCTCACGCGTGTCTGCATAATGAACTCTCTGTCCCAAGGAAACTGGCCAGGAAGCGGAAGGAGACGATGAGCAGCACGCGGCAGGAGATGACGGTGATGGTGAGCTCCATGGACAAGAGCTACGCGGAGCAGGGCACCAGCTGCGACGAGGCCTTCTCCTTCATGGACACGCACAACCTCAACGGGAGATGTGAGTGCTGCGCGGCGCCTGCCTTCGGGGCGGCTCTCGGGTTTCCAGGATTCCACCTGGTGCCGGGGGTTAGGAAACAAAACCCCCCAGAGAATTCTCAGGCCCTGTTGGTTTCTCCAGTCCCTTCAGATGATGCTGGACACGTCCCCACGTGCCACGGTTGCTTAGGAACGGTGATGTGGGAGGGGTGACGGGACCAGAGCAGACAGCACGGGCAGCCACGGCCACGTTTCTGTAAAGACCCGAGAGCAGTGACACGGAGGCTTCCCTCCTCACCCAGAGGAAGGCACCTGCTTCTCACCATCCCCGTTGTTATGCAGCTCCTGTCTGTAAGCGAGGCAGGTGTGCAATCACACGGGGGAAGCCCGTTATAAAACAGCTCACTAAATGGCAGTAACAAGCTAATTGTTTATTTGTTTAGCTGACAAGTTCTGCCTTTATTACAGGGCTGTTAGTGGCAATTAATAAGCTAAATTGTATTTCCACTTCACAAGGCTTATGTTTCACACCAGGTGGGTAAATGGAGCTCAGCTAACACCTTCCATGCTGCCACCTGCCATCCAGGTACAAGGCGTTATTTTAGGAAGCCAACAATTACATGGATTGTATGAATACAAAAAGTGCAGTTGCCGTGTCCCTGGTGATCTTCTCGGGGACCAAAAGTAAATCCCGTGGCCTGTGCCTAATAATGTGGTTCACAGCCCTGACAGGTTCAAGGTCAGAGGTTTCTTTAATGTGTGAAATCCATGCCCAAAGGCTGCTGCCGACCCTGGCTGTGCAACCAGGATGCTGGACGGCTTGCGGATGGATAAAGGACAGCTGTCACCAATAGTAATAAAGTAAAGGCTGGGGATTGGGAGGATCACAGACACACGGTCTCTGGTGCGAGAGGGCTAATCCCAGTGCGGACGGTGTGCGCCCCTGTCCTGACCACCCACCTGGGCTGTTGGGATCCGCATCTCCCCCGGCCCTCCACCCTCTGTGATCACGCCTGCTGTGGTCCGCACCCTTCTCCCACACCTGCCTTTCCCCTACATTCAGCAAGGCTTCGTGGAAAGGCGTGTTCCTTTCTGTTCACAGTGACTACCATTGTCCCCCTTAGCCCAGATAGAGGCCCTGCGTTTATTTATCCACGTGCAGCCGCGGCCCGCTGCTGCGGGACTTCAGCAGACACGGCTCTCACCCCGGCGGGCAGGACTCACTCCTCAACCGTGGTCACTGTCCTTTGCCCTTTCATGTCATTTTCAGTGTAGGTGGCAGAATCTGGGGTACTTCAGTTTACCACAAATTCCATCCCTTTTTTTCGTACAATTTTCTCTGCTTTTTTGTAGCAAATATATTTTCCATTTAAAGATATGTAATGCGTTTAACTGCCAAAATAAAGCAACTTGGGATGCATTTGTGTGTGGGGCGGGGGGCAAGTCCTTCCCACAACAGACAAGATGAGAATTTTTGTCAGAGCAGTTATTTCTTGACCAACAGTGTGGAAGGGACCACGCGGATACATGCTCTCTCCTTCCATGATAACCCATCACTGTTCCAAATCTTCTATTTCATGGTGAAATTCCTCATGAATAAATTTACTTGGAATTGCCTGCCCAAAGAGCAGAAACCTACATTGGTAGTTTCTAGGCTTTTGAAGTTTAAGCAACAGGAGGTATTTGCCTCTGAACAGGATATTTAATTTGGCATTGACTTTTTAAAAAATGAATGTATCTGTGGAAATCCAAAACTGCCCATGTCGAGGGGGCTGCTGCAGCAGTGGGGACACAGCTTCTGGGGCTCACCCACCAGGAGGCGTTATTTGATGCTTCCATCGGTAAAGCCAATGGAGGAAGCATGGCACGAGGCGTTCCACTGACCTCCCACTCTCTGAACAATGGGTAGG
Source organism: Balaenoptera acutorostrata (assembly GCF_949987535.1). Lineage (NCBI taxonomy): Eukaryota > Metazoa > Chordata > Mammalia > Artiodactyla > Balaenopteridae > Balaenoptera > Balaenoptera acutorostrata. The sequence goes on from NC_080076.1 coordinate 61,822,697, forward strand.
TCTCATCCAGTGCCATCCACGGGCAGTGGTGACCCTAATGGTAAACTTTGTCATCGTCCTACTCTCTAAATGCCTTTAAATTAAAAGAGCAGTTACTGGGGAAGGAAGTTTTCATGAAAAGTGTTCATTAGACCACTAGGCTTCTAGCCCAGACCTACTCCAAGCCTGGATATGTTTGAGATCTTTTAGGATTGGGAAGCAAGTAGTTTTTAGGAATGAGACGGTGAGAAAACTGAGGTTGGAGAATTTAAAAATAAGCCCGAGCACATTTATAAGAATGAGGAATAATCCGTCCACCAAAGCAAATGGGAGTCGTACCTAAAAGGGGGGAAAGTAGTTATGGATAGTGGGTATGGGTTTAATTCTTATACAAACAAAGGGTTTAAAATATGTTTTTAAAGGTGAAAATAAACATAGTTATTTTGTATCTGCTTTGCATATTTTTACGAAACAAATAAAAATGTCAGCAGGTAATAGGCATTCTGCTCCCTGACCATGGCATGTTTTATAGGTACTCGGGTTTTTGTCCTTGTTTTTATCAATTGCTCTCTTTTTTCCTGGCAGTTTATCATAAGCGTGCATTATAAATGTGATACTTATCTATTTTAGAAAAATATAACTGACAGGCAGCCTGGGTTCTGTCTGGTTCTGTCATTTGCTAATTCTATACTTGAAAAATATAAACACAAGTAAAATCATTGTCTGAAAGGAACTGCTCCAAGAGAGTGATAATATATTAACACGTCATCAGGATAAAGATGACGTGCAATAACCACAGGGATTTGGTAGAGCCTCCCATAAACAGCCATGTAGGTGAGTGTTAGTGTCCTGACCAGGAACTCAGCATCAAATAAACCGTATAACCACATCAGAGGAATTAAAATTTAGACTTAGATCTAACCAGCTTGAGCACTTGAGCACATTCAAATAGTTTATCCTTACGCTTTAATGAAATTAAAGTGTTTTTAAAGCACTAATCAATTAAGATGTTGAAGAGAGGTAAACTACTTTAAAAATAGGAAATATCCACTTTCAACGGAATCAGATAAATTGGATGGGATTGACTCTACCTCTTAATAACAGGGGGAAGAGAAGGTGTTATCATTAAATCTTGAGTGTTTCAGAGGAAGATTTCAAAGAAAAATAAGCATGTTTACGAGGATTTAAAGGCCTAATAAGACAACATGTAGGCATGCAGCTTTCACGTTAAATATAGTACACATGGAGCGTCATCTTTATTTTTCATAAAACAGATCATAGCATCGTGAAAAGCTCCCTGAATATCCAAAATAGCAAGGTGAGGATTTAGCGAACTGCAAAAACATTGACATTCGGAATATTCTCCAAAAGCCATGTGTAGACACACTCTCATACTTAGTTGTAAAAATCAGTTCAGTGTAATAGTAAAATTCTGCAAGCAAAGGCTAGAAGTCAAAAGGGAAATTAATGAATTTCTTAATCCAAAATGGCGGCTGTGGTTGTGGGTTTTTTTCCTTCATTTGTGGGATCAGAAAATCTTTTCAGTGAAAGGGGGCATGTCCTCTAAAGTACAAGTAACTCCCCGCAGAGACAGTGGAGACTGATAGTATTTACCACATAGACTCGGGTAAACCTCTGTTGTTTCTTTGGTCAATAGTCTACCCATTGTGGTTTCCCCGTGAGTGACCTCAGGGCCATATTTTCTGGTGTTGCTTCTCTACCCCCGCTGACATGCCTTTTCTCTTATTTACAGCTGTGTCTTCCCCATCGTCCTTTACCATGAAAACGAACACCCTGAGCACATCGGTGCCTAATTCCTATTACCCAGGTAACAAAGCTTTCCGTTGTTTCATCTCTTCATAAACCCTGAGCAGTCAGAATCACCCAGGGCTCACTTTGCTGCCCAGGATGCTTTAGGAGCTTAGCGTGTTTGAAGTGTTGTAACCCGATGCTTTCTATGGCTTTCTGCGGGAAAACTGGGGGGCCTTTCATCAGTCATTTACTGTTCTTTCTCTTTTTACTTTCTCTGCATTGACCTGCTTATGATGTATGACAGACCCATTTGTGCCAACTGCAATTTTAGGTGAGAACATTTCCCTTTATCACAGTTTATTACAGGAGTAATTTCTAAAGTCAGTGGCCACTCTGTAGGAGACGGCAGTTTGATGCAAGGATCGTAACCCGGACACGGGGGTGGTGGATGGCCTGGAGGGGTGGGAGGGTGGGCATAGATAATAAAAAGACTTTCTCTAAACAGTCTCCATTGATAAGAGGGGTTTGCCGTGTGTGTGTTGGGAATGATACCAGAAGGTTCCAATGAACGATCCCGGCTCCAGCGCTCTCCCTGTCCAGGTTCAGAATTAAAAGTCAGCTTTGATCCCAAGGAAAAACACAGTTTGTCGTCACTCAGCTGTGTACTTGCAAGACCTAAAGTCTGTCCAAAGTGGTGACAGTCATAAACGTGAAAATAGCTTTTTATTATTTTCACTTACTGCTAAGCACTGAAAACAGCAGTTTCAAAAATAGCATTTTTCTAATTATGCCAAATGTTATGCAGAAAAATCATCACAGTAAAGTTTTGGCCCCCTCCCCCTCCTCGGAGCTACCCAGGGCACCCCCGGCATTTCAGATGCCTGTCACACAGTGGAATTTCAAAGGAGCCGATGTTCTCAACAGCAAAACGACAAGGTGACACTTTATAATCACATGGTTCATTATGTGTCGGATGTCACCGGAAATGAAATAAAATGTTAGCCCCCATGGGGCAGAATGCAATGAAAGTAGGAAATATTCCCAGCGGGGGTTAAAGAAAAAATCCCATTTGTCCAAATATAAGAAGGGTGACGAGAAATGGCATTACCTGGCCGTGATAGAGCCAAACAAGCATGAGCTGCTGTTGCCTTTGAGACCGTAGCCTGAGCGTACCCGGCTATGTTCTCTCTCTATCAGTACTACTAACCTTACGGAAAAGGAGCACAACACAAACGACTTCAAGGTGTGTAACCATCCGTCGCAGCCAGAGCTCCATCCTCAGCTGTGCCAGTCCTGCTTCCTAACTCTCTTTACAAGGGTTTATATCTTGGCAACATAATTTTTCCCCCTGTGCTTCTCTTTTCTCTTAAGTTGTTATGACTTTCATGTAGAGGGTGGGGTTTTTTTCCCCCCTTATAGTGTTTTCTGGGCTTGATTAAGCAAATTTGTTGCTTGAGGGAAAAATGAACTCAGACAGAAGTTGAAGAATGGACCTAAAGCAGACTTTTTGAATTTGCATCATTTTGAGGACTAATAAACAAACCCCACTAAAGCTGCCACCTTTTAATCCTGACTGTAAGGGAAAGAAAGCTTCATTTTTATCCTTTTCAAAAGTGAGGGGCACAGGCTAATCTTAGGTGCCCGAACAATGCAATCTAAATGCAGATGACATTTGCAGAATCTCTTGATAGGCGAAGATTTGCGGTTTCTTTGTGTGCCTGGCATTCATTCGGCAATTCCTCTAGTAGATGTTCTGACCTTGGGGGAGCTATGAGTGGGGAGGGCTGAGATGTGCATTGTCAGAGGGAAGAAAATGTTCCGATTTCACAGCAGGATTTAGATAAGCTTATTAAACAAATACCATCTTTTAAAGTTGGGGCTTTGTTATTATGAACACTAATGACATCTTTTAAAGTTGGTTAGGCTTCTCTACAGAGAGAGAGTCACTTGAACAGACAATTCAAATAGCAAAAATGATGCACATTGTGAAAAACAAGTCAGCCAGATCAACAAATAACTGTTACCGTGTTGAGCTGGTACCAACATGCCAATGTGACAAATGGCGGTGCTTGGGGACTGTCCCTTCCGTGTCACTCGGTGCGAAGGTGAATCCATATTTTACATAGGTTATCACTTGAAACCATGCAATGAAGATATGCTGTACATCTACCCTGGCACTTTTGGGGAATAGTGCTATTTTAATTTACACTAAGACAGGAAGATGTGTTTTGTTGTGACTCACAGCTTAGCACAATTAAATCCTCTAGTGCCTTTTATTCTCACAGGCTAAGGTGCCCAGCCCTAATGTATAAAGCTTTAGCGTGCCTTTATATCATTTTCTTGCAAAAAAAAAATAGATAGATGGATAGATGGATAGCTAGGTAGGACCATCGCCTACCTCAAAAACAGCATCCATTTCAATTCAAGATTTTTCAGCTGGTTCATTGAAAATTCGAGATCGTTTGTTAAAGAATGTAGGTAGAATGAATTCTCAGTTCTTAGAAAACCATCAGAACTTTTAGTGAGAAGCTTTATTTCTGATTTCCTCTTAGCCATAATTTTTAATTAAAAATTGCGGGGGGGTAATTTTTAACAAATATAGGAAGTTAGTGACAAATGATGTATTTTATCAGTAATCATTCTTTTTGAAGAAGTCAGAGGAAACTGATGAATCACTAATTTTGGTGGAATCAAGATTTTCTGCTAGGTTAGGTGACACAATTTCAGAACAGATATCACACCAGAAACCTTCAGTTTCCTTGTCGGCAGCTATGTTCTCGGTAATAGTGTTCTTTTCTTAGATGATCTGGTAGTGTTTAAATGCTTTAAGACGTGTCCACATAATAGTGAGGTCAAGATGTCATAGTGCAGTGGGGGTGATACATACAGTGGGGACAGTGGTGGCCGCTCTGTGGACTTAAAACTTCCAAGAACGCCTCGCCCTGGGATCAGAGCACTGTGAGGTTGCCAGTGGATCCACATGGAAGACCCACATGATTCATTTGGGGAAGTTTAGAAGGTCAGTCCACAGTGGAGGGCATTTAATTACGTTCATCCCAAAAGGTGCAAAACTGAGAGAACGAGAGGCACAGTGGGGAAACTAATTAATGTTCCATGTATTTGAGTATGAAGAGCAGAACTTCCTGCTGGAGCAGCTGAAAGCTCCAGGGCTTCAGGGCTTCAGGAGGGAGCCTCCCCCACATTGTGAGCTTGGCAGTTGCCTACAAGCAAATCCGATGTGAAAATGTCCCGGTTTATTTGCAACTGTTCTAATAGATGGGAACATATGAATTTCTAAATTTCAAAGCAAATCCAAATGAAAAAGAAATCATAAAATCAACTTACCACCTTTTTTATTTTGTCTTTGTGTCTTTAGCCACCTTGTAGTGATCCAGGTACCATTTCAGCAGCAGCACATAGCTACACACCTGTGTGCCACCCTTCATACCATGCATCCCAGGTGCTTTGCAATGCAGATAGAAGTGAGGTTTCAAAGCCAGGCCCAGCTCACCAAGCGCCCTTGAACTAAATTTCCTTTGGAGCTGAACTTCTCAGTTTAAACAAACAAACAAAAACCCATAGCTGAATTCCCTATTGATAAACAATCTGGTCATTTTTTTAGTTGAACTTATCTTTTCTTACATGTTTTCACTCTTTATGCCTGAAATCAATTTTGATTTAATGTTCTCATTTTAAGTGACTTTCTCATTATATTTTGATGAGACAGACCCTCAGTTGTAAAACGGCTGAGGGGATTCAGCATTATAATGAGTTTACCTGTAGAATGTGGAACTCTTAACCTAATAGCACCTTCCTGCATAAGACATTTTTTAATAGCTATAATTTCTGCAGTTCATTGATCTAATTTACTAGGAGTCTTCCATTAAAATATAGCCTCTTTAGGCTTACTTGACCAAATTCTGACATTAATTTTGTAATACAATTTGGTTGACTTGTTCAAGAAATTTAAGTGAGAAAATGTATGGAGTACAACTAAGACTTATTTAGTCATTACTTGGTTCATGGGGGATGAAAAGCGATTATGATACTATTTTAACCTCCTTTTCTTACTGAGTGCTTAAATTAAACACCTCCATCCTAAGGTGATGGGAGAAATGAGGCTTTGCCCTCTGACCACCTATGAATAGAAAACTTAACTGTAAAATTAAAACACAAAATAAAAACTACCTGTACTTATTCACGCAGTACTATTGCTTATGCCCTGTTTCCTTTTTCTCCTCCTCTTTTCTCCTGATATGTATCTTCTTAAAAGTGCCTATAAATGGTAAGTTCCCCCATGCGCCCGCCCCATGGAGAAGGTGTGGAGGGAATGGGGGGGGGTGTCTTCTCTGTAGAACAAAGCCAGCTGGTTCTGCTGTGCGTTGGCCTGCATGTTAGCTCCTGTAGATCATCCCATGAGTGCTGCGTTGGCCCACCGTATTCTGTCCAGCTTTCTGATCCTGGAGCATGCGAAGTGACTCATCCAACCAGGTTCCTTTCTCTCCCCCTCCCGCCCCCCCAGTTATCTTGGATCTCATGTATCATGTCCACGTTTTCATTGCTAGCTTTGTAAGCCAACCCATCTTGTGCACTTTTTCTTTGCTCACAGAACATTCATACAGAGTTGATTTCCATCATCATACCAACTAGTTCACAAATCTTCAGAAGAACACAAGACTGGTTTTTCACCAGGCCTTGATGAAGTTTCAGACCGAAACTTCGATGAACTTGAGCCCCTGAAGGCTAAAGGATTCTTACCAACTAGCTTTGGGAAAGCAAGAGATCGTTTGGACTGCTTTGTAAAAACAAAGATTCCTGCCGCATCCCTACTAGTATTGCCAACCCCACTGAAATCTCTAGACACTTAACTTTTCTTTTTCGCTGAGCCATCACGGGGATCGTGGCAGCCGTAGGTTGAGGGGATGTCAGCAGCCGCTTAGATTCTTGGCGACCCCGGTGTAGCTGCTGGTTCCCCTCACTTTTTCCACGGCCTTCTTTTCCCAGACGAGACGCACACGATGGCCAGTGACACCAGCAGCTTGGTACAGCCCCACACGTACAAGAAGCGCGAGCCGGCCGACGTGCCCTACCAGACGGGGCAGCTGCACCCTGCCATCCGGGTGGCCGACCTGCTTCAGCACATCACGCAGATGAAGTGCGCAGAGGGCTACGGCTTCAAGGAGGAGTACGAGGTGAGCACACGCCCCGCACCTGGGCTCCCCCTCCGCCCGCCTGGGCATGGCGCCGGCGGCTGCGCGACATCTCCCCTAGCCGGTGGGGCCCACGAGGCCGCCAGGAAGGGACCAGCTGTTTCATCCCTGGGTCCACTTCCATCCAGCGGTGAGACTTAGCCACCGGGGGGATGTCCTACCTTAAATGGAAAGAGGAGAAGTACTTCTTCACCTTTTTCTTTATTCTGCATAAATACGCCATGAAAACAGAGGCCTGCCAGGCTCTCTTCCCCATTCCTCATCACCTTTCCTGGCTTTTCCTATAATAAAGTCTGATGTTAAATCCCAATAATTTTGAGGGTTATCTCAGGAAGAAGCTGTCCACGTAGAACAGTTGTAGGCCAACCAGCAACGTCTTGCATGGAGATGAGATGGCAGTAGAGGGACCGGCTAGTGTCACGGCAGTGACAGCTGTCACCGTCCCGCCAGCCCAGGGAGCAGGTCGCTGTCCTGGGATCCAGCGCAGGCAGCCCTTGGGGGCCTTTCCAGGAACAGCGGTATATACTCTGGCACCATATATAAATGTAGGACTCACCCCTTTCACAGCCTCTGTCCTCAGCCTAATTCTGTTGGAAAGTCTTTCCCGAACTGAAGAGAATTAATTGATTTGAAGAGTCTGGTTCAAAAGAGCACACCTTCACTGAGTGTGTGTGTGTGTGTGTGTGTGTGTGTGTGTGTGTGTGTGTGATGAGGGGGGAGAAGGAAGGAGCTTGGATTTCTCTGTTACCTTATTAAGTAAACTTAGTTCACAATCATTGGTGAAGATAAAGTAGCAGCATGCTTACAGTAAAAATAGGATTAGAAAGCCACATGGCTTAAATCTAAGAACGTGTTTCTGGTACTGCATCTACCTGACTAGCTCCTACTTGTAAAACATCTTGTCTGGAATTAGAGTATTTTTAAAATCAGTTTCTACCACCTCCCTATCCTTCGACGTTCAAACTCTGCTTCTTTCTCCTCTTGGGGGGCCCTCATGATGCCTGAGTTTTATGCCCCAGATGCTGCATTATCTTGGGTTTAGCTTAATTGTCCAAGGCTCATTACAGCAGTCAGAGCCCCACCACTGCTCTGCTTCTTTGAAGGCCAGGTCTTTGTTCAATGCAGGCAAATACACAGACACACTTTGCTCTGCTGACACGTGTGTCCTCACGTATTACCAACGACCACAGTTCAAAAGACTCCAAAGCCAAGAAAACAAACACAAACCAGGGCCCAAGGGTTTGATTTAAGTCCAGAAAATATTTCCAGATGAAGTTCTGCATTTTAGCCATCCTGAAATTCTTAGGTATGCCTTTAGTGATTTAATTCATAATTCAGTGAAACTGACTGCCTTTGCATATTTCCTCCTGCACTTATAAAAGGCTGGCTTAGGAATTAATAGGATTAAGAGCAAGACTTCCAAAAGCATTAATATCTTATGAAAGACAAAATTAGATTATTGAGAAAATATAAGCCTAATGAATACAGACGGTGTCTTTAGTTCTATCCAATCTTCTGAATGCAGTATTGCTCTAATGTTTATTAAACATGTTAATGTCAAAGCGATTAGTTATAGGCTCAAATAACAATTCGTAAAATAACCTGAGTCCAATTTTTCATGGACTATTTTAAAATACCTACCTTAGGACTTCCAATAACACACCATAGATGATGCATATTTGAAAGTATGCAGAAAATCAGTTCCGATTCACATCTCCTGAAGAAATATGATTTATAAGTGCAAACTGAAACAGTGTATACTCATCTTAAGTGTGTTATAATTGATGATTAAGAGTTGTTATACTCTGCAATAAAATGTTGTATTAATTACAGTTCAAAAAACTCTTTTTCCCATGCTAGCTATTCAGTGGGTCAGAGAAGACTATTTCTTTTTTTAATTTATTTTATTGAAGTATAGTTGATTTACAATGTTGTGTTAATTTCTGCTGTACAGCAAAGTGATTCAGTTATACATATATATTCATATTTTTTCATATTCTTTTCCATTATGGTTTATCACAGGATATTGAATATAGTTCCCTGTGCTATACAGTAGGACCTTGTTGTTTATCCATTCTATATATAACAGTTTGCCTCTGCTAATCCCAAACTCCTATTCCTTCACTCCCCCATCTCGCCTCCCCCTTGGCAACCACAAGTCTGTTCTCTCTGTCTGTGAGTCTGTTTCTGTTTCATAGATACGTTCATTTGTGTCGTATTTTAGATTCCACATATAAGTGATATCGTATGGTATTTGTCTTTCTCTACCTGACTTACTTCACTTAGTATGATAATCTCTAGTTGCATCCATGTTCTGCAAATAGCATTATTTCATTATTTTTTATGGCTGAGTAGTATTCCATTGTATATATGTACCACATCTTCTTTATCCATTCATCTGTCGATGGACATTTAGGTTGTTTCCATGTCTTAGCTATTGTAAATAATGCTGCCTTGAACATAGGGGTGCATGTATCTTTTCAAATTATAGTTTTGTCTGGATATATGCCCAGGAGTTGGATTGCTGGATCATGTGGCAACTCTTATTTTTAGCTTTTTGAGGAACCTCTATACTGTTTTCCATAGTGGCTGCACCAACTTAACATTCACACCCACAGTGTAGGAGGGCTCCCTTTTCTCCACACCCCAGAGACAACTGTTTAAAACTAACATATACAGGTATCCAATCATCACATTATACACCCTAAAGTTATACAATGTTATATGTCAGTTATATCTCAATAAAAGTGAGGAGGGGGGGAGTAAAAACTTTTCAATGCCAAAATCATTATCAGCTTTTTTTAAAAGAAGGAAGGAAAAAAAAGAAAAAAGAGCAAATACTAGAGAGGAAAGCAGGAACAAATAGGAATGTGCTATTGGGAGAAATATGAGATGGAAAGTTCTGTTAGGAATAATCCTAGCACTCAGTAATTTTCAGGTTATTAAGTACCCCCCTCCTGGGGGCAGGGTGCGGATGTGGGCGGGAGGACCGTGGTGGGACAGAGTAAACGGGACATGAGGAGTGATGCTGGCACAAGGGTAAATCTGTAGAGTGGCCGCAGGGAGAGGGGAACACCTGCTCATCCCGAAGCCCTCCCGCTCCCTCGCCATCCTTGCCTGCACATGGCTGAATTACATGCCCACATCTTCCCTGGAGGGACAGCCAAGCTTATGGGGATTAATGGGGCACTGGCAAACCCCAGCTGCCGTTATCCTGCTCGACTTTCCTTAGAGAAAAATCCCAGGGGATTTTTATTCCAGTGTGAATCTGGAAACATCGTTAAGCAGTTATGTTTTAAAGCCCAATTTGGCTTTTAGAACTCTAACCAAACGCACCTCTTTGAATCTTGCTGTGAAGTCTGCATCCTTCCCTCAAACCCGCACCAAAAGTCAGGAGTGTGTGGCTGCCTGGTGTCGTGTGAAGCTCGAGGATCAGACAGTAAAAGGCCGTGGTTTGGGAAGAGGCTCTGGTACCAGACTGTGGGTATTCCAGCTCAGCCTGGGCCAAGCTGTCTAACCTCCTGGGCCTCAGTTGCCCCATCTGTAAAATGGGATAACTGTAGTATCAGCCTCATAAGAGTATTGTGAGGCTTGACTCATTTAATGCATCATAAGTACTAGAACTGAATCTGATATTCAGTGGCAGCTTTAGCTAATAAAAGAGGAAAGGACTAATTTACAATAGGATCCAAGGCAGGGCATTCACCCCGTGGTCTTTACAGGGAAACTGTGTCAGTTACAATTTCAGTACCTCTCCTATGTTCACACTCTGGATAGATAGTTCACTTACCATGTATCATCAAAACTTGCCATTAAAAAGTAACTTAAATCAATAGGTAGGTTTGACTCTGTGGACAAAGAGTTTGAGAACTGAGAAAATAAGTTAAATATTTTTTTCTTTTTTAAAATATTGGCGTATAGTTACTTACAATACTATATTGGTTTCAGGTGTACAACATGGTGATTTGATATTTTTATAGATTACCCGTCAAAGTTATAATATTATTGACTGTATTCCCTGTGCTGAATATTACATCCCTGTAACTTACTCTTTTTTCTTTTTTACAGTTTACCAGATAAAATACAGTTTGCTCAGTTAAACCTGAACTTCAGATAAACAGAATAATTCTTTAGTATAAGTATGTCCCAAATAGTGCATGGGACATACTTATACTAAAAACTACTCACTGAGTCTATGAAACTCAGTTAATATTTAAAAGCATATGCTGTCAACTTTTATTGTTGAAACAGTATTTTCATATCTAAGTTAGAAAAGTCCTAAGGGATGGTGTAGCTACAGACCACAGAATACTATCTTTTAAACAATGGTTCTATGAGTGTCTTTGCAAGGTCGGATTTGGGGAAAAGCTTACCTTAAGCTGCGCTTGTTAGTTCACTGGAGAATACCAAGCATGTGGGGTGAATGTGACACGCCTGGGTGCTGGGGACACGGAGGACACCGAGTGTCCTGCCCTCAGGAGTCTCCCTCTGCAGGAGGAAGCGGTCATGGGGTGGTTGTAGCACCTCTCGTGATACCTCACAAGAGAGATTTGCGTTAGTACTTTGAAGGCTTGGGGTGCAAGTCTGGGCAAGGATGACTTTTTCCTTGAAGGATGTGTTGGAGTCGGCGAGGGGAAGGCAAAAGAGTGGGATTCCAGGTAGACACGGAAGCAAGAGAACGTGGGCAGTCCGGGAGCTGTCGTGAAGGGCCACGTGTGTCCCACCCAGAAGCTTAGACATCATTCTGGCCGCCGTGGGAAGAGAAGAATTCAGGTAACGCATGCGTCTCATTCCTGCACCTGGAGGGAGATCTGTTAATACAAACAGCTTAATTTTTAAATGCTGTTGTACGCGGCACACAGGAACTGCTTGAAAGATAATAATCCATACCCAAAAAGTAAAGGGGAGATGGAAAATGTATTTACTGGAAAAGAGTAGTATGAACTACATCCCTTTCTCCCCATGCAAAAAATTTCAATGCCGTGCTTGGCTTCCAGATTTGTTGAAGCGATGAATTACTTCAATTCGGAAGCATTTCTTGGGGGAAACCATCAGGAAAGCCTCAGGTTGCCTCCGTGACTCAGCACAATCACCCAATCAGTCGGTTTTCTTCAATCCATGTACGTTGGGAAACACCAGCCACTTAGACTGTAAAATACTTTTGAAATGGTGACTTTCTCTCTGTTGACACTGTTTCAACAAATTCGTCTTTATCTTTTCCAAGACAGAGATGTCTGAAAACTGGCCTTAACCCTGGAAGGGTTCATTACCGCTCAAGTAGCCTACAGAAGTGTGTCCAAACCAGAGGGAAAACATGCTGGGGATAAGACAGCAGCACTGAGTGCAGATTTTTGTTTGTTTGTTTTTGTTTTTTGTTCTAACAAGATCGTCATATGGCATCTCTCACCAGGGAAATGCAATAATTTGATTCAGAAGAAACTCAGACATGAATCACAATAAAAAAGTAAACAGGCTGAATTGAACAGAAAATGGCATGTTGTCAGCAGAGACTGGTTTGGGGATCTCAGGAGAAAGACCCAGTGGAAAGGGCAAGTTTGTTTACGTTGCTACAAAAGAGGAGCTGATTCTTTCTTCCAAAAAGCAAAGATCAGTCTGTGCTCAGCCCTTGGAGAAGATCCGTGGGTTTACCAGAAGTGGAGAAAGGAGACAGCTGCACTCAGGAAACAGTGGAGGCCTGAGCAGCCGCCCCTGCAGATTCCTGGGCCTTTATCACCTGGAATGAAAAGGAAGATTCTCCAGCTCTGCCCTGAGCCAGTAGGCCCTGCCCTAGATGTGGGAGCTGCTCCCTGCTACCTGAGTGGGACGGAGAGGGTCCCAGCCTCAGGGGTGACCCTGCACAGTTGGAGAGTGAATTCCTGCCCCTCTGTCATCCCCAAAAGGTCTTCTTTGGTCCTGGATTTTTGAACTGATCCTAATTGTCTTCCGGGATCCAAGCAGAAAAACATTAACCTGAAGTAGGAAAATAGTTGTGCAGTTTTGAAAGAGTGTATGTTGCTATCGTTGTAAAATTAAGATAAAGGAAGGACAGCAATTTAAAACTACTCCCACATAGGATCTCCTGAAAAACACTGATGGTACTATTTTATTAGCTAATAATTAATATTGCTCTGGGGCACAAACATTTATTTTCCAGTTACTAGATCTGAAATATATAAACCTAAGTAACTCGTGGCAGCTACGTGTCAAAAAACTATGTGTGTGTGTATATATATGTCTAAAATTATTTAGAAAAGCATTATCCTGACCCCACCTACTTTTATCCTGTGTGTTTCTCTAGGGCACAAACACGGATGATTAATTTTATAATTGAACATGGAGACTGGTTTTTAGCTCAGTTTAAATTGGGGAATTGGAGGCTTTATGCCAAGATCTTCAGGCTTAAGTACAACCTATGCATTTTTCCAAGGAACCTGGAGTTTTTTTTAAACATGTCTAACTCCTAGTAGCTCCTTGCAGATCTTTTTAAAATGTATGGATTGTATATTTTCCCCTCTCATCCTGCCCCCTGCTTTCTAAGTAAAACAACTGATTTTGTTCAATGTAAGCACAATGTTATATTGGATGGCTTTGTCTGTATTTGATAAAGTGTGGTGAGCTAAGAAGGAATTGTCTTAGCAAAAAAAAGTCTCACTTGCCCTCCAAATCTGAGTTTCATTTTGGTTTGTTTTTTGTTTGTTTGTTTGTTTGTTTTTTTAATTTACTTGCCCCCCACCTCAGGGAAGCCAGTGAAAACTAAATAGAGAAAACCACTCCCTGAAAAATCACCTCCTCCCCATGGAGGCTGCAGTTCTAATTCCTGATGAGATGCCCTTAGACAGCAAGGCCCTCAGCTGGGAAGACAGGCCAGCATCCCCAGGTGGGCGGCAGTGCCACTGGGGAGAAGGGCGCCCTGTGCCTGGTCCCTCCCCGTGCGGGGCTAGTGGGCAGGTACCTCTAGAAAAATTCTAAGAATAGTGCCCAGCGGCCCCTTTGCTGGGTTTTGAAAACAGAGGCCGAGGCAGGTGGCATGAGAGGTGCTTTGTGTTCTTACCTGCTGGACCCATTGCCGACACAGCTGGCCCGTGCTCGTGGGTGGTCCAGCGTGGAGGGACCCCCTTCCGCTCACCTCCAGCCCGCACACTCTTCAGATGTGCTTTTCAGTTCCCGCTTCATGTTCTGAGGCACCAGCTGAGTCCATCAATTGCCACAATCAGTGCAGGTTATTTTCTGTCCCACAGGACACAAAATAAACAAAACCAAACCATTGAAAGCCAAGGATGGGGACATGGGGGAGCCTTGGCAAGCTCTGCAAATACATTAAGAATCACAACAGCTGCGCCTCCAATGGCTGCCGCAGCCAAGTAAGTTTTGACATTTTTTTTTCCTTTAATTATTACGGTGATGCTGAGCCAGGTCCATGAGAAAATGATAAAAACTTCTATGTGAAATTTTGAGGCTGCTTCAGGCTGTTTGGGGCAAGTCAAGTGTATGTGTTCATAAACACTTTCTTAGTAGATGAAAATCTCTGCGTCTTTTTTTTTTTTTTTTTTTTAAGGATTTTCTTTTTTATTTATTTATTTATTTATTTATTTATTTATTTATTTATTATGTTTGTCTGTATTGGGTCTTCGGTTCGTGCGAGGGCTTTCTCCAGTTGCGGCAAGCGGGGGCCACTCTTCATCGCGGTGCGGGGACCGCTCTTCATCGCGGTGCGCGGGCCTTTCTCTATCGCGGCCCCTCCCGTTGCGGGGCACAGGCTCCAGACGCGCAGGCTCAGCAATTGTGGCTCACGGGCCCAGCTGCTCCGTGGCATGTGGGATCTTCCCAGACCAGGGCTCGAACCCGTGTCCCCTGCATTAGCAGGCAGATTCTCAACCACTGCGCCACCAGGGAAGCCCTCTGCGTCTTTTAAATAACGCAACAGAGACGGTTGATTTTTACTGTGAATACTCGGTAGATTTTTCACTAAACTACAAATATAGAAGTGTCTTTTATTTGTTGCGTGGTCCATTTTGTCATGCTTGCTTTCAGGACCTCTTATGTGTTAGCTGATTTTTTTTTTTAAAGGAATTCCTTTATTTTTATTATTTATTTATTTTTAGCTGTGTTGGGTCTTAGTTTCTGTGCAAGGGCTTTCTCTAGTTGCGGCAAGCGGGGGCCGCTCTTCATCGCGGTACGCGGGCCTCTCTCTATCGCGGCCTCTGTTGTTGCGGAGCACAGGCTCCAGACGCGCAGAGCTCAGTAGTTGTGGCTCACGGATCTAGTTGCTCCGCGGCATGTGGGATCTTCCCAGAGCAGGGCTCGAACCCGCGTCCCCTGCATTGGCAAGCTGACGCTCAACCACTGCACCACCAGGGAAGCCCTAGCTGATTTTTTTAATCCAGTTTCCTTTTGCCCACACCCCTGATAATACCCTGGACTCAGAAAACTTTGGAAAATTTAGTTAAAAATTGTTATTTCCCACGACTCTCTATTCCTCCCTCTGATTTGAGTTCATGGTGGTGGACCTTTTCCAGTTTGTTTGGAGTAGTTCTAGTTTACCGTCTGGTTTCCATTTTGAAGCTGGTCATTAGAACTGTCTTTATCTCCCCCGGGAGGAGTTAGGCGCTTTCCCCACTTGTTAACATGCTTTTAGTGTCGGATGCCATTAGTCACAGGACCCGGCCCAGAAGGCACTGTCGGGATGCCTGTATCCCACACCTGCCGACCTCGTGTGTCTCTGGTATCAGCTGGATGCTGTCACCGCCTGCTAACCTGGTCCAGCTGGCTTCAGCACACTGGTATTGCCCCTCCCCACGACCTCCCCTCAGCACCTCCCAAGTCCTATCCGCCTCCCCTCCCGCCGTTTCCAATTCCATCCCTTCCTCTCCCAGCCCACCGGCCGCCCTCATCTCTTGCCCACCCCTTGTAACTCTCCCCGACATTTACTCTCCCCCTTTACATCTACCCTCCAGTCTGCAACCAGTTTTCTTTGGGAAACACAGATGTTATCACATGTGATGCTAAAACATCTGCTCTGGATTCTTTGCAAAATTAGGCCCCTCCTTAGCAGGGAGTGCTCCTTAGCAGGGAGTGCTCCTTAGCAGGGAGTGCTCCTTAGCAGGGAGTGCTCAGTCCTCCGGGACGCGGCCCTGGGCCTGCTCCAGGCTGTCACTGTAACCACGGCAGCTTCCCGCCACGTGCCTCAGGGCCCAGCTCCTGTGGATCTGCCCCTGCACCTTTCACACCCTCAGCACCGCGCTGTCTCTGGGCTGTGTTCCACATCGTGGTTTCTGCCCGGAGTGACTCCCAGCTCCTCCTTCACCTGCCAGCTCCCTTCAGACCCAACATGGATGTTACCAGACACCAGGCCGTCCACGGTCTCATAGCTCTGCATTAGAATAACACAGTGGGCAATAATAATACCGTGGGCAATGTATTAACTGATAACTGATAAGTGTATATTAATTGATTATCCAATAGATATTTGAGAAACACTGCTAAATATGTTACTTTACATTTGTTGAACTGATTTCTGTGTATTTCAACACATACACCCCTAGAAGGGGAGATGAAATTAAAGATGGATAGAACTATTACAAATACACACTCAGAATGGTACACATCATCACGTAGGAGCAAGTGGATTAGCAATGTCCAACCAGGAAAAACTGTGCTGACCGACTTGAACCTTACCAATACCCGTCACTTAAAAATGGGAAGAATGGCATGGCCCCATCTGACCATTTTTACTCACTGAATGCCAACCATATGTTTAAAAAAATTAGGGTAAATATTTTTATTCCATATTTGCTTTCATTTCTTTTTTAATCCCGAATAGAAATAATGTAGAAATATCTAGTGACTTCAATGCATTTCAAAACATGACTGTTGCAAGAGAGAAACTGTATGTCATCATACACAGATGCAAAGCTCATAAAGGTAATTTGTGTTATCATGGACGTATTTTCAGGGGGAGCAAGGTATTGAGGGGTGGACTTTTCATGAAATCTTGCTTGGTTCCTAAAATGATGATGATGTTGTTGATGGTTAGACCTACGTTGGTCTAGCCCTAACCCTAATGTGGTAGCACTCTCAGAGATACACACACAGACAGAGGGAGACACATAGATATTTCTAAGCACAATGCTATTACACTGTTATCATACCCATTTTACACAGGAGAGAATGACTCAGAATGTAAGTCATTTGCCCAAGGTCATCCCACTTTGGAGTGATGGGATTTACTCCACAATCTGTTGACTGCAAAGGCCACGTTCTTTTCCACTACACCACATAACTTCTTCATGGAACACCACAAAACACAGACCTACAGAAGTTAACCTTGGGTTTTATTGATTTGACTTGTGATTTCATGGCAGGAGCGTTGTTTTACTCTGCGCAGTTCTATTTGCTTTGAAGTGTTCTGTCCTTTGGCAGAGGACAGAGCCAGCCCCGGGGGCCCCCTGACAGCGCCAACTCTGGTTTGTTTCGGCATCTCAGCATCAGCAGATGCTGCCCATTAAACTTGCTCAGCATCTCAGCTCCAAGAGCGTGGTCACTCCCACATTGCTCCTGCTCTGGCTTCTCCTTGTCAAGAAATGCAGGGAAATTATTCTGCAAATATCAGCCAGCCTGGCTCGTCAGAAACCCACCAGGACCAGGTATAAGCTAAAATCAAGCTGCTGCTCTTGAGAGGCATAGATCCCATAGGCTGTCTCCCTGGATTGCTGCACGACTGCCAGCCAACCCAGTAGAGGGAGGGAGAAGAGGAAGTGTAGACACGAGTTGTGTGTGAAAGGTGAAAGTTTTCTCAGAGATCCTCTCTGGAAGAGATTCTGGAAGAGGTTGCATCTTTTTTCAATGAGGTGATTCAACACAATGGTAACAACCTTGTGAAATGGATCTCTGACCTCCAGGCAGGACCAAGATAACATGCCTCAGCTTCGACTAAGTGATGCAAAAAATAACCAGTTGAAAAGGCAATTATTCTTTTTCAAAGAACAGCGCTGGGAAGTAGAAAGGACAGTGGATTGGCCATGAGAAGACTGGATCCCAAGTCTTTGACCTGTCACGTCACTGAAGAGTCTCTCTGAGACCCTAACCCTAGACCCTTGAGCGAACCACTCACCTCCCGTGAAGCGAGTGGGTCAGTTCAGAAGACCAAGCACTTCCTAGAGTCTCTGTATCATTAGTCGAGCTGTCACCTTGGTGATGTTGGACTGCCAGTTTGGTTGACACATCTCCATGGATGGGATGTTTTTTGGTTGATGTACCTCCATGGATGGAATGTTCTCCAGTGGGCAGCCCTGACCAGCTGCCTGAGAACTGAAGCCTGGCGGTCACTGGTGTGTAGAGGGCCATCACTTGGGACCCGCGGGCAGTTCTCTGGCCCCCTCTTGCCAGTTTTGAGTTTATTCAGCATTTCTGAACGAGGGAGTTTCTGTCCTGATGTGCCCTCCTCTCTTTTCCCCGTATCAACCTCTTCCCGCTCTCACTTCTAACTCCCACCTCATCTCCAAAACACTGGGAAGGCCAAGTGGAGAGAGTGCAGCAGTGACATTAGTACATTTTTGTATAAAGTCCTCACCGTGTCTGAGAGGTGTCTGTGATCAGAGTTCCATTCCGTCTCTAATCCCCACTGTCCCTGTTTGTAAGGATCGTGAATAATAAGGAAATATATGGATTAAAAGTTTGGAATTAATTTCTTTCACATTTTATATTATATAAATCCACATTATTGTTACATGTCTTATTCAGACCAAAATAATATTGAATCAGAGGCCATAGCCTTTTTGACCTGTCCTGTCTCTGAAAAGAAAGAGAACATGCTGACTTTTCCAACTTCTTCTGAAAGAAAAGTAGCTTTATGTCCTCAATGGGCTTCACCTATTATTCAGCATCTTCGAAATTTTTAAAAACTTCTTCACTCCCTTTATCTTCCATTGTTGCCCTTTAGGGACACGTGGAAAACCTTTCATCTGTTTACTTCAGGGAAATTATACAAGAGATACTGAATAATTATAATGCATTCAGTATAATTATAAACGTCTAGCATGTTTTTATATGTATTGTATTTATGTGCTTTAGGTAATTATGCATTTGAGTTCCTTGACAATTTTATGGCCAAAATATTTTACTTGGCTGATTACTAAGTGTATTTTAAGCTTACTTCTTGAAACATGAAGAGAATATACTATAAATCCAGTTAACATAAGTTATCTGCCTAAAGAGGATGCTTGCTTTTATTTTTTTCTCTATTTTAATGATGAAAACCATTTGTAAGAATGCAGAGTAACAAAATATGTTTTTAAAGGTTTCCAAGTCCCGATTTTATCATGTTTTTTTAAAAAGAAAATTTTGAAAGAAATTTGAAATTTTAAGAAAAGTGTAAAGAAGGAAAAAAAAGACAATAAAAATCACCCATAAACCTGCTCTCAGTTTTCAGTAAGTTTCCATCCAATATTTTAATGCATTAGAATCTTTATATAAATCGTTTCATACCTTGTTTGTCTTTGCCATGAACACTGCTCTGAATAATTCTTTGGATTTACCTCCATTATTTTCTATAGATAGACTTCAAGAGGTGGAATTAATGGTTCAAAGTATATAAAATGCTTAAGTTTCTTTATGAACCTATTATGTTGAAAGCTTGCTTTCCAGAAAAATTGAACCAATTCACACACGCCGTTAGCACTTTCCATGAGAATGGAACATACCTCAACATACCAGCACTCAAATAAGCATTAGTCTTTTTTTTTTTATCATCTTTGCCAGTTCGATAGGTGGAAAAAGAGTATCTCATTATTGCTCCATTTGAAACTGGACATGTCTTTATATGTTCACCAGCCACGTGAAAATCTTCTTTTGTGAACTGTTCATATGCTCTGCCTGTTTTTTTTACTAGGGTGTTAAATGTCTCCTACTGACTTGTACGACCTCTTCTATGCTTGCTTTGTCCTTCTTTAAAAATGTATTGGCTGTCCTTAAGCTTTGTGCTGCCATCATTTTAGAATCACCTTGTCCATGAAAAATCGACATTTCATGAAGCTGACATTTTATACAGTCAGCTTCATGAAAAACTCTGTAATTTTGTTTGGAACTGCGTGGGATCCACTTACAAAGTTCGGGAAAATTGACTTCTTGGCAATATTGGATCTTCATGTCTTAGTTTGGTTTATGCCTATTTATTTGGATCTTCTTTTATATTTTTCAGCAGAGTTTCAAAATGTTCTCCATGAAATCTTGTACATCTTTTAGTTATGTGTACTTATTTGTTATGGTAATAGTATCTTTTAAAGTTACATTTTCTTTTTATTGCAAGTATATAGAGTACATGTATAAATATATAGAGATACACGTATATATGTGTGTATACGTATGTGTGTATGTATATATATTTGTATATTGCTCCTTTGTCCAGAAACATTTCTCAGCAATCTTTATTTCAGTCATTTCTCTGCAGATTATTCTGGAGTTTTCCATGGAGAAATCATGTCAACTTTCATTACTGACAGTTTTGTTTCTTCTTAATCCTTATACATTTATTTTTTCTTATTTATAAAGCTCACTAGAACCTCCAGTACAACACTGAATAAAACTTAGGTTGGCAAGTATCATTGTCTTGGTCCTGATTTTCAGAGAAAAGGCTTTTAATGATTAATAATTAGTCATAATTAGTTTAAGGATATTCCCTTCCATTTCTGGTTTATTAATACTGTTTACCATAGATAAATATTGAATTGGATAGAATGCTTTTTTAGCATTTATTGTTATACAAAATAATTATTTTATTTCTCTTTCTTAACATGTTAGTGTGGTGGGTTAATTAATGTAGTTAATATTCTAATTTTGAACCAACCCTTCATTCCTGGGATAAACCTAACTTGGTCATGATATGTTTTAAATATTGCTGAAGGCTGTTCACTAATGATTTTTACATCTATGTCCATGAGTTACTGGTCTCTTAATGATCCTTCTTGTATTTTTATTTTCTCATTTTAGAATGAAAAATATATCTGCTTTTTAAAATGAATTAGATAGCATTCTGTGTTCTTTCTGTTCCCTTAAAAGAGATCATGTGAGATTCAAGTTATCTTTATTTTTTTTTTAGATGTGACCTTTTTTCTTTTTAATTGGAGTATAATTGCTTTACAATGTTGTGTTAATTTCTACTGCAAATTATCTTTAGCACTCACCTACAAAGCTGGCTAGGTCTGGCATTTTCCTCATGGTAAAATTTTTAATTACTGAATCTTTCAGTAGTTATAAGACTATTCTGGATTTCTAGTTTTTCTTGAGTTAATTTTATAGTGGATATCTTCATAGAAATTGTGAATTTTGTCTAATTTTTTACTCAAGGGTATACATTTGTTCATATTTTCTTATTATCTGTCCTCTATCATCATTAATAGTGTTTATTTGTGCTTTTTCTCCTTCTTTCTTGACTATTCTTGCCAACATTTTGTTGGTTTTATTAGTTGTTTCAAAGAGATAACCTTTGACCTTGTGGATCTTTCATATCGCATGTTTTTCTGGGTTTTTTTAAAATTTATTTATTTATTTATTTTTGGCTGTGTTGGGTCTTCGTTACTGTGCGAGGGCTTTCTCTAGTTGCGGCGAGTGGGGGCTACTCTTCATCGCGGTGTGCGGGCCTCTCACTATCACGGCCTCTCTTGTTGCAGAGCACAGGCTCCAGATGCGCAGGCTCAGTAGTTGTGGCTCACGGGCCTAGTTGCTCCGCGGCATGTGGGATCTTCCCAGACCAGGGCTCGAACCCGTGTCCCCTGCATTGGCAGGCGGATTCTTAACCACTGCACCACCAGGGAAGCCCATATTGCATGTTTTAAATTTCTGATATTCCTGATCTTTTTTCCATCTACTTTCTTTGAGTTTATTCTATTCTTATTTTTAAACAAGATGCTGAACACATTAATTTTCAGTCTTTCATTTTTCTAGTAGAAGCATTTATTTAAGTATTAATTTTCCCTCTAAGTAACAGTCAAGTACTCTTATCCTTAAGTATTTTTAAATTTTCATTACAATTACTTCTTTGACCCATGCATTATTTAGAGCATGTGAGTGCATGAATGTGTGTGTTTTAGTTCTCAGTGCATGGGAGATTTTTTGGTTGTCTTTTTATTAATGACTTCTAACTTATGTGTATGATGATTGGAGAAAATTCATTGAAATTTGTGGACATTATTTAGAGCCGTCCACATGGTCAATTTTCTTAAATATTTTGTGTATTCTTAACAGCAGTGTTGAGTGCCAAGTTCTGTATATTCTTTAGATCATGCTTTTTAAAAAGTTTGCTGTTCAAATTTTCTGTATACTTACTGGCTTTTTGTCTGTTTGATCTATTACTGAAAGAGGTTAAAAGAAGTCTTATATTTTGAAACTAAGTTATTAGGTAAATATAAGTTTAGAATTGTCTCTCCTAAGTGAATTGAACATTTCATCATTAGGCACTAATATCATTGTCGTTAGTTTGTATTGTCTAATTTCAATATAACTATGCCAGTTTCCTTCTAATTAGTATTTTCCTGGATATATTTTCAACCTCTCTGTTTTAGTTGTGTCTCTTGTAAATAGCATATAGCTGGAATTTTTTTTTAATTTTTGCATTTTATTTTATTTTTTTTTTATACAGCAGGTTCTTTTTTTTTTAATAAATTTATTTATTTTATTTATTTTTGGCTGCGTTGGGTCTTCGTTGTTGTGCGTGGGCTTTCTCTAGTTGTGGTGAGCAGGGGCTACTCTTCCTTGTGGTGTGCGGGCTGCTCATTGCAGTGGCTTCTCTTGTTGCGGAGCACGGGCTCTAGGCACGCGGGCTTCAGTAGTTGTGGTGTGCAGGCTCAGTAGTTGTGGCACGCAGGCTCTAGAGCGCAGGCTCAGTAGTTGCGGTGCACAGGCTTAGTTGCTCCGCGGCATGTGGGATCTTCCTGGACCAGGGCTCAAACCCGTGTCCCCTGCATTGGCAGACAGTTTCTTAACCACTGTGCCACCAGGGAAGTCCCTACAGCAGGTTCTTATTAGTTATCCATTTTATACATATTAGTATATATATGTCATGGATTTTATTATTTCAGCTTTTACCTTTAAAAGTCTTACAGCTTTTACCTTTAAAGTCTACTAATTTACAACTTAGTACATTTTTAATTTGCTGCGATTACTGATTTATTTGAATTCATTTCTGCCACCTTATTTTGTGAGTTATGTTTGTTCTACTTTTTCTTACGCTTCTTCCTCCCACCCCACCTCTTCTTGCCTATTTTTAATTAGTTAAATTTTTGTCTCGTTTTATTTTTCTGTCTACTAATTTGGAAATTATACACTTTTTTCTTTTACTAGTCACTATAGAAATGTTAGCATGCATATTTTAAAATCTAGAATTAAATTAATTGCTTAACCTTCTCCTCTCAGATACCTTTCCTCCCCTATAAATAGCTCATGATAAGGAGATTCTCTGAGAACAAAGATTCCCTGGGATTTGTAGCATCTACGAGGTAGTATTTCTTTAATTTGCTCATTCATGCATTCAGCACATGTTACTGAGGACTCTCAAAGCTAGACCCTAGGATTAAAAAGATAAGTAAATCTTGGTTGCTATTCTTAAGACCATCCCTTTTGTTTTCTCCTCCAGGAGTAATTAGGCACCTACCAAAGACCACATATCTTTCTTACATCCTAAAACCATGTTTTCAACCTGGTCGTCATGTAGTTCCAGTGGCTGCAGGGTTGCAGGCTAATAACCATGGTGGCGTGCTTCCCGTGCAGTGGGGCCTCTGCCCCCCTTTGCTGTTGGTTACTGATGCCATTGGTTACTGATGGCAGTCGTCACTCTCGGCCACCACCTTCCCATTACCAGAGATCCTTTCTGCTGTAGCCACTTGTGTTTCTCCCCTCTGATTGCAGACCCCCCAGTTCTGCTCATCGCCTTTCCACACAGGATGTACATGTAGATGGACTGAGCATCCCTGTCTAATTTCCCTTTCATACGTGGATCTCTCTGGTCTTCATCATTCACGTGAGCCCCGATGTCCCTCTGAATCACAGTGCTTTTGGAAAATGGGGTAGTATGTTCCGCTCCCTGTGCTTTGTCACCTCTTCTTTCCTGCTTCCCTGGGCTCACCATCCCTCTTCCTCTCTCTCATCACTGCCTGCAGCCTGGACTTGAGCCAAGCACACACATCTCCCATCGCAGCTTCGTTCCTTCCTCTCTTCCTTCCACTGCTGGGCCCTCGGAGCTGTGTATAAAAGCTCTAATTTATTTTTTTGGTGTTTTCTTCTTCTTTTAATTTATTTTATGGAAGTATAGTTGATTTACAATGTTGTGTTAGTTTCTGCTGTACAGCAAAGTGATTCAGTTATATATATATAGTATATATATATATATACTATATATATATATATATATTCTTTTCCATATTCTTTTCCATTATGGTTTATCCCAGGATATTGAATATAGTTCCCTGTGCTATATAGTAGGACCCTGTTGTTTATCCATTCTATATGTGCTAGTTTGCATCTGCTAATCCCAAACTCCCAGTCCATCCCTCCCCTATTCCCCACTCCCCCTTGGCAACCACAAGTCTGTTCTCTATGTCTGTGAGTCTATTTATATTTTGTGGATAAGTTCATTTATGTTATATTTTAGGTTCCACATAGAAGTGATATCATATGGTATTTGTCCTCTTTCTGACTTACTTCGTTTAGTAGGATAATCTCTAGGTCCATCCATGTTGCTGCAAATTGCATTATTTCATTCTTTTTTATGGCTGAGTAGTATTCCATTGTATGTATGGACCACACCTTTATCCATTCATCTGTTAATGAGCTTTTAGGTTGTAAAAGCACTAAGTTTTAAACAAGATCATCCCGGTGAAAACATCTCCTCAGTTGTCAGAGGTTGGGGGGGAATCAGCAGGTACAGTGTTGACAGTTGGTCTGGATGGGTCATTTTATAAGTTGTATGTGCAATTCAAGGCTGCCTGTATTTAGAAACAATTCAGCCTGTACTGTAAGTCTGGTGAGCAGGAAAGAGGAGAAAATGGACCTGGATAAACAATTTAAAACTGATAGAAAAGTACTTTGCTGAGAAGCCCCGTGTCGTTTGCCCATTTTCCCTGGCCCTTTTGAAACTCCTCTGCATGTTAGTTCTGTCTGCAGGGCTCCCACTGACCGGAGCATCGAGTGGTGCTGGTGGGTGGAGCTGGTGGGCGGTGCTGGTGGATGGAGCTAGTGGGCGGAGCGGGTGGGTGGAGCTGGTGGGTGTTGCTGGTGGGCGGTGCTGGTGGGCGGAGCTGGTGGGCGGCACTGGTTGGCGGCGCACATTGTCATGCTGCTCCACGCCTGGTTGTGGGGAGTAAATCTTTCATAGAGTCTTCAGTGGTTTATGTTTTGTTTAGGATCTCGATGTCCAATTTTCTTGTCAACTTTTTGTTTATAGCCTGTCACAGATCTCATTAACGCCACTGACCTCTTAACCATTTTAAAGAGCGTAGGGTGGGTTGCAGAACATGGCATTTGATCTCTTTTGCACTAAATAAAATTTTTTAATTTATGAGTTTGAGTTCTAGCCATGATTACTGCCTTGGTCAGGTAACTTTACTGCTTTTTTTATTTTTAAAATGCCAATATTTGACATCAGTGTTCCCATAAAATAAATGATTCTTCATAATTGCTTTTCCAATGCTTTTCCCATGTGACTCTCCCCAATAATTTTCCCCCAGAAATTGAGTAGTGGCTGTCACAATTCTTGTGAACTAGCAATTATGTCAAATAATTTAATCAGTGCTTGAACTGGGCTGGCATTGCTCTTGGAAGACCATTTTTCAGAATGACATACCTCTGAGCATTTGTTCCATAATTAAACCTGTAAACACTTTTTCCCACAAAGACCCTCAGAAGTACCGTTAGACATTCAGAGCCTTCAGGGAAGAGCCTGGGCACCACTGCTGGGCAAAGTTAGGAAACTTTGAGCAAGGATAGGCAGGAGTCAGAGTTCTCTGTCGTGCAGTGTCATTGTCAAGAGCCTGCATACATAATTAATCAAGGCAGAGCTCAATGGGATTTTGATTGACATCAGACACCATTCCGGAATCGTGTGTTGAAGGACCACTAGCGGGATCTCCCCTTAATTTACGGAACGTATGATTCTCCTTCAACCAAAGTCACTGTGGAAAATGTGTTTCTTCTGCAACCTGCGCTGGTATGTTCTGTGAGAAAGTGATGCTCTAAAAATTAGGACTAGATTCTAAAATCATGATTAAATGGATGATAAAAATCACAGCATCCGC
Source organism: Balaenoptera acutorostrata (assembly GCF_949987535.1). NCBI lineage: Eukaryota > Metazoa > Chordata > Mammalia > Artiodactyla > Balaenopteridae > Balaenoptera > Balaenoptera acutorostrata. Next base: position 61,848,918 of record NC_080076.1, read on the forward strand.
TTTCAGATGTGTCCATTTGGTTTATGAGGAGGCTAATAATGAAAAAGGAAAGACTTTAATGCCTCCAAGAGACTCTCCTGTGTTCGGACCTTTGCAGAAAAGCAAATAGGAGAGCAGGTAAGTAAAGGAATTGTTGGCCGTTTAGATGAGGCATGAATAAGGGCAGAAAGTCTAAACATCTTAAGACATTTCAAATAAGGCCCCTGTTACGTCTGTTCAGGCCCCGCTTCATCCAGCTCTTCCTCAGTCAGCTTTGCTGTGCTGGTTGCTAAATATAAGACACACCCATTTTTAAAATTTTTATTTTATATTGGAGTATAGTTGATTGACAATGTTGTGTTAGTTTCAGGCGTGCAGCAAAGTGATTCAGTTATATACATGTACAAGTATCTATTCTTTTTCAAATTCTTTTCCCATTTAGGTTATTACAGAATACTGAGCAGAGTTCCCTGTGCTATACACTAGGTGCTTGTTGGTTATCTATTTTAAATATAGTAGTGAAGACACACCCATTTAAAAAAAAAAAATCCCGGCATCCTCCTTGTGCTGCTGACACAAGGGCACACTCTGCTCTGGGTGCCCCCTTCTGGTGCCTCTCAAAACCTCCAATCCCTCATTTAGAAGAAGGGGTTAATGTCTCCCCATAGGAGACTGTTGTGGGAATGATATTCTGTGTGTGCATCCATGTATATGCATAAATATACAAATAGACCTTTTCCCTGTGCTCTGGAACTGGGCCCCTCCATTCTTGGATCACTGCCAGAGCTTTGAGCCACCGTCTCTGATGGAATCAGTTATTAGACCACCACCAGGCTTCAATTTCCTGTGTCACGTTGAAATATTGTTCACTCCCCTGTGCTTGGAACCACCAGTGTCTACAGCACTGGGTGGTGATGACTGCCAATAGAGAGCTGCAGCCCACGCCTCCTTGTAGCCTTTTCTCTGCGGTAAAGATGCCTCACTTGGGGCAGAGCATCTCCTCCCTCGTTTCCGCGCCTCTGTCTTTGTCGCAGGCGTCGCTTGCCTGTGCTTGGAGCCCAGTCTCCATGAAGCGTCCCCACCCACCCGTCAAGCCCTACCTGATTTCTCCAAGCCTTTACCGCACGTGAGGGTCTGCGCCACGTAATGCACCCTCTCTTTCCATACCGCTGTTACCCTCTGCTGTTTGTGTCGTGACTGTGACCACTGGATTGTAGCTCCTCGGAGGACGAGGCCGTCTACCCTTTGGTGTGGTCTCCGCACTGTCCGGCACTATGCTCAGCCCCTAGCAGGCAGGGTGGTTGTCTGGGGCGAGGGACCTTTTACAGGACTGTCTGATGATGTGTCAGCACAGACCAGTGGTGACCAAGTTTGACAACCGATCATTATAATTTCATGGTTTTGAAAATTATTAGAACCAGGTAGCGGGCGTCTTCATGGTGGAGGTTGGAATAATCAACCTTCTTGTTGAAATAGCAACTAACACTGGGTGAGCATCAGCCAGGGGCCACACTGGGTGAAGCCCTTCCACACATTATCTGATTTAAGGCTCACCACACCCTCCCACTCTGGACAGGAGGAAACTGAGGCTTAGGGAGGTTCATCTTTTACCCGTGTCACAAAGCTCACAAAGCGGCTGCTGGATTTGAACCCGGACAGCTGCACCTTCTGGACACAACAGGGAGTCAGGGTCTCCCTCCCTACTTCCCCCACACTTTGACCCTTAAAATGTGAAGAGGTAGGAAAGATCGGGCAGTTGGAACAGGGATCCTATGTACGTCAGACACCCAGAAAGCTTGACAACTTTCTACTCATTGGGATGAATGGCAGGTCACAATTTCCTAAAATATAAAGAAACAGTAGAAATGTTGGAAATTAAGTTTACTGACTACATGACTATATGGTGTTGATGTAGAACTTTCATCTTGTAAACTGACCTTGTTTTATTCATTCCGTGTGTACGATTTTCACTTTATTTGAAGGTGTTAAGAGTCAGATGTAAGTGTAGATTTGCTCCAGTTAATACTCAAGGGGCCAGAGGAAGGAGGCTAAAGAGAGCCAGGGCGTTTGTCCTTTGGACCTGGCCACCCACGGGATGCCATATTGCACTTAAACATTGTAACAGTTTTTCCGAGTAAGTGCAATAGGTGTGATCGAGTAAAGGAACAGTGGAAAAGAGACATCGAAATGATTTTGTCGATGTTCCATATGTAGAAATAAACATATTTCAAAAGTCAGTCTTCCAATTTTAGAACTTTCAAAATCTAACTAAGTAAAATCCTCCAGGGTAAAGGCAAAGCTTAAAGTGACCAGGATTTTTAAAAGCGTACTCTTTTGTGTGGGGGGGGGGATGTGTTGTGAATGTGTGGCTTTGTGTGTTTAAAGTTCTCATGGCGTGATGAGCTGGGAAGTGGTCCACAGAATATCGTAGGTAGGCTGCCAGAAGTGCTACGGCTTTTAAAATAGTTTCTGCCTCTAGCACAGTAAGTGAATCTTCAGGTAACAACGATTTAAGTGGAAAAGGCAATATATTTTTTGTGCCTGTAACTTCGCATTAGTAGGAAAAAAAGTAGGATAGGGAAAAAAAGTATGGAAAACCATAAGCATGTCTGCACAGTAGGATTTTGGTTTCTCAGTATGTAATGTTTCATTATGATGTTCTGAATGGGTGGCACAAACTCCTTCTTTAGTTCTTTTTTGGCCAGCCTCCTATATGCATCTCAGTACATACCCCCTATGTAATCCAAGAAACCACCTAAATCAATCTCTAATGAAAAGGGAAGGTCTGGAGTCTTTGTAAACATAGTATTTATATAACAGTCAAAGCTTCCTAAAAGTTCTTATTTGGGGAGCAATGCAAAAAACAAAAACATCGGCTGTCTTCTAGGCTGAATATTTGTAATACTTTACAGCAGCTAATTTAACTCGAGGACACGGTTCTAATGAAAGAAGTCATAGGACAAAAAGGTAGAGCTGAAATATATGTCTTCGGTGTCCTTGTAAGTCTGATAAACTGCCATGCTCTCCTAAGCTTCTGCAGAACAGAAAGTGAGGAGACCCATTGCAGAAAACTAAATTATACATAATGTCATTAAGCCTCTACCTTCACTTCTGATTGAGAGATTTGCTGCAGGAGACAGTGAGAGCAGAGGCAAATGAAAAAATAAATAAATGAAAGACCTGATCACGTTATACATTTTGGTGGAAATGTAATTGTTTATAAGTTCACCTGAAGTTCTTGGGTACATGCAAAGTCATGTGTAGCTGCTGACGATAAGAACGGAGCCATGGCCCACAGCATCCTCGTGAACTCTTGAGTGTAACCCTCAGGTGGATGGGTATGGAAGTAAGAAGTGGGCTTGCCAGTGATGCTGGCATCGGCACGTCCTAAGTAACCCCAAACTCTCCTACGTATGGAAGTGGTCACTCTTTTTCTTGCCCTGGTTTTCCACCCAGAGATGTATTTCTGTAGATAACATGCACTGTTTACTTCTTTTTTTTAAATTGGTTTACAATGGTGTGTTAGTTTCAGGTGTACAGCAAAGTGATTCAGTTATATGTACATATATATGTATATACACTTATATATATATATTCTTTGTCCAATTTTTTTCCACTATAGGTTATTACAAGATATTGAGTATAGTTCCCTGTGCTACACAGTAGGTCCTTGTTGGTTATCTATTTTATATATAGTAGGGTGTAAATCTTAGTCGCAAACTCCTAATTTATCTCTCCCCCTGCCTTTCCCCTTTGGTAACCATAAGTTTGTTTTCTAGGTCTGTGAGTCTGTTTCTGTCTTATAAATAAGTTCATTTTTGTTGCTTTTTTTTTTTTAGATTCCACAATTAAGTGATATCATGTGATATTTGTCTTTCTCTGTCTGACTTACTTCTCTTAGTATGATCATCTCCACGTCCATCCATGTCCGTTTACTTCTTTTCCAAAGTGGTTTTGTAACTGCTCCTTTGAAAGCATGTCTAAATAGACAAGCTCGTTAGGAAGGTTATGAAATCCCCTTTTCCAAGATGATGTATCCTGGAAAATGCTCTCATCTGTCAAGGATGATCTCAATGTGAGCATTTTGAAAGGATGACCATGCAGTATTGCCCTCTCTTGAGGTCATCATCTAGTGCCAGGACTATGAAATGGAAACATCAGTGTACGTGTAAGGCTTCATAACTCGGAGGCCCCACATAGCAGGCAGAGCTGGAGAAAGCAGCAAGACCCTTTTCTGACCCTTAATTAACGTCCAGGACTCTGCAGATTGCCGCTGGCTCTTAAGCATCTCCGTACAGTTCTTAATTAATTCTAGCTCCTGGAGTTGCCCACCCTATATCACTGCAAAATAAGCCCTAGCTGAGGAGTAGGGTAATAGCCATCGTAAGCCCATGGACCACATTTCCTCTTGTTTGATGCTGTGTCTTGAAGGCTATGGCGGTGGGACGTGTCTGCCTCTGTGAGTGAGTCTGTTTCAATCCACACATTACAGGACCATAGTGTTGGGACAGAATGTCTCCCTGCTTTGTATGAACTGTGGCTCAACGAAGAAATCAGTGATAATGCACCTCCAAAAAAATTAAGCATATGAATGCTCGCTATGGAAGAGATGTTCAGAGAAGCAGAAAAGGCAGGTTGTGTCTCTAGTTCTGCATGTCACCTGCAGGGAGGGCATGTGTCCTGGAGAGCCTTGTGGGGTCCTCAGGGACATAGAACCTTTTCATTGTCATAGAACTGCCATAACCTTTTATGTCTGGAAGGGCCGTGCTCAAAGGCTTTGAGAGTCATTAAGGTGATCCTTGCAACAAGCATGCTACTGCCACGTGCTTTGTACCAAGTTAAAAGGGGGGATATGGACCCTCTCTTGGGGCAACACATAATTTAACCTAACTGTGGTGATGAAAATAACATAAAATGCCACATATCAGATCTGTAAAGAAAACTTAAGTGGCACATACTGACAGCTATAATGGAATTGGGGTGGGGGGGGGGGGAAGATCATTGGAAAGTAGAGAAGAAAACACGTGGAAGAGGTAGGTTTGAGCTGAGTTATAACAGTTAGATCAACTTTGCAAGGCAAGGCCAGGAAGGGCACCCCTGCTAGAGCCACACCACACCCCACGGAACTGGATCATAGGAAGGCATAGAAGGCCACTGTCGTGCCCTTGTCTTGGACGTACGTCAACGTTGCTTCCGTTCTCTCCTTTTTACTTCTTCCTTCCTTGTTCCTTTCTCGGCCTTTCCCACTTGTTCCTTAGCACAGCTGGGCTCTTGCGCATCCCGGCAGATCCACAGAGCTCTCCTTCCTTCCCCTGTCTTCCTCTAGATCTGTTTTGTCTTCTCCTCAGCCTACGGTAGGATGCGTGTTGCAGGGTTCACCTTCCTGACCCCCACATCAGCAGAGCCTGGCCCTCCTGGGATGACAGAAGATGCTGTCTCCAGTGCTGTGGCCATGGTCATGTGTGTTGCTTACGCTTCCCGTGTGGCTGGTGCCCCCGGGGAGCTGAGCAGCAGGGATGGAGCCTTTGCCTTGTTTAGGGAGCTCGACTGAGCCTTGGACTGACAGCCAGCAGCTTCTTTTGCCTCAGCCTTGTCTGCAACATCCTCCTTCCTCTAGAAAGGATGCAGGTCACAGACAGTAACGCTGGGAAACGGGGGCCACCTCCCAATTCATTCAGAGGCAGAGGAGGAAGCAGGGAAGGGAGGGAACCCAAGGTCATCCTAGAGAGCCTTGTGGGGTCCTCAGACACGTTCACGAAGGCATCTCCCAACTTACGTGCTGACACTAAACACTGCCGTCTCTGATGCAATGTCCACGTTTCAGCATTCACTACTATTCGATTTAGTGATTAATTATCAGGCATTACAGACTTCCACAGTGTTTTAAATCCAATAAAAGTTATTTTGGGGGGACCTGAGGTTTGGAGACCAGTTTTTGGATGTCACACCAAAAGCATGATCCATAAAAGAAATAAAGTCAAGAAAATAGACTTCATGGAAATTAAAAACGTTTGCTCTGTGGCAGATGATCCTCAAAGGATAAAAAAAACTAGCTCTAGACTGAGAAAAATATTTGCAACCCACATATTTGACAAAGAACTTGTATCTGGAAAATATAAAGGACTCTCAAACCTCAACAGTAAAAAAGCAAACAATCCAATTAGAAAATGGATAAAGACATGGAAGACACTTCACCAAAGAAGATACACGGAGGGCAAATAAACACATGAAAAGATACCATGATCAGCCATTAATAAAAATTAAATTAAGATCATGAAGAGTTACACATACATAATAGAACAGCTAAAATAAAAAATAGGGACAGTACCAAATGCTGGTTAGAATGTGGAGGCCTTGGATCTCTCATAAATTACCAGAGAATGTAAAATGGGACAGCCATGCCAGAAAAGAGTTTGGCAGTTTCTTCAAAAATTAAACATACACTTAGCATACAACCTAGCAATCACACCCCCGGGCATTCATTACAGAGAAATGAAAACTTAAACTCTCCCAATAAAATGGCACCTACATTGTTTCAACTTCTGTTTCCTGGTTTCAATATTACACTACGGTTATGTAGTAAACATTGGTAACCACTGGGGAAAACTGAGGAGTAACCGGGACCTCTCTGAGCTATTTTTGCAGCTTCCTGTGAACCTAGAATTATTTCAAGATAAACAATTTTTCAAAAGTTATTTTTTGGTATAATTTAAAATTCAAAGGTATTGGTTACTAACATAATTATTTCTTAACTCACTGGTGATAATAATAATAAAGTTGACTTTTATGAATATACTGAAATCTCTTTCCCTGAGCATGAGTAAAAGCTGTAACAAGAAAATGCATGAAGGATTCGTTTCTGTAAAGAAAAGATGTCTATGAGATGTTTTAGATAAATAACATACATATTATCATGGATAATAACAATAATAAGGCTTTATTATTGTGGGTAATAATATCTATGAGATATTATGGGTAAAGCACCTAGAATAGTACTTAGAACTTAGCAAATATGCTGCATTTATCTTGTATTATTAATGTCATTTATTTAATATTATATGGCATTCTTATTAATACTACTAAATTGAGAGCTTACGGTGATTTCACTAAAAGAATTATGTAATCAAAATATTTTGAGCCAAAGTTTTTTCCTCCCCACACTTCTTCTTGGCAAAAATTCAAATCCCCTTTCAGAAGTCTACTTTGCTGAAACAACAGTCTGACGATCACGTGAAAGTCCATTCTGTCTTATGATGGAGATGTTAATATAGGTCCTCCAAGGGCATTAGATCTTTGTTGTTTGCATTTCAGTATTGACCCTTGAGTTTACTTTACTTTCAACTCTCTTGTCTTCTCTAAAATGTTTTGAGGCAGTACTTCTAATAGCATTAAGCATCTCATTTTTAGTTTAATCCCAAACCTTGTAGTTCTAAATAAAAAATTGAACCGCGTGCCCCCAAGGTTTTAATCTAATATCTGGTTCCTTGAATTAGGGCCAAGTCCTCGTTTTTTAAAGCATCAGCACGTTCTAAATACACTTTCTGCTACTTCCTTTTAACATCTGACCTTGGTTCACTTAAACTAATTATTATCCTTTCAGCAGATTGTGATCCTAAAAAAAAACAGAAATTACACTATAGAACATTGGTGGAATTTTAAAAATTCTGAGTTCAATGCCCTCCATTGTAAACTGTGCCGCTTCTGTAGTGCTCTATTTTTTTTTTAATTTTTTTTTCTGTTATACATCAAAGGGATTCAGTTATACGTACATATCCTTTTTCATATTCTTTTCCATTATGGTTTATCACAGGATATTGAATATAGTTCTCTGGGTCAGTAGTACTCTCTTCATCATGATAGTAATTTGTTTAAAACCAGATAAAAGCATATAATTTTTTAAAAACTTTTTAAAGAACCAAGCCTCAAAAATATTAAATTCATATACACTTGTAATGTAGGAATCTTCTGATTTATAATTGTCACCTGTTCGTTCACGAATACTTACAGAGCTCCGCCTATGTGCCAGGTGGATGCTGGGCACCAAGGAGGCACAGAGGCTCAGCTCCGCCCCGTGGGGCTCCTGGTAGGGGAGGAGACTGGCCTTCATGCTCAAATGCCCTGTGCATGACATGCATTGTACTGATTACATGACAGTTGTAGGGCACTTAATGTGTATAAGCTCCTTACATGTTCTCTTAACTGACATTCATTGGTTTGAATACTGAAAGCAATGCTGTTAAGTAATTTAAATTATTAGAGTATTCCAATTGGATAAATTAAAAAACAAATTCAGTAACTGGCCTGTGGCCACGTGCTTAGGTATCAGTCAGAGCTGGGATTCCAAGGCCAGTCTTCTGGTCCTAGATCCCATGCTCTTTCCTCTTCTGCACCCTGTGTTGGGAGCCAAGATTGAAGGTGAATTCAGAGTTCCCCCCAAGTGTGCAATGCAAGCAGCGGATGCTGTTCCAGGTGGCTTTTAGGAGGTCCACTCATGAGGAATAAACAGTGCTGAGACGCAGGGTGAGGAAGTGAATGCCTGTCCAGTTGGTTCTTTTGGTCCTTTGATTGATTCATCCATGAGCCTGTGTTTGGGGCTAGAGCATCTTTCTCTCCCGAGGAGGAAGAGGCCTCGGGCTCAGAATGTGGCTAAGCAGCAGTGCCAGGCAGGACTGACATCGTTGTTGTGAGTTTGTTGCCTTTACTTTTTCTGTTATCTTTACCTGTGGTGTGTGTTTTGGCCTTCCACTTACTGAAGTGATGTGAAATCTCATTTCCAAATAAACGTTTAAATATATAATACTTTAAATAAGTAAATTAGAGGGAAGAGGTGAGAGGACAGGGGAAATAGCGAAGGTGGGACCCAGGGACTGAGACTTGGGAAGAGCTCGTGGAGTGATACTGGCTACTCTGTCGACCTCATGTGCCTTCGGGATTTTTGTTTCATCTTCCCCTCCACCTACCTGCGACTTCCCAAACCAAAAGCATCTTCAGAAGATGATGACAGTTTGTAGGGAGCACATGCAGGTGAATAAAGCATTCCACCCAAGGTCTGTGGTAAGGTGATTTTAGCCACTAATGTTTGATCTGCTTTGAGAGATGAGTTAGTCCTTTCGGGATTCCCTCTCTCGGGAAGGGTGATCAGCACATGGAAACTTCCACCAAGATTCCCACCCTGCCTGGTGCAGCCTCACTGTTTCGACTTTGTTTTCAGTCTCCTCCTCACACCCAGATTCTAAGGCTCAGAGCCAAGACTTCCGTCACAAGAAGTCTCTGGACATCTAGGGTGATGGTGTCCCCCAATTTTTTTATTAACTTTTATTGGAATATAGTTGCTTTACAATGTTGTGTTAGTTTCTGCTGTACACCAAAGTGAATCAGCTATACGTATATAAATATTCCCTCTTTTTTAGATTTCCTTGCCATTTAGGTCACCACAAAGCACTGAGTAGAGTTCCCTGTGCTGTACAGTAGGTTCTCATTAGTTATCTGTTTTATACATAGTAGTGTATATACGTCAATCCTAATCTCCCAGTTCATCCCACCACCACCCCTGCCCCCCTTGGTAACCATAAGTTTGTTTTCTACGTCTGTGACTCTATTTCTCCTTTGCAAATAAGTTCATCTGTACCATTTTTCTAGATTCCACACATAAGCAATGTTGTATGATATTTGTTTTTCTCTTTCTGACTTACTTCACTCTGTAAGACAATCTCTGGGTCCATCCATGTCTCTGCAAATGGCACGATTTCGTTCCTTTTTATGGCTGAGTAATATTCCATTGTATATATGTACCACATCTTCTTTATCCATTCCTCTGTCGATGGACATTTAGGTTGCTTCCATGTCCTGGCTATTATAAATAGTACAGCAACGAACATTGGGGTGCCTGCATCCTTTCGAATTATGGTTTTCTCCAGATATATGCCTAGGAGTGGGATTTCTGTGTCATATGGTAGCTCTATTTTTAGTTTTTTAGGGAACCTCCATACCCAACTTTCAATAAGAAATGACACTTGTCCAAACATCAGTCAATAAAGGAAAGCAGCTATGACTCCAATTTCAAAATATGTTATAATTTTCAATAAGAATGTTTGCTTCTAAGAGAAGTTAAACTTTCTGACAGAATACATTGAGATGTAATTATTCTTCACTAAACTGTTAGAAAAGGTATTTCTAACCTTGGTTTCCTAATTTCTAAAATAATCCTCCCTTCTAAATTTTTACCGTGAATCTCGTGTCTCGGGTCCTGCAGGTAGAGCCTGGGAATGGTGCCGATAGGTTTTAGAAATGAATAGATGTCAAAGAGAGAGTCACAAACCTCTCATTAAAATTCCTTTTTCTGCTATACTTGTTCATTTCCAAGCCTGTCATGTCTAAAAAAGTCTCCTTAGATTTTCAGTCACATTTGATGGAGCATCTGTGCTATGATTTGTGAGGTGAGGACATTTTAAAACTCACAGCTCTCCAAGAAATACCATGGAAAAGATGTTTGTTTTTTCACAGAAAGGAAAGAACAAAACAATAATCGCCCCATTTCTAAATGCTGTATAGAATCCGTGGAGGGAAAACACAGAGGAAAACAATGGAAAGGACATTGTCAGGGTGACGCTAACAAAAAATGGCAGCAAAGTCAGTAAGGATTTACCGTCATCGAAGTCTGAAGCTCTAATGTTAGAACAACAGTAATTGCTAGCGCTGACTGAGCACTTCCTGTTTACCTGGTGCATTGCACATGTCAGGTCTCTAGGTCCTTAAGACCGCCCTGTTGTCAGTAGGGAGACTTGCTATGTTTTCAAATAGGGACATGGCAGATGCCCACGTGCTTTTTTAAAAGCTTGCCCTAGGAGAAGTGTATAAACCAGAGGGAGGTGAAGGGACCAGGTAGGAAGCTACTGCAGTAATGCAGGCCAGAAGTGAGTGGAAGTCAGCTTTTCTGGCTAGTCCCCGAAGGAAAGGAGCAGCTCACTTTCTGCAGAAGCATCCATTTGTTCTCTGATGTTTCAAGGATTCCTTTTTCCAAAGGGGACCCTTGCTCATCTCTGAAGATCTGGGCACTGTTAGCACAGGCTCACCGACAAATCACTCTTCCAAGGCAGGTACAGAGGTGGAGGAAATTACAGTTCTCGAGTTGTATTAACATCTCAGACCCTGACAATATCTGCATCTGAGGGGAAATGAAAATCGTTATCTCTCCTAAAGATGGTGGCATTCTCTGAGGAAGGACTCAAACCCAGACTGATTTAGAGAGTCAACAAAGCAATTACATCAGTCGCTTTCACCTGCCTTTAAAGCAGAGCACTCCCCTTTTTGGTGGCCACCTGTGACAAGCCGCTCATGGGCATCACGATTTTGACACCCCATCTGATGACTGGGCCTCCTTGGAAGCCCCGGGGTAATGCAGTGAGGACAGGGCCAGGACCAAGTTCCAGAACCTTTGCAAAATTGCTTGATCTCATGATGTCCTGTGACTGACCAGAGATAGGCATGCCCAAACCAAAAAAGTAAACTTGGACCAAGATTTATGTAGTGAATATAAACATAGAAACAGTGCTGTAAATCCCTTTCAGCGCAGCCGCTCTGCTACCCCATCCTCACTGCTCCAGAAGCAGCAGAGACCCTATCGGGACCATCTAGAAGGATAAGTCTGTACATGCAGCCTTTGACTTTCAAACTGAGGAGTATCCGCCTCAAGCCCCCTTCAGGGGACCGGAGACTCCCCGAAACTCTGCCTCCTCCGCAGCGTCAGCGGGTGAGGACGTCCTCGTGAAGCCGAAAGTGGGGGTCCAGCTGCTCGCTGCTCAAAAACCAGTAAAGAGGCAAGGTTGCTAGAAAGGAAAGTTTGCTTTATTTTGGATGCCGGCAACTTGGGCAGGGTGAGGGTGGGGGATTCCTGTCCAAAGGCCGACTCCCCCCCAACTGACAATCAGTGGGCAAGAGGTTTCAGAGACGGAGGGAGGGGGCTACATGCAGAAACAGCACAGTCAGCCGTGACCGTCGTCTTGTTATTGGTCATCGGTGGTCTGACCAGCGTCATCTTGATTGTTTTAAGTACAGTTAGTCTTCAGTTCCAGGGTTGGTTTGTTCCCATTTCCTTGAGGCCAGTTCTCGGAATTGTGGCAGCTTATGTCGTGGCTACAGCTTGGTCACCATGTAGTTAACTTCTTCCACCTGGTGGAGGTTTCAGTATCTACAAGACAGCTCACAGGAGATGGCTCAGAACATTATCTATAGCCCTTGAGGAGGAACTAAATGTCCTTGACTTTGCTTAATGACTAAACTATTATTGTTTAGTCTTGTTGGACTGTTTTCCTTTGTTTCTGCATTTTCTCACTTCTCTGATTAAAGTTATTCTTTGGCTAAAGTTTTTCTACAGACAAAAGGCAGGTGGAGGACATGGGGGGAAGGACCATAGGGTCCTGCTCGGTTTCACTCACGTGTGTGGGACAGGGGCTTCCAGGCCTGAGAAGGTAGACCAGATGGGAGGCGTCACTGGGCCCTGCTGAGCACAGTGGATCTTGTCACTAAGCTTCCTTCCAGGGAACAAAGGGAAGAGGAATGAATGCCAGGAAAGGGTCGACTATCCCCGAACAGCTATCCTCTGCCTCTTAAAATTAATGCTCGACTGAAACTCACACCAAATATATCAAAATAGCCCCCTTTCTTGTATAGATATTTTATTTATTTGTTATTGATGTACAATGGATGTACAATATTATGTAATTTTCAGATGTATAATGTAGTGGTTCACAATTTTTAAAGGTTATATTCCATTTATAGTTATTGTAAAATATTGGCTATATTCCCTGTGTTAAACAATATATTCTTGTAGCTTATTTATTTTATATCTAGTAGTTTGTACCTCTTTATTATTATTATTTTTTTGGTTGCTCTTTTGGGTCTTCGTTGCTGTGCACGGCTTTCTCTAGTTACGGTGAGCAGGGGCTACTCTTCGTTGAGGTGCGCGGGCTTCTCATTGCAGTGGCTTCTGTTGTTGCGGTGCACAGGCTCTAGGTGCGCAGGCTTCAGTAGTTGTGGCGAGCGGGCTCTAGAGTGCAGGCTCAGTAGTTGTGGCGCATGGGCTTAGTTGCTGCGTCACATGTGGGATCTTCCTGGACCAGGGCTCGAACCCATGTCCCCTGCATTAGCAGGTGGATTTTTAACCACTGCACCACCAGGGAAGCCCTAGTTTGTACCTCTTAATCCCCTACCCTATCTTGCTCCCCACCTTCCCTCTCCCCACTGGTAACCACTAGTTTGTTCTCTATATCAGTGAGTCTGTTTCTTTTTTGTTGTATTCACTGGTTTGGTTTTTCCACATTTAAGTGATATCATACAATATTTGTCTTTCTCTGATTGACTTATTTCACTTAGCATAATACCCTCCAAGTCCATCCGTGTTTTTGCAAATGGCAAAATTTCATTCTTTTTTATGTCTGAGTAGTGTTCCATTGTGTATATGTACCACATCTTCTTTATCCTTTCATCTGTTGATGGACACTTAGGTTGCTTCCATGTCTTTCCTACTGTAAATAATGCTGCTGTGAACATTGAGGTACAATGTATTGTGTCAAATTAGTGTTTTCATTTTGGGGGGATATATACCCAGGGGTGGAATCACTGGGTCATATGGTAGTTCTATTTTTAGTTTTTTGAGGAACCTCCATACTGTTCTCCACAGTGGCTGCACCAATTAACATTCCCACCAACAGTGTACAAGGGTTCCCTTTTCTCCACACCCTCTCCAACATATGTTATTTGTGTTCTTTTTGACGATAGCCATTCTGACAGATGTGAGGTGATATCTCATTGTAGTCTTAATTTGCATTTATCTGATGACTAGCGATGTAGAGCATATTTTCATGTGCCTGTTGGCCATCTCTGTGTCTTCTTTGGAAATACGTCTATTCAGGTTTTCTGCTCATTTTTTAATCGGGTTGTTTGCTTTTTTGCTGTTGAGTTGTATGAGCTGTTTATGTATTTTGGATATTAACCCTTTATCGGTCGCATCATTTGCAAATATTTTCTCCCATTCTGTAGGTTGTCTTTTCATTTTGTTGACAGTTTCCTTTGCTGTGCATAAACTTATATATTTAACTAGGTCCCATTTGTTTGTTTTTGCTTTTATTTGCTTTGCTTTAGGAGACAGATCCAAACAAATATTGCTACGATTTATGTCAAAGAAAGTTCTGCCTATGTTTTCTTCCAGAAACTTTATGGTTTCCAGTCTTACATTTAGGTCTGTAATCCATTTTGACAAAGCCACCTTACTATGCCTCAGTCTTTGTGATTCCGTGAGATATTGGCCTTGCCTGTGGAATGTTCAGCAACAACCCAGGCTTCGAAGTTACTGTTTCACCTCTTTCTCTCCATCACTGAACTGAAGAGTATTTTTTTTCTCTCTGCCCACTTGATCAGTGGTTTTCAGGGTTTTTTTCCTGCTTCGATTCACTTGAGGGATATGTCACATCATTAGCGGGAGCTTAGTACTGCAATGATTCTGAAGGTGGAAAGAAAAGGAGCTTTGAAATTGGGCAAATTTCCTGAAAAGCAGGTCTATTGAGAGTCCCTCCAGGGTGCACATGGCTTCACATCCCGGGAAAATCACTGTGCAGATGGTAACAGAGCTGTGTGTCATCCAACAGGATTATTCCACAAAAAGTGGAAACCAGAAATGCCTGGCGACTTATGACCCACGGCCAGGGCGACTTCGGAAAGCTGAGCGTGCAGTGTGATGCAGTGTGCACAAAGGCACGTGTCCTCGGCCAGCTAGGTGGTCAAGCAGGGTTCAGAGCCAGGCAGCCCTGGGTCCAGGCCCCAGCTGTTCTGCTTCCCTGCTGCGTGGTTGCAGGCGATCCACTCCATGCCTTCTGATCCTAAATTCCCTTCTCTATGCAGTAGAAGTAAAGACTTGCCTGGTAGAACTTCAAAGATGCCATAAGCATATATTATTCACATAAGACATTGCTGTGAAAAGTCACTCATTCGGAGTAATATCCAACAGAATAAAAAACATTTTTAAGCTCAGTCAAATGTCAGGGGTACTGTTTCTGGGCACTAAAACATCACATAATATTTTGGGCTCTAAACCTCAAGTCCATTATCACGTAAGAAAGAGATGTTAGGTAAAGGAAGGCAATATGGGAACTATTGCCTAGAGCATCACCAGCTGAATCCTGCAAAATAGAAATTACATTTGGAATTGAATTACATTGTACTAAAACGCAGCCATTTGAAGTCCTGAGCTTAATTAGCAAGTTCTTTAAAGATATCAGTGTGTTGGCATTTAGATTTCAGTTTGTTTAGAAATAACAGTTCCTGGGTCAAGGTTCTTGTTTCACCCAGCCCTCACCTCTCTTGCCCTTGAAGGCTCACACGCTTCCTTTGGCTGCCTCTGTCCAGGACATTGATGATGGCAGTGACTGGTGGCCACCACTGCCTCTGGCCCCGAGCTGCCAGGGCCACCTTCCCATTGACACTCCACCCTGTGGCCTGTCAGGCAAGTCTAAGTGGCTTCAGTGCAATAGCAATAAATAGTTTATATGGACCAAATAAAATGCAGCATTGGAAGAACCCAAAGAGGTGTATGGGTAGAAAACAAAGAAGTTCAGAGACTTTGCACGCCCCAGTGAGGGCATCATCCTTCTTTTAGCGTGATGATTTTAGTCATTTTACGTGCACAGTTTTATTCATATGAGAAAGGGAGGAAAACTTCGATTTCAGAAGCTTCTAAAAACAACTCGACCCTGCACTGCCTGAGAACACGCCATGCATTATGTACAGCCTTGACCTGCATCCCGTTCTTCCCGGCAGCTTTTCTGTTGAATAGGGTTTGGGTTTTTTTTTCTCCCTTTTTAATATCTGGGAGCTGTGGCATTTTTAACCGACTGCAGCATTTTGGAGTAACATTCTCTTGAGGTGGGCAACTGCGATGTATAATTACATCCTGTGGAAAATGATGGTGGTGTGAGGGGTGGGAAGGAGGTTACTGAATCACAAAAGCATGTTTCCTGTTCAGAAAAAAATGGCCGTGTGTGAGAGGTCCCACGTCCTCCTGCTCTGTGCCCAGGGAGCGTGCGGCACCTTTACATGGAGTCATTGGTATTCGCTGGACCTTTGCCTGCTTTCATTTTTATTGTTTCGGAGACTTATTACTCTTGCAGAGTGGTTCCCCGGTTTGCTGCCTTTTCTCAGTATATATGAGCGAAGGTAGTCAGAGGAAACACTTTAATTACATTTTAAGCAGAGCCAAAGCCTAAGTCTATTTATGAAAATTCTAACAGACGGTGCAGTGAGACCATTAACTTCAATCCCCAAAATAACAGAAAGTGTTTTCTTTTCATAATAAAAAGTCCATAGTTGGTGTGTTAAATTGTATCTGCATATTAAAAATCTGCCCTGAACACTAAATATTGCCTAAATGTGCGTATTGTATTTAAAAATCCCTGCTGTGAAAAGCATCCCTGGAACGTGGGCCGTTGTCATGTCTCCCAAGCTGGTCCATACGCAGCTGCTCTGAGGATGGGGCATCAGCTGCTAAGGATGCTCTCAGCCGTCACCTCCGCCCTCTCTCATTGGGCCTCTTTTTCAGAGAAACGCCTGTGCTGTGGTTGAATTGGATTTTAACCATAACCTGCTCATAACTTTCGTCAAGCAAAAACTGGAGAGATTAAGGAGGAATCGGAGGTTGTACTAAAACGTGAACTTAAGGGTGGGGGAAATGTTAGGAGTAGGTAAGCCAGGTATCCCCCGAGCGGCCAGAATTCATGTGCTCAGGAATCCTCTGAAGGAATTCCTTCAAGGACCCGAGCTCTCTCTTTCTCAGCAACAGCAGGATTCAAAACCTGGTTGGCTTTCCTTCCAGTAAATGTGAGAGGAACAGCTCTTGTCTAGAGCCACATAAATGATGTGGTGATTACTTACTTCCCAGGAATACTGGTTCAGAGTAGGAGTCTTCTGAAAGCATTCAGTAATTCAATTTATGCAGTTTTATTGGAACCACGTACAGCTTTTGACCTTCTTGCAGATAAAAAAGATAGCCAAAGAACCTTTTGTTCTTACCCCAAGACAAATGCACAGCAGAAAATTGTCTGAAGCATTTGTTGATTTGCTTCATTTATTAAAAGATATTTAAAAGCCAAAAGGGCTGTGAAATAGGACATGGTAGAATGATTGTGTAGCAAAATTACTTAATTTTCCTCAGGCGCATTTCACTGGTGGGTTTATTAGTGACTATCTGTTCAGCTCATGGTCTGCAAAAAAAGAAAGGTGGTAGGTCACAGGGTCATCAGAGAAGGCTCGATCCCTCGGGAAGACAAGGCCTGGAGGAAGAGCTACTTCTGCCTCTGGAGTCTCACGTCTGTGCCAGGCCTTGCTGTGGGCCACACAGGAAGTGGTATTCTATAGCCCTGATGACCCGCATTTCTGCCCTGATTGCTATTCTTGCTCAGAATTCCCAAGCCAGGGGCTTCCCTGGTGGCGCAGCGGTTGAGAGTCCGCCTGCCGATGCAGGGGACACAGGTTCGAACCCTGGTCCAGAAAGATCCCACATGCCACGGAGCAACTAAGCCCATGTGTCACAACTACTGAGCTTGCGCTTTAGAGCCTACGAGCCACAACTACTGAAGCCCGTGCACCTAGAGCCTGTGTTCCACAACAAGATAAGCCACTGCAATGAGAAGCCCACGCACCACAACAAAGAGTAGCCCCTGCTCACCGCAATTAGAGGAAGCCCGCATGCAGTAACGAAGATCCAATGCAGCCAATAAATAAATAAATAAAAAGAATTTCCCAGCCAGGAAGGCAGCCAGGGGCTCACTATGCAAAAGACCCATATGTCATGTCACAGCTTCCCTGATTGCCCAATGCCTCTAGAGCAATAGATAAAGTTTTATTTTCTAAGTAGAAATTTAAACAGTTGACTTTTGTCCTACTTCAGGCATAAGAGGGAATCTAAAGTCTAAGGTAAATATTTTCTCAGCTATTTTGAAAATGTATGCTAATGGAAAGCCATGACATTTAAAACTGGGTCCATCTTAGAAATTTTTTTAAATGACAATCTCCATAACAAAAGAAAACAAAGCCAGGTGATCAATCCAGAAAGCCCTTTCTTCCTCTCTCTGGGCTCCCCAATAGGTATATTACTTACTTTACAAGCCAAGGATAAGAACACGTGGTCTTCATAATGCAAACGTATTCATGGGAATGTATTCATGGGGAGATTGGCTCTATAACTGGAAGCAAAACTGTGCCGGAAAAGGCGAGACCCGATCACCAAATCTGTAGAGAGTCAGGAGACTGTGGATGGCACTAGTCATGTGATCTTTTCCTTGAAGCAGCTTTTTGTTTTGTTTTGTTTTGTTTTGATTTTGATCTTGTTTAAGAAAAATACGTTCTGCCACTTAAACTGATTCACATAATTCCTGGATAGGAAGTTGGGGAGGCTCATGGCAAGAACTCCCACTTCTACTGTCGCTCTCCTGCTGTTGCTTCCCTGCAACGATCACAATATCCTAGGAGATAAGAAAATTTCCTATTTTGTGAAAGCAGTCAACAGTTAAGCAAAGTTTACTTGACATCTTATATATTCTCTTGTTGCGAACCTTCATTTGGAGACAAGGAGATACGATCTAGGTTGGAAAACAGGCATTGGTCATGTGTAGATTTAACTGCATCCCCTCCAAAGCCCTTGTCGGGAGGGGTGGTCCAGGAAGAGCAGTGGAATAAGGGTCAGCAAGCATTGAGGTCTGACTCAAGCTGGTCTGCGGTGAGCTGGCTGTGGTCTTTCTGCATCTCCTGTCTGCAGCAGTAAAGCAGGCAGGTGGTCCTCCATGGCTGCTCCTCTCATGAATAGTAGTCAAGACGCTGGACTCTTCATTCTGCTCGCTTACTGATGCCCGCAGTCAGTGCTCAGAGATGGAGAGCGTGGGCCCCACGCTCACAAAAACATGCAGAGGTCAAGTGCAGGGAGATTGGTTATCATCTCGTTGTTGATTTTGTCTGTTTTCTGGTCACCAGTTAATGAGAACAGTCAAATGAAAATAACTTTTTTTAGACTCGCAGACTTAGAGAACGAACTTATGGTTACCAGGGGGGGAAGGGCGTGTGGGGGAGGGATAGATTGGGAGTTAGGGATTGACATATACACACTGCTGTATTTCAAATAGTTCACCAACAAGGACCTACTGTATAGCACAGGGAACTCTGCTCTATACTCTGTAATGACCTAAATGGGAAAAGAATTTGAAAAAGAATAGATATATATATGTATAACTGAATCACTTTGCTGTACACCTGAAACTAGCACAACATTGGTAATCAACTAGACTCCAATATAAAAGAAAAGTAAATAAATTTTTTAAAAAACAACTGTTTTTAAAAGCAAGGGCTATTTGAATTCCTGTGATCACCCTAAATGCTAAAGAAACCCAGCCTGTGATGTGGGCACCTTCCCCCACAGAAAGCGTCTGTTTGTCAGGAATGGGAAGGAACTGGTGTGGCTCAGGGTGGCTTTGTCTCCGGTGGCCCAGCAGCATCTCCTTGTACTGGTGGAGCAAGTGCCTCCTCCCTAATCCGTTGTTGACCCCCTCTCCATCGGTCTGTCTGTCTCTCAACCTGTGGGGAGTTAACTAGTGGCCGTGGGTCTACTGGAAGACACCCAGGTCTTCTTCAGAGTCAGGTCCCTTTTTCATCTTCCCATGAAAATAGCAAAATCTGGAAACTTTCACATGGGTGGAGAAGGCAGAGGGGAATGAAATTGTAATTACATCATGACAAACTCAAAGTATTAATAGAATTAAATTGTTATAAGGGAAGTCAAATAATAGTTATTACTCAAGGGTAAAATAAATGTCATTCATAGAGTAACAAAGACACTATTCAGAAAAAGAGGATGACTTTAAAATCCCTGAAGCTATTTTAAATGCATATTTTATGGCAGAATAGACGTTACATGTCTAAATAAATCCTTTATCTGTCCTATAACGGTTTTGTTCTAGATGGAATTAACTAACGATTTTTACTGTATTTTTATTAGCTTAATTTATTAATAATCCTGAAAATGTTTTTATTTGTTTTTGTCCTGCATTGCACAGTATCTTACCCTTCAGTTAGCAATGTGTATTGTGAATCTGTTAATACAGCTCTAAGTGTGTAGTACATCTGATCCTGGTCTGCCTCCATGGTTTTATTTCAAAATGATAAACACAATGTAAAAACTATTATGATAATGAGGTGTCAACAATGACCATGACCAAGGTACCTTACTTTAAAATGGGCAATTGAATACTGTTGATGGGAATGTAAGTTGGTGCAGCCACAATGGAAAACAGTATAGAGGTTCCTCAGAAAACTAAAAGTAGAATTACCATATGATCCAGCAATCCCACTCCTGGGCATATATCCGGACAAAACTACAATTCAAAAAGATACATGCACCCCTATGTTCATAGCAGCACTATTTACAATAGCCAAGACATGGAAACAACCTAAATGTCCATCAACAGTTGAATGGATAAAGAAGATGTTGTATAATATATATATATACAATGGAATACTACTCAGCCATAAAAAAGAACGAAATAATGCCATTTGCATCAACAGGGATGCAACTAGGGATTATCGTACTAAGTGGACTGGGCGTTTGGGGTTAGTAGATGCAAACTATTATATATAGACTGGATAAACAACAGGTCCTGAGATAAACCATAACGGAAAAGAATAGAAAAGAATAGAAAAAAGAATGCATATATATGTATAACTGAGTCACTTTGCTGTACAGCAGAAATTAACACAACATTGTAAGTCAACTATACTTCAATTTTAAAAAATAAATAAATAAAATAAAATGGCAATTTCAAACTCTAACTCTTACGCCTACAGTGTTATCATTTCCCTCTTGGATGTGATGAAATGGTGTGTCCTGATGTTCTGGTGTGTGGAATTAATAGTGCGAGGGGGACAGAGTCAGGACAGGGCTCTTTTCCAACCAGTCTCTGTTGAGGGCCGAGCTGTAGGGTAACAGCAGCTTTCACACACAGCAGTTCACAGAAAACACGTGCACTTTTTTTTTTATTAACATCTTTATTGGAGTATAATTGCTTTACAATCGTGTGCTAGTTTCTCCTGTATAACAAAGTGAATCAGTTATACATATACATATATCCCCATATCTCCTCCCTCTTGTGTCTCCCTCCCACCCTCCCTATCCCACCCCTCTAGGTGGTCACAAAGCACCGAACTGATCTCCCTGTGCTATGCGGCTGCTTCCCACTAGCTATCTATTTTATGTTTGGTAGTATATATATGTCCATGCCACTCTCTCACTTCGTCCCAGCTTACCCTTCCCCCTCCCCGTGTCCTCAAGTCCATTCTCTAGGTCTGCGTCTTTATTCCTGTCCTGCCCCTAGGTTCTTCAGAATGTTTTTGTTTGTTTGTTTGTTTGTTTTTTAGATTCCATATATATGTGTTAGCATACGGTATTTGTTTTTCTCTTTCTGACTTACTTCACTCTGTATGACAGACTCTAGGTCCATCCACCTCACTACAAATAACTCAATTTTGTTTCTTTTTATGGCTGAGTAATATTCCATTGTATATATGAAGCACGTGCACTTTTACCGATGGACAACATGAACCCTGCAGACAGTGCCTGTGAAGGTCTCCGAGTACTCCAACTCCGCACACACCCACACTGCAGAAGTCAAGCTTTATTTGGGGATCAAAGCCCAGCAGACTGCCCCCAGACATTGCAGTCACTCATTCATTCAATGACTAATTATCGGACTCCTATCACGAAGCGTGGGCTCCACACCAACAAAAATGAGGACCACGCAGCCCCTGCCTGGGGGCATCCACAGCCTGGGGCAGAGACAGTAGGGTATGCCCAGCGCTGTCCACCGTGTGGTCGGGTCTGAGCCACCTGCAGGCGGCAGGGCTCCCCATGGGGTCTGTGAGCAGGTGTGTCCCCACTCCGGCCGTACTAAGGAGCAGCTCAGCTGATAAGACACAAGTGGACCCATGAAAAGGAATAATGAATTGGTCCCATTGAACCGCAGACTGATCGCTCAATAGTGGCCATTGGTGGCAATGGCCAAGATGGCCAAATGCTTTAGCGGGGGATGGAGAGTAGGGGAGTATAAAGGAGCTTCCGTTCTAAAGAGGGAACTTGGAAAGCCATGCTGGAGCGTGTTTGAGGATGTGAGTTCCTGGTACCACATTCTCTGGCCCCAGAGCATTTCAGAACGATGCTTCCACACACCTGATCTGCCTTTGTGTCTTCCTCCTGCTCTTCCCTTCTTTCCCAGTTGGTGCCTGGAAATATAAGAGTAGGTACAGAAAAGACAACAAATCAGTGTTACTAAATGCTTCTTGCTACCATCCTTCTTCCCAATACCTCCTTATAGCGTTGACTACGTGAAGGTGAAACAGAACGTGAACTAAAGTGGAAATGAAAATCCCAGATTTTTTTTTCACTTGTCAACTGATAG
This sequence comes from Balaenoptera acutorostrata, assembly GCF_949987535.1. Lineage (NCBI taxonomy): Eukaryota > Metazoa > Chordata > Mammalia > Artiodactyla > Balaenopteridae > Balaenoptera > Balaenoptera acutorostrata. The sequence goes on from NC_080076.1 coordinate 61,871,381, forward strand.
CAGAGGACATTTTCATTATAACTTGAACAGAAAAATGTATATCTGACTAATAACAAGAAGATTAAAGACCCTAGGCATAATAATGCCAAATCCTTAAATAAATGGACATCTAAGCTCCATTAAAAATGAAAACTCTGGCAGAAGTTCTTAGAGGATTTTAGGCTGGAAGTCGTGAAGTCTTAGCTTACCTACTTCCACAGTTTTAACCAAAAATAACCTTCCTTCAGTTTGCAGTTGGGAAGAAAAATGATATCTTTATATCTCGTAGGAGAATATTGAAAGGATGTAATGTAATTAAGAAATTGAGAGAAATGTTAAATTTTCTGCAATAAATATTCAGGTAGGATGGGGATGAACCCCCAACCATTTTCAGTAGATGGTACAGATAAATTGTGGGCTTACTCTTCAGCCCCCATCCATGTTTGTGGCATTTTAACTAAAGGAAAACAAAAAAAACCTAAATGAGATATTTAAGATATAAAGTAGTTTAATAATCCATTATTTCATTCCTGTGAATATTCTTTTCCTTCCTTGAACGTTGTACATTTTTTAAGAACACCCCCCAGTCATTAAGATCCCTGTGTTTGTTTACCGCACCGAATTGTAATTCGTCATGTCACTTTTCTCTTTCTTCCAGAGCTTCTTTGAAGGGCAGTCTGCACCATGGGACTCCGCTAAGAAAGATGAAAACAGAATGAAGAACAGATACGGGAATATTATTGCATGTAAGTGATGACAGCATCATTGTGCTGTGATGTAACTTTCTTTTCACATCTGCTAAGATTGACCACCAGCCTCATGCGGCAAGAATTTGCAGTGCAATTACTGCCTTCATCCTGCTGGAAAAGCTGCTGTGATGCTCGTATTAAGGAAAGGAAAAACTACCTAAATACCCCCGCTATGTCCGTGTGTCTTGCTGTGAGGCTAGTTTTACTTTTAGATTTAAGGTTCGGGTAACCTAGGTAATGTTCAAATGCTGACACAGAAAATGCATTTTGGTAGGAGTAAACATAACAGATCTAATGCTTCCAAGCTGCTCCATGAGAAGGAATAGACATAACGATTCGAAGCACGCCTTGCTGCCAGGAGCTTCTCAGCAGACATGAGCTCATTAATCCTCAGGACACTTGGGGTAGGGAGGTCAGTAATAGCCCCATTTTGAGGACAGGAAACTGGAACTCAGAAGTTAAATGGTAGTGCCTGTATCACAACAGTCATTAGCAAAAGAGCTAGGATGATATCTCAGAAATTCCCAGTTCCTATGCAAAGGAATGGTACCAATCCATAATGCCTCGGACGGTTTTTAAATCGAGCCCAACCTCATTAATGTTCCGTAACGATGCCGGGATGCCTGGTGGATTGATGAGCTTCCTTCTTCCAGGGCTGAAGCCATCCATCCCCTGCATTAAACTGCTCAAAGCCACATGTGACTGCACCGAGGTACTGACAAGGTACTCACGGAATTAATACTATCTCTAAAGATATGTAAATTTAAAAAACAACAATAATGTGAAATATAGAGCACCTAGCTCATCCTCCCTTATTACTTGTAAGAGAACAAACTTGAAAGGTTTGGATACTCCAGCAGAGCTATATATTATCTTTCTTGATTGTGAAAGTGCGGTTAGATTTTATCTGCCTGAGTTAACATTTTCTTGGTAGGACAGTTGAGCTTCTATAGCAGCGCCACCCAGTAGAATTTTCTGTGATTGTGGAAATGTTCTGTGTCTGTGCTGTCCGGTGCAGTACCCCTCACCATACCAGCATTTGAAATGTGGCTGGTGTGACCAAGGAACTGAATTTTCTATTGTATTTAATTTTAATTATTTTTAATTTAGATCGTCCATGAGACGAGAGGCTCCCGTATTAGATGGTGCAGACCTACAGTGTGTTTCATTTTAAAAAAGAAAGGTGTCGGGGTTTACATATAATATGAACCATCCCAACTGGGCCTGAACATGTCCTGTTTTCCCTTTGGCCACTCACAAAGCCAAACCACTGGTTTTGCAGATGGCAAGTGCTAGCTTTGGGTGTCTTGTGCATTCATTTACTTAGAGCTTCATTTTTAGAGAGATGTTCCCCTGAGATCTAAGGCTTCATTGCCCCTCAGTGAATTCAGTCAACACTTGGCCCCCCGAGGACCCCAAGGTGATGGGGACGATGTCCCCGCCCCCAGGACAGAGCAGCCCAGGCAGATGAGAGGCTGTGAGTCTGGTCACTCTGCACCAGGACGCAGTCCTGCGTTGGAGCTGTGTGTACAGTGCTGTGTGCTGCAGGGGCTCAGAGAGGGAAAGCATTATTTCCAGCCAGAGAGGGTCATGGGAAGAGTCCACTGGCCAATATAGATCCTCCCAAGTTCCTTCGTGTTCTCTGCGAGCCTGCTGAAGCTTCACACCCTCAAAAGAATCCAGATTTCTCACAGTGGCTTATAGGAGTCTTCCCAGGGTTCCTTCAGCTCTGCCACTAACTCCGAGGAGGTCCACGGAGGTAAAATGGGGACTTCACAGCCATGCCACCCACGCCAGGTGGAAGAGATGTCAATGAGCCCTTGTCCTGCGGCCGCCATATCCGAGGTGTGGGCCTCACCCCGAGCATCTGGAGAGCAGCGTGCAGGGCTCTGATTTGGGCTGTGCTCAGAGACCCGGCCTGCCTCTGTTCAGTGTGACTTTGACTCTGCTCCTTCCCAATGCGTAGCTTGATGGCTGCACTTGGTAGATGCTTGAGAAATAGTTTTGAATGCTTAAAGAAAAAAGTGATAAAAGCTAGCATTTGCTGAGCACTTGCTATATGCTAGACACCCCTGTTATACCTGTTAAGCCCTTTATACCTGTTAACTCCCTCACTCCCTGTAATGATCCTGTGACATGAGTAATATTGTTTATCTGTTTTACAGGAGAGGAAAACTGGAGCATAGAGAAGGTGAAAGGGTTACACAGTTAATAAGATGGGGACAAGATTCCAACCCAGGGGCAGCTCTTATAACCACCACCCAGTGGATGCTGGATAGTCAATCCCCACTGGCCATTAGCATCATTGCCTGCACAGGCCAGTGTCTGTGACAAGAAGCAGCTTAAGGAGACTTTCACCCCCCTCATCCCCATTCTTCATCTCCCCAGGCCACCTCCAAATAAATACACAAACTAAGTACAAAGAGTACGCTCCCTGTTGAAGGCAGCTTCAAGCCAAGTCCTCCAGCCCCCAGGCTGACCCCCTGTGGCCCCCTGTTCAGAAATTCTGGAGCTGCCGCTGTTATGGGCCTTCTACAGAAATTCTTATTTGATGGCTTCAGATCTGTTGTCTAAGAAAGATATTGGGGTCAGGGTCTAATTTATGTATTAATTGTTAGCCTGTCATCACTAACCATCACTAGCTCAGAATGGGCGTCACCACCAAGATCATCTTCAACTCTCAAGACCCTGCGCTTAGGACAGATTATCTCATCGCCCTAGGCAGGCACTGGCTGTGGTCTGTGTGTCCAGCAGAATGTTGTCAGAGATGGAGAAGGTTTAAATCTACCTCCCACCCCCATGAATGTACCATCTGTGGGCTGGACCAGACTAGGATGCACGTGAACTAATAGGACAATGTAAATGACTAAGGGAAAAGCCTTTGGGGGCAAAAGAGAGGAATTTAGGATTGGGAACTAGAAGGCACAGTTCAGAGTCTGTTTCACCACGTGTTAGCCAAGTGACTTCGGGAAAGTCATGAACCTTCTCAATGTCCCAGTTTCCTAAAAAGCCAGCTGTTGTGGAAATGAACTGAAACGCCACATAAAAACATCACTGATTGTTGTTACCTTTGAAAAATCACATCTTTCTTCTCTGTTACTCCTTACCCTTCCTCAGCTTAGTGGACTCAGTAGGTCATTTAAAATGGAAAAACAGAAGCAGCATTTGGAAGTCTCGGGTTGGAAATGATGAACTTGTGGATAATTGCAGGCGCCACGTTGCTCCCTGATTGTCAGCAGGATTCGGCACAGCGACCCGCTCTTCACGGGCTGTGACCAGGGGCTCTATTTCTGGAGAGTTTGCCTGGCTGTTGCCTTTATTCCTGATAAATCCCGGGGTGGGGGTAGGATTTTCCAGCTCTCACCTGCCTCCACCTCACCTGTTGGGCTCTTTCAGTGTTTCTTCCATCAGCTTGCGTTGTTTTTGTGCTTTTGTAGGGACAACGTCAGAAAGATGTCCTCTGCCCAGGCAGCTCTGTCCAGTCTCCTGATCTCACCCCTCAGCTGCCGTGGCATTCTGAAGGCTTTCCCCGTGCACACACTGTCTTTTTTTTAATGTATTTTTAAAGTAAAAATTGTCTATATTTAAGGTGTACAACATGATGCTTGATATAGATAAATAGCGAATGATTACGATAGCCAAGCTAATGAAAGTATCTTCCCCTCACGTAGTTGTCATTTTTTATGTGTGGTGAGAGCACCTGAAATCTACTCTCTTAGCAAGTTTCTGGATTCAATACAGTATAATTAACCATCGTCATCATGGTGTACATTCAATCTCGAGACTTAGTCATCCTATGTAACTGCCACTTTGTACCCTTTGACCAACACCCCCCCATTTTACCCCTTCCCCCCGCAAGCTCCTGGTAACCACCCTTCCACTCTCTGCTTCTATGAGTTTGACTTTTTTTAGATTCCATGTACAAATGAGATCATACAGTGTTTTTCTTTCTGTGTCTGATTTATTTCACTCAGCATAAGGTCCTAAAAGTTCATCCATGTCGTTGCAAATGGTTACCTTTTCCTCTAGTTTTCTATTGCTTTCTTAAATCCCTCTAGGACTGTCTGTGGTTGTTTATATAATTGTCTATAACGGTCTATGCTGACGTATTCTGAGACATCAGCCACTTAGGCCACCTACCGAACAATTATTAATGCTCTTAGAATAGGGTGTGCAAATCCTTAGATGCTACTAGAGCTAAATAGCAGGAGTTTGGTACCACATATGGGTTGCAGAAATACCGCTACTGCTGGCTGGCTTAAATACCAGAACTGCCCTGATGCCAGCCCATGCCAAGTCTGGTGTTAGAACTCACAGCCTGAGTGCCGTTTCTCCAGGGGGGCCCCAATCCAGCATGAGCTCCCCAGTAGGGTCTGATGAAGCCACTGCAGTGCTAAGCACCCCTCTGAGAATCACCATTTGGAGCTGCTTCATTTGAGACTGTATGTCTTTAGTTACGGCAGCGAAAATGAATCTTTGATAGTGTTAAAGTTGTAGAAGGATTTCAGGAATAAAAATACTTATCTAAATCACCCTAATGTATACACTCATACTGGTTGTTTCTTTAAAGGCATGGAGAAAAGTATTACATCTCCCTTCCCCACTAAGAAATTCTGTAATTGTGGAAAAATCAGTTTCCCTGACTGGGAAGCCTGCTTCAGGGAGTCTAGGCTTTGGGAAAAGCACCACTAACTAGGATGAGGAACTGGGGGATTCAATGAACTTGTCCTAGAGATTCTTGTTAGTGCTTTTCAGAGAACATAAGAAGTGCTTTAATGATCACATTCGTAGTTTTGCAACAGTGTTTGCATATAAAATGGTTTTAATGGTGCTTTAAAACTGTTTATTGGCTGTTGTTCTTAAGTAAGGTGAACTTTTCCCTCATTTACACGATAAATTTGCTGAGCTAGCCCTTTCCAAATATAAACAAATACCCCATCCACCATTAACAGACACACACACACACACACACACACACACACACACACACACACACACACACACACACGCAAGCGTAGCCCTCCTGATAGTCTCAGCAGTTCTTAATTGTAATTAACAATTACAATTGAGAGAATAAGGTGCAAGTCAGACAAAAAGAATGAAACTCTGCCATTTGCAGCCACATGGATAGACCTAGAGGGTATTACGCTCAGTGAAATAAGTCAGACAGAGAAAGGAAAATGCTGTATGTTACCACTTATATGTGGACTCTAAAAAATAAAACAAACAAATGAATATAACAAAACAGAAACGGACTCACAGATACAGAGAACACCTAGTGGTTACTAGTGGGGAGAGGGAAAGGGGGAGGGAATTGAGAGGTACAAACTACTATGTATAAGATGAATAAACTACAAGGATGTCATGTACAGCACAGGGAATATAACCAATATTTTATAATAACCTTAAATGGAGTATAATCTATAAAAATATTGAATCACTATCACTATTTTATACACCTGAAACTAATATAATACTGTAAATCAACTATACTTCCACTGAATAGATAGATGTTAGATAGATAGGTAGATAGATAGATAGATAGGTAGATAGATAGATGGATAGATGGATGCAAGCCAGGGCCTGACGCAGGTGAGGAAGGGAGCCTGGTCCAGGCGGAGGCCCTGAGGGAGGGACGGCCAGCCCGGGTCAGCGTGGCGTCGGGGACGGTAAGGAGCTCGTGTAGCTGGAGCAGAGGGGGCGCCATCCAGGGGAGGGGCCGGAATTGTGAAGACCCTGGGGGACAGCAGTGAGCCAACACAGACTCAGCCCCTACCCTCGGGAAGCTGACATCTCCTTTGAGAGGAAGAGAGACTTGATTATACAAATAAATGAAATAAACATAGAAAGGAAATAAAAGTCAAGGGCCATAAGGAGAGGAGCGCAGTCCTACAAGAACCTGTACGTGGGAGCTGACTGATTCCAGAGGATGTGGAATGAAGACAGCTGACCCAGGGGCTAGAGCAGGGGGGGCGCAGACATGCGGGAACCCGTATTTTGAGGAGGGGAAGGAAGGCGGGGTGGCCAGACCTGGGAGGGGTGGAAGGGGGAGGTCAGCCCGAGAGAGAAGGAGGTGGGAGCCAGGCCTGCAGCGCCTTCTGGGGCAGATTCAGTGTTTTGGTCGTTATTATAAGAACAAGGGACACCTCATTAAAGGGTTGGGAGGGAGGGTTAATCTAATTTACATTTGGAAAGATTAGTCTAACTGCAGTAAAGAGTGAATCAGAAGGGGACCCTAGCTAAAAGATTCTCTCTTGGCCCAGGTGACAAGTGACGGTAATGTGGCCTAGAAAGTAGTAGTTGGATTCAAGGAAGACACAGGGTCAGAGGTGACTCCCGTGCTTCTGACTTGGGTGGATGGAGGATGGACGGCGGACAGATGGACAGATGGGAGGACGGGCTGTTTACGAGATGGGTAACCCTGGAAGGGAACCAGACTTGGAGCTCAGGGGCGGCAGTGAGGTCGGCGGTAGCAGGGAAGGCTTGTGAGTTGAACCCGGGGATATACTGAGACGCCTTTGAAACATTCAGATGGGATGTCAAGTAGGCAGTTCTGTGGGCGGCTCTGGAACCCAAAAGAGATGTAAATTTGTGAATCTTGGGGCACTTCAGTGGTGGTCGTGAGGTCCTCTGTGGAGGGAGCATGGAGGGCGTCAAGGGCCTAGCACCCAGCCTGGAGGGGCTTTAAAAATGAGAAATACTGAGACAAAACCGCTTAGCATGTGCAAAGGAGCACGTGTCGTGGAGGGGAGGGGGCACGCAGGGCGTCCTGCTGGGGGGTCTAGTACAGTGAAGACGGTGATGTAACAAGGTGAGGAGCAGCCGTGAAACTGCTGGAATGAGTAGGGGAGGGGCGAGGGAGGGGCGGCCCTGACCGTGAGGACCCACGACTCTTACATGAAGGGGAGGCCCTTCTGAGGTCTGGTTTCCGTCTGGACTCAGGGTGCCCGTGCTTAGTGAGGCGACTAAGAAGACAGTGTGAGCTGTGACCCGGTCTCTCCCACCCGAGTCTTCTCACCAACAACCCCGTCTCCGTGGCCCGGGCTGAGGGCTGCACGTCCCCAGGACTTTGTCTTAAAGCAAGGTGCTTCTTTCTGCTAACTGAGCAACCGTGTCACTTCTGAGGGACGTACTACTGTCTGGTCCAGGTTAGGTATAAAGGCAGGCGAAGGCGGGAGAGGGGGACGGGGTGAGTGTAGGGGGCAAGATGCACTGGGAGAGAGAGCTTCCTGCATCAAAACTCCGGCGGACGAGAGCAAGACAGAAACATCCCACAGTATGTGCAGGAAAGAAGAGGGTAAATTCTAGAAAAATCAGGCAAAATAAAATTAAGAGTCAGGGGATCTGCCAGGAATCTGAAAATAAAGAGGAGGCGTCTCTGACAAAGGGTCCAGGTAAAAAAGTCAGAAACAAGGCAGGACTAAGAAGTTGGCGACACAAAACCAGCAGCAGGAGTGAAGCTTAGCACAGAGCCAGCCAGCGCTCAGCCGAAAGCTCCTTCTTGCTTCTTGCTCAGAAGCTGCCTGGCTGGGCCTGAGCCCACCCTCCATCCCCACCCCCGTGGGCAGCGGCAGGGACCCCAGGCTGGAGCAGTGGGGAGAGGTGCAGGACGCCCAGCGCTTCCTGTCGGTTACCTTGGCCCCTCTGCCTCTTGTACCTTGAAACCAGTGCAGACCAGCCCTTGGCAAGATGTAACCACAGGAAGAGCAAGGCTGCTATTTGCAGTGATCAATTATAATTAAAATTAATTTTGAGTCTCCTGTCGGTGGGCAAATGTTACATACATCACTGTGATACCAGTTTGCCTTAAATATGTCATCAATATTCAGCAGAAAGGGAGAATTGGTTAGAGATGAAAGATTATCAGTGACAGACTCCATTTGTGCCACTATAATAATATCTAATCACTTACAGGTTCTGACTGCAAGGCTGTGACCCGGATCCATCGTGTTTAATGTGAAAATGATGTTAAAATATTTGAAGCTGTAGATGTATTTTAAACATAATGTTATTTGATAAAAAGGGCATAAATAACATGTTTCAGGGACTGATGGACCTGCTTTAAATCTCTAATTACCCCACCTCTAATGTGTGAAGGCAGTCATACACACACACACACACACACACACACGCATGCATGCATATCTATGCACACACACATAGATACACACATATATACATACCCACACGTAAATACATACATATATACAAACATACATGTACACATATATACATATATGCATATAAATTCATACATATATATACACACCATAAATACACACATACATACATATATACACACACATACATACATACATATACACAGAGAGACATATTTATGCACACATACATATGTACATACATATATACACGCATGTAAATACATACGTATATAAACACTATAAATACACACATAAATACTACACATGCATATATGTATAGATGTATACATATATGCATATGTATATACACACACCATAAATACATACACACATACATAAATACCCACATGCAGACATACATTTGGAAAAGTCCCAGCCGATTATACTTTTTCAGCATTAAGCAATGGTTTGTTTTGACCAGGTCTTTATGGGCCTGTTTCTTAACCAAAAATATAATTTTTGCCCTATTTCATGTAGTAAGGGCTTTTTTGAAAGAAATTGGAGGAATAGCAACGGATCTTTAATGCAGATTGAGTTTCTCAAAATGGCAGAGTTTATTACCCTTCTAGATGGGGTAACATTGAGTTGTGATTATTATATAAACATTAATTGAGGTTTGATCATATTCCTTTCATCCATGGCTAAATAGGTTTCTTTTTCCAATTATAAAAACAATTCATACACATTAAAGAAAATGTGTGCAGTAAAGAAAAGAGGGGGGAAATTGTCCAGGACCTCACCAAACAAATTCAAACCCTGCTAGCATTTTATTTCTATTTCCTTCAAATCTCTTTTCTCTATGCCTTGAAGTTGTTGGCTTTATTTTGTAAAATAAAAATAGATTTATTGTTTTCTTTCTGATTCCTAAGACAGTATAAACTATGTAGACAATTAAAGTGGTACATAAAATCATAAATGGAAAAGTAAATATCCCTCCAGATTTTGCCACCCAGCAGAAGCCCCATTCCTTCAGTTGCCCACTATGCCTTCCTAGACACATATCCAAATGCATTCGATTATTTCATATAAACAGACTCTTAGGAGACTTGCTGCTTTGTAACCCGCTCTCCTTCACTTACAGTATGTCACAGAGATCTTTCCAAGTAAAGAAATTAAAGGTGTAGTAACCCTTTGTAATGATCGTTTCAGATTCCATTGTTTTATAAGATCACTGTTGCTCAATCCCCTGCTGAAATCATTGAATGGTTTAAACTGGGTGGGGAGAAAATAAATTGTGTTTTAGAAAAGTAGCTCTCAGCATGGATTCACTGGAGAGGGGGCAGTCTGTAGGCAAAGATGAAACCGTTCAGGTGAGAAAAATTATCAGGTCATGAAGTCACAGCAGTAATGATACAGGTGCCAGCTCACCTTTACTTAGTTCTAACTATGTACCAGGCACTAATGCATGACTCAATCCTCACAAAAACGCTGCAAGGTAGGCACTATTTTATTTCCATTTTACAGTGGTAGAAACTGAGGCACGGAGGTTAAATAACTTGTCCAAGGTCACACAACTGGAAAGTGACAGAATTAGGATCAAACCCAAGGATTTTTACTCCAAAGCCTGTGATCTTAACCTCTGTACAACACTGTACAGAATCAGGGATGAAAAACAAAAGCTGCGGAGTAGATTCCAGGGGAATCAGATGAAGGAGTTGTTGAGAAGTATTCGGCCTATTTCCAGACCTTTTCCTGTTTCCTCTTTAAAACTAGCTAAACTCATCTTCCCCAAAAAGTGGGTGCGTGGAGTTTTCAGTTCCTCTCTGCTCTGCTGGTCCCCTAACAAGCCTACTGGGCTCGTTGTGCTGTGAATTGCCAAACTCCAGCAAGGGTGTTGCTTTTATTTGTAGAAGAGAGTAATTTCTTTTTTTATTGTATTTTATTCCTTTTTTTAAGTTGATTTTCAGTGTTTCAGGTGTACAGCAAAGTAATTATATAAAACTGAATATATATAAATAGGTTATTACAAGATATTGAACATAGTTCCCTGTGCTGTACAGTAGGTCCTTGTTGTCTATTTTATATATAGTAGTGTGCATCTGTTAATCCCCAACTCCTAATTTATCCCTCCTCCTCCCCTTTCCCCTTTGGTAACCGTAAGTTTGTTTTCTACCTCTGTGAGTCTATTTCTTTTTGTAAATAAGTTCATTTGTATCATTTTTTTAGATTCCACATACAATCAATATCACATGATATAACTCCAGAGTCAGGCCCTTTCAGCCTTACTGGACTGTGTCTCCCAGAAACTCCAAGTCCTTGCAGTCTTGACCACTTGGCTTTCGTGGTCAGTAACTGACTTATTGTTAACCACAAATCCCACTGGATTTCCCAACCTTCATACCTGAGCAATCGAGTTCTCCAAGCTTCTTCCTCCTTTTGACCCAGTTGCTGGACTCTGGCCGACTTCCAGCTGGTCGGCCTCCAAAGCCAACTGGGAGGACGGGGCTCAGCCAGTGGGCAGCTGGCATTTCTGTGGATCCTTTGCCTGAGTGACCCCATATGTGCTTCAGGCCAGAAACATCCTCTGGGCATCTCCCTATAGTCATTTGATACTATTTAGCCCCAACAGAAGGAACTGAGCTTTCCTAAAAGAATGGTTGGTACATATTAGTCTTCTTAATTGGCATCAGATTCAAGGTGAATCAGATTTCAAGAAAATACGGCAGTGAACCTCCATGTACTGCTTTATTTGCCTCCAACAATCTATATTTATTGCTTTTATAGTCACCTGAGATGAGGGCTTGATGTGAAAGAGGATGCCTGAGAATCCAGTTTCTGTTCCCAAGTCGTTCTCAGGTATCCGAGCAGCAGCTTGGAGTAGACTCTTGCGGCTGGAGGGGCGGATTCTCTTACTTCTTTTGCTTTTACTCTCACTGACACAGCGTGGAGGAGGGTGATACTTTCCTATTTATTTCACTGCCGTTTAGGACGGATGGTTTTCCCAACAGCCTGCTGGGAGGCAGAGGATTAACTTGATAAGTGCTAACATCCCACCCAAGAAGGGCAGTTGTACAAGGACCAGCCCCCCTCATTTCATGGCTGAGTAATATTCTCTGTACATATTGTACCACATCTTCTTTATCCATTCTTCGTTCCAGGGACATTTAGGTTGCTTCCAAGTCTAGGCCCTTGAAAACAGGGCAGCACTAAATGTTGGGGTGCATGTATCTTGTCGATTGATGGTTTTCCCAAGATATACGCCCACAAGTGGAATTGCCATATCCTCCGTAGCTCTAATTTTTAGATTTTTAAGGAAACTCCATACTCTTCTCTCTGTGGGCTCAGCTCCTGCCCCCGTGTTCTCCTTCCTACCCGAGGGGCAGCCCACTCTCCCTGCTGAAGTACCTGCCTGCCTGTCTCAACTTGCACCGACTCATCAGTACTCACACTTATGTTGTCACAGAAAGAAAGAACACCTCGTAGGCCTCATTTCAATAATTCCCAAACGTACCTACTCAGCACACTTTATAAAGTATGGCAGTTGTCCTCAAGGAGCAGGTCATATAGTCACTGCCTCTCCTTCATCGTGGAAGGGAACGAGCCCCTCTCAGGAGGAGACCAGCAGAGGGGACCCCACGGGCTATGAGACAGCGAGTTCTCGAGGTGCCCTTCCCACCTTGAAAGTGCTGCTTCCTAGGAGCCCAGGGCTCGAGTGGAACATGAGGAGGTGTCCTGCAAGGAGGCATGGAGAAAGTGGACTCTTAGTTTTTTTTAAATTTTGGTAGCAGACACACAGCATAAAACTTACCATCTTAACCATTCTTAAGCGTACTGTTCAGTGACATTAGGTTTCTTCTGCACCCATGAAACAAGAGCTCACTCTTCCCCACCATCCCAGCGCTTGCCAACCACTATCCTACTTGCTGCTTCCACGGATTTGACCACTCCAGATGCTTCATATAAGTGGGATCATACGGTATTTGCCCTTTTGTGTCTGGCTCATTTCACTGAGCGTAATATCCTCAAGGTGGACTCTTTTATTTTTAAAGTGTGAAATATAGGTACAGAAAAGGGTATAATACGTCCATATATGGGTTAATACATTGTTGTAAAGCAAACACTCGTCAAACCACTAACCAAGTCCACAACAGGACCATGGCCAGCACCCAGGGAAGCCCCAGTGAGCCTCGCCTGAACACAACTTGCCCTTCTTCCGCCATATTCATTAGCCTAGGGAAGAGGTCATCCTTGGCGCCCATAGCCGTGTGTTGGGCAGAATCACTGCTGGGCTGTGAGAGGAGCCCTGCGGGTGGGCGCTGTGACCCTCATGAAGGATCCTTGTGGGGATGTTCGGAGTGGACACTACGTGGTCTCTGACCACAAGGGGTCATACATAGTCTTGTAGAGTCAACTTTAAAATACAGAAAGAGCATGCATATAAAGAGAAATAAAAACAATCCAGTCTACATAGGAAATAGGCTTTATATGGGTCTTACAGGCTTCTATGTCATGCGGGGAGTGGAGTAATTAAATTTGGAGAAATAATATGTAAATGAGTTGTGTCCTTAGGGGGTCAGTAGTTCCAGTAAAAACCAGTTTTCCATTTCTTTGTAAATTCATTCCATGGCATATCCTGATTTAGATTATCTACTTATCTATCTATATCTATATACCTGCATAGATTGATCTATCTATATCTATTTATCTATCTAGATAACTAGATCTGGATATAGATCTGCTGGTAAATTCTCCTTGAACCAGTTGTAACATCTTCCTGCTTCCTTCATTAACTAAATAAAAATCTTTGACATGTGTTGCTCTTTAAAAAAAATGGAGAAATAGCAGTGAAGTTAAAAAAAAAACCTGTGCGGGGGGTTAACTGATTGAATAGTAGAAGATGTTGGGGAAATTCTTTATTTCAAAGGCTCTGTTGATGGGAGATGAGAGTGCAGCCTTGTCTGAGATCGAAGTCCCTACTGAGAACATTCCAGAACCACTTGAGAGGCCCAGTGGTGGTAGATCACGGGGACTGGGTAGCATTCGTCCTGAGGTTCTCAGGGAAATAAAGCACAAAAGAGGAGGGATTCTGACAAGAACAACAGATCCTGAGATAGCCTTGCATCTAAAGATTAGGAGGCTCCAATGCGGTGCCTGCCTTTTAAAGCACAGCCCAGGGAAAGTCAGGGAGAACAGGGAGTGAACCTAACCTCCTTCCGAGGAGCCAACTGAAAGCCCAGTGTGTGCAGAAGAGCCGTGGTTCGATTCTGTTGTAGCATCTCTCATTCGGGAAGCTCCAATGGCTTTACCCACAGAACCGCTTCGAGCTCCCTCTGCAGTAGCCGTGTGTGCACTGGCTCCGCCAGCACATGCAAAAGCGGTGGCAATCCACACGTCCCAGTGCCCCAAGAACCCGCCCCCCCACGACACGGGCAAACTCTGGACAGGGGCCTCTGGTGTTAAGCAAAATGAATTCTAGGAAACTAGTTCTTGGAGCAGGTCACCACGGGGAAAATTCCTGCCTGCCCGTGGGTCCTGGGTTGCTCTTGTTGGTTTGGGCAGCCAATGTAAAGATGGTGAGAAGCAAAGCACGAGTGTGTGTCACCCAGCACGTGGTGATCACAGCAGCTGGTGTCATCCATCACTCGCTGTATACCGGGCTCTGCGCTCATCTCTTCCTGTGTGTTATTTTCATGCTCACCGTAACCCCATGGGGAGGCACTGTGAATCCCCATTTTGCAGCTCAGGAAAGGAAAGCCCAGAGAGACGAAGCAACTCGCCTGAAATCACAAGTGAGGGGTTCCAAGCGGCACCCCTGACCCCAGAGCCCACACGCGGGACCGCTGCCCGCATGTGTTCTCCCTGAGCAGAGCAGGGAGACACGGCTCCCTCCAGGCTTCGCCCGTGTCCCACCCACTTTATCCCCACTCTCCGGGTAAATGTACTGAGCCCAGGCTAATCGTAAGGCACAGACAGGAAATGATATGACCGTCTGTCAGGAACTGGAGTGAGAAGCCCCATCAATGAAGGAGAGTTAGAAGCTCGACACAGATCTCCCTCTAGCCCCACTGTTGGAAACAGAACGTTCCTCCAAGGAGGGCTGAACCAGAGGGACCGGCTGAAACGCTGGCTCTCACTCATTAGCATGTCAAGCCAAGGAATGGGTTCAAATCGACAGTTCGTCCAGTGACCTTGGGTCAGGCGGTCTGTCACCTGCAGGCCCCCTGGCTCTTGCCTCAGCCTGGGGGTGTCATTTCTCACCCACTAACCCAAATGAAATGTCGGCAGTTTAGAGGCAGGACCTCCCACTGCCCTGCGTCAGGGGAAGAGTGGTTTGCAAAGTGCTCCCCCCAGACCACCTGTCAGAGACCACACTCCCTCCCCCTCAGAGCAGCTGACCTTTATCTGCCAAATATTGGGTTTGGGTGTAAGCTTTCATTGGAAGAAAGGGCTCCTCTGCTTCAAAGAACATTCATTTAGGAAAACAATTTTTAAAGGACGCATTTTTTAAAAAAACAAAAAGTTCACTTTTGACTCATTTAAAAGATATTTGGGGGAAATTCTATGATGTTCCAGACTCTGATATAGGGGTCAGGGGTAGGGCAGTGAGCAAAACAGGAAAATCCATGCCCTTATAGAGGTTTTAGCACTTTCCTTTTTAAAATTTAGATTTCAAGGAAATTATTGAGATGTCTCAGTAGCATTTATGGAGAAAATTTTCCATTCAGAAAAAATGTTTACTGTAGCTAATTGGTACCACCATCACGACCCCTATACAGTATTTGGTGTGTGTTGGCAATTTGTGTTTTTGTTTAATCATTAAAACAGCCCAATTTGAGGCAGGCGCTGGCATCCCTCCTTCAGGTGAGTGGCCGAGGCTTGGTGGTGTAACTGAGTGGCCTGGGGTCACGTGGCTGATGGGGACAGCCTTGCTCCACCGGCCGATGCCCTCGGGGCAGGGGGAGAGAACTCTGGGCCAGTGACTGAGGTTAGAACCGTGTCCACATCTCCTGGGAGGCTGGGCCGTGGTTTATAACCATCATTTGTCGAGGTGGATGTCACAGGCAACCTTCAGAATCTCAGGGCTCATGTGTGATTTAGTGAAGTTGTTGAATTTCCAGTCCAAGAAATCAAGAAATCATTCCACTGTGATTCACAGGACTCTAGGTAGAAGTTTCAAACCTCTGCCAATGCTTCACGTCTGTAAATGATCAAAGAATAAGTTAATGAGATTTCCTGTAAAAACGCAAAGGATTATAAAAACCCTTCCCTGTCTTAAGAGCAAGAATGTAGGCGTGTAGTATTTAATTCTTCGTTTATCTTTAAAGCAGCGTGGATGTGGATGACCTCTCTGTAATGTACTTAACAAGGTGGAGCTCTGAGCAGCCCGACAGATAGCTCTTGTTAATTGCTGGTTTTTTTCCTTTTGCAGATGATCATTCCCGGGTGAGGCTGCAGACCATAGAAGGAGACAACAACTCAGACTATATCAATGGGAATTATATCGATGTATGTATCTTGAAACTGTCAGTAAACCCGTGTGTTCTGACACATAGCACCCCGTGTGTCTGCTCTAAGATGGGTGGACACAGGCTGGTCCAACTCTGGGAGCAAACACATGCCCTGTCCCATACACGCAGAACATGTCCCATACATGAAGACATGTCAGCCTCGGGCTGGTGAGCTCCCCGTGATGTTCCCTGCCTTCTTTGCCATCCCACGCTTCTGTGGACTAAGAAAATGGTATTTCCATTTTTTTGTCAACAACTTGGATTATTTGACACTTAAAAGAGTCTGCTTGCATATTAATAGGACAAAACTCTCTAATTCCTAATTTGGTGATTTACCATCTCTTGTCATCACAGCACTTTCAAGTTGCCTTCAAAGTCATCTGCAGCTGTTAGCCAGGACCTCTGATGCATGCAAGACGTGTCATTAAATATGTAGGCTGCTTAATTATTGAAGCCTGCTCCTTTGTTCATTCTGCGTCATGTTAACTTAATGTCTTACATTAGAATAAATTCTTAGGGAGACAGCATGTTTTCACTTGAAAGAATGAATGAAATCAAAAGTATAGACTGAAAATCAAGGGAAAGTTGCTGTTACCTCCAAGGCCCAAGTTTACATTAAACAGATCTCAGTTCCCAAGACATCCTCTGTGCTTGGACTTCATACTGTTTCTTAATCCATCAGTACTTCCTTGCACAAGTTTTATTCAGATATGTGGATTCCTTTCTTGTCTTGGTTGAGTATTACTAAAAATACTAGCGTTACAGTCTCTAAGAGTTCTCTAAAAATGACTACAAGAATGTTACGTGTAGTGCTTCTTGGGAGGGTTTGGCATTTGGGGGTTATAGATTTGAGGCCTGACGGAGGATTATTTGAAGACTAATTCGTATCTCAGTCTTCAAACAAAGACCCCTAGACCCTACATTTGATGATGACCAAAAACATATGCAATCCAAGGTTGAAGTTTCTATTAAAGCAAGGTTTCCTCCAAAGGCACATTGCACTTATTACTTCATTTGGGAAATATTTAGGGAGTGCCTTACAGGAGTGCTCAGAGGTGCCCAAGACCTTGTACCTTCTCCCCGAGACCTCACAACTTAGGAGCTGAAGTAAGAAACGTCTTCACTCTGACACTCGTTCCCTGGGGAGAGTCCAGGAACACCCTGTTCACACCGCAGTCCCAGCTCCCACAACCCTCTGGGTCCTCAAGCAGAGGGACAGTGTCCAGGTCCCGCTGTACCCCTGCCCCTGACACAGGCCTCGGGTGCTGTCAGTCCTCAGCGTCTGCCGAACCACCCTCTGAGGAGTGGCTGTGATCAGATCGGGCTTCGTCCTGGAGGCCATTTGAACTAAGCTTTAAAGAACGGCTGGGTAGAGACACAGAGGAGGGAGGACCTAAAAGTAATGCAAATACCAGATTCATTAGTTCTCGTTTTAACAGAGAAAAGAGTCAGAGTTCAGTACCCCTTTTCACTTAGTCAATGAGATTTTATTGAGCACCTATTACAGGTCAGTAACTGTTTGAGGCACTGGTGTTGTAACTGTGCACAATTCAGACCAAAACCAAAAAGAAAGCTCTGACATCATGGATCTGATGGTCTCACCGGGGGGAAGAGACCACAAATGAAACAAGTCGGTTAAGTCTCTCTGGTGTCGTAGACGGTAGGAGGAACACAGTGGCGGTGGAGTGTCAGCTCCACCGAGAAAGTGGGGGTCTGGGCCGGGGAGATATCTGGGGGCTGAGCCTCCAGGCCGAGAGGCAGCCCAGGAAAGGCCTGGCTGTGGGGCATGTCCGGCAGCTGTGGAGGGTGTTGGTGGAGGGTGTGAATAGGGTGGCTTCCGGGCGATGGGGTGAGGGAAGCCTGGGCAGGTGACGTCCACGGTGGTGAGGAGGTGGGCTCTTCCTGTGAGCTGGGTGGTCATAGAGGGACGTGCGCAGAGGAGTGAGGGATCTGGAAGCCGCGAGGAGGATGAACTGTAGGTCGGCGGGGGGTCAAAGCGAGGAGGCCCGCTAGGTGGCTGAGGGTGGCCTGGCCCAGGGCAGGCGGCCAGAGGGAGGGAGGTGGGAGGATCCTGGGTCTGAGCTGAGGTGGAGGCTGGGGAAGGAGGGGCCCGCATGCCTTCAGGAGGTGGGGTCACTGTTATCTGAACAGGATTGTGGTGGGACAGACTCTGGAGTGGGGAGGAAACGAGGAGCTGGGTTTATATGTGTTCAGCTTTAAATGTGCATCAGACGTCCGAGTGGAGGTGTGAGTCGGCACTGGTTCGCCCCAGGGTTTCAGGGCAAAGGCCCGGCAGGAAGTGAGGATGCAGGGCTCCCGGGACACCGGGTGCTGACGGCCGTGAGGCGGGAGAAGATCATCAGGGGAGTGGGGTAGACAGAGCAGAGTCCAGACACAGGGCGTCCCAGCATCACCACCAGGGACAGGAGGAGGGGATGAAGGAAGGAGGCGGAGGAGCCGTGGCCAGGCAGGAAGAAAGCCAGAGCGTCACATCCGGAAGCCAGTGAAGAAGGCATTGCGGGGGTTCGGTTGTGTTCATGCTGCTGGCAGGTCAAGCAGGGGAGGCCTGGGAACTGCCACTGTGCTCAGCATCAGAGGTCTCCATGGACCGTGCCAGCTGCTGCAGTGTAACAAATGAGCCCCCATCTCCCAGCACCTTGCAGGCTGGCACGTACGGTGATGAGTCCAACCAGGTCTTGCTTCGTGCAGCTTACCAGCTGGCAGGAAATGACTGATCATCTGAATAACCCTACTTAATATCTGTCATGACTCTATGTCAGACACCTGCAGCAGGCCAGTTGTACAAAAGAATGTGTTTGCTTTGGTTGTTCCCTCTTGTAGACTTGCTTTTAAGAACAAAAAGATCTAACAGATATGCATCTAAGTGGTCTGAGAAATTGGTATTTCCTCTCCAAGTATCTTTATTCTCTTTCTCAGCTGGCTTTGGGCATAGTATTTTGGGTCATCTCAGGGGACAGAAAGGGGAAGTATTAAGGTCTGTGGTGATATTATATGTTACCTGCGTGTCATTTTCTCTAAATTGGCTTTATCTTTCCCAGATATTGATCCTGTGACGTCCCTTGTTTCCTTCTTGCTTTGGTCCCAGTTTTCATCTTTCCCCCTTGTAAGGTCATGATAAAAGGAAGGGGTCTTGCAGAACTTCTACCTCTTTAAATTCCTGGTCCTTGCTACAGCATCATGTCTTGGTATTAGCAGTGTTTAAAAATGATGTTTAGTATTACTGTTGATATAACTGCCTATATTGATGTAACAGAATATGCGTTAAAGCTTTGTCACATTGCCAATAACATCCCAAACACAGATGAAATCCTCTTGCACATTCCTAGCCGGTTTACACTCTAATCAGAATTGTGGTCATGTTATTTCAGAAAATCCATAAGTTGTTGGTGTTTTTTGCTCATCCATCATCTCGTAGCCTGTGTGTGATTAAGTTACTCACCCACTCCCCGCCGTGCAGGCATCAGAACTGTTATATTTGATGCACCTTGGCTTATTAAGAGGTGCTCAGTGGTCCCAGGTCTGATCATGTAACTTTCAAATGATGCAGCTATTGGTATTTGTAGGTGCATTCATTTTGGCAAACTTAGCATGTGACTTCTGTGCTGCTTATTGATTTTTCAGTTTGTCAAATATTCTTTCTCATTTATTTTTAGGGCTATCATCGACCCAATCATTATATTGCTACGCAAGGTAAGTTGATTCCAGCTTTGATGTCTTTCTTTGGTTGTTTGCCCGCTGTGTCATTTCATACCCAGCCCACCCTCCCTAGGAGCTCTGTTGCACAGTGCTGCAGCCCCGATGATTGCAGTGCTAGCCATCAACATATGCATCCTGGTTTCCCATCAGAGGTCCTGGTGATGTAATCATTCAGTTAGAACTTCATGTTGAGATCATTAGAAGAAATGTGTTCATCAGTTAATTATTGAATTAACTCTGTCTACCTTAGCAATTAATCTGACATTTGCAAAAATTGATATATAGATATTCGTTGAATAAATAGGTACTGAATAAAGACCTGAGCTGGTCACTGCTGGGAATGCAAGCTGAATCCAGCAAGCACCCCTCTCACATTGGTGTGGGTCAGTGGGGAGAACATTTGCACATGCGGTATCACTTAAAACCTTGTGCGCAAGGTACAGATAACAGGTTAGGGAAACTCGGACAAGAAAGAGGTGGCTTTCGGGTGGGATGATTCAAAAACAGCCTTGTGGCAGAGGTGAGCTTGCGGGGAGAAAACATCTAATTGAGAGAGACATCACGAGCAAAGATCTGAAAGCAGTGAGTCAGTGCTCCCGGGTAGAAAGCAGTTGGTGGCTCACTTTGGCTAAAGGAAACAGAAAGAAAGTCAGAGGAACGTGTTGGGGAAGTTCATGGCGTGGTTTTGTTCTTTTTTAATTTATTTTATTCAAGTATAGTTGTTTACAATGTGTTAATTTCTGCTATCGAATCACAAAGCGATTCAATTGTACATATATATACACGGCGTGGTTTTTAGACCCCACCAACGATGGGGCGGGTCATCTGTAGAGGGTGAGGGTCGTGGGAGATCTGAGGATTTCAGGAAGAGGCACTGTCAAGGATGAGTTGGTGAGTCAATGCAAGGTGAACCAAAGAAGTGCTGGGAAGCAGAGAGGACCTGCTAGGGTTGAAGAGTTAGGGATGAATAGAGAGTACGTTCTCTCCCTTTTATTATTTTATCATCGTTTCTGGTAATGCATCATATCCCAGAAACAAGAGCAGGGAAATCAAAAGGATGCAACCTGCCAACATTTAGGGGTTAGCCGGAGGTTGCCCAAGAGAAAGTCAAGGAGCAGGGGAATCAAGGATGACAAGAAATCATGGTGGGAAAAGTCTCAGATTGGAGGTGGGGAGGGCAGAGATGTCCAGTGCGCCACAAGGAGAAGGAAGGCGCTAAAGGATTGAGGCCAAGTTCAGTGAATGAGTCACGAGGTAGAAGAGGCGGTCGTAGCCAGAGACCAGAATCCCAACACTTAGAGCAGCAGCGGCCGGTAGAACTTCCTGCATTGGTGGAAATCTTCTCTGTCTGTGCCATCCAGTATGGTAGCCGCTAGTCATTCGTGGCCACTGATACTCAAAATGTATGCGCTGCGAGTGAGGAACTGAATTTGAAGTTTTAATGTTGACTTAAAGAGCTACATTTGGCTTTTCCCCACTGGTGGTGTTGGGCACCAGAGCTGTGGGGTGGACAAACTCTAGGTGTAGCCGAAATGGGAGCCTTACCCTCAAGCCCCACGGCCACGGCAAAAACCTGGTGGCACCGCTCGTAGAGTCCACAGTCTTGTGTCACCACTTATAGATTCTACACCCGGGTCCAGTGTGCTTCCTTCCCTGGAATGACGTCAGTAAGGTCTCCTTCCAAGGTCGCCTTGCAGTCAGAAGAAACACCGCACGGGCAGTGCCCAGTGTGAGCCTGGCACGAGGCAGGCCCTCGTTAGGAGGTGCTAAGGGCTTCAGAGAGCAAGTGCCCAGCTTGTCTCACATCTAGACAGAACGAGGACATGTTTCCGGCCCTCTGAGTCCAACCCTGGGAGCTTCCAAACCGAACTAACCAATGGCTGTGGAGGAACCATCGCTCGTGCTTCACATCGATCCGCAAGGCTTTCAGAATGCCCCCAAGTCAGGGTCATAACAGCTCTGATTTAATGCATCTGATGATTATTTGAAATTTGCAGTTTTTACAAATTTACATGAAAATTTTATTGCAAAATATACAAAACGCTTCTGAGTTCTTGATTAGCAGCCCACGTTTTCATAGAAAGTATAAGCAAAAAATTAAATCTGATTCAAATTTTCACAGTTTTCACTGTAGATTCATGTGACTGAATAGGCAGCAGAAGTAGAGATTGAAACCCCCAAAGCCCTACATGGGTCTCCTCCCTTCGTTCATTCTGTCTGCCCCTCTGTCCCTGAGGGAGGTCACGATACTTAATTGCTTAGCAGTCGTCATTGGCAGCCTTCAACCTCTCAAGTATTAATGAGCAGATATACTTGTAGGCAGCTGAGAAATAGCAAATGTAATGTTTGTAGGAGACCACCACGGTGCCTTTAGCAGAGAAGGGTACCCCGCTGTGCACAGAGCGTGGCCCTTTCCTCAGTGCTGGGTGGGCTGCAGATTGGACTTCACCACCAGGCAGTTCTTACATCGCTATTATTGGTGCAGCAGGAGGAGGGAGAAGTGAGCAGATTTTTAATCTAATGTTCAGTCCAGACAGTACCCATTATTTTATGAGTAATACCTTCAGACCGTGATGTGCAGATTAATAAGTCAGAATGTCTTTTCTAGTGTGTGCCACAAGCGCAGTGTAAGTGGTGGCCTCGGGTCGCCGGTAATAAAGATTTCTGCTCGTCTGCAGTAATTGACCTGGACAAGGTATATAGAACATGCTCGTGGGTAGCTTTCATTAAAAAAACAAAAACCACAAACAAGCTGATTCTCAAAGTCCAGCAAAAAGGGTGATGAAGACTAACAGGCAGATGCAATTTTTGAATCCCTCCTTGCTCTTTTTTTTTTCCTCTCTATTTTGCACGGAGTCTTTAAAATCAGTTCACAGCAGGAACCCCTGAAACTACATGAATGGTCCATTTTCCTGACAACTGGTTTTATCCCCAAGAGGTGGAAACACATAGATTTCTAGCAAGTCCCTTCAATACAGAGGGCATGTCATGAATTTATCCCTTCAGCCTCTCCCCCTCCCTCAACTTTATTGATTTTTTTCCACCAGTAACTGGCTTTGACCTTTGATGATAATGGTAATGTTTCTGCAAATTGAAGGGACCGCATTCAAGCCAGATGGGTGGCTTTTTGAGTGTGTTCTTCCCGTCTCCCCACCCTTTAATTGTTTTCCATCTGGCAGCTAGTATATTGATGACCCGGTATGCACTTCATCCCATCTGCCTGGCCAGCCATTAATACAATTATAACACTCAGGACTTACGACTTGGCGTGCCAGGGGTCAGAGGAGAGGAACTCACGTCTGTGACTGCTTTTCCACACTCAGAGCCGGGGCAGAGCTGGGATTTCAAAAGCTGGTTCACGGAGAGAGGCAGTACACAGGTGGGTAGGGTCACCCAGAACCGATCATAATCAATCACAAGATTCCCCATAGAGACCACCACACGGGCCATGAGCTGGAGGAAGCTACGCACATCAGAACCGGTCCTCCAAGGCGATTCTGGAGAATGCCTGCCAGCCACGTGGTGCGGGAACGAGAAGCGTTCTCTTCATTGTTGTTTAGGTCTATTTTTCAAACTGACTTCAAGGGTCCTGCTTCAGAGAACTCAGGAAAGACAGTGCGAGGCAGTTGTGGAAGAAATGGCTGTAAGTCTGGGATGGACATGGCTGTCCAGCGCCCCATCCCTCTGCCTCACTTCCAAGCTCATCTGTGGGCTGGAGATGCACAGAAAGATGGGGGGATCCTACCCAGAGGATAGGAAATCCGGGGGGGCACGTCGCAGTCACGGGGTAGGGCACCCGCGCTTGGCCGGGTTTCAGAGGAGCCGGAGGGGGGTGGATAGAGCGGGAGGCGGGTCTTCATCCAGAGGATGAGCCGAGCGGGAGGACACCCGAGGTCCAGGAGGAGCACGGCCCCTGGCAGTGGGCAGGAGGGAGACCGCCTGAGGGGGAAGGGTCTTCATCCACGGCATCTTGGGTCTTCTGGGTTGCTTCTTGAAATGGATCGTCTCTCAGGACAAATTCACACAGACACACAGTTTTACACGGAAGTTCAGGCATTCTCCAACTTACTAAAATCCAGCCTGAAAGATCTATACCCCCTAGATTAAGACCCCTGAATTAGAGGGGTTAAGAACAAAGAACTGACAGGTAAAGTGAGGACATGATTAAAAGGCTTTGAATAAGGAGTGTTATTTAATGAAAGGCAGAAAGGCAGGGAGGGAAAAAGGAAGGATGTTTCTACGCCATGTGGTGGTGAAAACAGTGCTTTAAGAAGATTAATTAGTGTGGAATTATCCTGGAGAGAAAAACCTGCAAACAAAGATAACAGGGAGTAACCACAAGAAAATTTGGGATAGAAATGAATGACTCAGACAACAGGAATGGCAGAGGGCAGTTGTAGTTTTTATTTTACTCAACAATCCAGGTTGCATACAACTAAAGTATGTTTTCTAATATTAAATATGTTCTGGTGTCAAAACTGTTGATTTTTAAGTGTGATTCCTTCTCATTTAAGAAAAAAATGATAGATACATTTTCTTTCTGTATTCGTACTTTGGGTTTATATAGTACTTTCCTTTCTGAAACTTGGCATTTTTCTTTGTCCATCATTCAGTAAATATTAAGTGCCTTTTATGTACTAGGCTTTGTGCTGTAACTAATTTAATGTATTTTCTGTCCTCTGACCATTTAAGATATTACTCGTCTCATTTCATAAATAGATTTGAGGCCCATGGGGAGAACTAACACGTAGCTGAGTGCCTGTGCCTTGCATGAGGGCTCTGCAAGCATCTCTCTAGTGTCTGGTGGGGCAGGATAATGTACGATCCCCACCTTGCACTGCGTGCTGCCGCTTCTGTGGGCCTCACGAAGCTCACCCCCCAAAATCACGTGGTGAATCTTTTACAAAATGAGTCTAGGATCCAACCTCTTCCTCCTAAGTTGTGATGCATCTCAAAAAGCAAATTTTCTATGATACGTTCATATCTGAAAAGACTTCTTAATTAAAATTGTCTTAAATGTCCTGAAATATGACACTGAGCGTTTGGAGTTGCCTTGTTCCCAGCTGGGCATCTGGGCATCTGTTTGGAAGACACCCTGGTCCAGGGCTTAGCCGATCCAAGGAGTTAATGCTGATGGTAACAAAGAGACTGCGTGGCAAGATCAAGGCCGAGCTCAGAACTCTAGTTGGGTGGCCAACCCTGTCGAGTTAGCACAATTCAGAAAAAAAGAAACGATAAAGTGGGTGTTGGGCCACCTATACTCAAGGAGAGTAAATTATATGGATTTGAACAATCGAGAATTAAAAATATGTTCATCTTTCCTGCCCAGAGACTCTGAACGCTCAGTGTCACATTTCAGGACGCCAAGTCACGCTGGCATAGACCCAGGAACCGAGAGAGACTTACTGTCCATCGGACAGAACTGCCCTCAGCCTGGCAAGGGTAGTCTGTGTCTCAGGCCAGCCCCGAGAGGAAGATGCTTTAGCAGAAGGCTGCTTCACGGCCTGGCATCCGCAGAAGGGCCACAGGGTTCATCCACCGATCCCCAAGCACCTACTCACGGCCTGGTGGAGGGCGGGCACGAAGCAGATGCCCAGTGGGCCGGCAGGAGCGCGGGAGGGAGTGAAGAGATGAGCAGACGCGTGAATGGGGAGCTGCCACGTGCCCCGCACCAACCAGGGAGCAGAATACAACATCCAGGCCAAACGGCACCTCCACTGGCCTGACACGGTGTCTACTGAGCTGGATGGATTTTTAGCTCCAGTATCTGTGACTGTGTCTATTCTAAGTTAAGGGCTGGTCACCTCCTGTTCTCGTGAACACTTTCTCTTTCAACATGTCTGTAAATCAAGGCACTGTTTTTGGAGACTGTCCACCTTGTCGAAGTCACCTTGCTTAGCTCCACGCTGACTCTGCTCATGCATATATGGTCCCCCAACTACACCTTAGATAGTCAGTCGTATTTGTCCACAAGTATAAGCTGTTACTTATTTGGAAAAGAGAAACCTAAAGCAAACTTCCTCCAGAGACTTTGAGCTAGGGGCAGACTCTTACATGAAAATAATAAAAACGTGGGGTGTGAAGGTTTACAGTGGAAATACCTCCTGTCCTCCACTACTGCAAAACAGTTGGAACTTTGCTACAGTGACTCCATTCTGTTTACTTTTCATTTGTGTTTCTTCTGCATTTCATCCACACACCCTGTGTGGCATGAACATTGTTAGTAAGGATTTTCAGAAAGATGAATATGGGTTAAGTTTTCCCAGGCGTCTGAAGCAGTAATTACCAGTACCTAGAACAGCACACTGCTTCCCCCAGCAAGTGGAGACTTGCCAGAGGGTCAATGCAAGTTCTACACACTCTGTAAAGAGCTTTTGTCTCCTGGGTTCTGACCTCCAGGTGGAGATGAGCACTTGAAATCATTTCTCAGTAGAATTGAAAGGAAACATTTTTTTAAATCAAAAGCTAAGCCTTCAGTAAACAACTTTTGTTTTTATTCCTCCAAGCACCAGCTCTGCGCACACCTCAAGTACAAACTCTCCATTAGCTGCTATCGTTCTTCCTGGCTAAGCTATTCCCGCATTGTCAGTGGGTTGTAGGTTATGTTTGGATTCACTTATCATATCCTAGGAGAGATTGATTTAAAAGTATTGCCCGGTAAACTGGAGTATGCTCTAGTTTCCAAACTTAAATAGGGAGGCTTTGAGGAAGTGTGATTTATACCTGGAGAGACAGTGACCTCTGAGGAGGTCTAGGTATTCCCGACACCCAGGGCCAAGGTCTCCATGCAGGGCCCACCCTCATCTTACTCTCCATCTGCAGGTGTCTAAGGGAAAATGAACAATTTCAAGAAAACAGCTTATCCACAAACTTCCTTTAAAACAATAGTTTTTCTTCACCAGATTAATTTCAAAAGCTACTGGCCAATTAGCCAAAAGGTCGGATCACAGACATGGCTCAGCCCTGTGGTCTTAATAAACTCGCACATTAGAAGTGAGAACGTTTAAAGACAGCTTGCATATTAAAAGATGAAACCAAAAACAGATCACGTTAGGTACCATCCGTTAGTGTTGTCGTAGATGCTATCACGGAAACATATCCCTCAAGGAACAGAACCTAAGTTGATACAGAATAATTTGAAGACAAATGCTGTCCCACAGGTACTGGGTCCTCAACTGCCTGGAAACAAATGCTTTTTAAATCTTTCAGAGCAATTTAGAAGTGTTCCTGATTTGAAGTAGAAAAATGATAGCATCTTTTAGAGGTGGTTGAAACTTTAAAAAACCTTTTAAGTCCAACTCTCTTGTTTCGTGATTGAAACAGATGAAACTTAAAGCACAAATAGATTTAAGTGACTCTCATCGTGTCAATTCAAATGAGTCACGATTGCAAAAGGATTTGCGAACTGTATGGGTGAACATTCGTATTTGAATAGTGCGTACGCCGTGTTCAACTTAGGAGGAACATCATGTGTTTCCGGCCTCCTAAGGGGCCTTGGTTAACAGTGAGGAAAACGTAGGGGGTCACATCTTTCTTCCAGGTTCCATCCTGAAAGGACAGAGCTGTGACTCACCCCCCAGGTGCTTTCTCTGGGGCTGGCCTCCCCCGGCCTTCACCCCTCTTTGCAAAGCCAAGCTGTTCCTTTCAGGCATAGTTCATCGGAAATTGAACCAATATTTCTGTGCATCTACCAAGTGCCTGCTAAGTACAGGGTCGGGAATAGAGCGTGACTCAGGAATTACACAGTGTGCCGTGTATGTAAGCAACCAGCTGTTACCAATCTGTGAGTTTACAGCAACGTCAGATTTGGGCAGTATTTTAGCTGTTTCTCTCTCCCAGCCCTAAACCATTGAGCAGGTGGAGAAGTGAGGCCTGATTTTTCCCTAGAACCACACTCTTCCTGCGTCTCGGAACCAGGGTCCTTTATCGCCCATCGATACAGTTTTGGACAAGTTTCTCAAGGCAGCAAACTTGAGGAAGTTTCTAGCCACTGCAAGTTCTTTTTCTCGCCTTCTCACTCAAAGGGATGCTTCTGGAGATATCCCAATGCCGTTGAAAACTTGAGATTGCCTGCACTCCGCCGTGCCTAGGGTGTCAGCTTACCTCTACTTTATTCATTTATCACATTCATTCTCTTTTTCTTAAATAAAAATGGATCCCACTTGTGTACTGAAAAAAAGCTTAATTAAAGAAGTTGGTGAGTAATGCAAGCTTTTATTTCTCTGGCAGTGGCCCCTGAAGCATATGAAGGGAGGTTTTCCCCTTCGCTTTGCTTCTCCTTGACAGAAGGCAGGCAGATCCTTTGGGTCACCCAACCCCTCCACTCTGAAGGCTGCCATTCTTTCTTTTCTCCTTGATGGCCTTCTCTCTGTGCCCCTCTTTAGAGCATGAACAAGCACTCAGGATGAGTGCGCGAGGGTTCTCTTTGGAGACAGGCCTGATGGATGCTCTGTGACTCCGCCAGCAACAGGCTCTTGTAATGTGGACATCTGTCATGTTCCTCCCTCCCGAGGCTGCAAACGCTTTCTCGTCCGCCTCCTCCCAGCTCTTCGCGCGGTATCTCCATCAAGCCTGTCGCGGGGATCAGGGGCCAGTGGGAATGCATCTGCATCTCTGTATCTGAGATTGGACCCTTGCCACACGCTGCCCACCACCCTGCCATTGTCTTCCATACACAAGTTCCTCTTTGGAGGCCTCGTCTTTGCCGCCACTCAAATCTGATTTATCTGCCTTTATCTTTCAGTTTCCATGTCAAGAATAATAGCAGCCTTTGCATTCCCATTCACAGTGGCACCACTGCAAGCTGGAAATGTTTATATAACTGGTAGGGTGGCGTGATTCTAGAGGAGGGCTGAGTATAGTCCAGAAGGAACAAAATCCAAGTAACGGTTCATTTAGGTAGATGGGGCTTCCAGAAATGCTTTGGAACATTCTAGTCCTGCCAGGAGTCACCCTGTTATTGGTTCTGTTCACAAATATTCCTTTGCTTAGGTAACATGGTCACAATCAAATCTTTGAAACCTAAAGATTTTATTTGGCCCTAAAATTGCTTCCATATACAAATATGTTTTATGTCAGTAACTAGGACAAGGCTTTTTCCCCTGCAAGAGGCAGTAGAGCAGAGTGGTTAGTTAGAGTGTAGACACTGAAGTTACACTGCTGAGGCTCAGATTCCAGCTCTGCCAGCAACCTCTCAGTAAGTATTAGCTAAAATTCTTATCATTATTCCATTGATTCCAAAAACACGTCGCTCAAAGCACATAGGTAGTCAGGCTTTAACCCAAGTATAGCGTATGCTCATGTCATTTTCATAAAAGCTAATACATTCTACACCTGTTAGTGCCTCTTCCAGGATGTACCAAAGGGAACCACTTACATTTTCACCGGCATCCTGCATCCCCCTCCAGAGTACAAAAATTATTGTCACTGTTGTTGACTTTTAAACAAACATGGGTTGCAAAGACAATAAGCTAACTCATCAACTGCAGAAAGCATATTTTCCTTTAGTTTTTGAAGTCTTGCAGACATTGACCATCTCTGATAGCAGCAGAGAACACCAGCGTGGAGTCCTGAAGGCATTTCTGATGCCTCCTTAGAGTCAGACTACATGTAAGTGAGAACAGCTTAATTCCAAAGACCAGACAAGTCCCTTCCCAAGAGGCTTCGTCCAAACCAATTTCTGATATAAGAATCACACAAGGATGCTTTAGAGAGGAGCTTTGGAAGGCCAAGAAACCACTGGAGGAGAAAATGGGGCTGAGCAATGATCTGGGAAAGAGAATAATGATGACAGAGGAGCAGAGGGGGAAATCAGAGGGAGACAAAGGGAAAGACGTGTGCTCTTGGCCTGTTTCTGCAGCCTGTCTGTGTTGGGTGGGGCTGGACTGTTTGTGTATCAGAAATTATTTTAAGGATTCCATGGGTGATCTTGTAGATTTTTATTTTGAAATGATTCAAAATAAATTGATTCAAATTGATTTTAACACATGTAGCTTTTGTTTAAGAAAAAAGAAAACTTCTAAAAATATTATGACAAAGTTAGTTCTCAAAGCCACTATTTTCATTTATTTTCTTGTTTTAAGGTCTTAAAATAATGGGTGAGGGAAAGGAAGAAGGTATCCAGAATACTTGGGTCATTTTGTTTTGAGTTTACTTTTTTAAAAATTGTGCTTCTTTACCTGTTTTTACCATTGACTTGAGACATAGTTAAGAGTGGTGTGGAAATGCACAAACTTGTCCTTGTAAAGATAACTTAAGGAAAACCACAATAAAAATTATGAAGGCTATAAAAATTTACAACAGAAAAAGAATTATAATAATGACTAATCAAGATAGGATGAACTCATATTGGAACTAAGATACTAGAAAATACGAATATAAAAAATGGGAAAGTGACGATTAAATACGAAGTTTCTGGTATCTCTTAGGAAGAAAGTGGCTATTGATTAAATTTATCTTTATTAACACATTAAATAATACCTACTATATTGTTCTTTATTGTTTTTAAGTATTTTATAATTATTTTTAGTGAATAAGATGAAAGTCAGATTATTAACCAAAAAAGAGCCAAGAGTTGAGGGGTTATGACTGATACTACAGACAGAGGTTTCCCAAGCTGTTTTAGATTTTATATGTAACCTGTCCATTAGTGTTTGGTTTATACCGATTTTCTCTTCATTAAATCTGACATGACCTTTTGGTGTCCAATCAGGATTTCATATGTTCTAGTAATGCACCTGGAAACTGACATCCCATGACACTAATTATCTAGAGAAAGCCATGAATGTTTGCACAGTTCATGTTGGCACCCTTTCTTATTTCAGTCTGAAAGGAGAATTTTAGGGGATGGTATGAGTGAGGTGTAAACATCACCATGTGGATGGTGTGTCCTAGAGGAAGTGGGCGCACTCACAGTGGATGCCTAGTTTTTTCAGATATAAGAGGAGAACTTTGTGAGCCAATTTAGGAGAATCAGGGTACTCAGCAAGTTCCTGCTCACCAGTCAACTATACTTCAATTTAAAAAAGGAAAAGAAGTAGAAAAGTTAAAAAAAAAAAAAAAAAAGACTCAGGCAGTGGGTAAACCTACTCCAGTGTTAAGAAGGGATTTGTCGTGTGAGAACCACGGAAATGTAGTAACCAAAAAAAAAAAGGAAAAATAAGAAAAAACCCACTGTTTAATGTCATTAAGTCATCACTTATGACCCTACCTCTTTTTTTTTTAAAACATCTTTATTGGAGTATAATTGCTTTACAATGGTGTGTTAATTTCTGCTTTATAACAAAGTGAATCAGCTATACATATACATATATCCCCATATCTCCTCCCTCTTGCGTCTCCCTCCCACCCTCCCTATCCCACCCCTCTAGGTGGTCACAAAGCACCAAGTTGATATCCCTGTGCTATGTGGCTGCTTCCCACTAGCTATCTGTTTTACATTTGGTAGTGTATATATGTCCATGCCACTCTCTCACTTCATCCCAGCTTACCCTTCCCCCTCCCCGTGTCCTCACGTCCATTCTCTACGTCTGTGTCTTTATTCCTGTCGTGCCCCTAGGTTCTTCAGAACCTTTTACTTTTTTAGATTCCATATATATATGTGTTAGCATACAGTATTTGTTTTTCTCTTTCTGACTTACTTCACTCTGTATGACAGACTCTAGGTCCATTCACCTCACTACAAATAACTCAATTTCATTTCTTTTCATGGCTGAGTAATATTCCATTATATATGTGTGCCACATCTTCTTTATCCATTCATCTGTCGATGGACACTTAGGTTGCTTCCATGTCCTGGCTGTTGTAAATAGAGCTGCAATGAACATTGTGGTACACGACTCTTTTTGAAATTATGGTTTTCTCAAGGTATATGCTCAGTAGTGGGATTGCTGGGTCGTATGGTAGTTCTATTTTTAGTTTTTTAAGGAACCTCCATACTGTTCTCCATAGTGACTGTATCAGTTTACATTCCCACCAACAGTGCAAGAGGGTTCCCTTTTCTCCACACCCTCTCCAGCATTTATTGTTTGTAGATTTTTTGATGATGGCCATTCTGACTGGTGTGAGGTGATACCTCATTGTAGTTTTGATTTGCATTTCTCTAATGATTAGTGATGTTGAGCATTCTTTCATGTGTTTTTTGGCTATCTGTATATCTTCTTTGGAGAAATGTCTATTTAGGTATGACCCTACTTCTAACAAGGCATTATTTCGTTATAGCTTCAATGCCAATCTTCTCTTCTTTTACTAAATTAAAATTAAAATTCCACTGGACTGGTCACTAAATTATATTTCCACTGGTGGACATTCTAACCCTGTAATGCTGGTGTTAGACATAAAGGGTGTTTCACATGAGAGCTGTCCTTAGAAAATGCTGCCAGTTATATTTTTGAATTTAGGTTACATAAAGTATTCCCAAGTTTTCCCCATCACGGAACAATTTCTCAGTGTTTGCTTCTAAATCTTTAGTTGATTTTTATTGTTTCTTTCAAATGGTAATCAGGGGGAATATTCTTAACAATTCAGGAAAATAAGCACATCTCATCCTGTGCACCCAGCCGTCTCAACTTCGCTTTTCTTTGTCTGCAGCTGAAACCAAAAATTATTCATAAAAATTCCATGATTTTCACTTAAGTAGCCTCAGGGGAGAGCAAATGCACCTATCAAGTAAGTGTTGTTAAGGATTATTAATTATTAATGCAGAAGCCAACTGTTTTCTGTGTCACCGGTATCACTTTTGTGACATACCAGACAGATGCAGTCCGTAAAGCATGGTGGCGTATTTTACCTTGTACATTTCACTACTGCAAAAATGAAAGGCTACTAAATGTAAAATTATAAACGTAAGTGTTACAGAAGCATCAGATTGAAAAATCACTTAAAGTTTTTGTAATAAAAACTTATTCAGAAACCACTGAAGGGACATCTAATGTTTGGAACGTTGAGTAACTGACTTCATAATACTTATTCTAGATTATCTCCAGCAGCAACGATAACAGTAATGGATCAGAAATTTAGGGCGACTTTTATTTATGAGCAAGAGCTTGAAAATGAATGCGTAAATCTTAGGCCTCTCTTTTCCACATCGGTGTTTCAGCGTCAGGGGTCTTCGGTTCCGATGGAGTGAGCTGGATGCCACAGGGCCTGACCAAGCCCACGCCCGGCCAGCGCGCAAAGCCAGGACTCCTAGTTTCTGCAGCTGCACTGCCCTTAGGGTCCCCGCCCCTTCCCTCTGTGCTTCTGCCATTCGGTGTGCACCCCACACCATCCAGTCATGTCAGGTAGTTAAAGGCTGATGTGCACAAACAAGGCCCCCAGGCTTTGGGGGTCATTCTGAAATTTTCAAAGTGCACCTGGATTGATGTGGGTGGGAATCCCAGCTTCAAAGTCACTTAGCCTCCTAAGCCTGGTTCTCATCGTAGGATAGAAACATAGTTGTGATGCTGAATAAATGAGATGGTGCATGTAAAACACACCTGGCCTGAGGACTTACCCACCTGCCTCATTTAATTGTCCACCATCCTTCTCAGCCCGCTTCTCAGGTCCCCTTACTTTCCAGCCCAGAGCCCTCAGCTCCTTTGCTGACAAAGCAATGGTACTGCGCTAAAATCCTGCTCGGTTGCATCCAAAACTGTCCTCCAAGGGCAGCCCTGTCGACCCCAGTCTGATTCAAAGGTCAGCCGATGCATCCATGACCCGCCGGCTCCTGAGCCAGCCCAGCCCAGGCCTGAAGCCCACCTGAGCCCCTGCTCTGCACCAGGGAGCCTGGCAGTGGCGCTGTGAGGCCAGCAGGGGCCTGTCCCCCTGCCCAGCCCCGTGTGACCTTCCTGCCCCGGAATCACCACCGGGAGCCACACGCTGCTCGCAGGCCCTGGGGTTCCAGGCATCACTGCTTGAATGTCTCCGCTGCTGGTTTCCACCGGCCTTTGGATGCCAGGGAGCCATCCTCAGAATATAGTCATATTTTGTAATATATCTAGAGTATTTTATAACTTTCCCTCTCATTAATTGGTATGGAGCATGATCTCTTTGTTTACGGTTCTCTACTGTTCATGTTCAACATTGTCCTGTTTCTCGGGAGTTTTTGTTCAATAAATAGAGTAGATCCCTCCACTCTGGACACTGATGTCTGTCTGCACCTGCGGGAAGCTCAGGGGCTCCCTCTGGACTTGACCTTTTGATACCTGGGCTCAGCTTTCCAGCCCACTGGGCCCACCTCCTCCAGGCCCCCTTCCTTCCTTCCTTCCTTCCTTCCTCCCTCCCTTCCTTCCTTCCTTCCTTCCCTCCCTCCCTCCCTCCCTCCTTCCTTCCTTCCTTCCTTCTTTCCTTCCTTCTTCCCTCCCTCCCTTCCTTCCTTCCTCCTTCCTTCCTTGTGGCTGTGGATACCTCATCACACATCGGGCCGAGCCCACCTCCTCTCAGACAACCAAACACTTCTTCCTCTGCCTTCTTTCTAGAAGGTAGGCTTTCAATCTAAAAGATTGCTCCCTAGTTGTGTTTTTAATATCTTCTTCTACTACTCATAAAGTCCGAACCCACAATTCTTGTAAAAATTTCCCATGTTGTCTCAAGATGGCGCCCATGTGTCCCTTGCCCACTCAGGTGGCACTAAGTCGCCCCTATTGGATGTTTCACCCAGGGGACCTGCCCCCCTCATTCCTCATCCGCTCTGCACTCCACCACTGCAGGAAGAAGTACAATCTCTTCCTGACGTTGACTACTGTAGACATACATCACTGGCTGACAGTGGTCTGCAAATGGTTTCCCTTGTGAATCCCCAAAAGAAGTTTGAAAAAATTATGTACCCCCTTTGAACATTTTAAGTTGCTATCTAAAGTTTTCATCATAAGTTTATATACATTTATTTGTTAATAGGAGATAGGCGATATTTAATTATTTTCTAAGATAAAATGAGGATTGATATAATGAGAATAAATATTTTATGATGTGCGATAAATGGAGTTTAACCACCTTACAGATTAAAGCACACCGAATCTGAAAGAAAACGCATGAAACTTTCATCCATGGTTTGCATCCAGGAAAACTTGGCTGTCCTACAGAACAGCCCAGTTCCAGCTAAAAGAATAAGTGTTACCAGCCTCTACCACTTTGGATGTTCTGAATTCAGAGCATCTCAGGATGAGCCAAAACACCCCATTTTTAACACCAGATTTGTCCCTTTATATAAGTATGCTTCATAAGGGAAGGCAGGAAGCACTGTGAGTTCCCAGGGTCAGTATTTCAGTCCATCCCTTGGTTTCACACCTGCAGGTCTTTTCACCGGGGCAGTGCCCCATAGTAATATTTAAGATGAGTGAGGGCTTTGTCAAGTTTGAGAAAGACCACTGTTCCTGGGACTCCTCAGGGAGATCAGTTTGGGCAGAGTCCATAAAGCCGCTAAGTGTCTAGAAATTACTACTTTAGAAACTACCCATGTCCCCCTTGGAAAATCTCCTTGTGTCTGCAGAGGTGTGCACATCTCAGGTGAAGTTCAAGAGTCCCAGGACGCCGACCTTACTGCACTTTACATGCGAGTGTGGTGTGTTCTTGCCTTATCTCCACCTTACACAGCCACAAGCCTCTTGAAAGCAGGGGCTGTATTTCTGTTACCACTTTTGCATCCCTCACCATCCCTCCCAGGGTGCCTGGCACAGAGCAGGCTAAGTGCTCACCCGTAGATATGGGTCGCACACTCAGATTCCCACCAGGGGCCAGGAAGGGGATAAGAATGAATGAAGCAAGCTCGGAGGGGTCCTGGCAGGGGATCGTCGCAGGGGTCCCAGGGAGGTGGCACCTGCGACAGCAAAAGCCGGGACTGGAGACCCGGTCCGGGCACAGGCTGTGCGGGGCCACATTTGCCTCATTAAAAAATCTGGGTTTTACTCAGTGGAAACCCCTTGGAAGATTTTTAAGCAGGAAAGTAACGTTTTGCAGAGGCAAGCTGTGGCTGAGATGGGGAGAACAGGCTGGGGGAGCCCGAGGCTGAGGCTACGCTGGTCATTCAGGGGGCACGTGGCTTGGGGGGGGGCAGTGAAAATGGAGGGAGTAAACCAGGACGTGCTGGGTTCTGGAAATGCTTGGATGCAGGGGAGGTTGAGGCTGCGGAGAAGGGGCCTTGGGAGAAGACGTGCCCACGAACTTGGCCTTTATTCTATAGCAGTGGGGCCATGGGAGGCTTAAAGGAGGGAAATTGATCTCATATAAAAAGGCATTTTAAAAGGTGGTTTTCGGGTGGTTGACATGGCTTTCCTTCTCTTCTGCTCTTGCCGGGATCGTGATGACTTGTACACACACACCTGTCAGGTAGGGCCCTTCCCAGTTCCTTGGATGCTCACCTGGCAACAGTGTGACCGGTGGGGTTAGACCTCACCCCGGGGACAACTTTGCTGACCTCTCTCTGCCTCAGTCTCCTTTCAGTAAAATGGGGGAAGAGTAGCACCTATCAGATAAGGTTGTGATTTTTAAATTAATGACATAATACATGTAAAACACTCAAAGGAGACCTGGGAAATAGTAAGAGCTCAAAAGAAGTTAGGAATTATCCTGTTTACAGTGGAATACCAATTCGTATCTGTACCCTTTCTTCCCTTCCAAAAACTCTCATACGCCACCGTGAGCTCCAAGGACCTTGACTTCCTGTGGCTCTAATGCAGAAAACATACTATATAGAAATGAGAATGTGAAAAGGAGGGGTAGAAGTCATCTATCAAGGTTTGAAATTATGATTTTTTAATATCTCCCACTGCCCATGAACTAGAGAACTGGTCTTACACAATAGAGCCATCCTTGAATGTCTTTCACTTACACTTTTCACGGCTTTTCATTGTTTTCATTCTGCTCTAGTTCTCTCTGCCCTTTTTTGTTGCTGCTCCTCCAGGGCTGGGCGGTGTAAGAACACCCGTCCGCACGTCTCCTGCTCAGCAGAGAGAGGTCTGTGCGTGCTGACGATCGTCAGGGAAGTGGGATGTGGTACTGGCCTGATGCTATTGACATTTCAGGACCTTACCTTTTAAACGCTTCGGTCCCCCGGGGACAGCTGCTGAGAATAACCGTCCCACCTAGTGTGCCAACATCTGTAACTGCATGGCCACAGTGATCGTGGGGCTCGCACCCAGCCAGCAACTGCAGAAATCAGATACCTTCCGGGGCTGTCACTGCAGCCGTTCATGCGAGAGGGGGCGGGGTTCACAGCATCCTTTGCCTGCTGTTTCCTTGTCTTAGGAGTTTAGCTGTTTGTCCACCCTGAGAGCAATCTCCAGTGACCTCTCCATGGATTATTCTCCCCATGCTGAGGGTGTTTTCCAGCTTTTGGGAGACGGACATCAAAGGCTAGGAATACATCCCTAGCCTCCCCAGGTGGTCCTCCTCAGGTGGTCCTCCCCCAGTTTCAGCCCAGCAACCGTGTGGGACTGAGGGTAAGCGCCCTGTGTACCAGGCACGCATCTGGAGACTCTCGGTGTTGGCTCACAATGGCCACAGTCATCCGACGCCACCGGGAGCTGCTAAAACCACATGGTGTCAGTGAGGTCACCCCGCCCCAGCCTCCAGTGTGCTTTTTGATTCTGTTTGGAGACGTGTATCTCTGAATCATAATGTATTCGGGTCTCAGGAAATAATTTGAAATATGTTGAAGAGAAAAGGAAAACAGGATTGACAAATTTTGCATTAAAAACCTTACCTTTGGGTTCCTGCCTTCTTCCGTGTTTCCCCCTCCAAAAAAAAAAAAAAAAAACAAGATTTGAATGAACATTCATGAAAATATCTTGAATCATCAGCCAAGATAAGACTCTCCAGTGCCCACCCTGAGCAGTTTCATCATTGAATTGCCCCAGGTGTGGGGCCAGGTGTGGGAGGAGCCGAGTGGTGTGCAGGAGGGGACCACGCTCACATCCAGCAGCACATGGTGCCACCCAGGAGGGAGGGAAGAGACAAGGGACAAGGGACAAGGAAGAACAGGGCAAAACTGCACAGGGAGGGTGGGGGAAGGAGGCTGGGGGACCTTTTCTAGCACCAATTCTTTTCTTTCTCAGATCAACTTAGAATAATCTTTGTGTTCAAATTCATTTTCGGATCTTAGCCCCAAACTGTTTTAGTTCTTCTGGATACCTGTCCTAATTTTAGCACTAAAAAGACCCTCACCTAATGCATTCTTCTCTCCTGATCTTTTTTTTTTTTTTTTTTTTTAGTCCAGGTCAATGGGTAAGAAAATCATCAAGACTAAATTATGATTTAGTGATCATTGTCATCACCCAAGTGAGCCACTGATTCTTATAAATGCCCTTTATTTTAAAGGTAACCCAAACGTAGCTAAGTAAACATTTAAAAACCTGTGTCACCTTAACTACCGCTTTGCCCCTCGGTAAAATGGCACGGCCATGTTCCCAGATAATATTTTATGAGGGAAGTTCCTTCTAAATCAGAAAGAATTGGGATTTCTTGATTCAAAGAGCTTGTATACGGCTTAGACTATTCAGTAGATTCAAAACCTACAAATCCTGGGTGTTCCACAGTTCCACCTCCATAGGAGACCACGTGACAGGTCGGAGGTGGAGCTGAATGCCCCGATGCTGTAGATCTGTGGTCCTTGCCCAGGAGACCCAACCCCCGGCCCCGGCCAATAAATGCAGAGTCTCTTGGGTTAGGACATCAGAATTGTTTAGAAGCTCCACAGTAATTGTAATATGCAGCCAGAGTTGAGAACCACTGCCTTCGACGGAGAACAGTTAGTGGAAGCCAGGATCGCACTCTGGCTCCGGATTATGGGTTGAGTTAAGATTGGAGGCCAAGCCTCGGGGCAGGGGGACTCAGAGGAGCCACCTGCTTAGTGGTTGGGACCAGCTCCTGCAGCACTGCCCAGCGGCGCTCTGTGGACTGGGTAACCATCACGCTCATTCTGAAGAAGCTCCTGCAAAAGATGCCCCCCTTTCTATGAATCGGGAAGGAGTAAAGGCAATGTGCTTTCAAGCTTCTACAGATAATCTCTGAAATATGTCAAGAAACGGACTCATACAAATATTACCTATTAACATTACTCAATATTTTTATATTTAATATAACAGTATAATAGTAAATAATATGGTTTATCCTGATGCATACAGACTTATTCATTCATTCATTTATTCATTGAGCTGCTATGTGCTGGGTATCCCACAGGCACTA
The DNA here is from genome assembly GCF_949987535.1 of Balaenoptera acutorostrata. Classification (NCBI taxonomy): domain Eukaryota; kingdom Metazoa; phylum Chordata; class Mammalia; order Artiodactyla; family Balaenopteridae; genus Balaenoptera; species Balaenoptera acutorostrata. Next base: position 61,910,594 of record NC_080076.1, read on the forward strand.
AGGAAAGAGCAGTAAACCGCGACAGCCACATTCCCCACCCCCCAGAACTTGAGACAAGTCATCACAACAGGGTCTGAAGCCAAGAAAGGGCGAGTGAGTTGCACCTGGGAACTTGCCCCCAGCCATGAATGTCTCTGTTGGGCATAGAGGGGAGAGGGGACTTTCTCCCTGAAGGCACTCGCCGTCCGCCATGCTGGGACATCTGATTCATCCACGGTAGCCCTTGTCATCAGAACTGTTTCTAGAAGTTTCAGAGTAGGTGGCACAGGCCTGTGCATCTAGTGAAGGAAGCAGAAAGTGTCAGCCCTGTGTTTCGGGGTCACATTGGGAAGGCTATCTGTTTGCACAAAGATGGACTCAGGGTATTTTTTCCTTGTGAGTAAGTAACAAGCTGTTAAGTACACAACGGGGGCACCTCTCTCCCCGAAAGCTAGCAGCATAGTGATTGATGGAATCCGATGTTTACTTGTGTCCCCTGTAACCTTGACTGAAGTCACTGAAATCTTCAGCCTGTGCCTCAGGAGAATGGCACGCACATGCCAAGGGACGGGGCCAAATGGCAGGCGCAGCTTCGTGGTGGGCAGTGTGCAAGGTCCCATAAGGGGACTCGACGCAGAGGCTCAGGAGTTGGAGGGGTTCTCACGGGGAGGGGAAGAGTGTAGCCATGGCAGCAGGAGGAACGATAGATGTTTGCATTCCAGAGAGGGAGGAATGAGGCTTGACAGTGAGGAAGAAGAAGAAAAAGTACACAGGAACCAGCTGGTAATTGGTCAAGAGGAAGGGGAGATGACTGAGGCACCCCGGCTGTGCCCCCATTGCTCAGCCAATGAGTGACCATTAATAAATACCTTTAAATGCACCTTGTCTTTTTTGTTTTTGTTTCGGTCTTTGTTTTTGCAGTTTCAACTCTTTTATTACCTTGGGCTTTAGAAGGTTTGAGTTAAATTCCTTAATGTTCATTTTATAAGGCAAATGAAGGCTACAAGTTCTTCTTCCTAACCTATGGCTTAACCTACTGATTGCTGCAAAATAATTTATGGAGAAACCTTTCTGTTTTTACTGATCAAATTCTACACTCAATGATAATATATCTCTTTAAAAAAAAAAAAACTTGCCATAGAAAATTTCAAATATGTACAAAAGTCGACAGAATTGTATAATGAATCTTCATGTAACCATCACCTGGCTTAAAAATTGATCAACTTATAGCCCAAATTGCTTTAAATACACCTCCAACTTATCTCCCTCCATTCCTTATAATATTTTAAGGTAAATGCACCTTGTTTTGTTCTGACGCTTGGCTGTGTGTAAAATGCCTAAGTGTGCATTCATTCCACGAATGCTTAAAATAACCCTGAGACGTGTTCCTGAAATCAGTATGTGGATAAAGAGAGATGCAGACACTAAAGGTCTCAGTGGCCCAAGTAACTTGCCCCAAATCACACAGCCAGTTCAGAGCCAGAGGCAGATCTCAAATTCACATGTTTGAGCTCCAGACCCAGTGATGTGCAGCGTCCAGATACAGCATCACAGCTGTCCCAACCCATCCCTAAATGCCCTCCGAGTCCCCGTGTAACGTGACTCTCCATGCCTTTGAAGTTGTCTTCCTCTCCTGTCCTCACACGTCTGCTGGTCGTATAAAGATTTATGCTGTTACATGTAGACCCTCAAACATGCATGGGCATAAAGTCGAGTTTGGGTTTTTTAAAAATCTGCATTAAAAGAAAGTTTAAGTTCCAGCTTTCCATACCTATACAGTATCTATAGCACTGGCATTTTATAACCCATATTTTCCCTCTTTTTTCCCCAGTCCATAAAAAGAGCTTTTTAATACTCAGATCCCAAGAGCTGGGGCAGCAGATCCCGGTCACGTTCAGTGACAGGAAGTACAACTGCTTGAATCCAACTCCTCTCTCGCTTGAGGGAGTCGGGCGAAAATTTTAAAAAGGATTAATTTGACAGATAGCACAGAATAAGAAAAATATTAGAAACAAGAAAAGGCTATTTTTCCTATAGATGCTCATTTCATTCTATATACCGTTTCCCGGGATATCTGCCAGTCGTTAGCAGGAAGAGTAATGGTACCCATTTCTTTTTTTAAATTTCACTCTTGAGTATTATGGAGATAAATGGCTAAATGATGAAGAAATAACTTTCTTTCACGGCAGTCGTTTAAGAAGGGCAAAAGAGCTCAAATGCAGATACGCTGGATGACATGAGAAAATTCAACCATGAGTGAAAAATGCAGTATTTCTAAGGGTGTCGTTTTAGGAAGAATACCCTCTCGCAGCAACACTAGAAGGAGAGCTCTGTCCACCTAGAAAAGTAAGGGGACTGCCTGTGGCCGTCCATAGATGTCTTTGCAAGCCCCAGAAATTTTCCAGTTGCAAACTCACAAAGAAAACAAAAGTCTCTGCTGTGTTTTGCTGCAGGACCAATGCAAGAGACCATCTATGACTTCTGGAGGATGGTGTGGCATGAAAACACAGCGAGCGTCATCATGGTGACCAACCTGGTGGAAGTGGGGAGGGTAAGTGGTCCTCTCCGCCTGCTGGTCATTTGTTCCTTGCTTAGCCAGCTCTGGAAGCAGTGTGTGTCCTTCCAAAAATATCAGCTACCACGGCTCCTCCTCTCGCTTGCTGCACTTGCTTATAAATTATCAGTAAACATAGCCTGAATTGCTTTCATTTGTTGTGATAGCAACAGACAGAAAAGGCACTCAAGATTTAAAAGCAGTTGTTATCGGCTATAATGAGCGCACAACAACACAAAAACACGGCAAAGCATGCATGCTGGTTGTTGGGTGTCAGAACACAATGGGAGCCCCCAGGAGACAGGACTGCACTCCCCACCTCGGGGGAAATCCACTCTGAGAACAGCCAGCAGGCCTGGAGTCAATCCTGGGCTTAGAAATCCAGCATCTCCTCTCGCTTAGATTTTCCTTTCCTCCCTTTCCTGACCTGTAAAGTGGAGACCACACTCCACACACACCCCCCGCCCCCCCCAAGGTCTTGGGTTACTTCATCTGTATTGACTACGGAGGAGCTATTTTTATTTAACCAGGAATTTCTTAAGTAATTAAGATCTCAGTCGTGGGATGCGACAGGATTCTTTCCAAAGGGAAATTTTAAAACAAGAAGATACACAGGGTGCAACTGCTTTGTTAAATAGTGGCCCCAATTCTATGGTTCTGCTGGAGGACCCATTACTTCTTAGAGAGGTTGACATTGTGAGATCTACCCTCAGCCTAGAGATTAGCCTTGAATTGAGATATTGGGGCAGAAACCATAAAGGGGTTGTTTCTTAAGATTGGCTGTTGGCCTTAAGAAGAAAGGAAATCCTGCCATTTACAACACAGATGCACCTGGAGGACATCACGCCAGGTGAAATAAAGCCAGTCACAGAAGGACAGAGACTGCACAATTCCACTCATAGGAATGATGGAGAATAGTCGAATTCTTAGAAGCAGAAAGTACAAGAGTGGTTGCCAAGGATTGCAGGGAGGGAGAGGTGGGGGGTTGATGTTCAGTGGGTATAAGGTTTCAGGTATGCCAGATGAACAAGTTCTAGAGATCTGCTGTACAAAGTGTGCTTGTGGTCAACAATAGGCATCGCGTACTTGATTTGTTAAGAGGGTAGACCTCACGATAAGTGCTCTTAATACACACACACACACACACACACACACACACACACACACGGGCATGCGCCAAGAACAAAGGCACACGGGAAACCACAGGAGGTGGTGGATATTGTCTATGACCTTGGTTGTAGTGATGGTACCAAGGATGTCTGCATGTGTCAGAACCCATCAAATTGTGCACATGAGGTTTTTTGTACATCAGGTATACTTCTTCAATAAATCTGTTTAAAAAAGTGGATTTTCAGAAGGTATCAGGAAGCACAAACCAGGAAGAAGAGAGACATTGAGAAGTGGGAGGTACTTACAATCCTAGCAAAAATGGCAAATCAATAACCTGAAGATCCTCCTCCTATAAACATCTAGAAATTCTAGATAAAATGTAAATGTGTTTTAATGTATTTAATATTAAATGTAAATATATATGTTAAAAGTGTTTAGCTTAGCTCTCAAGAAAGTAAACTACTAGAGACCAGAAAGTGAGGACGAGAGACCACAGCAAGGGTGGGCCCGGCAGCTGCCCGCTGGAGGACAGGCGCAATAGTGCACGTAGGTCTTAGTGAGAGGGTGGGAGGGCTTCGGTCTCACGAGCTTGGATCTTGAGTTTTAAAGCCCACCAAGAACAGGAGGTAACACTTTGGACATGTGCAATGCTAAGAATTTGAACTGAGATGGCCACATAAAACCTAGACCCACAAATGATAGATGCTCAGAGAAAGGGCAAAGGGAGAGGTTCGGGGTGGGGGGTGGGGGAGTTGGGAAGGGAAGCCAGCCCGGCACCAGAACAGGGAAATGACACAGAAGCAAATGGGTCTTCACTTAGGCTCTGGGTGAGAAAGCACTTCCACTAAATCACTGGTCAAAGCGAAACACCCTAATATAATTCAGAAAATACTTAGAACTGTGAATCACGAAGCATCGTTTAGTAAATGTGTCGGATGCAAAGAAAATGGTACCCAAAACTATATATATATATATATGTTCTTAAATGTTGTTATTAGAAGACTGAGCATCTAATTCAAGAAGATAAATGAGGAACAGAGTACAACTAAAGAAAGAAAAAAGAAAGTAATAATAGCAGAGCGGAAAGTTATTAAATAAAAATCAAAGAAACAATAATAAAAATCACCATAATCAAAAAGGTTTTGTGGCAAGACTAATGAAATTGACAAATATCTGGCAATCAGAAGAAAGGAAATCAAAAGTAACAAATATTGGGAATAGAATACATTTTTTATCATAACAGATAATATGAGTAACAATAAATTTGAAAATTTAGATAAAGTAGGTAATTTTCTTGACAAATATGATTTTCCAAAACTGACTCAAAAAGAAACAAATTCTGAAGAGACAATCGTGATTAAAAAGTGAATTATAGTTAAAAAGTGACCCATGGAAAAGCACGAGTCCCAAACGTATTATAGGTATATTCTGCTAAATATTCAAGGAATGGGTAATTCAAATCTTATAAAAATTATTCTGAGAAGAGAAAAAGAAAGACTACTGCCCCATTTTATGTTAAGAGGCTAGTATAACCTTGATATCAAAACCAGAAAAGGACATAGCAAAAGGGAAAACTATAGATACCACAAATTAGGTAGAAATAAATACACCAACAGATCAAAAAAGAGAGCCCAGATGTTGATGTAGGCATCTGTGGGAAAATGTGTAATTAGTGGGGAAAGCATGAGCTTTTCCATCACTTGAACTGAGACATTTGGTTATTCATGTGGACTAAAAAAAAAAGCCCAAAAATGAATACTAAATAAAGACCAAAAGTTTTAAATGCTTTAAAATTTTTAGAAGGAAATATGGGGGAAAATATTTATGGCCTTTGTTTTAAGAGTGTTTCAAATATACCAAAAGCTCGACACGTTAAGAAAAGGATGGGGAAAATTGACTATTAAAATGTAAAATTTTCTGTAGAATAAAGGATATTAGTAAAGTGACAAGACAAGTGAGGAGAAGCTATGGGTCCATTATGTAAAGTAGAAAAGCTTACAAAGCACTAGTTTACATACTAACGGTGTAAAAACCATTTACTTCTCTCAATTCCCTGTCTCCTGGGAGACAGAGCAGGAGAGCTGGTAGGAAGTTGGTGGGGGGGAAGTCGCTGAGCTCCCAACACCAACCCCTCACATGGGCGGTGGAGATGTCATAGCACCTGCTTCATAAGGATCTTGTAAAGATTAAATGAGTTTCTACATGTCAGGTGGTTAGAGAAGTTCCCACCCCATTCTGAGGACTACGTAAACATAGATATTAATGTAACCCTTACCTTTTCTCCAGCAAAGCTAAGACCTACAGTGGTATCTATAAATTACCTTTTTTCACCCCAAATCAGTATTTTGCTATGAAAGCAGTAATGACCACTGGAGAAAAAAAAATTCAACTGCACCAGAAAGCAAGCTCCTTTCAGGGAGGAGACAGCCTTACAAATTTTTGGTCTCTCCCTCCTGGCACTCAGGAAACGCCCAACAAAGTGAATGAATGCGAATTCTTCCCTCTTAGTATCAGAGAGTAAGTAGTTAACGTCTGCTAGGTTAACTGTGAAACAGCTAAGCTAAATATTTTATCTGTTTCTTCCCCTGAAACGTATGATTCATCCTGAATCTTCACTCATCTCACAAATACTTGTTGACTGCCTAGTATGGTAAGGAGCAAGAGAGATCTGGAGACTGCTTCGCACTGCTTTGCTTTCCCAATAACTGTATTCCTTGAAAGTTATTTACCAGATTTTACATATTTGCATCGGAGCCCACTTAAAATAGTCCCAAGATAAATTATTTTGAAAAGGAGATAATTATTAAAAATAACAACTACTACTGGATTTTTTTAAAATAAAGGCACACGTGTATTTTTTGCTTATTTGAAATTCCAAAGTGTGCTATCTCAGGACTCAGTGACTGTGTTACCAACCAGGATTCTTGGCCTCCTTAATCGATAGAAATTGATAAGAGGCCAGACAAGAAATTCAGGCCAGGCTTTGTTGGGGCCCGTGTTGCAGCAGGGGGGAGCGAAAACAAGTAACAGGTTCCCATGCTCGTTCCCCGAGTCAGGGTGAGCTGGTTCCTTATATGGGGTGAGGGTAGGGATGTGTCCAGGGGTCGGGCCGGAGGCGTGGCTTAGGTGGTTTGCCCACCCCTTTGGTGGTGCTGTGTGCAGGGGCTTTTGCTTTTTGCTTTTCCTGCTTTTGCTCCTGGCTCTTCAAAAGTGGCAGTTGGGTTTTTTTTGGGGTCTTTTTCTGTCTTTTGTCCAGAATTTGCCCCAACTGTGCATGCACGCAGTTATTTTTAGTCCCTTGTGGTTTCTTTGTATTTTGTTGTTCGAAGAGAGAGTTGTCCAGGTGCAAGCATTGCAACAAAGGGTCCCAGGTCCCAGGTCCCAGCCTGTCTCAGCTAGAGGTGAGCTGTCTTCATACGATAAACCCTCTTCCTTTAAGGAAAAATCAGGACAGCATGGTCTTTGGCTAACAGGTCAAAGGAAAATTGTGCTATAAAATTACTACAGTAAAAAAGCTTCAAACACCAAAGCCCACTGTCTGTTGGACATGGCACCTTTTGCTGGAATGCAAGTTTCATTCCGAGTTACCTGCCTTGGAATAATAGCAAATAAAAAGGCCAGGCAGTGGTGGTCTCTCTTCCTTCCATCAGGCACTTGGACCCATCCCATACGGGGTGGCCGCTGTTGATATTTTTGATGGAAACTCTTCTTTCTGATAAATAACCGTGGACACTTCAGCTAACAGTGTGCAGCAGAAGAGGGGACTCAGCGTTCAAGTTCAGCCATAAATGGAAGCCCACAGGCTCACAGAAATTCAGTAATTTTAGGTCTGGGAAGCCTACTAAAAAAAAAAAAATCCTTGCAAATCCTTACCCGGTTTGTGGGGACGTGGCAAGCTCTGGAGAGTCCTCCCCTGTTACCATCAGCCTCTTGGACCAACCTGTCTTCAATTAGTAATGCACTTAATGGCATCTGTCCTTGAAATGTCTGGTGTGATTTGGGGGTGTTGACAAAAGGTCACATGCCCTCTGGGAAAAAGTCGAATCTTATGCCAGGCTGTTTCCCATTGTTCATCCTGCACATTTGTTGAGAGGTGACGTTTCCATTTTCCATGCTTGGCAACAGCAGCAGCAAACCACTGAAGAAATGAAAATGACATGGTTTTAAGGGGAGCAACTAGCTACTTACCACGTTGAGTGCACGCAGTGTGTCCTTCATGAATCAGGCATGAGCCCGGGAACGCTGTTTGTTTACACAGACTTGATTCATTAAGTCAGAGCCAGGCAGCTTTCCCCAGATTTCTGCCCTGCAGCGCTCCACATTAGGCCGCTGTAATTGCTGGTGTTAGAGCCGCTGGGAGGCCTTCCCTGTCGCAGCACCTGTGCAGAAGACTCAGACGCTGCACTTCCCTCCAGCGGGGTCCCCGGTACATCTGCCAGGACCCGTCATTATCTAAGACTTCCTGGTCACCCCCGTGAGTCCCTCTCAGCCCGTGTGTTGTGGCAAGGGACCCTTGTCAGTTTCCCTGGCACCTGGTGACAGCTGCACACCTGGCATGTAAATTGCTCCGGATGTGCTGTGATTGTTTTCCCTCTTTAATGAACCCGCCCGAGGGACGCTGAGCTCTTTATCCATCGCCTGTTTCCCAGGCACTCCCACTGACACCGTTTACGCGGAGCCTCAGGACTCCATTGTGTTGTTGTACTAATTCATCTGCCAAAAGTCTTAGAACCAAATCTGGGGGCCTCCCAGAGGAGATTTTTTTCCACTGGTAATTTAAGCTAATGATTTCTAAACATATTTAGTCAGTTTTATGAAGGCCTCATTAGAATGTGACTGTTTATTAAAAAGCCAAATGAGGTCTCAGAGTCATGTAGGAAAATTATTGTTGAGCTGCTCTGAATAGTTCTGATAACAGGTGATAAAGGCGTTTGGAGCTAAGAGAAGTAGAGACCGGAGATGTTAACCCCCATCAATGTAAGGGATGCGAGGGGGCCACCTAAACGGATGCTTTAAAGGTTGTCATTTACCCAAACAGGTTGACCTATAATTCCTTTCACAACGTTTATCACTAAAAGGGTGACAAAAGAAAAAAGTTAAAAATGAACACTGTTCGTCAGAATTAGCTGTCAAATTCACGTGCAAGGAAGGTATATTAAGATTTCAAGTGCACCTGTCACATACAACAAAGAACATTTGCTTTTCTCCAAAAGCCACCAGATCCAGGATCAATGGAAGAAGCAAGAGAGAAGCAAGATTTTCCCCTTTATAACATGGGGAAATACTGTTTAATAGTAAAAATAACATAGGTAATGCCTAACAGGACAAAATAATAATAGTTTTTACAAAATTTCTTAAGTTGTTCCAATTTGTACATGAAAGGGAAGAGACAAATTCTTTTTGAAGACTTCGCTGAAATTTTTCTGTCTTGAACTCTCACGATTGCTTTTCATCGATCTTTTTTTAATGAATTAAATATTTAAGATTGACATTTTGTGACCTGGGTAATTATAGCCTTAACCTTTGATGAATTTATACTCATTCAATAAGTATTCCTCTCCATTTTGATCTACCATCAACCATTTCAGCGGTCATATTAATGTAGCTGATTCAAGCCTTGCCTGTCTCCATAACTTTAATACAAAACTAGGAAAAAAGAGGAAGTCTGCACCGTGGCCTGTGACGATTCCCACCCAGGCCCTGCCACGTTTCACGTCACCTCCTCCAGCTCATCACCCAAGAAATGAGGCCCTAACTGGTCCTGAGCCATCAGCAGCAAGAGAGGGGCCCCCTGCAAGCCCCTCCCTCCACGAAGCCAGATCGTCCAGTACAGAAGACTCCGTAGCGGCCCTGTGAACCTTTGAGGTTTTCTCGGCCCAGCGATCTCAGGTCCCCTCTGTAAAAAGTTAGAAAATCAACCCAAGAGCCTGATTTGTCTTGTTCACAAACTAACCCAAAAGTGGGCTTTCTGATCCCTTTTCAGCACAATGTATGCAACATTTAATGATACACTTACTGTATCCAAGGCACTAAGAAATACAAAGGTATTTATAATTCACTTGTCCTGGAAGAACATAAACTATGGTATTAGCGAACATTCAGACCATCAGCTATGATGCACGTAAGTCAGAGTGATGGTGACCCTAGTGAAGGGACTGAGTCTGCCTAAGGGAATCTCAGAGGACTGCATGGAGGAGGTAGTGACGAGCTGGACTTAAATGGGAGGAGAGATTTTAAATGGCAGGAATGAGACAGAAACCAGTTGAGGGAAAACACAGAGAAAGGGGAGTAAATGAAAGATCATGAAGGAGCGAGTGGTCTGACGCAGGTGTCTGGAGCCCTGATAGGGAGGTACTGTGAACCCGGAGGCTGGAGGCTGGTTGAGGTCTTGTCCGTAGGGGTCTGAAATGCCTTTGTAGGAGGGCAAAGGAGGAGCAGGGAGTGGAGGGTGTGCTTGTGTGGTGTACGGAAGGCATGAAGCTGGTGCGTCCTATGTCCTAATTAACGTTGTTGAGAGACAGTTCTAGTGGCTGCTAGAGAAAGGTTTAGAAGGGTTACAGAAGGGCATGGAGACAGGGTAGGCCAGAGCAAGACTCGGTGAGGGACGTGGTGGGCTCGGGCTGTGGCAGGGGTGAAACCCACCCGGGTCCTTGGACTCTGTAATCAATCAAAATTGATAACAGGCCAGACGAGGGGTCCAAGCAAGGCTTTACTGGGGGTCGTGCTGCTGCACAAGGGAGAGAAAACAAGAAACAGGTGCCCTTGCTCGCTCCCTGAGGCGGGGCGAGCTGGTCCCTTAAATGGGGTGAGGGTGGGCGTGGCTTGGTGGGTGGGGCCAGAGGAGTGGCTTAGGTGGTCTGCCCGCCCCCTGGGAGGTGCCGGGTGCTGGGATCAGCCCTGCTTTTGCTCCCAGCACCTCAGAAGTGACAGTTGGTTTGTGGCCTTTTTGTATCTTATTGTTCATAATTTGCCCCACCTGCACATGTGCAGTTATTTTTAGTCCCTTATAGTTTCTTGGTATTTTGTTGCTGGAGGAGACATTCGTTCAGGTACAAGCACTCCAGTAAAGGGTCCCAGGTTCCAGCCTATCTCAGTGGCATTTGGAATTTATGGGAGACACATAATTTGGGTGTTAATTGGGGATGCTGATAAGAGCTTGAATATGAACCCAGATTTCTACCATTGTGACTCGGATTGATGTAAAGGCTATTAACCAAGAATGAGTATCCCTTCCCTTCCCCACCAAGGAAGAAAAGAAGAGCAGTTTTAATAAAGCCGTAACATGATTCATCAATGTATTTTGGGCATGCTGAGTTTGAGACTCTGAATGAACAATGTGGGGCTTTCCAGGAAGAGGGATGCATGAGCTGAAGACACAAACTATGAAATGTGAGCTTCTCCCTTTGTTTATTGAGCATCTACTATGTGCTAGGCTTTGGGCTAGACTGGGGAGGGCAAGATGAAAAGACCTGGCACAATCTAAGAGAAAGACAAGCAAACCAGAAAAGTATGATGTGAAGTGATAACCACTGAAACAGAAGCATGGCATCCTCGGCAGAAAGAGAGAGAAGAGGGCTGAAGACAGCCCTGGAGGACGTCTATATCTAGGGGCGGGGTGGGGGGGTGGGGAGAGAGATGGAGTCAGATAAGAAGAGCAAGAGAGATGGGGCATAACCACGAGACCCAGAACCATGACAAGTAGGAGAGGATGCAGGTAAGCAGCGTGAGGGAAGCTGCAGAGAGCGAGGTGTGTGGGACTGCGGGGGAGGGTAAGGAACACAGTATATTGAGCACCTGCTCTGTGCCCGGCGTTCCCCTAAATGATTGAACAAGCCTTACTTCCTTAATTATCACAGCTGCCCTATGCGATGCAAAGAGTCCTGTTTTCAAAATTAATAAACTAAGGCTCAGCGAGGTTAAATGCAGTAGACCCTTGAACAACGCAGGGGTTAAGGGCACCGACCCTTCGCTCAATTGAAAATCTGCTTGTAACTTGTAGTCGGCCCTCTGTATGTGCGTGTTTTTCCTCCATATCCAAGGTTCCACACCTGTGGACTCGGCCAACCTCGAATCGTGTAGTACTGTAGTGCTCGTATTTAGTGAAAAAAAAAAAAATCCACTCATAAGGGGACCCATGCAGTTCAAAACCATATTGTTCAAGGGTCAGTTGTAATTTGGCAAAGGGCACAGAGTAGAGCTAGAATTTGAGTCTTAGTCTATCTAGTTCCAAAGCCCAGGCTCTCTCCACAATTCCCCAGGACCTCCCTGTGAACAACTAAGTTCAGTGTTGTTAACCAAAACTTCAGAAACAAGAGACCTGATTGAAATAAAGAGTTTACTGGGGGTTTGTTAGGACTGCAGCCCCGGAGACACTGATTGAAGAAAGACTTGAATTGTGGACTACAAAATGGGGGAGGCTTATAAAAGCAAAACCTGCACGGTTACATGAGCTGTTTATCAAGAATTACAGTCGAAGCTGGAAAGAAGTGAGGGTGCCGATTAAGCAAGGATTGGTTGGGGTCTGAAATGGTTGCATAGTTACAAGAGGGAAACTTGTAGCTTGCAGCTGTCAGATATTGTTTTAAAAATGGCTGGTGTCCTTGAGTTTGGTGTGGTTCACAGGAAGTTCAAGTTCTCGGTGGTGCAGGGACGTGTCTGAGCCGGGTCCTCAATGGCCGCCCGCCTCCATCTCTGTTTGCCTGCACTGTGATGGCTCCGTTATAATTTCACTTTGTCATCAGTACCTACCAGGCTGCAGTTTGCCATAGAACCAGGACCCCAGTGGCCATGGAGTAGTGGCTACATGTGTGGTGAAGACATTAGTGTAGCTTGTTCTTGGAGAATTGAATCCAAGGAAAGAGATGAAGCAGCACCTAGAGGGAAGCAGGATCAAGATGTGATGATAGAGGTTGGTGTGTGTGTGTGTGCGTGTGTGTGTGTGTCTGTGTGTGTGTGTGTGTGTCTGTCTGTGTGTGTCTGTGTGTGTCTGTGTGTGTCAGAGTGTGTGTTTGCTGCTGTGTGTCTACGTGTGTGTCTCTGTGTGTGCATGTTTGTGTGTGTGTGTTTGTTGGTGTCTGTGTGTGTGTCTGTGTTTGTGTGTGTCTGTGTCTGTGTGTGTCTGTGTGTGTGTGTGTGTCTGTGTGTGTGTCTGTGTGTGTGTGTGTCTGTGTAGGGTAGATAGGAGCATAACTGGGAGTCTGAAGAGAAGACAGAATTGGAAGCAGAGATTGAAGGTCCAAGAAGAGAAAGGGGAGAGATGATCATACTAAGTGAAGTAAGACAAAGAAAGACAAATATCACATGATATCACTTACATGTGGATCTTAAAAAATGACACAAATGAACTTATTGACAAAACAGAAACAGACTCACAGACATAGGAAACAAACTTATGGTTACCAAAGGGGAAGGGGGGGGGAATAAATTAGGAGTTTGGGATTAACAGATACACACTACTATATATAAAATGGATAATCAACAAGGACCTACTGTATAGCACAGGGAACAATACTCAATACTCTGTAATAACCTATATGGGAAAAGAATCTGAAAAAGAATAGAAATATATATATAGATATGTGGAGATACATAGATATGTATGTGTGTATATAACCGAATCACTTTGCTGTGCCTGAAACTAACACAAATTGTAAATCAACTATACTTCAATTTAAAAAAAGAAGAGAAAGGGGGAAGGTGACAGAGGAAAATCGCAGAGCAGGTGGGAGGGGACTCTCTCAGTTACCAAGCGTATGCTACACACCAGCCAGTGTGTACACACACAAGAGGCCGCGGCTACAAAGGCATTAAGTGTATGCCTGTCCACAGCAATGGGGACTCAAACAAGGTGATTAAATCCTATGATTAAGGCTTTGCAGAGTGCTGCTACAGTAGTTCAGAAAGAAGGTACCTCATCAGACCGGGAGTTGAGGATGGAGGGTTTGTCAATAAATGCTTCCCAGGCAAAGCGGTGCATGGGCCTGAGTGTGGAGGAGCAACTGGGACTGAATCAGCAAAGAAGGCAGGGTGCTCCAGGCAGAGGCAACCACAGGACCCCGAAGGGACACTGCAGCTGTGTTCAGAATGAACGTGGGGAAGGGGGAGAGACTGAGGCTTTGTCGTAGAGAGGCAGATGTGCACGTGAGGAACTGGGCCTCTTCTTGTGACCAACACAGAGCCCCCGAAGGAGCAGTGAGGGAGCGACGTGGAGAGGGGGTCATGATGGCGATGCTACAGAGAGGAAGCAGTCCCAGGGCAGGGAGAGAGTCACTGGATTTAACAAGGAGAAGGTCACCTTTTGCCTGAGTGGTTCAGAGGGATGACCTCCCGGAGTTCTCTGACTGTATGCAATGGAAATCAACTCAGGCTAATTTAAGCCAAAGGGGCATTTGTTGGAAGAATATTAGGAGCTCAAAATGTTGCTTTGAAGAATAAGACTTGCACACAGACAGGAAAGACGGCAGCAAATCCAGAGGGCCAGTGATTGGAGGGGCCCCACAGCCAGACAGTCTGGCCAGGGTGCAGGCGCTCAGAGGACGGGTGCCAACAATTCCCGGGCTTTTTCACTGTGCTCAGGATTCAAATCACGAGGACGGAGCATCATCTCCCCCGGGTCGGTTCTCATGCTCATCCCTGGCCGTCCTGGGCCCCTAATTGACAAGCCACCCCATGGGAATGAAGTGGGTCTCCAAGAGGAAGTCAAGGATGTACCGGGAAGGATGATGGATGAAATGGATGTTGTGACAGAAAACAGCACGACTCCCTCCAGAATGTGAGGATGGAAGGAAGTCCGCAGGGTCGAGGCAGGAGTAGAAAATCAGGAGGTGTAGACTGAGTTAAAACTTGTCAGAAGCTTAGCCAAGAAAGGAAGGGAGAGACATAAGGCTGTAGGCAGAGGAGCGTTTACAATCGAAGGATATTTTACAGGTGGAAGACCTTTGAAAATTGTACGTGTTAAGGAAAGGACCAAGAGAGGGGGAGAGATTGAGCCGTTAGAAAGTGGACGGCTGAGGAGGCAGGAGAAGAGGCATCCAGAACGCAGGTCTTCAAGTCAGCGGTAGAAGGGGCGACATCTTTTCCTCTGAGCCTGGAGAACAGAGACAGATGAGGATGCAGGAGAATAAATGTAACAGAAACACACACAACGGATCTGGGCGGGCACCCGCTCCGATAACACAGGTTTCCCGGCTGAAGACAGGAGCAAGGCTGTGGCCTGAGGAAATAGCCATTTTAGGGCGCCGTCGAGAGCACAGGTGAAGGCTCAGCCGGAGTAGGAGCTGGCGTGCTCCTCTCTGGGGAGAAGGTAAGAGGGGGAGAAAGATAGAAGCAAGGCTCAGTGGTGGCAGCTGGACCCGGGTGCACGGGGATCCTGGGATCCTGGGAGCCAGAGGCAGATCCTCCCGGAACTGACTGGGCTGTGAACAGGTGACCACGAGAGGGACGTGGTGGTCTTTACCCAGTGAGCTGGGAACCAACCTGTTCTCACCTCCAAGCCTTAGTTCACACATCCCCGACAGGAAGGGAAATTGGCCCAGTGAGCTGTAAAATTCCATGTTTATACGAAGACTATGGCTCAGTTCGTTGATTACATGTTGGCTCAGAGATCCATTTGAGTAACAGATGCATCCTCAGCCCAGATATGCCGTAATCCACGTGGCCTCAGGACCCTCCGGGCACCCGCTGTGTCTGCACGGAGTACCGGCCGCGGGAGAAAGCACAGAGTCTGGATTTTGTAAAGGGAGTGATCCAGTACAAAGCCATGAGCGTCACTTCCTTGGGAGAGAGCCATCCACTCCCGTTTCTTCTGCGCTATTATACACGGGTTTTGTAGAAGACCTAGAGCAGAGCATTGCAGCGTGATTTAGGGACCCATGAGACGAATGCTGCGGGGTTCTGTCTGTACATAATTTATGCAGACCGTAAAAGATGCACAGTCTATAATGTATAGGCCTTCTTTTGAAAACGATCTAACCTGACTACAGATCTGGAGAGGACATATTCTGTCCCAAAGCTCTCAGAATTGCCTGTACCGATCCGCCGGTTTATCAGCTGGCACATCGAGCAATCTTACCTGCTGAGCACACTTCCGCCTTTTTAACCGATGCTCAGCAACGCCGCCTCTGAGGCAGGCAGCAGGAAGGGGGGTCTTCGGGGGAAATGTGGCCCCTTGCAATCATTCAGTAAAGGTATCCATGCCCAGCCCATCGTGTTCTGTGTAACCCCACGTGTAATTTTTGCATCTGGAAGAAGATCCCCTTGTGCCCAGAAATAGTCACTTTACGCCCAAAAAATTAATGAAGAATCATCACCATCACTTAATATTCATTAATCCAACTTGGATAACCAGTCTGTTTAACTGCAAGGTAAACTGTGGTATAAAGGACATGCACAAACAGATACCATTGTGAAACAACTTCGTTTAACTAGGAAGCACTTCACTGACTACTAATTTGGGTGGCAGTTGTGAAAAATAGGAGACTAAAGGAAAACAGAGCTTCTCAGAATAAAGCAAGGAGAAAACCACAGAACTTTCTTCTTCAGTCTCACTGCAGGCTTATCGAATATTTTACATTAAACACTCAGTACTGCCTTTTTTATTTTTTTATTTTATTGAAGTATAGTTGATTTACAATGTTGTGTTAATTTCTTCTGTACAGCAAAGTGATTCAGTTATACATATGCATATTCATTTTCATATTCTTTTCCATTATGGTTTATCCCAGGATATTGAATATAGTTCCCTGTGCTGTACAATAGGACCTTGTTGTTTATCCAGTCTATATATAATAGTTTGCATCTGCTCATCCCAAACTCTCAACTCATACCCCCAGTCCCCTCCCCCTTAGCAACCACAAATCTGTTCTCTCTGTCTGTGAGTCTGTTTCTGTTTCGCTAAGTACTGCATTTTAAAGCTTAAAGTAATGAGGCTTCTTATAGAAAATGTATCTGTAATGCTAACCCCAACTTCTGTAACCTTTATTCTCATAGTGTCCCTGCAAATAAGCGTGTGTGTGTGTGTGTGTGTGTGTACATGCATGCATTTTTTTAAGGCTAGCTATTCCCCTCCCTCACACTTGCTTACATGGGTAACCAGACTAGATCTCTTTCACAACTTCCGCACTCCCTGTACTTGATAAAAGGTTCTTCCCACATGTACGCATCACACACACACACACACACACACACACACACACACACACTCCTGCTCACACATCCTTACCTCAGTTTCAGAAATGTTCTTTGCCTTGTCGGGAACAGCAGACTGTTCTAAGTGCAGACCATTGTCTCTTTTTCCTGAATTCTGCATGAGTCGACACGGTGAATTAATGAATTTCCTGGGGTGGAGGCAGGACCAGCCTCGTACCTTTTTCTCACAGGCCCTGTTTCTCTGCTGTTGCCAGTGTTGGGCACCTTAACCCCTTGGAGTCTTTGTCCACCACTCCTGTGACTTTGCTGAGGCACCTGCAGCCAGTTAAGATGCGGTGCTCAAGTGACCTCTTACCCTGCTGTAGGCGAGGCCAGGAAAACACAAGAGAGGCGCCCACCTTCCAAACATTCACCCTCCAGTTATAGAGGAGGACACACTGTGGTGTACAAGAAGGAACTAAACACCCTTGGGGACCGTTCTGCCCTCCCAGACCACAGGCCTCCAAGAGCAAAGACTAGGGTATGTCATCTGTGAATCCCACAGGGTCAGACACATAGAAAGTATTAGGAAGTCCTCAGTGAATGTTTCTGAAGAAGTAGAAGAATAATTACAAAGGAACAGATAAGCTGGTGCAAAATAACGACTCATACGAGGGAAACTTCTGTTCACTGCTCCCCTTCGCCTGGTTTCTTCCACTCGGGGAGAACAGACTGCAGGCAGAAGTCACCCGTGTGTGTGTGACGTGGTCCCCTGGGTGCCAGTGAGGATCACGACAGCTCTGTTTGTGACGACAGAGAGAAGGCTACATCTGGCCTCCCCAGTCAACCCTTTGGTACGATGTTCTGGGTAATTCAGCCCAATCCATCACGTCCCTTTAACAGAAGGCAAAGTCATTTTTACTCAAAGATGGATGAATTCTAAATTAGGCTTCGGAGAGGATTCTTTCTGTGCGGTGAGTCAACTGATGCTTTCTTATGGGCCGTCTCTCCCATCGCTGGGATTGAAGCATGTTTGCAGGTCTGAATAACAGGTGTTTCCCAGAACTCGCTCTCCTGGCCCCCCAGGTCGTGCGAGCCGAGTGCAGATCAGCTGTTCAGTATTCTCCAGCTGCACCCACGGGGGTGAGTGTCGGGTGCCCACATTCATGGTCACCACCGTCAAGCCCTGTCGCTTGCGTCCTGCAGACACTCGTGCCGCTCTGTCATCAGTGCCCGGCCGTGCAGCCTCCTCGTCTTCATCTGGGTCTGGGCTTCCTGTGTATCCGCCCCTCTACTGGCCTGGGCTGGGGTCCTCACTGGCTCACTCTGTCGCCTCTCACTTTACCTGCCATGTCTCTGGGGTGCATGTAGGTGGTCACCTGCCTTAGTGTCATGAAGCGCTTAAGAGGGCAGGGGCCTGGACGTGGCAGATGGGCAGGTGCGCTGGGACAGACGCATCACAGCCCCTGTCGCACGGGTACCTTCCCGGGCCACAGACACCTGTAATTTCTTGGCAGTAGAATCAGATGCAATATGGGATGGTCTCCAAGCTGCCAGAGCTCTCCTCCTTTGCTCCGCTCACATCACTTGAAAATTGAGTTCTCTGGGAATTCCCTGGCGGTCCAGTGGTTAAGACTCGGCGCTTTCACTGCCAGGACCCGGATTCAATCCCTGGTTGGGCAACTTAGATCCCGCAAGCCGCGCAGCATGGCCAAAAGGAAAAAGAAAATTGAGCTTTCCCCCATCTTTGCACACTGCAGGTATATCCTATCCTTGAATAACTTGTTGAAAACCGTAAATGATGTCCTATCTTGAATACAGAATTATTTTTTCCCTTCTCTGAACTTTCCAAGTCTGCTGACTTCATCTTCTGAGACCTTGCTCTGCCTTCTCCTGAAGGCTTGTGGTTATCTGGCTAAGGAAGTATGTGAGTAAATGCTGGGGACCTCTTAGGAGAAGAGGACCAAAGAGGCAAAATAATGCAGCGAGCAGGGTTACAGGCCGTGTACAACTGCTCTCAGATTAACCGAGTGACAAGACATCAGTATGTCTGCATTCCTTTCACTAATTAAGGGATTTCAGTAAAGTAGGGTTTAATTCAGTCAGCTAACAGAACACCAGAATTCACTGCCTCGGAACTTCTCCTCTCAAAGTATCTGCCGTATGTTTACGACCAGAGCAGGACAACAGTTTATGACTTAAGCCACTGCCCCATTTCTCCGGGACCAGGTTTCCAGCAATGAGAGCGTGGGACAACTCTGGACACTCCTCTGATATAAAATCCAACCAAAGAATCCCCTTCACACCTGACAAGAAGGTGTGGACTACATTGCTTCCTCATCCTGTAAACCTCAGGATCGAGGAATATGCATTTGGGTAACATTATTTGAAAATTGCAGAGGTGCTGCTGGATTACAGAAGTAGACTGACCTCATAGCCAGGAGATGAGTTAACTACTAGGGATTTCACTGGATTACTCGCTGGGAAGTAAAAAGAGGTAGAGTCTGAAAGGAAAGAGCTGAAGGGGACCGTGACATATAGTGGAGAATTAGCCCACAGAAGGGAATAAATATGAAGAGTACGGGAGGAAATAGATATTTCAAAAGCCGACATTGGGTTCACCTCTTTTAGCTTCAGACTGTCTACTTTGAAAGAGAAACAGAACCCTTATCACTGAAAATTCTGGACGGACAGAGAAGTCTTTGTTCTAGAAAAGGATGGTACAGTCATCACCTCACCAAAGACAGATTCTTTTCTGATGTTGTTGGGTGGAGAATCCAATATCAAGAGTGAATTTGTAGGAGTTTTAATCCATTCAACTGGTTGAATCACATACATGCCAAACCCAGGACTATTTATATGAGGTTCAGTCAACAATTAGGCAGGTCAGCTATTTGTGTCACTATATTCTTCAAAGTCTTTGCTGTGTTTAGCAGTTCCTGTGATAATCTAGGGAAGAGGGTTATAGAACAGGTGAGGATATTGAGACCCAGGGAGGCCGGGGCCTTTTCTAAGTTCCTCTTTTTTGCTCCTGACCCCTGGAGCCATTTACCTCCCCCCAAAAGATTAACTGGGACAAGTGTGCACCTCAGACTATCTCAAGGGATTTAGCCCAGCTTCGTGTTTCTGAAACTCAAGTTCATTGTCTCTCTCATCCTGGTAGAGACCATCAATTGTGAGCTCTTATGATCAGTAGAGCACCTGGTGCTCTACACCGTGAGCTGTTCCCTTCTTAGTAATAGAGATGCTGACATGAAGCAAAGATGGCAGCCGGTGGACATTCTCTGATGCGATGGGTCTTCAGACCTCACAGTGACTCTGTGATGTGAGCGCTATTGTTATCTCCACTTCCCAGATAATACACTGAAGCTTCCAGAGGTTAAGAAACTACTCCAAGGTCATGCAGCTAGTAACTGTCAGCCTGTGACTGGAACTGCAGAACCTCCCTCCTGAGCACTAAGCTATATGGCTTCCAGAGAACCTCATTCTAGAGTCATGAAATCGATTTCCCAGACCTGGAATAATTTTAATAGCCATGTGGTCTACTGTCCTCTTTTTTTGCACATAGGATGCTGAGGACCAAAAAGAGTCTGTGACCTGCACAAGGTCACACGGCGAGAATCAACCCCGAGCCCTCCTGCGTGCCCGCCAGGCCCCTCCTGTCACACCACGCTGTGCCGTCACTAAATGCGAGTTTTTAGAAGAACCTTCTTTATCAGTGGCCCTTAGAAGTAAAATCTTACCCCTCTACCTAGAAGAATGTCCGCCTGTGTGTGTGGCGTTTAAAGAACATTTCCAGGTCTGTAACTAACTAAGCCAGAGAGGTCACATCCTGGAAACCTGGGGGATGTGGAAGGCACAGTCCCTGAGCTCACCTGCTCTAAGGAGCCACAGGTGTATCTGTCATGGTGTGCAGCGTCTGCTCAGCAGCTGGTAACAGAGGTGCCTGACACACATACCCGGGCGATCGACTGCTCCCAGCCCACACGCATACACTCACACACGCGTCCCAGCATCCAGTGTGCACGCGGCACCTAGCAGCCCAGCTGGCAGGGCAGCTGGCTCGGCTGCACAGAGCCGCATTGTGGTTCTAGGGGCTGTGTACACTCACAAAAAGGAACGAGTGCCCTTACAAATATGGGTCACACAGAAATCCATGTCCTGCGCGCTCCCCCACTTTTCGGACACACACTTTCTACCCCAAGACTGTTCCTCTTATTTTAAAACACAGCACCAGGAAGGTCCACCAGGATAGAGTCAGAAGCAGCTGGAAATCATGCAACAGGGACTGTCTCCTACCGAGGTCGGGAGAATCCCATCCCTCCAGCCCCCGCCATCCCCCCAACAGGGACTCGGGACCACTCAGGCTCCCCAGAGATGCCCTCTGCCAACTTCGTCAATCCACAGTGCCCTCCCCCTTCCACCACCCAGGGAACCTGCACTTCATTTTTCTGGTCTCATCTGTCACATGGTCTCCCTTGTGAAGCTTTGGGTCTCTTCCTTTAGATTTAACGTTCTTCATTCTACCTTCCAACAGCAGTTTTTGTTTTGCTAATTTTACTGGTGCCAAGCATGATCTAAGAGCTTTACAAGCAAGAATGTAGTTAATCTTTCTAAAACCGTTATTATTATCCCCATCTTACAACTGAAAAATGGAGGCACTGAGAGGTTAAGTGACATGCCTGAGGTCACACAGCTAATCAGTGGGGCCACGCTTTGAACCCAGACAGCGTGGCTCTGGGGGATGTGCTGTGACCACTAAGCTGCCTCCTTCTGCCCTGAGTCAGGTTGGTTATTTCCACACCAGCCTCTTCACCAGCGTTAGACTCATTCCTCTCTCCTCTCAGTGCCCCAGCCGTGCCGGGCCTAGGCTCTGCTCATCACGGCCTTCGGGGCTCTCTGGACGGGAGGACAGCCTGAACGCCGCTGCCCTGAGCGCAGACAGAGGCATCATGACACTGCAGCTGTGGTGGGGCCCCTCAAAGCTCCCCAGTCTGCCTCAGCCTCTCCACTTCAGATGATGGATATAAATAGGGATAGTTCGTGCCCCACAGAATTAGTGTGAGGGGCAAGTAGTCAGATCATTCTAGGACTGGAATGATGGTGACCCCCGTATGGTCTAGCCTGGATGGCTCTGTGACCCACACAGAGACAACAGATAAAAAACTTTAGAGGACTGCAAAGTCCTGCTGATCTCAATTGTTACCCTGATACATGGGGAGACTGCCAATGAGAGAAAATACGGAATCTTCTTCTCAAAGATATGTCATATCTCTCTAAGAAATGTCCCCTCTGATGGACCTCAAGAGATGTATATATATATATGTATGTATATATAATATATAGGTGTGTATGTATATATTACGTACACACATGTATGTGTATATTATATATGTTATATATAATATATGATATATACATATATGTATATTGTATATAATATATATGTGTATATATAATATGTATATATAATATATATGTTCTCATAATGTTGTCATTGCTCAAAAGATTTCTGAATGTCTTCTTTCAGAATCATCTTTAGACTGTGTGACACACATTTTCATTGTCCTCAATGGTGGCAAATCTCCCTCTATTAGCAGGACGACTTAAATTTGGGGAATGGCTAAAAGTCAAGGCCAGTCTATTGAATAAGGTGGGGAACAAGCAGCCTGGGTAAACGTGTTTCTTCAAAGGGCTGATGCTCTGTGACCTAGCTGGGTAGGACCCTTGTCATCCAAGTGTGGTCAGAGAGAAAAGCAGCAAGACATTTCTCGGGGGTTCTGCAAGATGACACTTAGAATTCCACAGGAGGCTTCAGGCCACATGTTTCTTTACAGCGGATGAAAACAAATGTTACGGATATGGATGTGACCTTGTGCATATTATAAGTATTATGTGTCCATTAATTAATAGATGCTATTGGAAGACCAGATAGAAAACCAGAAGCCCTGTGGGGGGAACTTTAGGCAGGAGCCTGAAGGTGAGAAAGAGGGATTTGCTGGTTCCATGAAGTGATTCCTCCAAATTCACACTCTCCAGACCTCCAGCAGTTCCTGATTTCGTGCCAGTTTTGAAACAGCCTTCAAGGATGTTGCCCAAAGGAGGCCCCAGGGCCCAGATGAAGCAGGTTTGGAAGGGAGGAGCTAGGAACCTACGATAAGCCAGGTACTTATGCAGAACTTTTATATAGATTGTGTCACTTACTCTTCACAGTCTCCCTTAAAAAAAAATCAGTGCCATTATCCCATATTATGCACGAGAACACTGAGGCTCAGAGGATACACGTCACCGGCTGTAACACCACAAGTTAGCAAGATTAAAGCCAGCGCACGTCCGTCTTACTTCATCACGCTGGGACCAAAGCAATCCGCATTTTCAGGATATTTAAATGAGTGAATGTTTTCATTGCTGTGAGAGTTCTGTTAAAAAAAAAAAAAAAAAAAGGATGCAATAGATCTGTTCTCTTGGAAGCCTCGTTAGCAGCTGCTCTTGGCTGGGGCCCTTTTTGGTCACTGTGCTTCCCAGCAGTGTTTTTGCTCTTGCCAACCAGCGGCTCCAGCAAAGCCACACTCAGCTATTAATAGAACTGTGGTCACTGTCTCTTCGGATGTCTCCTTTCAGAAAAAGAAAGAGTCTGCTGAAAACCCCTTGACAAGCCAAAACTTGTACCAGTGCCTTTGTCTTTTTCCTGCCTTCCACCTCCTTGTCGGCTGTGTCTATTAGATGGTGCAATGGTACCCGCAGTTGAAGGGCTGACATTTAACTGCTTAACCCTTCGTGATCATGGGCTTCTTAGCAAAATGAGTCCTTGGGCCCAGGCACAGAGCACAGAAGCAGACCTTCACGTTCTACCCCAGCCCCCTTCCTGCCAACCAGAGAGTTGGTGATACGGGAGTATCCACGGAAACCTAGCCGTTTGTGATCAGGGATACAGAAGAAGGATGCTTTCAACGTGTGCTTCTGTTCTTCCTGCCCCTCTCCCCCTCATACCCTCATTCACCCCAAGAGGCGCCGCAGCTAAAGTCATTTCAAGCCTTCCTATTTGGTATCTGTTCCTGAAGCTGGGCCTGGCGAGACTGAAGGAAGCATAATTGACCCTGAGCTTCCTCCTCCAAAGACCCCTGTGCTTGGGGCCTGTCCACAGCTTCTCCCCCGCCACCATCCAGCTCATCCCCTGGAGTGAGTCACTCTTGGTCCTTGGGCCGGCCTTTCGTTTCCTCCTTTCAGGACACAAGCCAGGGAGAGAATGAAGCAGAAGGAGACCGGCCATGGCCCCTGCTGGCTCTCCCCTCAGGCCAGCCACTGGTGAGGCCACAGTTGCAAGAACCCAGTGATTCCAAAGCAAAATCCAAGCGTGAAAGTCTGTGTCTGGCAGTCGTGATGATCTGGAAAAGGAAACTGTTTGGAAACTGTCTCTGTGGCTCCTCACGGCTCTACTGGGTGTGATTCTCCTCCGCAAGTCAGGACACCGTTTCCTAGTTTCTGTTGGGCGTTAATCAAACCTCCCTGGTGAGAGAGTGGACTTGCCCACCAGTGCCCCGAATAGGTGTGCAGGAAACAGGAGCAGAGAACACCCCGGAGTTTCCTTGGCTTCTGCCTGTGTTTCCCCAGCAGAGAGCTGCTGGGCACAGCACTCAACCCTCCGCTCTCCCCTCTCCCTGCGCCAGGAAACCCAGCTTCACCTCTTCCGGCATTTAGGGGGATCTGTGCCCTCTGACTGCCTGTGGTCACCTCCAGTCCAGATCACCACAAAACTATCATCATAATAAAATTAAGAATTTCCATGGGTGGGGGGGGATACTCACAGTGAACCTGCTCTAGGGCAGATGTTATCACTCAGTCCCAAACACATCTGCACTTTGGAGTCGCCTGGGGGCTATAAGAAATTACGGATGCCTCTGTCTTACCCGGAAATTATGATTTTTTAAATTAATTTTTATTGGAGTATAATTGATTTACAATGTTGTGTTGGTTTCAGGTATACAGCAAAGTGAATCAGTTATACATATACATATATCCACTCTTTTTTAGATTCTTTTCCCATATAGGTCATTACAGAGTATCGAGTAGTGTTTCCTGTGCTATACAGTAGGTCCTTATTAGTTATCTATTTATATATAGTAGTGTGTATATGTCAATCCCAATCTCCCAATTTATCCCTCCCCGCCTTACCCCCTGGTAACCATAAGTTTGTTTTCTATATCTGTGACTCTATTGCTGTTTTGTAAATAAGTTCATTTGTACCATTTTTTTAGATTCCACATATAGGTGATATCATATGATATTTGTCTTTCTCTGTCTGACTTCACTCAGTATGACAATCTCTAGGTCTATCCATGTCGCTGCAAATGGTGTTATTTTGTTCTTTTTTATGGCTGAGTAATATTCCATTGTATATAAGTACCACATCTTCTTTATCCATTCATCTGTCGATGGACGCTTAGATTGCTTTCTTGTCTTGGCTATTGATAGTGCTGCAGTGAACATTGGGGAGCATGTATCTTTTCAAATTGTGGTTTTCTCCGGATCTATGCCCAGGAGTGGGATTGCTGGATCATATGGCAACTCTAGTTTTTTAAAGAACCTCCATACTGTTCTCCATAATGGCTGTACCAGTTTACATTCCCACCAACAGTGTAG
This sequence comes from Balaenoptera acutorostrata, assembly GCF_949987535.1. NCBI lineage: Eukaryota > Metazoa > Chordata > Mammalia > Artiodactyla > Balaenopteridae > Balaenoptera > Balaenoptera acutorostrata. The sequence continues at coordinate 61,936,002 of NC_080076.1, forward strand.
GAGGGTTCCCTTTTCTCCACAACCTCTCCAGCATTTATTGTTTGTAGATTTTTTGATGATGGCCATTCTGACCAGTGTGAGGTGATACCTCATTGTGGTTTTGATTTGCATTGAAAATGATGATTTAATTGGCCTGGAGTGCACCCCAGGCTTTGGAATTTAATAACCCCCCCTCCAAATGATTCTAATGTGCAAATTTGGAAACCCCTGCCTTAACCTTAGAGCCCTCTGAGGTAGAATAAAAACCACCCCCCACAGATGAAGAACCTGAGATTAAGCAAACCTGAGTGACTCACCCAGGCTCACCGCAGCCTTAAGGAGAGAGCCAGCCTCTGTAGTCAGGCTGTCGTCTAAATCCTTGCTTCTCAAAGTGTGGTCCGCAGACCAGCAGCATCACCTGGGAGCTTGTCTTAAATGCAAATTCTGGGACCACACATATCCAGACCGACTGATCAGAAACTCTGGGGTGGGGCCCAGCACTTGTCACAGGCCTCCAGGATCGTCTGATGCCTGCTGAAGTTTTAGAACCACTGCTACAGAGACATCAGGGTGCCCCGAAGCTCACAGTAACGTGCAGCCAGCCTGGCGAGCTAGATGTGGCCACCCCTGGCGACCCCTGCACCTGGAGGGCGCTTTCTGCCGCCACCGCCAGGGGGCGCCCAGCTGCACCCGGGGGTTTGGGAGCCGGCGGAGCCGGCGGGAGGGCCCGGCAGGGTCAAGATCCCTGGGACCCGAGCTGGCCCAAGGGAACTGGAAGAACAGTCCCCAAGAGAAGCTCTAAGCCTTTGGTACATGGCAGAGGCTTTTGGTTTCCCTGACTCCCAGGCATTGAAGCCTCCACACCCGTAGTTATTGAAACTTTGGGGATGGGGAGGGTAAAGACTCTAAAAGAGAAGAACAGGTGACTATACAATATGTCCTACAGCAATCACATTCTAATAAGGCACTTTTATTGGACAAGGTATACCTAGTTAACGTAGGTTAACTTTGTAATTTTTGGAGAAATACACAGATTTTTGACTTATGTGTTCATTCCATTGAGAATTGTTTAATTTTTCTTTTTTTTTTTTCTTTTTGGCCACGTGGCATGCGGGATCTTAGTTCCCCAACCAGGGATGGAACCCCGTGCCCCCTGCAGTGGAAGCGTGGAATCCTAACCACTGGACCGCCAGGGAATTCCTGAGAATTGTTTAATTTTAAAAGTGCACGTATATACTCTATTCGTAGTTTTGTATCTATCCACAACCCTCTGCTTGTGTGATTGAAGTCACAAAAATGTAAAAGCAAGTCCCCTAAAATAGAGGAGACTTTGGTACATGCCATATGAGCATCTTTGTTAATTACCATTGTGAAAGTAATTAGACATTCTATGAGTGAAATTAGGGTCGTTATCAAATTAGACATCACAAATATGCATGATCTGCTCAGACTCACTTTACATCTAGGAAAAGAGCTGGAGAAATTATAGATCTCTGTCATTCTGGAATATTTTAGATCTGGCACAGGTATCCATGATATAAATCTTTGAAATATGGATAAGTCAAAATATTTCTAAATGATTATCCTTTATAAAGTCACAGATAATGTTCCCATGAGGGGAAAAAAAAGATTCCCTAAGGAAGCTACAAATTTAATGAGGACAGGGACCATCTTTGTCTTGTGCTGCACTGTATCTCCAACTCCTGATGTTTCTGGCTTAACATCTTCCCAAGTAAAGGTGATAAGGCTTATCTAGAACAGCACTGAATTGGCTGCCAGAAAGTTTCATGAGGAAGCAGCTAAGATAACAACCAGCCTGCACCACACCGGAAGCATGGGTGTACCAAGGTGTTTGGCGTTCTGGGAGGGGCCACCTCAGTCCATATTTCTTTTTGTAAATTTTCCCAACCTGGGATTGTCCTTCCTACGCTGATGCTATGCTTGTCTCCATGAAATTCAGTTTTTCATGTACCTGTTGCATATTTTCCGTGTATGGGACACATGCCAGGTTTGCTGGGTTTGCAGAAATAAGCAACTGAAAGCCCTTTGCATGCTGGCAGGTAATAAGCAGGTATAACGCGGTGTAAGAAGGGTGTCATACTGGCAGAACTGGCATATCTTACCAGAGCACCAACAGAGAGCATCCATGCAGAAAAGACTTTGAAGGGGCGTGGCATTTGAGATATTCTTTGAAGAATGGATAAAATGTTCAGCTAGATAAAATATCTGAGTGGGAGGAGAACATTGTGAACAGAAGGAACGGCATGAGTAGGAGTCTGGACCATGAGGTCTGCTTGGGGATCAGGCAAACCACTTGTCTCTGAACATAAAATATGTGTGGCTAGAAAGGAGAGTAGTTAAAAAAAAAAAAAAAAAAAAGGATGAAGATGCTAGTTGTGTCCAAATACAAAAAAGATCTTTACCTGCCAGGCCAAAGTTAATTTCTGTTTAATTTCACGGGCAGTGGTTGGAAATGGAAGTTTATTGAGCAGAGCAAGTCAGTGCCATTGGGATTGCACTTGGAAGGGTTTTTGCAGTTACTGGTATGGAGGGGTTGCAGGAAGTTACCAGAGCCTGAAGATGGTGGCGGAGGGAATAAAAATTTGGAAAACATATTTGAGAGATATTTCAAAAGCTTCTTAGACTTGGCAGTTGGTTGGGTTTTGGAGAAGGATCGCCAGGTTTTGTGCCTGGGTGACTGAGGAATTCTTAGAGTCATTAACATAGGGAGTTCACCAGGTTTTGTATACTGAATTTACTTATACTAAAATGAATCTGTAACTCTAACTTGGGGAAAACACATAGCTACTACCTTCTTCAGGAAAAAAAAAAAAAAAATCTCTAATCTTTACTTTTGGCTCTGATTTCCTGCTCAGTCCTCCTCAAAAATGTTCGATCAGTTCCTGAAACTAGAAGAAATTTAAAGTTCAGAGGAGCTAAAATACTGCAAGCCAACTTTTATAGTTTATTTTTCCAGGCCATTCCTGAGTAGAGATAGACAGGAAATGAATGGTTACTGTAACTGAGATGTTTGTAGTATAAATACAGTTTGTTAACTTTAGACCATTTTCCTAGGTTTTATTCCTCCCATAACTCAAATTGTGTTTTATTCTGGGGAGAGAAAAAAATATATAGGTGATCTAAAAAAATTAAGTTAAGCTGTACTTCTGATTTTGTGTACAAATTGTATCCTATAAATTATACTGTGACCCGTCATTTGGAGAACTCCAAAAAAAAAACCCTAAATCTTCATTTCCTTTGTGTTTTCTAAAGGTCAAATGCTGCAAATACTGGCCAGATGACACAGAGATCTACAAAGACATTAAAGTCACCCTAATAGAAACAGAGCTACTGGCAGAATATGTGATAAGAACATTTGCTGTTGAAAAGGTAAGTTTTCACACTGCTTTGAAAAGCTTTGGTCAGACATTAGTGATACCAGCCTCATTAAGTTATCTGGGATAATTCATACGTGGTCACACCTGAATGCAGGTAGGCTCTATCCAGTGATTTCTCAAGAGTGCATCTTGCTCTGTGATTCTGTAATAGCTCAGTTCCGTCTTTGAAGCAAATCATTCCCATTTCATGAAAATCTGTGTTTTGCAACTAAACCGAAAGATACACCTAGCTGTCTACTTCCTTTTTCTTTTTAACCTGATTGTTATCGTTCAGCTCATCTCTCTGTCCTTGTTCAGAGACAGTTCAATAAATGTCCTTCATGCTGTATGTCCATGTGGGTTGCCCAGTGTTGAGTTCGTATCACCTGTGGAGACACAGGTCCTAACTCCTCCTGGATCCCCTCCACCTCCTTGAGGCTTTTCCAGCCTATGGTTTAATATGGACTGATGGATTTTCCAGGTGGAAGCTTCTACCTGGAAACACACATAAGCAGACCCGGGCCGCTCTTGCATGAACCAGCGCTTCCATCCATTCCCTCCCATGCTGGTTTCAGCCCTCGGGCCCTGCGGGCGTGGGCTCCTGAATGCTGTGCTCTGTCCCACGGCCTCACCCCACGTGCATGGATGGAGCTGCTGCTCTGTGCCTTCTCCACAGGGCATAACGGGGAATCTCCTTGCTCCCCCTCTTTCTGCTGACATAGGGAGGGACCGGAAGCGAAGCAAACTGCAGTCCATCCAGAGAAGTGTCACAGGTAGGCTGTGGGGGGTAGTGGAGGTGACGTGGCTGACAAACGCTCTGCCTTCCTGTCCTCACCTTGCCTTCCAAGAAGGGGACCCACGGTTTTGTCTCTGAGGTCCCCCGGCTTCTGTCCATGGCTGAGTCTTACACTGGATGTGCCGATGCCGGCACGAATTTACCAGTGGCGGGTGCCCTTGCAGGCCCCGAGTTGTAAGTAGTGGACCAGGGCATTTGGCTCCCAGCCCTCCTCCCGACTTCTCACTGCATCTCGACGCACTTTCCGGATTAACGAGACCAGTTTTAGGAAATGAGGAAATTGCGGCGTTTGCTTACTGGCTCATTTACCCTGATTTTTTCAACTACCTCTTTCGGTTTTCAAATCCCTATTTGTCATACAATCACAAGGCTGAAGAGACTTTCATTTATTTTAATCTGTTTCTCATACTATTTAGCTTTTTTTTTCCCCCTCAGCCTGTCTTTTTTAATAAGCAGGCAGGAGGCTTAGAGACTTCAAACAACGTGGAGTTCTGGCTGACTCAATTCTTCAAGTTCTGGACCTCACACTTTGATGTCGGGTTTTTCCCTTCTTAGGCAGGATTGGGGGTAAAAAAAAAAAACATATGGAGGATTTTTGTATGGCTCTTGGCAAGAGCACTCATGAATAACTGCATTGAAACAGATAGTGATAAAAGACCCGGAATATTTTCTTCTTTAAAACAAAAAAAAAAGCATCCAAAAGCCATCACTTAAACATAGAGTTCTTTGAACAATAGTCAGCTCTCTAATAAGCTGAAAATGCATCTCTGTGGCTAAAGGAAGGATTTGTTTGTCTTTTTGCTCTTTTTTTAACCTCTTAGTGTTCTCGGCTACATCCCCAGCTGCACAGAAATGTTTCTGAAATACCCAGCTATTTAGTCCTCAGACAAGCAGCAAAGAGGTAGTGGGAGGAAGGAAAGGACTTGAGGAGCTTGTTAAAGCATTTGGGGAAATCAAAATGACATGTTGCGGGATTTTCTAACGGGGCAATTGGAATCTCTAAGGAAAACAAATCATTAGTACATCTGTGGAGCACTTCTTGTAGGTTTCAAACTTCCTCATTAGAAAGGAAACTTAAAACAAAAAAAAAAACAGCCAAGTGAAGTGTATACTTTGAGAGTCTTCCAATTCTGATTCTATTTTGAGAGTATTCGCATCAGGGGACCTAAAGGTGAAACATGGATTTGGGCTCCGTTCTGCAAACAAGAAGGCAGGTTTGGAGCCTGAAACTGGTCAGTTCCTGTTTTGCATGGGATGGTCATCCTTCCTTTCCTCTGTAGCTGGTGACTCCAAAAGCTGAACAGCTTTTAAGTAACAAAGGGCCCATCGTGGCAGGAGGAAGACAGCTGAAAAGTTTCTGTGGATCTAGGCTGTCTGGTGACCCTACCTCTGCCGAAGCTGGCAGAAAGGAAGCTGGCGATGGACCCCGAGTTCTCTCTGCCTAGGAGGTGCCTGGGGCTCAGAGAGGCAGGGATATACGGTCCTGAATCTGCAAGACAGAGCATGTGCCTAGGGATTCATCCATCCACACATATTTATCAAGCGCCCGCTCTGGGCTAAGCACTACTGTTTGTCGTGGGGTCTTCCTTCCCAGCTATTACAAGGAAAAGGAAGTGAATAGCTCGCTTTTCCTGGGTTGGCCGAAAAGTTCGTTCGGGTTTTTCCCGTAAGGTGTTAGCGGGAAATTCCGAACGAGCTTTTTGGCCAGCCCAACATATAGCGTTAATACTTATTATATTACGTATAATATGATACTCATTTATTTAGCATTAAATCTTGTTAATGAAAAATGAACAAAAAATGTACTTGATATCAAGTTGGGAAATATTTGGGCTGTGATCACTGATTCACATCTATGATTTTCCCCCCATATATATTACAAAACAGTGAAAGAAGAAACTGCCATGTCCATGAACAAGAGTGAGAGGTGACTCACAAGCCATTTCCATTGCTCATCTTGTCAGTAGTGAACATATTAGAAGGTGGAGGTTTATTTTGGGAAAAGGTTTGCTGCTGCATCCCAGACACTGACATTTACCCTGCTGAGAAAATGAGTCTTAGATCAGTTGGGCGCCCAGCCCGTGTTGGACGGAGTTCGGGTTCTGGGGATGCTGGATCTGAAATCTAGCAAAGCTAGCTAGAAAGGGAAGTGCTCAAAAAATTAAAATTAAAAACAACAGTGTATGGGAGACATAAATGCCCTTTTGTCCTCTTTGGAATGAATGAATCTTTATTATAGGCTTTCCCACTTCCTGGGACCACCCCTGCCCTGCCCCGTCGTCCTATGTAAAGCCAGGGGAGCTCTCAGGGGTTTAGAGGCTCACCATCTGTCTTCTGATGGAGGCTTTAGCCAAATGTTACCATGGTTTCAGTGATAGAAAGTGTGGGCTCCTAACCACCTAGTAATCTTGCTCTGGGGTCACGGAGCATATTTAGCAGATGACAGTGTTCATTTTCCTTTGTGAATCCCTGACGACTTAATTCCTTAATGCTTCAACCCCACTAAAGAATAGCATGATTTTCAAAGAGAAATAAAGCTTCAGCACTTGTGGGTTATTAAACCAAGACAAATGAACGCCCTGATGGCAAACAAGTCTTAACTTTAAAACCTATCATTGTTTGCCTCTTCTAGTCTTTCAAAGGACATAAAAATTCCGAATTTCTTCCTGGCTACCTCTGCATGAACAGCGGCTGGTGGTGAAAGTGACAAGGTTCCTGGGTGATTAATGTTAAGATAATAAAACCAAACCCAGGGCCAGTGGAGAAATGGCGTCCAGGAAACAGTGCTGGAAAGAGAGAAGGGGGAAAGTCAAGTCTGATCTCAGGTTACCTCCAGCCTTGATTCTGGAAGTAATTGTTGTTTTCAAAGTAGACTCTTGTTTTAAAACACAGTCTTAATACATAGGCTCATAGTTAGAAAAAAAAAAAAAGATGGATATAAATCAACTTAGTTATTCTCAAAACAAGAGTAAATTTTAAAATAATTAAAAACACTTGAAGTCTGTTTCCTTGTGCCTTCCCTTCGGTTCTATGGCGGACCACCCTCTCTCTTCAGGTTACTGGTCTAACATTGAATTCCAGCAAAAATACCTCTGGATTTCCATGGTTTATATTTCTTGACATGCCCGTTGCCCACAGGCTGACCACTGAAGATAGGAGACACCATCTCCATATCTCTGCAGCCCCAGCCCCTGGAGTCAGGCCTGAAGCATTGTGTTTGCATCTGATTGTTGGTGATCAGATGAATGGATTAAATGTTTACCCCAGTTAAAGAGAGAAACCTAACAAACTCGAGTTGCCAGTGAAAAGTGGTTCTCTGGCCTGTCTGGTTGGGAAGTGGTCCTTCTTCCAGTGGCCTTTCCGCACATCCTCAGCGTGTGCACAGCCCGAGTGCCTGGTGCAAACGGCACCGGAACACAGAAGAGCTGAACAGGGGTCTGCATCTCAGCACCTGGTCTTGAGCGCACAGATACCCCTTAGTTCCTTCCCGTCCCCGTTCTGTGCATCCTCTGTGGGCTCACTCCTCACACCGTAGGATCTAAGTGACACACAAACTGTTAACAGAGCCTGCGTTAACGGGTTTAGAAAGGAGGCTCAAGGAATCCCAGCGACGCATCCATTTGCTGCCATTGCACCTGTTAATTAGCGTTTTCCCCTAACATCCCCTCCCCTTTCACCCCCATAAACATCTTCCTCCCTGTGAGGAGGCTTTCAAAGTGCGTGTTGCACCAAAGAATGACCCTCTTCCCAGCAGCTCACTTTCCCAGCCCCGGGCTCCCTGACTGCTTAGGGGTCCTTGGCGCCCTCCTGGCCCCTCACCGTTTGTTCTCCTTTGTTCTCTTCCCGTGCTGTGCTGACCGACCCCTGGCAGCGAGGTGTTCATGAAATACGCGAGATCAGACAGTTTCACTTCACGGGCTGGCCGGACCACGGTGTCCCCTACCACGCCACCGGGCTGCTAGGATTCGTCCGGCAGGTGAAATCCAAGAGCCCGCCCAACGCAGGCCCGTTGGTGGTGCACTGCAGGTGAGGGGGGCCCAAAGCTCCAAAAGGAAGCCCGGGGAGCCGTGGGTGCGGGTCTCCTTGGGGTAATGGAAACGTTTGGAAACTCGATGGATGCGAAGGCGCCAGGTGCCACTGAGTTGTGCACTTTACGATGGTCATTGGCGTGTTATGTGAGTTTCACCGCAATAAAAATCTAAGCGGAAGCAGGAGCACAGGAATCCTTTCTCCTCCACTGACTGAGCCCTCTCTCTGTGCAGCGCTGGTGCGGGGAGGACCGGCTGTTTCATTGTCATCGACATCATGCTGGACATGGCCGAGAGGGAAGGAGTGGTGGATATCTACAACTGCGTCCGGGAGCTGCGGTCTCGGAGGGTGAACATGGTGCAGACCGAGGTACAGCAGCTCCCGACCGCCCGCCTGCCCGCCCTCGGGCTCTGACCCCGGTGCCTGCCCTGCACCCCACCTCCCAGGGCAAGGGGAGAGAAGAGCCAGCAGTTCTGTCTTCAGAACCCCCCCAGGAGAAAAAGTGAAGCACCTGGCCATCCTTCTTTCCCTCCCTCCCTCCTTCTTTCCTTTTCTGTTTCTTTTATAAACACACAGAAAAGGCCAGGAGTCTCCCAGGTAACAGAATCTGCTCCCTGAGCCTAACTTTCCCCTTACTTCTGTGTCCAGGGTCCAGTCGAGGCTCTACATTTAAGCATTCGGGGATTCAATACCATTTCTTTTTATTGTGTCTTTTAAACTAGCTGGTAACCAGAGCGAGACCACTCCTGAGAATAGCCAGGCATTTGCCAAGTGGCCTTTAAGGGTAATCTCTGTGCATTTCGTTCTCTTTCTACTGTCCTTAAAAATCCTGTCCAGTGGCCTGGTATCATGGGAATTCGCCCATTTCCTGGAAGTACTCTATACCGACTAGTACTTCTGTAAGTTAGAACTCAAGGTGTATCAGGAATTTAAGTATTTGAGAAAAGGTATTCCATCCTGCTCCTAGGAAATTCACATTTTTACTACTATTTGATCCTTTTAAGTAGGCATTACACCCACCACCTGGAAAATGATTCATGAAGTAGAATAAGACTCCCTTACATTTAGGTTGTGCATTAAAGTTTACAAAAGCCACTGGGAAACCTAATTTCATTTTTTAACTAATAGAGAAGAATAACAGAAACTGTAAATGCTGCTTCCATGGTCTTTTTTCTTTAGAAGAGAGTTTTTGTTTTAAAGATAATAATGATCATAATGTATTTTCAATGTACTTAACAGCTGATCAAATGTCACCACATCCCCTTTTTCTCACTCGATCCATTTCTGAGGTGTTGTTTAATAGGACTGGGCTGTTTTTGAGAATTAAGAATTCGAGTTATTTATAGAAATTAAAGTAAAAAGTAATGGGCCCCTTTTGCATTTCATGTAATTGGAGAGCAATAATAAATATGCTAACACTTTACTAATTAACTGTAGGGAAAGCCAGGGCCAATTCAGAATTAGAGGGTTGGTTTTTAAACTGCAGGCTTATACATACACACGAGAGCTCTTCCCTGGACACATAAGGACTTTTCGTAATCATCGCATTAATTAATGTTTCAAAGTAAGTAGCTCTAAGTGCTCAGAACTGTTGATTTTTCATAGTGATGTCAAGTTTCCCTGGACCTTCTTTGCACTGTTAATTTGGTCAGCACATTTCTCTTTTCATTATATGTAGGTAAGATTCTGCTATTTCCTCATCTGAAATACTGAGTTCCAAACTTGTGGGACCAGAATTGCAGGGACAGTGTAGCTCCAGTCACTCCCACATGACAGTGCTTGCTCTGGGATTTATCAGTGTCTGAGTGGTTTTCATCGATCTGTTTACAGCTTCTGCATTGAGCCCCTGTTTATCTCTTCCTCCCACTATACTGTACTCCGCACATGGCCAATCACCAATGTGCCTGCCGTCTCGTTGGGGAACAGGATTACTGGTTCTGGAATAACCCCCTCCTAGCGGTCAGGTCGTCTCCCCTGCTTTCTCTCTGGTGGGAAGGCGTTGTCTGTGATGGGTGGACCATTGTTCTGTTTTCCTGTCTGTGTGAGGCTGCCTTCCCTCCTTCTCTTAGTTCTTTCTGGTTACCTTGGTTTTTCTACTACTAACGAGTCCCGTCTGCTTTGCCAGGAGCAGTACGTGTTCATCCACGATGCCATCCTGGAAGCCTGTCTTTGTGGGGACACCTCGGTCCCTGCTTCCCAAGTCAGGTCTCTCTACTATGACATGAACAAGCTGGATCCACAGACAAATTCAAGCCAGATTAAAGAGGAATTCCGGGTAAGTCGTGCTAAAGAGACAGGCGGCCGGCTGCGACCTTGCTCCTTAAGAAGAATCTCAGAGTCGGCTCCTGAACCCTTGAGCCAACACAGGGTTTCTTAGCCTCGGCACTGTTGACACTGGGGACTCGATCATCCGTTGCCATGGGGGCTGTCCTGTAGAATGTTTAGCTGCATCCCTGGCCCCTACCCACTGGATGCCAAAGGCCTCCACCACACCGTTCTGACAACCAAATCATGTGCAGACATTGCCAGTGTCCCCCCGTTGAGAACCACTGGTCTAGCAGAGCCAGGCCCCCCCTTAGCAGGCAGACACCACACCATCCCACAGTGTAACACAGGTGCAGCCAGACCAAGCAAGGTGCATTCAGGGTGCTTGCCGGGCAAGAGTTCTTCGTGCAGTTTCTCATATTCACGTTGGGTCTAAATGCACCTGACTCTGGGCCGATCTCTACCAGCCTCTTACCCCCAAGCGCCCAGATGTCCAGCCCTAGTCGGATGCGATGGCACGTAATCCTGCACACCCACAGTGG